>NC_140932.1:67950854-68550854 GCF_014529385.1 Adiantum capillus-veneris | reverse complement strand
TCCAGTGGAAGAAGCGGGTGCTGACGTGGCAGAGCGTACGAAAATTTGGTTGCTTTTTCCTACACAAAGTTACTGGCAGCTTTTGGAACTTGCTTTAATTATTAAGCAAGGCTTGAGAGTCAAACTTGCTTTTTTTTTTGAATGCTTTTAATTTTCAGCTTTTGGGGCTTTGCTTTTAGCATCCCTTGTAAACCTTTATAAGTGTGGGCAGGGCTGCCACTCTACGGAGCATCTAGACGCAGAGTTTGAGAGTGAGACCCTCCCACTCCCTTGTACTTTGAGCACAGATATAATACAAAAAGAAATACCGAAAGGGGCGCCAGTCTTTGGGGCCAATATCTCTAGGCACGGAACTTCGTCGAAAAAATGTTAAATCAATCGTGAACTGTGAACTGCTTTGAAGTGAATCTCTGCTATGTCGCGGTAGAATCTTGACTTGGGAGTGTCCAAGTTTGTTACAGTGGTATCAGAGCGCGGCCGATTTCTTTGCTATTGGAAAATCCGATCCTTTTTCTCGCGACACTTATGGATTCAAACAGAGATCAGTCGACTTTCTCTGCATCTGGGGATGCGGGAAGAGATCACGAAGAAGATTCTCACAAGGAGTATGGCCCGCCTCGGCCTACTGAGGCGGAGATTGAAGAGATGAAGCGTCGACAATTGGTTGACGATGCGACAAAGATGATGATCAACATTGCGAAGGATCCCAAACTGGCAAAATTTTTGACGCAGACATCCTTCGACAAAGTGCACTCTCAATGGCGAAAGGCCACAGATCACCCCTCAAACTGGCACTCAAAAAACCTCCTACTCCGATGTTTACAGAGCATGAATTAGAAGAGGTGGTTGATACACGGAGTACACAGCTTTTGACACATCCAACAAAGCCAAAAAGCATGGAAAAAAGCAGAAGTAAGGAACTAATTTCCCGGGTTATTTGGGTCGTCAATCTGCTTTTGCCTCGGCAAGAAAGTAGAAAAAGCATGTCAGATTTGAAGGAGTATCCAATTCTTCTTCTTTTTCTTCTTCTAACAGTTCTTCTAGCTCTTCTAACTCGAGCGAAGAAGACAGAAAAGGGAAAAAGCGAAGCAAAAAGCAAAGCTTCGGCAAGGGCAAGAAAAGGGCAAAGAAGCCTAAGTTTCGCCCTGTTTGTGACAATTCTACAGAGGACTCGTCTTCGGATAGTTCGGACTCTAATGATCACAGATTTTATGCAAAGAAGAAGAATTTCTATAAAGCCAACCAATATGACTTTCTGGAGAATAAAAGCAAGAAAGTTCGAGAATTTAAAGGATTTCGAGATGCTTCGAGGGCTTTCGCCTTCATCCAGCAATTTGATATAGCTTTCTTTGGAGGGCATTACTTAGACCACTCCAAGATTTGGAGAGCTACCTCTTACTTCAAGGAAAATGCTCGAACTTGGTGGTCCTCTCTTCTATTGAACAAGAAAGCACTAGTTGTTAAATGGCTAAAATTTAAGAGGCTTTTTATTTCTTCTTGGTTGACTCGGGAGTACGAACGCGACATACGAACTGCTTGGAACCATCTTCGGATGACCAAGAAAGATACCTTGGACGCATATTGCGAGAGATTTTGGAGCTCTTTTCTACCCGCTTCTTCATTTTAGAAGATCTCGTTTAAAGAATAGTTTGAGCGGTTTACCTTGGGACTTCCTACGGAGATCCGAGACCACTACTTAGAGCAAAAGTCAGATTCTATTCAAGAACTGATGCGTCATGCGAAACGGGGCTTTGCCATACACTCAGGCAGTTTGACTTACCCCACATATGAGATCATGACGTAGAAAACATAACAAACTTCTAAAAATGAAAGTAGAAAGAAGAAGAGCCCCCAAGATCAGAAAGATAAGGATGCACGACCTCGGCTCACTCCTTGGGAGAGAGCCAACTACATCAAAGAGGGGAAGTGTTTTGGATGCGGGGAACAAGGACACATCTCTGCGAAGTACCCTAAAAAGGCACAGAAAGATCTCCCTTTCTCGTGGGGACCCACAGAGGTGACTGCCTTCCAGACATTGGAAGAGAAATTGACTACAAGACCAGTTTTGACTTTGCTGGATTTGTAGAAGTCATTTGAAGTATATTGTGATGCTTGTGGTCGTAGTCTGGGTGTGGTCTTAATGCAAGAAGGCCATGTCATTGCCTACGAGAGTTGATTGTTCTCAAGGCCGGAATTGACAACACAGATATATGAGAAAGAGCTTTTGGCGGTTATCCATCCTCTTACTCAGTGGCGACAATAACGTGGCAGAGCGTATGGAAATATTGCTGCTTTTTCCTACGCAAAGTTTTTTGGGCAGCTTTTGGAACTTGCTTTAATTATTAAGCAAGGGTTGAGAGTCAAAATTGCTTTATTTTTTTTGCATGCTTTTGATTTTCAGCTTTTGGGGCTCTGCTTTTAGCATCCCTTGTAAACCTTTACAAGTGTGGGCAGGGCTCCCACTCTGTGGAGCATCTGGACGCAGAGTCTCGGAGTGAGACCCTCCCACTCCCTTGTACTTCGAGCACATATTTAATACAAAAAGAAATATCAAAAGGGGCGCCAGAATTTGGGGCCAATATCTCTAGGCACGGAACTCTGTCGGGCTGTGTCGAATCAATTGTGAACTGTGAACTGTTTTGAAGTGAATCTCTGCTGTGTCGCGGTAGAATCTTGACTCGGAGTGTCCAAGTTTGTTACAACACCCGTTCAAGATCAGCGCGGTCTGTGATGGCTAATTTTGCTACGCCAAAATATCAAGAGCTACGATCTAGAATCAGACTATACCCCTTATTGGATGAGATTTTTTTGGGAAGCCAACGACCCATGATGTCAAGAGCTTCGATTTGGAATGAGAAATTGGTTGTCCCTTGGAATGTTCCTCGCAAATTTTTGAGCTAACTTAAGTTGTTTTGTAGATATACTATAATCACGGAAGATCATTGGTACTCGACTCACCCGAGGCAAGAGTATTACCCTCGGGAGGGAGTGTGTCGCGAATAAGAACCTGCACAGGAGGCAAACATGTGGCCTTGGCCACAACGGAAGCTGCAGTGCACGGTGACTCCTGAACCGTCCCGAACATGGAACCAATCCTGGGAAGTAAAGGGAGATACTCTCTCCTAAGGGCTGGGAAGCATACCGAAATAGGCAAGTTGGCCTCCTCCTCAAGCACATCTGTAGTAGGGTCAAAACCATGATGCCATCATCTGAAGTAAGCTCGAGCTGCTCGGATACCAAGCAGTCTCATTTTTTTTTCCGAGAAAAAGATCCTTCTATTAGTCAATGAAACTGCCCATAGGGCTACAACCACCTCTACAAGAGAGGGCTACAACAATCATGATGAGGAGACTCTCGCAATGAAAAAACAGCATATGTACAATGAGGCTAAATTAAGAGATGGGTGGAGGGAAAAGCCACACAGGTGGACGGTAGTGTCATCTGAGTAGACCCTGGACCATAGTGAAAAAAGGCCCAAGACGCCAGAGTCGAAGAAAAGCCCCTCTGCGCTCCCGCATGCGGTCGGAGCTTCCCTGGAGTCTCTCAAGCTGTCCTCTGAGAGTATGGATCAGCTCTAGTCAAAGATCTCGAACAGTCTCGGCTGGTGGTACAGGGCGAACCTCGAAGATGCCGAAGCAGCAAGCCCTCCAGATGAACCAGAGTGTCAGGCCAGTGATGAGCTCCCAGCACTCCTCTCTCTCCTTGCACCACTCCTGTGGAGTAAGCTTTGTGGCAGGTTGGAGTGTAGGTCAACCCCCCTATATCACTATCATCCTGCTGGTGGAAGATAGCTCAAACTGAAATGCCGGGCCCGTGAGAGTGGACCAAGCAACTGCCCCCCAAGTGTACACGAAGCCACACCTGTTGTGCCAATGGGGAGTCCCAAAGACAATGATGCTGACTCTCCATAAGATGGTCACAAGTTGCACATGCAGCCGAGAGATCACTATGAACAAGCCAGCTCCCAACTGCTGTAGCTCTGTGTGTAACCAGTCACTGGAACAAAGTGACTCGTCTCGGCTGTCTGGAGACCTGTAAATTGCGGTGCTGCAGAATCCTGCCAATGAGGTGCTGCAGTAGGGCGAGCCTCTCTCTGTGCTGCCAGTATGTGACGTCCCAGTCGAACAGTGTACTGAAAGAAAGGGACACTTGGGTGGTCTGCAGAGGAGAAAGGCCAAAGACACTCTCCAGGATCCCACTGTACTCGTGCCAGGAGACAGCTCTTTCAAGCCCACAGTCTCCACTGGCCAGTCTTAAGAGCTGCTGGGGCGGGATCTATGACACAAGTGCTTCCACCACTTGGATCCTCTGAAAAGAGCACTCTGCCACTTGCGGGGCCTCTACTGCAACTTGGTGTAAGCGTCAACCCTGTAGGTCGAAAACCAGGGAGGGTATAGTCTCTGAGCAAGCCCGAACTGAGATGAGAACCTCCAGTCGCGTGAAGGCTCCCATCCACCTGGGCGCTACTGACTCGAGAGGTGTGAACCACTCAGCTGGTACTGCCTCTGAGATGTCCTGATACATGCTCTGCACCCCTTTCATGCGCTGTAGCTGAAGACTCTGAAGCTCCTCTGACAAGCCTGAAAACTGTAACGAGTCACCTAGAGAGCGTGTTGGACCCTTTGCCATGGGACCCCAGGAAACATGAGGCCAACTACCAACCAAGTGGCCTCTCTGAGTGCTAACCACGGAACAAGGGGCTGTCTCCGGCGCTCCTCCGTGCAAGTAGACTGACGTTGCTCCAGGCCTCGCCGCAGTTGCTCCCAAGATTGGAGCAGACTCACAGCGAAGCGGTCCTCCAGTCTCCTGCTCAAGCCAACTCTTCGCATTTCTCTGAAAATCCATCTAGTCGAGGGTCGCGAGGGGCCTCGAGCCTGAGGCACCCTAGCACTAAGCCGCTGAAGCAAGAACTCCTTCCAGGGCTCCTCACGTGGAAGAAGTCCTTTGACGATGAACATCCCAAGAAGGGCTCTGCTCTGTTGTGCTGGGTCTATGATCCCTAGCCCTCCCTGAGAACAAGGAAGAGTGATGACCTGCCATGCCACTTAGGTCCGGGCTATCTGAGTGTCACGCCCTGACCAAAGGAAGTTCCTGATCAGCCTCTCAACCTGGTTGATACAAGAACTCAAGAAGATCCAGCAAGAAGTGAGGTTCCACCAATCCTGTCAGAGGGTTCGTCCAGCATGTTGAAGTCACCGCCTATGCATCACTGCCCTGCCTACGGCAGAGACTCAACAATCTGAGACCAAAACTCTGCACGTGCACTCACCACATTCAGCGCATAGATGTTCAGGAAGCCCACGAGACAACCCTGAACCTGCATAGTGATCCACTGAGCCCTGCCTGGCACAATAATCCCTCTGCCCACAATGGCCTGCTATACAAAGAATCAGCAAAAGTCATACATACCCTGCCTTGGATGCCTCCAGGTCCAAAAGCAGCTGACCAAAAAGTCTCATACCGTCCATGCAAAAGCTGACCTCAACGTTTAATGCGGCTCTCACACAGATGATCCTCGTCTAGCATATGTAGGTCAATCTCTCCTCCCATGAGGCATCGTTGAAGCTCCTGATGCAGTTGGCCCTTTGACACTGAAACTGGGGCCCACCTAGTCCCTGTACATTCCATGAGACAATCCTTATGGGGAGCGAGAGAGAACTGATGCTGCCGCAACAGCTAATCGTGCTATCTTCGAGGCAGGCTTGGAAGGGGAGTAATCCGCATCCGAGCGTCCTCGAGATAGGCGTGACTGCAAAGAGTGTCCAACCCAAGCCCAAGTAGATCGAGCCGTGCGTAAAGCAGCCTCCTCTATCCAAGAGTCCTCATGTATGTGTACATAGCATGGCGGGCTCTGCGTGTCAACAAAAAAGTGAACTACAATGTGTCTACATCCTGCTGCGTTTGGAGGTGTCACAACAAACTAGGCCAATGGCCAAAGAGTTTGAAGCATGTCTATAACTCCTAGGTCTCCCATGTGGTGAGAGAACTCTAGGGCCTGTGTGTGCAGCCACTGCATCACTGAGTCTATAGTCCACTCATCCTGGTCCCTACCCCGCAGAGGGGAAAAGCGAAGCCAACCGCTGAGTCCAAGGCCTTATCCCCTTAGCTGCAAGGAACAGTACATGAACTCTGAAGCAGGCTGACCTTGAAGGCTGCCTCAAGGTCTGGTGAGGGGTCGCCTAGAAAACGGGTAAAGTCGTAGGTAAAGAAATCCCAACGACGACGAATATGGAAACTGGTCAGACCACGAGGAACTGCTGCAAAAGGAGACGTCCACACCTGAAGAGGAGGTTGCAAGAAAGGCTGTCCCTCTCTCGCCAAACGACTCGTGGCAAAGGCTCTGCCTGGAGATCTCCTAGCAGCTGAAGAAGGTCCTGCCTCCTGGGACGGCTGAGGGACTGGACCGGGAGGAGGTGAGGGAGAAGGAGGTGAGGGGGATCGGCAGAGGAGGGAGGGTGAGGTGAAGGGGCAGAGGGAGAAGGGAGAGGGGGGAAGCGGGAGCAGAGGGGAACTCCGGGGGGGGGGGGGGGGGACTGTCGAGGGTGAAACTGCCCGAATACTCCACGCTCTGTCGGAACCAACCCCCACTCACCCGAGGAAGTAAGATAACCTTCGGGAGAGTGTGTGTGTCCCTAACCAGAATACGTACCGAGGGAATGCCGGTCGCCTTGGCAGCTACTGAGGCTGCCGTGCGAGGTGTCTCCAGGATAGTTCCAATTGCTGAGCCTATCCTGGACAAAACTGGTAGGTACTCCCTCCTCAAACGAGGAAAGCAGAGGAAGATGGGAAGGTCTGCCTCCTCTACAAGGACATCTGAAGTAGGGTCAAAACCATGTCTCCACTGTCGCAAATGGACTCGAACTGCTCGGATGGTCAAGGGGCTCATGGTGATGACCTTGGACGCCATCTCGGAGGTCTCAAAATCGATCTGATAGTAGCCTTGTCCGAGGAATTGAACGTCCAAGATCTTGCCCACCTGTGCAAGAAGGCGGGCTTGGAGAAGGTCACGCAGCTCTCCTCTTCTAGGTTTGGTGCCGAGAATCCTACAGATGACGGAAGTCGCCTGCAGACGATCCACCTTTGTGGCTAGGCTCGCTTGCTCTGTCGAAGTGAGAGCAAGTCGAATGGTGGGCTCAGCAGGGTCGGGCGAGGGGACTTCAGCAGAGTCCCTCTGTGGCGGAGCTTGAGCCTCCATCTGTGTCTGCTACTGTGGCGCAGAAGAAGCGGATAGAGCAAATTCTCTGCAAAAAAGCCCCGACTAGCATTGTCCAGAAACCAACACTGCTAGAGCCAATCGAGAGAAAACTTCGGGAAGAAATTGGCAGAGAACGAAATGAGCGGGGGAGGGGGGGGGGGGGGGGGGGGGGGAGCTGGGAGGGGCAATGGGTGAGGGTAGCGGGCAGGAAATGGCAGCAAAAGGCGGGCAGGAACCGGCAGCGGGCCGAGGGCGGAGGGCGGACAGGGAGGGGTAGAGCAAGGCAAGGGGAAGGCAGGGGCAGCGCGTGCGCAGCAGGGAGTGCTGGCAGCGCAAGGGTGGCGGCGCGGGGGGGGGGGGGGGGGTGGAGAGTGGCAGCAAGCAGCGAGGGCGCGTCAGTTCGTAGCACTTTGCCTATTCACCAAGCGGGCTCATTGATATCACCTTGGCCGTCATCTCTAGAGACTCGAACTCTATCTGGTAATATCCTCTCGCGAGGGTTTGGACATCGGTGATCTTGCCCACATCGGAGAGGTGTCGGGCCTGAAGTAAATCCTGAACCTCGCCTCAGCTGGGTCGAGTACCAATGATCTTGCAGATAACCGAGGTGGCTTGCAAGCGTTCCACCTCGGCTATCAAGCTCGCTTGCTCCTTTGGCGAAAGAGCAAGTCGAAGGGTCGGCTCTGCAGTGTTGGGGGAGGGGGCTTCTGTAGAGTCCCTCTGAGGTGGAGCAGAGGACCCCATTGTGTCTACTGCTGGAAAGAAGAGGGCGAAGGCGTGGAGGCGATTACCAGGAGGCTGAAAGAGAACAACCTACAATCAGGTGAGGTCAAGAAGAGAACGTAAGCCTGGGAGTGAGGGGGCGGGCTGGGGCAGGGGGGGCGTGCAGGGCGCAGGGGCAGGGAGATGTGGAGAATGGCGGCGGGCTGGGGCAGCGAACGCAAGTTGGGAGAAGTGGAGGAGGGGGCGGGCTGGGGCAGCGATGGCGTGCGGGTGCAGGGGCAGGGGGCAGCGCGCGGGAGGGGGCTGGGACAGCGCGAGCCGAAGGGGGAGAGGTAGGGATGGCCTGGAGGGAGCAGGCAGCAGCGAGCTATCTCGAGATGTGTCGCAAAAGGAGCAAGTTCGCCGCAATTGAGATATGTTCTCTTAACTTCTTGCTTCTGAACCCACTCAAAAAACATGCACGCATGCGTTTTTCTAGTGGTGGTTCATTCAGTTGCCTAGTGAGTTCCTTAATCTTCTCCACAAAACACCTGACAGATAGCTTACCCCATTTGATTTTATCCAATTTGCAAAGGATGTCTCGCATTCCCGCAATTTTCACTATACTCCAGCAAAAATGCCTTCTTTAGCTTACTGGAAGTTCAGAGCTTATAAGCAAGTGTTGACAATTTTGCTTATGTTTTGCAGGCTGTTTGAATATTTTGTGAGCATCTTTGATCTCTTATTGTCTGACGCTCGTAGAGAAGGGCATTTTGATTGTGGAATTGTTGATATCAAAGCTCATTCTATAGAGCTGCAAGAGAGACCAAAGGTAAGAAAAGAATTTCTGGTTTTTGTATTATAAAGGTTCTTATATCTGTAATGTGCGACCAACAAAAACTCGCTTTATTTGTTTCTCTGATAATAAAGCTCTTACTTCATGTTTGCAATGCAGACCGTACATGTGGATCCTATGTCTGGGGCATCAACCACTCTTTCTATATTGAAAGTTGATCGAGGGCTAACTTGGGAGGTGACTAATTTTTATGGTTTTCTTTTGGAGACAATAATTGGTGCCTGTATAATTTTGGTCAAGCTGCATCTGTTGGAGGAGTTTGCAGTCATGCTATTGTTCTGTTTTGGCAGGCTGCCATTAAGATCTTAGAACAAAATGATGCTGAGAAGAGACCGAACAACGGTTTCTATGAATCCAAGCGAGAGTGGCTAGGCAGAGCCCACTATTTGCTTGCAATATACTGGTAATTGGATGGATCTTTAATTGCCAATGCTGAGTTGTATAGATATGTATTCTGGTGCGTGCCCTGAGTTTTGCTGCCAATTGGTTTTTTGTTGGGGAGGGGGGCTTGTTTGGTTCTCCATTGGAAATTGATACATTCTATCACAAAGAAGCATTTAAACATCACAGAATGAGAAAGGAACAAGCATTACATGTTTATGAATTTACAAGGGAGAAATGAAATGTTTATTTACGTATGCAAAACTTCCCGAAGACCTAGGGGAGAAAAAAATTACATCCATCATTTGGTCAGTGTCTACTACAAAAGACATGCTAAAATTGTAGACAAGCAGGTGAATCAATGGAGTCAGCTGGTTGCATGCCTCCCAAAGCTTGATCTCTTGAGTAGTCTGTCACTATCGGTACCATCATGTAAACTCTCTCATGGGAAGCTGCATCATGGCATCAATCTCTTTCTCCATGAAGAACCTCTTAGGAGCTGCTCTCTGCTCTCAATATTTGCATGGTTGCAATGATGGTAATTATATGGTTGACACAATTTGTGAGAGGGAAGAGTGTGTTGAGATCTACTGAAGTCGCTCTTTGCAAGAGGGTTCCCTGTACTGGAAAGTCATGTCCTGTGGTTTGCTGAGGGATGCTGCTCAGGCAGAAATTTTCCATTTGCCTCTGAATAGGTTCTTTGGCAGACTGTTTAACTCGCTAATGGAGCATTTCTTGGTCAGCACAACTCTAGCAAGAATAGCCCATGGTATTTCTGATTAGTGGATCCTAGAGAGAGGCGCAAGTGCTCTGAAGAGAGAATGCCATGACGAACTTTGTAATGAAGCATACTCTAGCAAGGATAGCCCAAGGTATCTCTGATTAGTGGATCCTAGAGAGAGGCCCCCAAGCCCTCTCTGGAGAGAGAAAAAAATCGTCCTTGTATCTCATAATATTCTGGGGGCTGACAAATGTAATGAACCTTTCTCTCTGGCTATTCGGTACCAACCTGTGTCTAGCTACAGAGAATTGGAAGACATGCAAAGCTGTTTTATGGCACATTGAAGCATGTATGAGGTGTGAATGCATGTATTTCAACCGTACAATTAGGTCTCCCCAATCTCGGAAAAATAAAAAAGCCTTTCAAAACATCTTAAGTGCATAAGTGAAGGGTAACTTTAGGAAATGAAAAGACCCATGAAAGTGGAAAGTCAAATGACTTTTTGTGTCCATATAAAGAATAGATGGTACAGTACACATTCATATATTTGTGTTTTTCTTTTGCTTATTTTTCTTTTAGGGTTTTCTTCTCTTTCAAGTGTCCTTGCACGATATAGGTGGTGAATATATATTTTTTGAAGCCATTAGGAGAGCTATATATATATATTTAAAGAAAATGCTCTTTGTAGAAAGCCATTTTTAAAGTTCTTTCCCAACTCCAAAGATGGATTCACCCATCTCCTCTCTGTATCAATGTGTGTGAGATCTTGTCTAAGAGTCTTGTTGATCTCTGAACGTGTAAATGTGAACGATGACGCATCCAAGGAGTTAGGAGGGGGTGGCATTCTGTCCTTAGTGAACCCATGCAACTGAAACCAAGCTGACATCTCTGTATACCAACATCTAGAGTCGCCCCTTATGGCTAAATGTCTAGATGACTTGCGGGCCAATCGATGGCTTGGAAGTCCCACAAGCCACGTACGTAAGATATTGATCTTGTAAGTACCTCAACCCAACAAGTGTAACTCCCAATTCCGCTATAACGACCTTATGTGGCACTACGTCCTTTTCCTTTGCACGAAAAAGGATCCTTCCATTAGTTGAAAAAACTGCCCAATGGGCTACAAACTGCCCCTAATAGAGAGGGCTACATCAAAGGGTGGGAAGACTCTCCCCATGAAAAACTAGATATGTATTGATGGCTAAATAAAGATATGGCAGGAGGAAACAACCACACTAGTGGGCAGTAGTGCCATCCAGGTGCCCCATGAGCTATTGTGAAGAAAGGCCTTGGTCTCCAAAGTCGCAAGAGTGCCTCGCAACGCTCCTCCATGCGGTTGGAGCTGCCCTGAAGTCTCTCAAACTGTTCCCTGAGTGTATGGATCATCTCCAGCCAGGTGTTACGTACAGTCTCCACCGTGGGACGGGTCAAACCTTGAGGATGCAGACGCATCGGGCTCTCAAGATGAACCAAAGTGTCAGCTGCAAATGAGCTCCCAACAGCTCTTCTATCTTTGCTCCACTTCTGAGGTACAAGCTCTATGTCAGGCTAGAGTGTAGGCCGGCCCTCTTGTATCACAATCATCCTACTAACTGAAGCCATCATAAAACGAAGTGCAGGGCCCGTGAGGTGGACCAAGCTACAACACCCCAAGTGTACTGGCTAGCTGTCGAAGGTTCAGGCAATAGGCAAAAAATGTGAAGCCATCATAAAACGAAGTGCAGGGCCCGTGAGGTGGACCAAGCTACAACACCCCAAGTGTACTGGCTAGCTGTCGAAGGTTCAGGCAATAGGCAAAAAATGTGAAGCCAAAGCTGCTGTGCTATGGGGCAATCCCACAGACAGTGGAGCCATGTCTTAAGTGGATGGTCACATGCGGTACATACCATAGAGTGACCACTGTGCACCAAGTAACTCCCAACTGCAGTAGCTTGATGGGCAACTAGCCACTACAACATAGTGACTGTCTGCTGGCCCACAGGCGCCTCCCAAAAATCTGCAAAGAACTTAGTCGTGAGACCCTCCTCCTGCCAATGATCCGTTGCAGCAGGATGAGCCTCTATCCGCGCTGTCACTATGTGACATCCTAGCCGTGCTGTGTACTGAAAAAAGGGGGTCCCGGGGTGATTTGTTGGAGTACAAGGATCTCGCCAAAATCACTCTCTTTGGTCCCACTACACTCGCACCAGAGGGCGGCTCTCTTAAGCCCATAACCGTCACTGTCCTGGCCCAAGGGTCGACAGGTTCGGGTCTATCACACAAGTTCTCCCATTGATGCCCACAATTCGAATCCACTAAAAGAAACACTTGGCCACCTCTGGTGCCTTGGCAGTGACTCTTTGGAGGGGGCCCTCTCTGAACCTCAAAGAACATGTAGAAACCTGTGTTTGAGCAAGCCCTAACTACATTGAGGACCTCCAGTTGAGTGAAAGCCCCCATCCAACACAGAGCCACTGGATAAAGAGGGGTGTGCCACTCAACTGGTATAGCCTCTACAATATCCTGATACCCTCATGTCTCGCGACTGGCGCTCTGAGCATCCTCCAGAAGTGCTGTAAACTGTAGCTAGTCCCCAAAACAGCGGACTAGACCCTCTGCCATAGGACCCCTAGAGACATGAGGTCGGCTCGGCTACCAACCATGTGACCTCACTGTGTGCTGACCAAAGGGTTTCATGTAAATGGATATCTCAAGCGCTCCTTAATGCACGTGAGCTGGTGGTGCCTAAGGCCATGCCACAGCTACTCCCAAGACCGAAGCAATCTCAACGTAAAACAGTTCTCCCATTTCTTGCCCAAGCCCACTCTGGGCATCTTTGTGAAAATCCAATGAGCGGAAGGGCTCCATGGGTTGTATGCCACTCGGGAACCATTCCGGTGAAGCAAGAGCTCTTTCCAGCTGCTCCCCTTGAAGGAGACCTCTGACAATGAGCTTCCCAAGGAGACTTCTACTCTGCCGTGCTAGGTCAATGATCCCCTACCCTCCCTGAGAACAAGGTAAAGTAATGACCTACTAGGAAACATTGGCCCAAGAGAATTGCGTCTCTCTCCTTGATCACAAAAAGTTCCTAATCAACGTCTCTAGCTAGCTGATGCAAGAACTCGAGAAAATCTAGCAAGACATCATGTACCACATAGTGGCCAAAAGCACTTGGTTGGTGTAACGGGAGGGCACCACGTGCCAACAGAAAAGAAAAGACTCAACAAACTTTAGACGCTTCAAAACAAGTGAAATGAAAGAAAAACACTGCATACGAGACACCGAGTGTGAGAGTTCCACCCAAAGAGAGCACTGGCCCCAAAATATGGTGCCCCTTTCAGCATTTCTTTATATTGCCTTAACTCAGTACAATGTTGGCAACTTTAATCTGCATCTCTACTCATAAGCATGCCAGAGAGTGAGCCCTTAGCACATATTTGAAGAGCCCTTGGCCTACCGTATTGACCATGTGAACATGAAACACTCCCCTCTTCCCCCTGCTAGCAACACTTGATCGTGGGCACACTTGTAAAGCGCTGAGACCCCTCTAATCCAAGCATCTGAAAAGCCCATTTGGCACATAGTTCCCTCGAGGAAAACCCAATCCTTTCTGTCATGGGCCTTCTCAAAATTGAGGAGGAGCACCAGTAGAGCCTCTCCTCAGAGACGAGCCAGAGTAGTCGCCTTCTAGAAGGTGAAAATGTTGTCAAGGATACTATGCTTCTTAACAAAACCCGTATGTGTCTCGTGTATGATGCTCTCAAGTAGCGGCTGAATTCTCAAACTTAGAGCCTTTGCTAGAATTTGGTAGGTTGAGTTGAGGATACTGATGAGCCGCCACCGTCGAATGTCATCCAAAGATCTCCCCTCCTTGGGGATGAGATAAATCAAGCCCTCACTCATGCTCTCTGTAGTAGGCTACAGTGTCACTTTCACAAGACAGTTAGTTTACAGGGTGGCTTTGGTCAGTTGGTCTTTGGTCTGGTCGGTTCACACTAGACGGACTCGTTGGGCAGACACACGTGGCAGGGATAGGGTCGTCTAGTGGACATCGTGGCCAGGTCACCACCGCCACCCAGTGGGGATAGACTTAGATGATGTTCTTTATGAGCCGTTGGTGGCTCTTGATGATTGTACATATGAGTAGTCGTTTTGGGCCAGTGGCATTATCTTGTACGTAGCCGTCTAGAGTGAGTCTATACACAGAGCACATCTGAGCCTCGACACCCCCATTGTACCTGTGAGTCTTGGGCTGGAGCTGAGTGTGCTGCCACGCCAGAGTCTGTATCAGTCTTTGAGATAGTCGAGTCATATGTTCTGGTCTGCTGTTGTGTCTTTGTGAGCTCTGTTGACATCTATTGTTCCCTTTCTCTTCAGTCTGTTTGAGTGAGATTGTCACGCACATTGCACTGAGGACCACCCACTGTAGAGAGCACGACACATTATCCGCGCTACAGGTGCTCTCATTTTGGCGATCATGGTGGGACCTCAAAGGAAGTCTCACTCTTGTGGAGATACAAATCGTGAAGCTAATCGGTTGTTACCTCGCTCCGCACACTTGCTTACACTGTGTAGATAGTCTGCTTGTCTGGTCCTCTCTCGCCCTGGTCCAACCAATCCTAGTCCTCGTCCCTGGTCCTTGGTCCTGGTCTAGTCCTCGCCCTAGTCCAGCTCTCCTCGTCCTGCCAACTAGGTGGTCTAGTCACTGGTCCTGGACTAGGTGGTCTAGTCACTATCCTCACTTGTCCTGTTTTAGACCTGTGTTGTTCACTGCATGACACATACAAGGCGGTCAGTTGAGCGTCAAAGCGCACTACTGAGCCTTCTGAAGCACTTTAACCGAAGATGCCTTGTGGTATCTAGTAGAAGTCCATTAACCTCATCAACCATACCTCCACATACGACATCCCCCATTCCTTCATCCGGTTCCACATCTTCCAGATCACCTTCTCCAGCAAAGTTGTCTCCTATTCTGCTACAGCAGGCTATTGAGCAACAGGCTCAACAAGGGGCCATGGAGGCGTTGGCTAGTGTGTTGGCCAAGGTAACCATCAAGTTCTCCACCTTCAAAGGACTCTCCTCGGAAGATGCGGACGACCATGCACGGAGGTTCGTATCTCTCTGTAGAGGACCTGGTCTTAACAGGGAAGATGCTTATCTGGTACTTTTTCCATCCACCTTGGATGGCTTAGCAGACAAATGGTACAGCCAGTTTGCAGAGAATCATTTTGCAACTTGGGCAGACTTAATACAACAGTTCTGTGCAGCTTTCAGGCCGGGTGAGTACCAAGAGAAAGTGTTGGATGAGTTGGCCAACATGGTGCTCCAGCCAGAGGAGACTTTTGCAGAGCTTATGACCAAAACCAAGTCTCTGGTTGCCAAGCTTCCCCAACAACCCGGTGAACTCATGGTTAAGAAGTGGGTGGAGAAGGCGCTTCCAAAAACCGTTCAGCAAAAACTCCGGGAGAGCCTCCGACCTGACGCCACTCTGGAGGAATTCATCGCAGCTGCTACTAGGATAGAGAGGGCTAGGAAATTGTTCAACAACTCTCCTCACATAGATACTCCCTCTGTGTTCTCGGAAGATAGTCCTGCTGATCCTTGGACTTCCTTGCGCAGGGAACTCGAAGCCCTCAAACTACATGCGCCTTCCAAAAAGAGAAATCAATCTCTTTGAGACAAGAGAAACCATCGCACCTTGAGGCTTTGGATCAAATCAAGAGAGAACTAGAAGAGCTTCGGTCTCAGCAGGAGACTAAAGCTATGGTATAGTGCAACTCTTGTCGCTCTCTTGGACATCCTCCACAGGACTGTCCCCTTCGGGCTTATTGCCACTTTTGCGAAAAATCTGGGCACGAAGATAAGGATTGTTACTATATCAAAGGATTGCGGCAAATACAACAAACTCTAGGTCCTTCTCTCCAACAAGGGCTAGCACTTGCATCCAACATGGTGTCACCCTATGGCCATCAAAACCCGTTGCCTCATCTGCTGACAACACCCCTTATGCAGCAAGGTATGCACAACAACTTTGCACCCCCCAGCTTTTATCATGCTAGTACTCCCTCAGTTCCCCAAAGCTTCTACACCTCAGCCTCCAGCACCATGCAACAACAAGAGCAGCGACCACCTCGTCCCCCATTTCGTCCGTCTAATCGGCCAATCTTATGCTACAGATGCGGTGAATATAGCCATTACCAAAGTAAGTGTCGTTTACCTGAAGGGTCTTCTCCTTTCAGACATTGTCCAGAGTCTAAGGACCACTACAGTAAAGATTGTCCCAAACAAAGAGCATCCTCATCTTCAGGCCTGAATCAAAACCAACAAGAGTTTACATTCTCGAAAATCAATCTAATCACAGTGAACACAAGCCCTCAGCCAGCACCTACTACACATACAATTCAGCCACAACAAGCAGCAGAGCCGGCTGGGGTGCTCACTCGAGCATAAGAGAGTGGTCACTCCAACAAAGAGGGTGCTCACTCCAACCCTTCCGCAAATTGTTCAAAATGTCGCACCCGTAAGTGATGCAAAGAATAGGTCAATCTCTATGCTTTCGGACATTGATGGAGCCTTCCTGGCAGCAGTAGCTGACTTGCAACAGGTTAAAATTTCCGAGGAGGCCCTGGTTGTAGGAGCTAGGCCCACAGCGGAAGCAATCTTGAAGAACACCTTTCAGCAAGTATCTCTTTATGAGATGCTTCGGCTAGATGCAACCCTTAGAAGTGACACACTCGATAATTCAGTCTTTGTACCCTGGTACAGGGCCTAGTGGCGGGCACCTACGTGTGCAGCCCTCTACATGATTTCATATCCAGCTGCTCCCCTCACCGATTATAAAAGTCCACGTCTTACTGTATCTATTCTTGGGCATCAATTCTCAGGCGTCATAGTGGATGGTGGGTCTGGAATCAACCTAATGCCCGAATTTACCATGTTAGCCTTAGGTCTGCAGCCTACCCACCCTGCTGCATTCACTATTACATTGGCAGACCAGAGGACAGTCTACCCTGTGGGCATAGTAGAGAAGGTGCCTTTGAAGGTACAAGACTTCACATTTAGCTTGGATTTTTTAGTGGTCAGTCTTCCTCAGGTGGAGGGAGGATTTCCTTTGTTGATTGGTAGACCATGGTTGCGGCATACTAAGGCACTTCATGATTGGGGGAATGACGCCATGTGGATACATACTCGTGGCTCCCAAATGCAACCAATCCGGCTTGAAGGAGGGATGGATCCAGTGGCTCATCACAGCTCATTGTCAGTACAGTCCAACCCCGACCTTGAGCAGCCCATTCCACCTGACGGGTCTGACGAGGACCTGCTACAGTGGTTGGAAGCTACCACATCGACACCATGCTACATGGTCTCTATTCAAAACTCACCTGTGCCGCCAGTAACACTCTCTCTCTAAACTCCTCAGGAGGACACAGATGTCCAAAGTCCTACAGCGGACAATACAACAGTCGAAGAAGTAAGTGTGTCAGCCCCAAATTCTCATGCTTCGAATGACCCGCCGAAGGAAGCCCTCGGTCTTGGGGAACCTATAACACATCACCGAAGGGGGAAGAAATCTCCTCTGCATGCACTCGCCAAAGATTTCCCCCTTCCTGTAGCATCTCCCAAGTCGGACCCCCTACAAAAGCACTCTGTCATGTCTCGGTCTGAAGATTTACCCTTCGAGGAGCTCCCACCAAGATGGTCACAAGAAGAGTATGCAAAGTTTCCAATCGATCAAACACCTCCACATGATGTCTTGAAGCTCCAGGAGGTAGCTCACCTCTCATCTTCAGAAGCACCCTCTCCAGCTACACCCCCTGACCCGGTCAGAGAAGTCAACCTGGGAGATCTTGACAACCCTCAGCACGTACTGGTAGCAGCTTGGTTATGGGAGCATCCCGCATTACTCAATCAGGTAGTGTCTTTCATACACTCTTTCAAAGATGTTTGCTTGGTCCTACAAGGATTTGGAGGGGATCCCACTAGAATTGGGTGTCCATACTATACCTCTGGTTCAAGGGGCTAAGCCTGTAAGAGGCCGAGGTTACAAGCTCAACCCGAAGTATTCTGAGGCGGTCAAGTCAGAGTTAGAAAAAATGCAGGAGGCAGGGATCATTGTACCTGTGGAGCACTCTGAGTGGTTATCACCCATGGTGATAGCGCCTAAGAAGCAGTCCAACAAAATCCGTGTGTGCGTAGATTACCATGCTCTGAATAAGGTAACTATCCCAGATGGTTTCCCAACACCTTTCACTGAGCGTGTGCTCGAAGATATAGCATGGCATGTATTGTACAGTTTCATGGATGGGTTTAGTGGATACAATCAGTTGGGCATCCATCCAGGTGATCAGCTGAAAACGGCCTTTGTGACTCCCTGGGGTATTTTTATCTACACTCGACTGTCTTTTGGGCTGAAAAATGCCCCACCTTTCAATAGGGCGGTATATCTCATCTTTTGTCCTCTGCTTACGGATCATCTTCGCATCTTCATGGACGATTTTTCGACCTTCTTAGGTGCTCAATGCTCAACCCCAGTGGAAAATCTAGAGGAACACCTCGCTCAGCTCTCTGTTGTCTTCCTCAAGTGCAGAGAGGCACGCCTAAAGCTAAATCCTAAACAAATGTCATTTTTTGGTTACTGAAGACACACTTCTAGGCCATGTGGTGTCTGCTAAAGAATTAGCGCCTGACCCAGAGAAGATCGTGGCAATCTTAAAGTTACCACCTCCCATCAACCCAAAAGGGGTACAGAGCTTTGTAGGCCACACATGTTATCATCGCAGGTTTATATGCATGTATGCACAGGTGGCTCAACCCCTAACCCGCCTGACCAGTGTTGTTGTTCCCTTTCAATGGTCAAAGGCAGAGGCTGAAGCTTTTGCATACCTTAGAAAACGCCTCACTGAAGCGCCTATCTTAGTAGCTCCCGACTGGTCTCTCACATTTCATGTGCATACAGATGCCAGTCAATTGGTTGTGGGTGCGGTGCTGACTCAACCTAGTAAGGAGGACAACCTAGATCGCCCTGTTCACTATGTGATTCGCCTACTCACTAAGGCAGAGTGCAACTATAGCACCACAGAAAGGGAAGGTTTAGCTATTGTGTATGCTCTGCAAAAATTTCGGCATTACTTATTAGGGGTCCACTTCACAGTTATTACTGATTACCATGCCCTGCGATATCTGCTCAACAAGACGCAGGTTGGAGGTAGGGTATGGCGATGGCTACTCTTATTTCAAGAGTTCGATTTCGAAGTGGTACTCAGGCCCGGCAAACTTCATGTCCTTGCGGACCACCTTTCTCGCGTTCACACTGGTGAAGAAGCAACAGGGGTTGCTGACGACTTTCGTGATAGCGGTCTCTTTAAGGTGGATACCACTCTGGAATGGTACGACGATGTTTTGCATCTGCTTTCTGCTGGCCTCTACCCAGAGAATGCTTCTCCCATGCAGAAGAGACGCCTGTTGCTGAAGTCTAGACCTTTCACTGTGATTGGGGGCCAGCTATACAAATCAGGGCAGGATGGTGTTCTGAGGCGGTGTGTCTCCCCTCATGAAGTCGAGTATATTTTGGAGGATGCCCACAGTGGTCCCACTGGTGGCCATTACCCTGGTCATATTACTGCACAGAAGATTCTCCAGTGTGGCTTATGGTGGCCCTTTATATTTCGCGATGCAATTGCCTATGTAAAAGTATGCGATGTATGTCAGCGCTGGGGCCCTAAACCAAGCAAACAGTCAAACCGTCCTCTGCAGGTCTCTATGGCATGGCAACCGTTTGAGAGATGGGGCATAGATTTTGTAGGTCCAATTACTCCCGCTGCCCAAACCCGGCAATCGGAAGTATCTCTTGGTGGCTACAGACTACGCAACAAAGTGGGCAGAGGTACTAGCAAGAAGGGACTGCACGGGCACTACGGTAGCCAAGTTTCTCTGCGAAAATATTTTGTGCAGGTTTGGATGTCTCTTGGAAATCACCAGTGAAACAGGGGTAGTCACTTTGTGAATGAAACAATTTCTACCTTGCTTGCCAACTACAAGATTTTTCACCGAAAATCTTGTTCTTATTACCCTAGAGCAAACGGGCAAGCAGAGAGCACTAATAAGTTTCTGATAGCACTCCTGCGGAAAGCATGTCATCTTCATCCCTCGACTTGGGCTCAAGCTATCCACGGTACACTTTGGGCATATCGAACTTCTTTCAAAGCCACAACCAATCACACCCCATTTCAATTGGCTTTCTGTTTGGAAGTGATAGCACCTTTCAAATTCAACTCAGGATCTCCGCGAGTGGGCAGTCTTTGTGCCAATGGAGATTTGGGGTCGGCATCTGTCTCTCGTCTTTTCCTTTTGGATAAAAGCCGAAGTTTGGCTTCACTGGCTCTGGAAGCAGAGCAGCTTCGTCGTAAAGCCTGGCATGATCGCCATCTCAAAAAGCCGCAAATAACGCAAGGAGCACTAGTGCTACTTTATCAAGCCAAGTTTCTGAAAAAAGCAAAGAAGTTGGTCCCAGCATGGCAAGGACCATATAAGGTGATGGAGATTCTACCCGACGGAGCTGTACAATTAGCCACTCTCGAAGGAGTTCCACTACCGTTAGTCAATGGATCTCGGATCAAATGCTATCATGCTTAAGCTGTCGCTCAAGGGTCTAACCGGTCTACAATCATATGTGAGCTTGCTGTTTTTTGAACCTTTAAATAACCTCAGAATCACTATCTTCGGCATCCTTGCTGTTCCTTTTTATCTTATTTCATACACCCTCTCCTTAAACAACTCTCTTTCTGCAAACTCTGTTAAGCTCAATGGGTTTGATTCCGGAATTAGATCAACTCTACCCTTCACTCTCTGTCTTCAATCTCTGTCCTGTGTAAATCCCTTGTGTTGTGTGTGTAGGAATGATTCTAGTCTGGGACATAACCTATTCTCCTCAACCCCAGCTCAACCCCAACTCAGGCCTTTTTCAAAGCACAGAATGTCTCATGTGAAACTCAGTTCTCTTACTATGCATAAATGCATGAGTATTCTTGAGTGGGGTATTTATGAAGGTTTCTGTACCTGTACCTGATGTGTATTGCTTCTGCTGTCCTCTCACTCCTTCCCTTTGCTTTCTTCTTCTTTTTGATTGTGAGTGCCTTGAAAATACCATTAACCCCTCACCTACTAACCCCTCCGTAATGGTCTTTCTATAACCACGTGGGGAAGATTGGCTATGCCATTTCCTTTTCCTCTTCAAAAACCCTCTTCAATCGCACCCTCTTCAATAGCAGGTCTTGCGTTCAACTCTTGAGCTTGATCTTTATGATCTCTGAATAGTTTCTTGCACCTTAAAACTCTCTTCTTCTTCCTCTACCACCCTCTATTTTCACCCCTAGCGCTTCCCTTTCCCTCGCCCTAACTTATCCCCTATTCCCTCTCCCATTCCCTCGCCCCTCGCCCCTAGCCCTAGCCCTCCCTTGCCCCTCGCCCTCGCCCTCGCCCTCGCCCCCCTTATCCCCTATAGCCCTCGCTACCCTTATCCCCTATACCCTCGCCCTTTCCCATTCCCTTGCCTCTAGCCCCTCGCCTCTCACCCTTGTTCCCCCTCGCCCTTGCCTCTAGCCCCCTAGCCTCTCGCCTTGTCCCTCCCCTCGCCCTCGCCCTCGCCCTCGCCCTCGCCCTAGCCCTAGCCCACATTTTCCCCTCGCCTCGCCCCCCTCACCCTCGCCCTCGACCCTCACCTCACCCCCTCACCCTCACCCTCGCCCTCCCCTTCCCCTCGTCCTCGACCCTCACTTCGCCCTCACCTAACCCCTCGCCCTCGCCTCTCGCCCTTTCCCTCCCCTCACCCTCGCCCTCGCCCTAGCCCTCCCCTTCACCTCGCCCTCGACCCTCCACCTCGCCCTCACCTAACCCCTCGCCCTCGCCTCTCACCCTTTCCCTCCCCTTCCCCTCGCCCTCAACCCTCCACCTCGCCCTCACCTAACGCCTCGCCCGCGCCCCTAAAGCCCCTCAAGTCCCTAGCCGTCCTCAGTGCTCACCCTCCCAGCGCCCTCACCTCCTGGCTGCTGCGCCAAAGGAAATCAAAAATAAAAAACAGCAAAGACCAGAAAAGCACATAAAAAAAGAAAACATCTAGAAAGCGAAAGCTTACTTACCTGGCTTTAGCTTCAATTTAAACGTAAATCAGCCTCAATATAAACGTAAATCAGCGCCAAGCGTACTCCTGACTCCAACCTCTTCCCATAGCCAAGGTGCCTCCCAAGCTCCGTCACCCTGCTACCCAAGTTCTCAGTGGAAGTCCTTGGCACAGTTTATAAAGATGGTTCGTACTCGAAATAGAGAAAAGCATCTCCAATCAGAGGAAGAGTCCTCTGCCTCTGGGGATAGCTTTGACAGTAAATCAGACTATGCTCCTAGTTCAGAGCAGCTTTCAGAGGAAGATTCACCCCAATCAGTCACTGCTGACAGGGTCACCACTCTCGAAGTGCCTCGCCCATCTGGTGCCCTCTCCAAGGTACCTTTACTAATGATATATTGGATGAGATTCGACAGTGGCGCCCCATCATCATCTTCAACTCAGCCTACAAAATTCTTGCCAAGGCTCTAAGTTTGAGGATTCAGCCACTCTTGGAGAGCCTTATACATGGGACTAAAACAGGTTTTGTCAAGGAACGCAAAATCCTGGACAACATCTTCACTTTCAAGGAGGCTTCTGCTCTGGCATGGCTCTGTGGGGAGGACCTTGTGATTCTTCTTCTCGATTTTGAGAAGGCGTACGACAGAGTTGACTTGGACTTTCTAGAGGGTACTCTACGTAGGATGGGCTTCTCAGATGCTTGGATCAGAGGGGTGTCAGCTTTGTACAAACAGGCTCACAGTCAGGTGCTTTTGGCAGGAGGTAGGGGTGAGCGCTTCATGCTCACACGCTCGGTCAGACAGGGTTGTCCTCTTGCCCCCTTTCTCTTCCTGTTCTATGCGGAGGCGATGAGCAGATTTTTGGTGTCACAGCAGGTTGGTCTGAGGGGCTTAGCACTCCCTATTCGGGGAGATGAGCTACTGGACGTTAAGTTTGCCGATGACTTAGCCTTGTACTTGAAGGGCCAGGAGGCCAATCTACACAGATGTGAGCAGGCTTTGGAGACCTTCTGTTGTGCATAAGGCGCATTGATCAACTGGAGAAAGACAGTGGCTTTCTCGGTTGGCAGTGCTCCTGTGCCAGATTGGATGCCAGGAGAGGGTTTCAGGTGGATTCCCCCAGGGACTGCAATTCGGTACTTGGGTTGTCAGGTTGGTTTGGACTTGTCCCCCGAGCAGCAGATTGCTCCTCTTCTCCTGTCCGTCAGGAGAAAGCTGTTACATTGGAGCTCAGCATGACTTTCGCCGGCTGGTAGAGTAGCAGTTGCCAACCAGGTGTTGTTGGCGACTATGTGGTCATCAGTTCTTGCTGGATCTTCTCGAGTTCTTGTATCAACCAAGTAGAGAGGCTGATCAGGAACTTCCTTTGGTCAGGTCTTGACACTCAGATTGCCCGAGCCAAGGTGGCTTGGTCGGTCATCACACTTCCTTGTTCTCAGGGAGGGCTTGGGATCATTGATCTAGCACAGCAGAGCAAAGTCCTTCTTGGGAAGTTCGTAGTCAGAGGACTTCTTCCAGGAGAGGAGCCCTGGAAGGAGTTCTTGCTGCAGAGGCTTCGTGCCAGGGTGCCTAAGTCAGGAGGCCCCTGGCAACCTTCGACCAGATGGATCTTTACAGAGTTGCGCCGAGTGGGTTTGAGCAGGAGACTCAAGGACCGCTTCGCTGTGAGTTTGCTTCGATCTTGGGAGCTCTTACGGCGTGGCCTAGAGCAGAGACAACCGACGTGCACGGAGGAGCGCCTACAGCAGCCCCTCGTCTGGAACCCCATGGTTAGCACTCAGAGAGGCCACTTGGTTGGTAGTCGGCCTCATGTTTCTTGGGGTCCCATGGCAGCAGGTCCAGCGCGCTCTCTAGGTGACTGGCTAGAGTTCACAGGTTTGTCAGAGGAGGTGCAGGTTTCCAGCTACAAGGCATGAGAGGGGTTTGTCAGAGGAGGTGCAGGGTTTCCAACTACAAGGCATGAGAGGGGTGCAGAGCATGTCAGGACATCTCAGAGTCAGTTCCAGCTGAGTGGCTCATCCTCTCGAGCCAGTAGCACCCCGGTGAATGGGAGCCTTCACACGACTGGAGGTTCTCATTTCAGTTAGGGCCTGCTCAGAGTCTATCTCAGCCCTGTTCTTCGAGCTTCAGGGTGGGGGACGTCTATAGCGAGTTGCAGTAGAGGCCCCGTAGGTAGCAGAGTGCTGTTTTCAGAGGATCCGAGTAGTGGGCATCTGTGGGCGGACCTGCGTCATAGACCCTAACCCAGCAATTCCTGAGACAGGACACTGGAGGCTATGGGCTTGGGAGTGTTGTCCGTTGGCACGAGTACAGTGGGATCATGGTGAGTGGCTATGGAGGGACCCCTTCTCTTCTGCAGACCACCCAAGAGTCCCGTTCTTTCAGTACACTGTTCAACTGGGACGTCATATACTAGCAACACAGAGAGAGGCCCTCCCCACTGCAGCATGTCATTGGCAGGAGGAGGGTCTCACAGTCGACTTCTTGGCAGACTTTTGGGAGAGGTTGTGGGACTCCAGACAGCCGACTCGAGTCACCTTGTTTCAGTGGCTGGTTGCACATAGAGCCACAGCAGTAGGGAGCTGGCTAGTGCATAGTGGTCTCTCGACCACATGTGCCGCTTGTGACCATTTGGTGGAGAGTCTGCGTCACTGTCTTTGGGACTGTCCCTCGGCCCAGCAAGTGTGGCTACGAGTTCTTCGGCTGATGCCTGCTCTCTCCACGGCTCGACAGTACACTTGGGGGGCAGCGGCTTGGTCCACCCTCACGGGCCCGGCACTTCAGTTTGAGCTATCTTCCACCAGCAGGATGATAGTGATGCAGAGGGGGGCGACCTACACTTCAGTCTGCTACAGAGCTTACTCCACAGGCATGGTGCAGTGAGAGAGAGGAGTGTTGGGAGCTCATCAGTGGCCTGACACTTTGGTTCATCTGGCGGGCCCGCTGTTTCTGCATCTATGAGGCTCGCACTGTGCCACCAGCTGAGACTGTTCGTGAGTTTTGGCTAGAGCTGATCCATACTCTCAGAGGACAGCTTGAGGGACTACAGGGCAGCTCCGACCGCATGCGGGAGCGCCGCGAGGCTTTCCTTCGACTCTGGCGCCCTGGGCCTTTCTACACCATAGTCCAGGGGGTGCTCAGATGGCACTACTGTCCACTTGTGTGGCTCTTCCCTCCTCCCATCTCTTGATTTAGCCTCATTGTATATATGTTGTTTTTTCATTGGGAGAGTCTCCCCATCATGCTTGTTGTAGCCCTCTCTTGCAGAGGTGGTTGTAGCCCTATGGGCAGTTTTCATTAACTAATAGAAGGATCTTTTTCTCGGGAAAAAAAAAAGATTCACCCCAATCAGTCATCACTGCTGACAGGGTCACCACTCTCCAGGTGCCTCGCCCGTGTGGTGCCCTCTCCAAGGTACCTTTACTAATGATATATCATTTACAGGCGCCTAACCCGGCACTCAAGGATGTGTTCTCTCAGTAGCAAATGATACACTTGGGCCTTCAACATTTGGCTCAGGCCGATTTGTCTTGCAATATCTCTACTGCCAAGCTATGTTCCCTCTTGCTCACTTTTCGAAAGCTGAATGGTACTACACTTACAGTGGAGGATATCGGACAGGGTATGGGAATATTGACTTTGCTGGCACCTCTGCCCGCAACAAAACCTTCTCGAATCTCTCACCAGAAGAAATTGCAAATGCTTGTCAGGAACTTTTGCTGGACTCACATCCAGACTATCACAAGAGTCAGCAGCTGTATTCAGTGTTACAGTATTTTTTTTGACTGCGCACCGGAAAGAATAGGGGTTCCATCTTTTCCAAGTTCTCGAGCAATATGCGATGCTTTTTTTGTCTTTACCACTGCGTGCCGTATCCATTTCACCATCTGCTGTTTAAAGCGCTACAGGATAGGGCAAAGCGTTTTCGGACTCAGCGTAAAGGGAAAGCGGAAAGGTTCAATTGCTATGCAGCCCCTATTATGTATTGGGTAGTGCAGATTATGCAGCAAAAGGCTGATGCAACAGTTGCTCTCACCCTTCAAGACGATCCAAAAGAACAAGACTGTTCCAAAATGGCCAAAGGGAAAGGCATCTTGCGCAAGAGGGCAAAGGTACTAAAAGATTCGTCTGAGCAGCTAGCAACACTACCCTTCTCAAAATCACAGGTCAAAATCTCTGAAGTCCATACTACAACACCAACAGTGCGTATGTCTACTTCTGTGGCCACCTCAACTTTCACACCACCTCTTGTGAGTAGTGTTGCAGTCACTTAAACACAACTTCCAGTTGTGTCGCCAGCCCCACGTACTACTCTTAGTGCAGTGGCATCTAGCTCTAGGACACCTACAGCTGAAAAGCATGACATATATGAGACTTTTGCGCCTCAGGCCGACAAACTTTTAGAGGCGGTCAGAAGAGCCATTTCGACGATTATGAATGTAGCCCTCTCATTGCAAGGTACCAACGGTCTGCATCGCGCTTGCTATGACGGTATGACAAGGGAAGTACAAGCTCATCTTCAACGAGCGATGGATAGGGACAATTTCATTGCTACAGCTCAAGATCGTATAAGAATCTTAACTCAACAGGTAGTGGACCTCAAACATATTGTCTACACTCAGCAAAAACAATTAAAAGAGGCAAATGATATGACCGCAGGAGTTCAGGACCTCTCTCCTGTGCTACAGCTCAAGATCGCATAAGAATCTTAACTCAACAGGTAGTGGACCTCAAACATATTGTCCACACTCAACAAAACGAGTTAAAAGAGGCAAATGATATGATTGCAGGAGTTCAGGACCTCTCTCCTGTGGTACATACACTGTGTCCCTTATGTTCAAAATACCAAGCTGTAGCCATTTCAGCTACAGCTACAGCTACAACTATAACCCCGGTTTCTCCGCAAGTTCCTACTATGGCAACACAGATACAGACACAAACGGCATTTCCAAAGCACATTTAGGGGATTCTCAAACAGCAGAGAAAGCAAATCCTACCAATATGGAGTCTAAGCCAGCAAGATCGGTCTCATCACAATTTCATGGACCCTCTATGGCCTCCCCCTCCCAGTCCCCATCCTTTCCTCAACACTTCTACGGCTTCCTTGGATTCCAACAACTTGTTCCGCCGTCTCAGCTTGCCCAGTCTTTTCCTGGGTTTCCACCACTCACCCTCACCCGACGCAGCCTGCTGCTCATGGGGTGGCTACTCCATACCCGATGTACCCTCCTCATGGCCACTACCCCTCACTATACACTTGGCCTCCATCTCCTTACCCACCTTTCTATCAGCCTCCTCCTCATCCTCCATCATCCGACCACCAACAGTAGATCGGGATATTTCAGTTCTTCAGTTCCGCTCTCCGGGACGGGCAGCGGTCTTGTGACGGGCAACCTGTAAGCAGGCTACAGGGTCACTTTCATAGGACAGTTAGTTTACAGTTGGGCTTTGGTCAGCTGGTCTTTGGTCTGGTCGGTTCACACTAGACGGACTCGTTGGGTAGAGACAGGTAGCAGGGATAGGGTGGTCTAGTGGACATCGTGGCCAGGTCACCACCGCCGCCCAGTGGGGATAGACTTAGATGATGTTCTTTATGAGCCATTGGTGGCTCTTGATGATTATACATATGAGTAGTCGTTTTGGGCCAGTGGCATTATCTTGTACGTAGCCGTCTAGAGTGAGTCTATACACAGAGCACGTCTTCACCATCCCGACACATCTGAGCCTCGACACCCCCATTGTACCTGTGAGTCTTGGGCTGGAGCTGAGTGTGCTGCCACGCCAGAGTCTGTATCAGTCTTTGAGATAGTCGAGTCATATGTTCTGGTCTGCTGTTGTGTCTTTGTGAGCTCTGTTGACGTCTATTGTTTCCTTTCTGTTCAGTCTGTTTGAGTGAGATTGTCATGCACATTGCACTGAGGACCACCCACTGTAGAGAGCACGACACATTATCCGCGCTACACTCTCTGGCATCTCCCTAGTGTGCAAAATGTGCTGGTAGACACTACACAAGTCTCGATCAGGAACGTTGCTCCTCTGGCTGGAGTGGGCTCTCAAGCCTCTGGTGCATCTCCTAAGTGACTTAAGCAAGGCATTTGTGCCCACACCTACTTTCTGCATGCATCTTGGTGCTATGACTGCGGCTGTGCTGAAATCAGCTCTTGGTAAAAGTTCGTAGCAACTGTACGCATATCATCGGGATCTGTGGCAACAGTCTCACTGGAACGTGCATGTTGAGGACCCATCATCTCAAAAAACTTACCAATAATTGTCTCCCGCCTGGGTCCACTAAGATGCCTAACAGTGGAAGGCAAACTCGTGGCGCCGCTCCTCGATTGCAACTAGCTTGTGTCAAGCCTGCGGCATGTGATCATCCATCCAAGGGCTATCTGGGTGACACTCCTGCATCTACTATTAAGAAGCGATGCCCCGCCGGAGCCTTTTCTCCTCCTCTAGGCCACAGGGCTGTCGACTCTTGGAGGAAGAAAGGAGTAATCTCCAAAAGGCCAGTGGCCAGTGGAGCAGCATGTTGTCTTGGCATGTCCAAAGTGCCACAACTTGCTTGTTAAGCTCTGTATCTAGCAAATCCTCTTTGGGATGCGAAGCACGAGATTACCACTCCACTATCTATGTCACAAAGTAAAGATCATTGGCACATGGTCTAAGAAAGTAGTCTTTCCCAAAATGCTCTGTATCTAGCAATTCCTCTTTGGGATGCGAAGCACGAGACTACCACTCCACTATCTGTCACAAAGTAAGGATCATTGGCACATGGTCTAAGAAAGTAGTCCCTGCCAAAATGCTTACTGTACCGCCATGCCACAAATGTGATCACTAGCATAAAACCGATCTATCGGGGATAGATTCGCCCCTACTACTTTGCGGCCTGGTCCAGACAGAGAGGCTGTCTAGAGTCTGCACAAAACCTGCATGCTGCCATACATCCGAGATCCTCAACGTCATATGTAGGCGCTCTTAAACAGCCAACTCAGCTCCGTGTACAGTAGCTTGGCTGCTCCCAATCCTATCCGTAGGTTCCTCAAGCATGTTGAAGTCACCTCCACCAATGCACCATTGCTTTGCATGAGGCAATGATTCCAAAATCTATGACCAAAACTAAGCCCTTGCACTTGCATGGTTGGGCACATAACTGTTCAAGAAGCCTACAAGGCTACCTTGAACCTGCATAGTGACCCACTGGGCCTTGGATGGCATAATGATTCCTCTGCCCACAATGGCCTACTGCCATGAGTCCGCAATAGTCATACATACACCTCACTAAATGCCTCCAGGCTCAAAAGCAGTTGACCAAAATAGATCTGTCCACGACGACGAATACGGCTCTCACAAAGGTGGTGCTTCTGAAGCATAAGTACATCATTCGCGCCACCCACAAGGCATCTCTGAAACTCCACCCCGCTGGCGGGCTTGGAGGAGATCGTGCATCTCGCCTCTACTATGTTGGGTGCCGATAATCTTGCAAATGACAGGTGGCATGGAGGCGCTCGGACGCGCTTCACCTCTGCTTCAAGGATTGCTCGCTTCCTTAGTGACAGAGGAAGTTGGATGGTAGGCTTTGCCGTGTCGGGCGAGGGGCTTCGTCTGAGTCTCTTTGAGGTGCAACAAAGGCTTCCATCTGTGTTTGCTAGTGCTAAGGCAAAGAGGACAGTGGATTTCTACTTGCTGCAAGTGCACCTTGAGGAGATGGCCCGAGCAAGCAGGGAGGGTGTGAAAAGCAAAGGGAGGAGAGAGAGACAGAGGGGGGGAGGGGAGTTGTGCAGGGGAGGGAAGGCAATGGGAGTAGGGTGAGGGTGCACAAGAGAGGGGTGGCAGCAGGAGAGCAGCAGCAGCAGAGAGCCCTGTTGCCTTTTTGATATCTTTCTTTCAATAATTTACAATATGTGGCACGACCTCCTTACACCGGATCATCTTGGAGATTGTAGTGAGTAGCATCTCTCTACAGCTCTCCATCCATCGTACACGGCCAGACAGACTGCACTGGTCTAAACTAGGTCCTCAAATTTGTAACGCATACAATAATGCGGATGTGTGAGTAATTTTAGCCATTTAGCACTTAAATTTGGGCAGCTACTTTGTTCTTGAACATACATAAATTCTATTCTCTTATCTTAATAATTGTGGGGTGCTATTGTGTATTGGTCTTTTCCTGAGCATCTTTCCATGTTTCTAATCGGAATCAATTTCAAGGCTATAAAGATGTGTTCATATGACATTATAGTCTTTATTATCCTTTCAGGCCCAAGAGCATGTCTGAAGTCTACCGAATTTTTCGACCAGCCAATGGAGAAGCCTTGAGGTTTTCCCTTTTGTCGTTGATTACAGTTTTGAAAAAGTACTTTATCGTTTTCTAAATGCTAAGGATTATGAAATTGTATTCAGGGAAATGCCAGAAGATGAGCTTCTTAGTAAATATTCGAAACTAACCTCATTGGAGATGGCTGAAAAAAAGTGGCAAGACGAGTACAACATAACCGATGAACAGGTAGGTATCAAGTAGAACAAGTTTCGACTTCTCTATTTCCTGTTTACTATGATGAATGTGCAGTGCTTTTGCAATACCAGATATACCTGTTTCTAATCTTTTGGGCCATTAACAGCTTATGTATGCTATCGTAGGCTTATTGGAACTTAGAGAACTCAACACAGTCTACTGTAAGTGTATTCTTAGTGTTGGCAGTAGAACCAAAGGCGCTCAACACAGTGAGCCAATAGAGTAAGCATGAAACACAATTAAGCATTGCATTGCCAAGATCATATGAAGCACTGTGATTGTTAGTGACTATAGATGCTTGAGAGTTTCTCTAAGCAACTGGGGCTCATGGCTTGGCTAAGAATACAGACAACCTATCATTGCAGCTCAGGCATGTCCGAGCCCCCATCATAGTGCCGCCCCAATGTTGAAGGGATCCACCTAGACATTGGAAGGAGATCCTGCATTGTCAATACTCAAAGAGCTGGTCTTTAACCTTGCGTCTGGTGGAACAGTTAGACACAAGGCGTTCCAATATAATGCACCATCCTTTACCTCCCTCCTCATTCTCTTGATCTCTCCCTGAAACATCGGGTCAACCAATGAAGGTGGGAGTAGTAGGCATTCCACCTCACGATCCAGATCTGGCACAATGTTCTTGAGCTTCTTGATCATGCGATCCATGACCTCATAGACCTTGCAGATGTATGGATCCATGGTATCAATGACCCGCAAGGGATGAACAATGGGCCTCACCGTAGCATCAATAGTCTTTTGTCTCTTGTCAGCAAGCGTTGTCATCGGTTGATGCTTTGCATTGTCTCCTAGACACTGTGAAAGTACTCATTACTAAGAAAGAGCTTCCTCAATGCTCCAGCACATGTGGACTGTAACAGGCTTGGACACTCCAAGCGAGAAATCCACAGCAACACTCGCGAGAAAATTGCAAACAACTGAACTGAACTTGGAAGAGAGAGAAATGAAATGAAATGAAATGATATATTAACGTCTACAAGAGGCCAAAATGACCTATGAGACCAACTGATTACAATGATGAGTCTAGTACCAAGTCTGGGTACAAACAAGAAAACTACAAACAAAGAACTGATAGGAGTGCTACCGACTCCTATGGGTGGCTGGTAGGCTGAGCAATGGTATCATGCCATAAAGGTACAAAGTGGGGATAAGTGTCACCATGATACAATATAGCAGTAGCATGAAGCCTATCCCGATCGACATTCTGGGTGTCGTGCTAGAATCCTGTGGATCCTCTGCCGTAATCTCCGCCGGTGCTGCGTGGCTCCCCTCCTCAGTCGCGGTCGTCTCGATCTCCCTAACTCTATAGCTCGATCAATGAGAGTACCGCTGATGTGTGTATGGGTGGGAACCGAGCTCTCTGGTGGTGGTGTCCCCTCTCACTGTGTGGTACTCAGACTGAAGAAATCTGAGATGCGTCTCTGGGACTGTCTCTGTCTTTGCCCATTCAATAGTGCGTCTCTATGTCTCTGAATCTCAAGTAGGAATAATCCGAGACATCTTTGATCCTGATATCTCATGACTCTGTCTAACGATTCAAAACCATCTCTGAATAGACAATGAAAGCGTCCCCGTATCTCATAGTAGACTGTGCAGCGACATATGTAGTGAAACTCTGTCTCTGGCTCTGCATGGCATAACTGACATATCCTACTGTCTGCTGGTATGCCTCTGAATCTACCTGTCTCAATCCCAAGCTGGTGTGAAGATGTGCGAATCTGGCCAATAGCACATCGTAACCTATGAGATAGATGTGTGTCCATGTAACTGGGCTGTGTGACAAATCCGTCTGTCGTGAGTTGAAGAAGATGTTCTCTATGGAAAACCCTCTTCGTACCCAACTCCCGTGATGGTTCTATCCATGTCCTCTTGCTATCAAGCTGGATAAGATCATGCCGAATGAGTCTAGTAGTCTCCATCCATGTAAGAGCCAAGGATGGTGCATCAAGAGAATACTGGAAAGGGGGCAGCTTGTCCATGTTGAAACCATGCCTTTGAAACCATGAGCTCATCTGTGCATACCAACATGATGTATCTCCCTGTAATGCCAGTTGTCTGGATGACTCAAGAGCAAGCCTGGCATACCTGTCCCTGGTGGTGTCCCATAAGCTGTGTACAATGATACTGATCTGGTGAGTGCCTCAACCTCCATAGGTGGGGCAGCCAGCTCCGCTCGTATGATGTCATGTGGGACTGAGGCCTTGGCTCTAATCAGCCTAGAAATCATAGATATCAGGGGTCTCTCCATATTAGTCCATCCAGCACTGTCAATAGACAGTCCCCAAACCTGAACTGCGTAGTGCATAACTGAAGCGACCAAAGTATCGAAAAGCCAGAGCTTTGTTCGAGGTTCCTGGAACTGAACTTGCGAACAAATCCTCTCTAAACCACCTAGGGCTGCATAGGCACGAGTCAATCTAGTGTCTGCTGCCACTTTCAGTGTGAACCTCGGTCCACTAAAGACCACCCCAAGATATGTGTATGCATCAGTGTACTCCATACTGTCCTGTCCATATGTGAAAGTAGGTGCTGATCTCCTAACCCATTGTGGCGTGGTATTAAATACCATGACCTTGGTTTTACCAAGGTTGACAGACAATCCACTATCCTCTGCAAAACTATGCAATGCGTCCAAATGTCTCTGCATACCCTCTGGCGAGTCTGATATCAACACGATATCGTCAGCATACAATAAAAGAGGGATCCATGTCCCTGCAAGCTGAGCACCTCTATCTCCTCCTCTGTCAATATAATCAAAGACCCCATCAACATACATACCAAATAAAGTAGAGGACAGTGGGCATCCCTGTTTCACTCCGATGGTGGAGTGAACTATGTCGGATATCCCCTCTGATGTGCGTACATGACCCATCACTGAACTGTACAGTGCCATGATCCCCCACATCAGCTCTGTGGGTACCCCCAATTCCATAAGCCGGTGCATCAATCTGGCCCTCGGCACTTTGTCAAAGGCTTTGCAAAAATCCACAAAGCTGCAGTATATCCATCTACCATGTGCTCGACCCTCCTCAATGATAGCTCTGAGTGTAAAGACATGATCTAGTGTGGAGAAACCCCTTCTGAAACCAACCTGCCCTGGTGCTCGTATGCCCATAATCTCTGCCCAACTGCTCAGCCTATGCTCGAGGATGGATGCATATAACCGTGCCAATGTGTGTCCTACCATGATAGTACGGTAATTCCCCGGCACTGTGGGGTCACCTGTCTTGAAGATAGGTACAATAGTAGATAATCTCCAAGACTCAGGGAAACCCTCACACATGACACGGTTGAATAGCTGTGCAAGCATCTCTGCCAACAAATCCCCAGCATGTATAATGTGCTCTGCTACCAAACCCTCATGATCCTGTGCCCGTCTGGTCTTCATCCTGTCAATGGCCTCCTTTACCATCTCAGTGGTAAAGAAGGTGCTCGTAGCCGGACATGGCTGTGGTGGGTCTGGTAGTGGTGGTTGTCCAGGTACAGTGTATAAAGATGTTGCATACTGCCCCCATATCTCTGTAGAAGTAATCACTGGTGGGGGAGACTTCTCATGGAATAGACGCCAAGCCTCTCCTGAATCTCTACTAAGGAAGAGCTGATATAAATCTTGCTCCATCTGGACCAAGAAAGCTCGCTTCTTCCGTCGCACTAGTCGTCGTGTAGCAATGCGAGACTGTCTATAGGTGATCACTCCCAATGTAAGGTCCCGCTGTATCTGAGCTCTCCTCTGTCGACACTCCTCATCATACCAGTTGTTCTGAGGCATGTGCCCAGAACGACGTCTGTGCCCAGGCTGAGTGTGTGGATATGCCTCTGTCGCTGCCCCATGTAATGTCACTGTCAGCATAGATGTGATCTCCTCCACTGTGTATACTGGCTCTGATGTGCATAAAAGCCTACGTATCTCCTCTAGAGAGAGAGAGAGAGAGAGAGAGAGAGAGAGAGAGAGAGAGAGAGAGAGAGAGAGAGAGAGAGAGAGAGAGAGAGAGAGAAATGAAATGAAATGTTATATTAACGTCTTCAAAAGGCCAAAATGACCTATGAGACCAATCAGTTACAAAATAGTGAATCTAATACCATGTCTGGGTACAAACAAAGAAAACTACAAACAAAGAACTGATAGGAGTGCTACTGACTCCTATGGGTGGCTGGTAGGCTGAGCAATGGTATCATGCCATAAAGGTACAAAGTGGGGATAGAGAGAGAGAGAAATGAAATGTTATATTAACGTCTTCAAAAGGCCAAAGTGACCTATGAGACCAGAAAGTTACAATGCGGTGTATCTCATACAAAGTCAGATTAACAAAATAAATTAAACTAGGATAACAAAATATAAATACTGCGGGATCCTAAACTAAGCAGTACAATGTGAAGACAATATGGGAGGGGAGTAGAGATCCATCTTCATAGAGATCCATCTTCATCTGCACTCTGGACGACGAAAGAGTATGGCTCGAATCCTTTGCTGTAGCCTCCTTCGAAACTGTGTAGCTCCTCTTCTCCATCGGGGTCGTCTAGATCTCCCTAGCTCCAATGCTCGGTCTATGAGAATGCCAGTAGTGCGGGTAGACCTCTCCACTGTTGGCTGCTCCTCTGTCTGTTCTTCCGGGTGTACAATATCTAGTGTAAAGAAATCTGTGATCTGTCTCTGGGGTTGTCTCTCTTCAGCTCTCCTCATTAAAGTTTCTCTATGCTTGTGTAACTCAAGTAGATATAGCCCAAAGACATCTCTGATCCTCATAACTCATGACCCTAGATAGAGGCCCAAAACCTTCTCTGAATAGACAATGAAAACGGCCTCGTATCTCATAGTACATTGTGCAATGACATATGTAATGTACCTTTGTCTCTGGCTCTAGATGGCATAAGCGGCATATCCTGCTATCTGCTAGTGTCCCTCTGAATCTGCCAGTCTCAATCTCGAGCTGATGTGAGGACGTGCGTATCTGGCCAATGGCACAACGCAAACCATGAGAAAGATGCGTGTCCCTATAGCTAGGTCAAATCACAAACCCATCCCCCGTGAGGTGGAGAAGATGCTCTCTATAGAAAGCCATCTTTATGCCCAACTCCTGTAACGGCTCTATCCATGTCCTCCTCGTGTCCAGCTGGATCAGATCCTGACGAATAAGTCTATTAATCTCTACCCGTGTCAGAGACCTCAAGGGTGCCTGTAGAGAGTATTGAAAAGGAGGCAACCTGTCCATGGTGAAACCATGTGTCTGAAACCATGATGCCATCTGTGCAAAACAACATGATATATCCCCTGTAACAAACTTGGACACTCCAAGTCAAGAATCAACCGCGACAGCACCAAATAACCACTTCAAAACAATTCACAGATCACAATAGATTTGCACTGGCCCGGCGGAGTTCCGTGCCTAGAGATATTGGCCCCAAAGACTGGCGCCCCTTTCGGTATTTCTTTTTGTATTAATCAATCATCATAGTACAAGAGAGCGGTTAGGGTTTCACTCTCAGACTCTGTGTCCAGATGCTCTGAGAAGTGAGGCCCTCACCACTAATTTAAAGGTTACAAGGGATGCCCAAAAGCAGAGCCCCAAAAGCTTTTAAAATCAAAAGCATCAGTTCTCTCTCTCTTAGAGAGTCTTTTCTTTTTTTTTTATAAAAAAAGCAAAAGCAAAATTCGCGTCGCTCATCAAATTAGGGTTTCTGCTCTCCGCCATGTCATCACTTTGTGACATACCCCCCTCTTGAAAGCATTGTAATCGACCGCGATTACGCCTGCAAAACCGACAAAAGCCATAAACCGTCTTAGCAGACACTGACTGTTAGTACCTACCTACTAGGAACAACATCTAGCACATGTACAAAATCGACAGTCACATCACAGGACATCACACGACATCACAGGACATCACATGACATTCAACATTCATTCGAATCTTAGACCATGATTTATCGGCAATGTAGCTAGCAATCACATCTAGGTCCAATCGGGACCTCATCGATGTCCGATTGACTAACCCCTATTGCAACCATGTCTATTCGAGATCAAGTAGACCAAAATGCAGCAGTCATTTCGTCTATCAGTTCCTGCACTCACAAGAAGTCAAGAACAAATCAGTATCATAATCAGGAATTCCATTTCATAAAGTCATCCGGCAAAATACTGTCAGCTCTCAGTATCCCTGAAGCTCAAAGAGTCATCAGTGACTTTAGTATCAAAATCGAGGCATCTGTTGACAAGGGAGCGGAGTAACTCCCCTCTTGTGCATCCCACTGCACCAGATCTTCGGCCAAGCTGAGTTCTGGGTTCCGTTTGGAGTAGACTATGCTAAACCAAAACATCGAGGTAAAGTTTCACAATCCGAGGAGTATCTGCTAGGTCCTCCTCCATCCACTTCTCATCAAATGCAGGAAAGTTCTTGAACTTAACCAAGAACCGCCTTCGGACTTTACCTTTCTTTGTATCATTATGTGCCAAAATCTGTTCAGGAACAAGGATCTCCTCGTTTTCTTCCACTTTGGGTTGCTCATCAGGCTCCCCATCATGAGGCACATCACCCTTAACAGGGTTCAAGAGACTCACATGCAATGCATTATGAATCCTCCAAGTATCTGGCAGTTCCAATCGGAAGGAGACATCATTTATCTTGTCAGTAATCTGGAAAGGTCCGTAGTATCACATACTAAGCTTTGGAAAAAGCCTCTCCTTTCCTTTTTTTTCTTTCTTAGGCGTGCCTTCTCAAAAGTAAGAGCACCCAATCATCCTCCTTTAGTTTCAAGTCGCGACGATGGCAATCCGCTGCCTTTTTCTGTCGTTCTTGAGACTCCTGCAAAGTCTCGCGAACCTTGGCAAAAGCCGTATCCAAGTCTCGCGAATATTCATCCGCTTCAAATTTCTAATCTTTCGTGCTCAGGAAGGATGGAACCTTCGCAGCAGTTTCAACAATCTCACATGGCGTCTTCCCTGTCGAAGAGTGTATCGTGTTATTGTAGGCAAATTCCACCAAAGGTAAGTTCTTTTCCCATTGAGTCTTCTGATGCGAGATACAAGACTTCAATAAATCTAAAATCACTGAATTGGCAATCTCAGATTGCCCGTCAGTCTGCAAGTGGAACGATGACGAGAACTGCAACTACGTGCCAATGTTCTCCCAAATTGCCTTCCAAAACCAACTCATAAATCTGGGGTCTATGTCGGAGAGAATCGTCTCAGACGTGCCATGTAATCGGAAAATCATCGTGATCATTCTGTATTCTCGGGAGATAAAAAAAAATGAAATCCATTTCAATATTTTCCCAGGGGCGGGTGGGTATGGGTAAAGGCTGTAACAATGCCTGTCAAACTTGACCTTCTGGCATACCAAGCAACTGCGCACAAACTCTTCCACATCCTTCTTCAGTCTCCGCCAAAAGAAATCTCTCTCTACCCCTTTCATGGTGGTAGCAATGCCGCGGTGACCCGTAAAAGGTGGATAGTGGCAATCAGTCATAACCTTTTCCCTCAACGGCTGTGTAACGCACAACATAGTCTTTTTCATCAAGTAGCCTTCCCGAAGGGAGTATCCCGCTACTGTCTCCCCATCCCGTATCCGTGTGAAAATATCTGTAAAATCTGTATCTGTGGCACACTGATCGACCATATCCTCGAAGCTCCTATGATGTATCACGGAAATAGCCAGAACCAACGGTTTTCGAGACAAAGCATCTGCCACCACATTCTTCTGTCCCTGCACATGGACAATCTGGAAGTGGAACTGTGACAAGATGTTCACCCACCGCATCTGCTTTTCCGAAAGCTGCTTCTGTGACAAGAAGTAGCGCAAACTCTGATGGTTTGTAAAGACAGTAAAATCCGCTCCGAGTAGGTAATGCCGCCACTGAGTAAGAGCGTGGATAACCGCCAAAAGCTCTTTCCCATAGATCTGTGTTGTCATCTGCGGCCTAGAGAACAAACGGCTCTCGTAAGCTATGACATGGCCTTCTTGCATCAAGACCGTACCCAGACTACGACCACAAGCATCACAATATACTTCAAATGACTTTTGCAAGTCCGGCAAAGTCAAAATATGGTCTTGTAGTCAATTTCTCTTTCAATGTCTGAAAGGCAGTCACCTCTGTGGGTCCCCACGAAAAAGGTACTCCTTTCTGTGTCAAGGTATGCAAAGGGGAAGCAACCTCTGCAAACTTTCGTATGAACCGCCTGTAGTACGAACACAGTCCCAAGAAGCTTCTAGCTTCATGGACATTCCTCAAATCGGGCCAATCACGGATAGTCTCTATCTTGGCCGGGTTCATTTGCACTCCTGCGGCTGACACAATGTGTCCCAAAAAGTGTATCTCTGGTAGGGAAAATTCACTTTTCTTTGCATTAATCACTAACTTGTGATCTCGTATTGCCTGAAAGACCTGAAGCAGATGATCTCTGTGTTCTACCTCATTCTTGGAGAAAACAATGATGTCGTCAAAGAAAGTGCCAACAAATAGCCTGTACTCTCGAAAAATCCTATCCATCATCCGGTTAAATGTCGCAGGAGCATTGGTTAAGCCAAAAGGCATCACCAAAAACTCAAATAGCCCAAAAGTCGTTCGAAAAGCTGTCTTGTAGACATCTCCTGGCGCTATCTTGATCTGATGATATCCACTCTTCAAGTCAATCCTGCTAAAGCACGAGGATCCCTGTAACCTGTCGAGTATATCATCGATCCTAGGAATCGGAAATCTGTTCTTGATGGTGATTTCGTTGAGAGTGCTATAATCGATGCACATTCTCCAAGATCCGTCTTTCTTCAAAACCGACAACATTGGAGAGCAATACGGTGAAGTACTAGGCTGGACAAGACCCTTTTCCAAGAGGTCTTTCACTGAGTTCATAATCTTTCATTCTGTACTCGGCTCACACGATAAGGTGGCCGATTCGGTGGCGTGCTTCCAGATATCAGATCAATGGTATGATCTTCAAGCCCTCTCAAAAGCAATCAGCATGAGCGTGGAGAAAAAAAAAATCTTGGCGTTCTTTTCTTCAGGTCAAAACATATTCAACCTTTATCCATCATTCAGTTCTCCCAAAAGAATGAGTAAGAAAACTGAAGTTCATCAAGTACAATCTCTAAGCCCTTCATTTATCAAAGTCGCTTTCTCGGCCCGGTAGTCAACCACGGCGTAGTTCTTGTGGTACCAAGGGATCCGGAGTAGAACGTCACTCACGTGCCCTAAACACCCCTGTCATTGCAAACGAAGTTTGCCAATGCTTGGTGTAATGGCAACATCCCATCTGGGTGCCAGTCGAACAACCTCCGCCTGTGGCGTCAGTCTGTCGGGCGTAGTTCCAAATCGAGCCGCCAATTCCAAGTGAAAAGAAGTTGGCCTTGGCTCCTTCAAAAGAGCTTCCTGATCCTTCGCTTTGCCCCGAAAGCGGCAAAGTTTGTACTTTCATTCATTAGATTCGGTGCAGGTCCCACGCCATGTGGTACCAGTTCTGCTTTTCTATCTGCCTTTTCTGCCACATTCCTCAGCTGCTCTCGAACTCTCAGACCTGTCGTCGTCTTTATCATTCTGTTCTTTCTGTGCCTTATCAGGGCACTTTGCGGAAATATGTCCATGTTCCCCGCATCCAAAGCACTTCCCCTCTCTGATGAAGCGAGCTCTCTCCTCAGGAGTAAGCTTGGGTCGTGCATCCCTTTTTTTCTCTGGGTTGCTCTTTTTCATTCTACTTTCATTCCCAAAAGTCTGTTCGGCTCGTTGTGTCATGGCCTCATCTGTGGGGTAGGTCAGACTGCCAGAGTGAATGGCAAAGCCCCGCTTCGCATGACTCATCAACTCCTGAATAGAAGCTGACTTCTGTTCCAAGCAATGATCTCGGATCTCTGTAGGTAGACCCAAGGTAAACCGCTCAATCTGTTCTCTGAACGAGATCTTCTTGAATGAAGAGGTGGGTAGAAAAGAGCTCCAGAATCTTTCACAATAAGAATTCACTGTATCGCTCTTGGTCATCCGGAGATGGTTCCAAGCAGCTCGTATATCTCGCTCAAACTCTTGAGTCAACCAAGAAGAAATAAAAAGCCTCTTGAATTTCAGCCATGTAACTGGCACAGTCTTGCTTAATAGAAGCGTGGACCACCAAGTACGAGCATTCCCCTTAAAGTAAGAGGTAGCTCTCCGAATCTTGGAGTGCTCTGAATAGCGTCCTCCCGCGAAAGCGATGTCAAACTGCTGTATAAAAGACAAAGCCTTCGAAGCATCTGAGTATCCCGAAAAATTATCAAACTTAAGTGCTTGGCCACCTTCCTTAAACTCTCGAACTTTCTTGCTTTTATCTTCGAGAAAGTCATACTGGTTGGCTTTGTAAAAATTCCTCTTGTTCGCATAAAAGTTTCCGTTGTCAGAGTCTGAACTGTCCGTAGACGAGTCCTCTGTAGAAGTGTCAGTCTCTGGGCGAGATTTAGCCTTCTTTGCCTTTCTCTTGCCCTTTCCAAAGCGTTGCTTCTTGCTTCGCTTTTTACCTTTTCTGTCTTCTTCGCTCGAATCTGAGCTGCTAGAAGAACTGTCAGAAGAAGAAGAAGAAGAAGATCTGGGTAGGTCTTTAAACTTGACGCGCTTCTTCAATTTCTTTGCCTTGTCGAATGTCGACTGGCGACCCAAATATCCCTGGAAGTCAGTACCTTTGTTCTGCTTTTTGCCATGCTTTTTGCCTTTCTTTTGCACGTCGAAAAGCTGAGCAATCTGTGCATCAACCACGTTCTCCAGTTCCTTCTCCGTATATTTCTTGGAGGCAGAAGGTTTCTTGAGAGCGGGTTTCGGGAGTGGTGTTGTGGTTCTCTGCAACTCCATCTGTACCTCTTTCAAAGAGGTCTGGTTCATATATTTTGCCATCTTCGGGTCCTTGGCAACATTGAGCATCATCTTTGTTGCATCGCCAATCAATTGACGACGCTCCATCTCTCTTTGCTCCGCCTGAGTAGGCCGAGGCGGGCCATACTCTCTGTCTGAATCTTTGTTGTGATCCCAGCCCGCATCTCCAGATGCAGAGGGAGTCGACTGATCATTGCCTGAAGCCATAGGTGCCGCGGAAAAAAAATTCGGGGATCGGATTTCCCGTAGAAGAGAAATCGGCCGTGCTCTGATACCACTGTAACAAACTTGGACACTCCAAGTCAAGAATCAACCGCGACAGCACCAAATAACCACTTCAAAACAATTCACAGATCACAATAGATTTGCACTGGCCCGGCGGAGTTCCGTGCCTAGAGATATTGGCCCCAAAGACTGGCGCCCCTTTCGGTATTTCTTTTTGTATTAATCAATCATCAAAGTACAAGAGAGCGGTTAGGGTTTCACTCTCAGACTCTGCGTCCAGATGCTCTGAGAAGTGAGGCCCTCACCACTAATTTAAAGGTTACAAGGGATGCCCAAAAGCAGAGCCCCAAAAGCTTTTAAAATCAAAAGCATCAGTTCTCTCTCTCTCTTAGAGAGTCTTTTCTTTTTTTTTTTAAGAAAAAGCAAAAGCAAAATTCGCGTCGCTCATCATTTTCCAAAAAAATAAATAAATAAATAAATTTTTTTTTTAATAATCCGCTTCCACGATTTTCGGAAATTAGGGTTTTTGGCAGAAATTAGGGTTTGCAGGAATTTTAGGATTTCTGCTCTCCGCTAGGTCATCACTTTGTGACATCCCCATTAAGAGCTAATTGTTTGGAGGACTCTAGAGCCACCCTGGCATATCTGCCTCTGGTAGTATCCCACAGACTGTGTAGAAAGGAGATTGATCTAGTAAGCGCCTCAATCTCCATAGGGGGGGCAGCTAATTCCGCTTGAATAATATCATGCGGTACGGAAGCCTTACCTCTAATCAGCCGAGAGATCATAGATACCAGGGGCTTCTCCATACGTCTCCAGCCATCCTGGCCTATAGAAGGTCCCCAAACCTGCACCCCATATAGCATAGTAGAAGCAACCAAAGTATCAAAGAGCCATAACTTTGTCCTAGGTTCTTGGTACTGAACTTGCGAACACATCCTCTCCATTCCTCCCAGAGCCGCACCAGCTCTAGTTAGTCTAGTCTCTGCTGCTCTTCTCAAAGAAAATCTCGGCCCAGTAAAGACTACCCCCAAGTAAGTGTATGCATTTGTATACTCCACAATCTCCTGACCATATTTGAAAGTAGGTATTGATCTCCTAATCCATTGCGGTGTGGTGTTAAACACCATAACCTTGGTTTTACCTAGGTTTACACACAGTCCACTATCCTCTGCAAAACTGCGTAGTGCATCCAAATGTCGTTGCATACCTTCTGGTGAGTCAGATATCAGCACAATATCATCAACATATAGCAACAATGGGATCCACGTCCCTGCCAGTTGGGCATCCCTGTCACCTTCTCTACTCAGACACCTCATCAACATACATACCAAATAGAGTAGGAGACAATGGGCAGCCCTGTTTCACTCCAATAGTAGAGTGAACTAAATCAGATACCCCTTCGGGAGTGCGCACATGTCCTACCACTAATCTGTACAAAGCCATAATCCCCCAAATCACCTCTATCGGCACCCCCATCTCCTGCAGTCTGTGCATCAATCGAGCTCTTGTTACCATGTCAAATCCTTTGCGAAAATCCACAAAGCTACAATAGATCCGTCTCCCATGTGATCTGCCCTCCTCAATGATGGCCATCAGTGTCAGAATATGATCAAGAGTGGAGAAACCCCTCCTGAAGCCGGCATGACCCTTTGCTCATACACCCTCGCCCTCTGCCCAATTACTCAGGTGGTTCTCCAGAATAGATGCATACAACCGTGCCAATGTGTGTCCAACCATAATAGTGCGGTAGTTCCCAGGCTCTCTAGGGTCCCCAGCCTTGAAGATGGGCACAATATTAGACAACCTCCAAGTCTCAGGTAATCCCTCACACATGGCACGATTGAACAACACTGCGAGAACCTCCATCAGCATATCCCTGGCATGTATAAAGTGCTCCGCTACTAGACCGTCATGATCATAAGGCTTCCCGGTCCTCAACCTGTCGATGGCCCTTTGTACCATCTCAGGTGTAAAGAAAGTGCTCGTAGCTGGGCAAGGCTTGGTAGGGTCTGGACGGGGTTCGTGTCCAGGAACCGTATATAATGATGTCGCATATTGGTCCCACACATCAGGTGAAGTAATCACTGGGGGAGGGGAGTGCTCATGGAAGAGTCGCCATGCCTCTCCTGAGTCTCTACTCAAGAACATCTGATATAAGTCTCGTTCCATCTGAGCTAGGAAAGCTCGCTTCTTCCGTCGCACAAAGCGTCGGAAAGCAATCCGAGACTGTCTGTAAGTGATGACTGCTAAAAGAAGATCCCTCTGAAGCTGGGCTCTCATCTCTCTGCATTCATCATCATACCAACTATTCTAGGGCTCGCTCCCAGAATGTCGTCTCTTGCCGGTTTGAGTGTGTGGCTATTCCACTGATGCAGCCCCATGTAGTGTCTCAGTCAGTAGAGTGGTACACTCCTCCACTGAGAGGCCTGTATCGTTTGTACCAGTTGTGCCTTCCAATAGACGGTCCCAAATCTCCTCTGTATAAACGAAATCAGTCTCTGGAGTAAATGTATAGCGGGTGTGTGACTTGCCTCTTGATGTCTGGGTTGTACTATATTGAAATTTGACGGACAGTGTCAAGAGAGCATGATCTACTGCTATGCCCACTGGCCTGGCTCCCACTGTGAGATCCTAAATGTAGGGGATAAAGCTCGGTTGTGTCATAACATAATCCAATGTACTGGCCCCATGTCTGTGTGGAAAGCATGTGAAACCGGCTGCTCCAGGAAATCGATGTAAGCCATTAAGTATAGCTAATCCATGTGTAGTCATCATTTCCATGAGGTATCTCCCATATTGCGTCTACTCTCTATCATCTGAGAATCTGTCAAGTCTCAACTCACCCACATCCAGCTCTCTAAGCATCTCATCTGAAGTGTCGTAGAAGATTGTCTGCGAGTTGCCCGTTCGGGCATTGAAGTCCCCTAGGAGAATGATATCACCATCCCTAGAAAACTCCCATATGTCATCATCTGGTATAGACAAAGGCGACTGCCCTCTGGATACAGCATACACTGATGTACTGGGAGGAAAGTAACATATGGCAATATATAGGAATCGACCTGTGGCAGCTCTCAGTCTTACCCACATATATCTAGCATGATCATCTCTTCGTACAATATGCAGTAATGGTTGTAGTTCCTCTCTGAATACACTGCTACTCCTCCTGAACCTCTACTCCCATGCTCAGATCTCGCATTTGTCCTGTGAGCTGTCTCCCATCTGTATCCCACCACATGTGGCATCACCTGTCCAGGGGCCTGATAAGTCTCTGAGAAGAATACAATATCCTTGTCTTTGAAACTGTCCCCAAATGCACCCACGTCCAACCTCATAGACCCATTACAATTCCAGGTCCCATATGTCTCGCACCGTCATGCAGTGCGCCGCTCTAAAATCACCACCCGTCCGTCCATCTCTATAGAAGGCCATCTTTCCCTTCTCCCTTGCCGCTGTAATCTCTGGCATTACCTCTCTCATATGTGCGAGCTGTGAGAGAGTCAGGTCATCACCAAGGAAAATACCTGTCTTTTTGAGAGTAGGCCTCTTCCTCAAGAAATGGCACATGGTACTGAAGCCTTGGCTCTAATGAGCCGCGAGATCATAGAGACCAGAGGCTTCTCCATGTCCCCCCATCCATCAGTACGACCTGCTCTCCCATGATGATCCAATGAAGTCCCCCAAATCTCAGCTCCATAGAGCAAAACAGAAGCCACCAAAGTGTCAAAGAGCCAGAGCTTCGTCCGAGGCTCCTGAAACTGAACCTATGAACACATCCTCTCCAATCTCCCAAATGCCGAATGGGCTTTGGTCAATCTAGTCTCTGCTGCTCTCCTCAAAGAAAATGCTCGTCCGCTAAAAACCACTCCAAGATAAGTGTAAGCATCTGTATATTCCAACGTCTCCTGGCCATATGTGAATACGGGCGTTGACGTCCCGATCCACTGTGGGGTGGTATTAAATACCATGACCTTGGTTTTTCCAAGGTTGACAGACAAGCCACTCTCATGGGCAAACCTATGCAAAGCATCCAAGTGACGTTGCATCCCCTCCAGAGAGTCGGAGATCAACACAATATTTCAGTATATAACAATAGCGGAATTGTAGCAGGCTACAGTGTCACTTTCACAGGACAGTTAGTTTACAGTTGGGGCTTTGGTCAGTTGGTCTTTGGTCTGGTCGGTTCACACTAGACGGACTCGTTGGGCAGAGACATGTGGCAAGGATAGGGTGGTCTAGTGGACATCGTGGCCAGGTCACCACCGCCACCCAGTGGGGATAGACTTAGATGATGTTCTTTATGAGCCGCTGGTGGCTCTTGATGATTGTACATATGAGTAGTCGTTTTGGGCCAGTGGCATTATCCAGTACGTAGTCGTCTAGAGGGAGTGAGTCTATACACAGAGCACGTCTTCACCATCCCGACACATCTGAGCCTCGACACCCCCATTGTACCTGTGAGTCTTGGGCTGGAGCTGAGTGTGCTGCCACGCCAGAGTCTGTATCAGTCTTTGAGATAGTCGAGTCATATGTTCTGGTCTGCTGTTGTGTCTTTGTGAGCTCTGTTGACGTCTATTGTTTCCTTTCTGTTCAGTTTGTTTGAGGGAGATTCAGTCTTTTTGAGTGAGATTGTCACGCATATTGCACTGAGGACCACCCACTATAGAGAGCACGACACATTATCCGCGCTACAGGTGCTCCCATTTTGGCGATCACGGCAGGACCTCAAAGGAAGTCTCACTCTTGTGGAGATACAAATCGTGAAGATAATTGGTTGTTACCTAGCTCCGCACACTTGCTTGCACTGTGTAGATAGTCTGCTGGTCTGGTCCTCTCTCGCCCTGGTCCAACCAGTCCTAGCCCTAGTCCTCGTCCCTCGTCTTGGTCTAGTCCTCGCCCTGGTCCAGTCCTCCTCGTCCTGCCAGCTAGGTGGTCTAGTCACTGGTCCTGAACCAGGTGGTCTAGTCACTGGTCCTCACTTGTCCTATTTTAGACCTGTGTTGTTCAGCCTACAGTTAGAGTCTTCTTGCCCAAAGCTTGGTTGGATTGGTGGTCACTGCATGACACATACAAGGCGGTCAGTTGAGCGTCAAAGCGCACTACTGAGTCCTCTGAAGCACTATAACCGAAGGCGACCTGTGGTATCTAGTAGAAGTCCATTAACCTCATCACCCATACCTCCACATACGACATCCCCCATTCCTTCATCCGGTTCCACATCTTCCAGATCACCTTCTCCAGCAAAGCTCTCTCCTATTCTGCTACAGCAGGCTATTGAGCAACAGGCTCAACAAGGGGCCATGGAGGCGTTGGCTAGTGTGTTGGCCAAGGTAAACATCAAGTTCCCTACCTTCAAAAGACTCTCTTCGGAAGATGCTGACGACCATGCACGGAGGTTCGTATCTCTCTGTAGAGGACGTGGTCTAAACAGAGAAGATGCTTATCTGGTACTTTTGCCAACCACCTTGGACGGCTTAGCAGACAAATGGTACAGCCAGTTTGCAGAGAATCATTTTGCAACTTGGGCAGACTTAAGGCAACAGTTCTGTGCAGCTTTCAGGCTGGGTGACTACCAAGAGAAAGTGTTGGATGAGTTGGCCAACATGGTGCTCCAGCCAGAGGAGACTTTTGCAGAGCTTATGACCAAAACCAAGTCTCTGGTTGCTAAGCTTCCCCAGCAACCCGGTGAATTCATGGTTACGAAGTGGGTGGAGAAGACGCTCCCCAAAACCTCTCAGCAAAAACTCCGAGAGAGCCTCCGACCCCACTCCACACTCGAGGAATTCATTGCAGCCGCTACTAGGATAGAGGGGGCTAGGAAGCTGTTCAACAACTCTCCTCACATAGATACTCCCTCTGTGTTCTCGGAAGGTAGTCCTGCTGATCCATTGACTTCCTTGCGCAGGGAACTCTAAGCCCTCAAGCTACAACGCGCTCTCCAAGAAGAGAAGTCAATCTCTCTGAGACAAGAGAAACCATCGCACCTTGAGGCTTTGGATCAAATCAAGAGAACTAGAAGAGCTTCAGTCTCAGCAGGAGACTAAGGCTATGCTTTCGGACATTGATGGAGCCTTCCTGGCAGCAGTGGCTGACTTGCAACAGGTCAAAGTTTCCAAGGAGGCCCAGATTGTAGGAGCTACGCCCACAGCGGAATCTATCGTGAAGAACACCTTTCAGCAAGTGTCTCTTTATGAGATGCTCCGGCTAGATGCAACCCTTAGAAGTGACACCCTCTCAATAATTCAGTCTTTGTACCCTTGTACAGGGCCTAGTGGCGGGCACCTACCTGTGCAGCCCTTGGAGTCCTACATGATTTCATATCCAGCTGCTCCCCTCACCGATTATAAAAGTACTGTATCTATTCTTGGGCATCAATTCTCAGGCGTCATAGTGGATGGTGGGTTTGGAATCAACCTAATGCCCGAATTTACCATGTTAGCCTTAGGTCTGCAGCCTACCCGCCCTGCTCCATTCACTGTTACATTGGCAAACCAGAGGACAGTCTACCCTCTGGGCATAGTAGAGAAGGTGCCTTTGAAGATACAAGACTTCACATTTAGCTTGGATTTTGTGGTGGTCAGTCTTCCTCAGGTGGAGGGAGGATTCCCTTTGCTGATTGGTAGATCATGGTTGCGGCATACTAAGGCACTTCATGATTGGGGAAACGACGCCATGTGGATACATACTCCCGGCTCCCATATGCAACAAATTCGGCTTGAAGGTGTTAGGGAATAAAGGCCTAAGTGCCTTGTACTTATAACTTATAAGTTAAAAAGACTTATAAGTGAGGGGGCCCAAGTGTGAATGGCCCCCTAGTCACTTACTCATATACTCAAATGTGAAGCCCAAAAACAATAGCGTGGTTTTTTTTCCCAAATCCCAACGAGCTCTCTCTCTCTCTCACGTTTTCTCTGCGTGTGCTCTTTCTACGCCAATCTCCCCTTCTCCTTCACTCTCATTGCATAGAGTAGCAAGTGGGCTCTCTCTCCTGCTCCCCCACACATGGTATCAGAGATTTAGGGTTTCCAAGAGAGCCATCTTCGCAACACAGATCAGAATTCTGTTCTTGCTCGCTGCGGGAAGGATATTCAACCGTTTTCGATCAACTCCGTCGCGAAGGGATCCTCTCACCATGTAGAATCGACCTCCGGTGACAGTTTCCCCAAAATTAAGGTTTCAAAAACTGGCGAACAGCAGCCTATTTCTGCTGAAATTGACCAATTTCGGGGTCAATTTGATGCAATTTCATTAGGGCAAGTCTCACAGGTCAATCTTACAGGTGTTTCCACCAACGAGGTTTTGAAAATTCAGCAAAACAGGTGTTTACAGGTCTGATTTTTGCCCTAAAACAGGGAATTTCAGCAAGCAAATGATGTAAACACCTTGTGGAAACCTTTGGTAAGGGTTTGGCAGTGAATGTACGCCGTTTTGGGGTGATTTTGCGTGAAATTTGCTCGCTGTTTTTCTGTAACAGCAAGCTGTTTTTTGCCCGATTGCGCACATTTGGGCGTGTTTAGGTCGGCAAAACAGGGTTTCAGTGTTTGCAATCACTCAGAATGGCTTCTAGCAGTGAAAGTGGCAATTTGCTGCACATTCGCAAGCTTGAAGGTGCCCATAACTTTGCTATATGGAAGAAGCAATGTTATAATGTGATGTTGCAGAAGAAATAGGCGAAACGTATTAAGTTACAGGGTGTGAAACCGGTCGATATGGAGATTGAAGAATGGGAAGAAGTGGACGAGTTGGCTCGCTCCACGATCATGCTTTCGGTGTCTGACAATTTACTCTTCAATGTAGAGAATGAGCAGACAGCATGGGGCATGTGGAAGCGTTTAGACGAGTTGTATGCACAGCAGAGTGCTGCCAGTAAAGTGTATTGGCTTAAGAAGCTTATGGATCTCCGTATGAAGGAGGGCACGCACATGTCAGTGCACCTCAATGAATTCAATTCTATTTTCAGCCAACTGACAGAGTTGAAATTCACGATTGATGAGGAGTTCAAAGCTACTTTTCTGCTATGCACATTGCCCGAGAGTTGGGATGTATTCCGGACAGCTCTTAGTAACTCAAGTGCGTCACTTAAGTATGCAGATGTAGAGAGTTCTCTCTTGATGGAAGAGATGAACAGAAAGAACACCACAGGTGGGTCTTCTAATGCATTGCACTTGAGAGGCAGGTCTCAACAGAGGGAGAAATCTGACAGTAAGGACAGGGCACGCAGCAAATCTCGTAGGAAAGATGTTGTGTGTCATCATTGTGGAAAGAAAGGGCATTATAAACGGGAATGCTATGAGTGGAAGAAAGAGAAGAACAAGGGTGCTGAAACTGATGCAAAGGACAAGGGAAATGCCAAGAAGAGCACTGTGTTGATTGAGGAAATCAATGTTGCTAGTAGTTGTGACAGTGACAGCAGCACTGATGTACTCAATGCCTCTTCTATGGATGCACATACCCTTGCTATGGGTTCTGATGTGGACATGCATACTTGGATTCTTGATTCAGGTGCCTCCTTTCATGTAACACCTCATAGGGATTGGTTTACACAGTACTCAGGTGAGGTGCAGGGCACTGTTTATTTGGGAGACAACTATGCATGTGACATTGCAGGTATTGGCAGTGTCCAGTTTTCCTTTGCTGATGGTATGACTTTTGTTTTGCACAAAGTGCGCCATGTGCCACAACTCAAGAAGAGTTTGATTAGTACAGGGCAGCTAGATGATGCAGGCTATCACACCACTTTTGGTGATAGCAAGTGGAAAATTTGTAAAGGGGCCCGGATTGTAGCCAAGGGTTGTAAATCGGACACTTTGTATCCTTTGCATGTATCTAGTGTGCGTGACCATGTTGTCGCCGTAACCGAGCAGCCAAGTGTTTCTTTGTGGCATGGCCGGTTGGGACACATGAGTAAAAGAGGAATGGAAACTCTGTCTCGTTGTGGTTATCTGCCGTGTTTGAGGTATGCTGATTTTTCTCATTGTGAGCACTGTATTTATGGTAAGCACAGTCAAACACCGCACAAAAGGTCTTTTTCTTTGAAGTCTGACAGGTTAGACTTAGTGCATTCCGATGTATGTGAAATGCCACAGTTGTCCTTAGGGGGAAAGAAATATTTTGTCTCGTTTATCGATGATGCTACACGTAAGGTGTGGGTGTATCCAATACGTGCTAAAAGCGATGTTTTGGATACTTTCAAGAAGTTTCTTGCGTTTGTTGAGAATCAAACAGACAAGAAGCTTAGGTCTTTGCGCTCAGACAATGGGGGGGAGTATGTATCAAAAGCATTTATTGACTTTTGTGCTACTAAAGGTATTAAAAGAGAGCCCACGGCTCCTTTTAATCCCTCTCAGAATGGAGTTGCAGAGAGGTTGAACCGGACTATCCAGGAGAAAGTTCGGAGTATGCTGTCACATGCTGCATTACCTCATGGTTTTTGGGCAGAAGCTGTGCAAACAGCTATTCACTTGATTAATCGCTCACCTAGCAAAGCTTTGGGTGGAAAAGTGCTTGAGGAGGTGTGGTCTGGCAAGCCACCCTCATATGCACATTTAAGAGTGTTTAGTTGTGAGGCCTATGTTCACATCCGGAGTGAACTGCGCACCAAACTAGAACCAAAGTCTCATAAATGCATTTTCCTAGGATATGGTGAGGATGGTGAAATGGGGTATAGATTATGGGATCCCGCATTAGGGAAAATCATACGCAGCAATGATGTCATCTTCAATGAGAATTGCATGCACAAACAGCCCACAAAGGTCGAGGAAGTGCGCCGGGTTGTTTTTCGTGAAGATGTTACATATGGACAGCCAAGAAGGCCCAATGTTCAGCAGCCTTTACATGCTGAAAATGGTGCTGAAAATCAGCCATTAGCTGCTGAAAATCAGCCCCAACAAGTTGCCATTGATGCACCACAGGTAGGGGAACAGGTTGATGCTCCTAGACCGCCCGTTGTTGCGATGCAACCGGCTGAACAGCCTGCTGTTTTTGATGGTTTACAGGCTGAAAATCCACCTGTTATGGATCATTGGGTGCGTAGGTCTACTCGGGTGACAAGGCCCCCCGATAGATATGAACCGTCTTTGGACTATGTCATGCTTACTGATTGTGGTGAGCCGTCTTGCTATAAAGAGGCTATGCAACGGGAAGACAATAAGAAATGGTTCAAAGCAATGGTTTCGGAAATGCAGTCTTTGGAGAAAAACCATACATGGGACTTGGTTGATTTGCCTAAAGGGCATAAGGCTCTGCCATGTAAATGGGTTTACAAGACCAAGGTCACATCTGATGCTTCTTCAAAGTACAAGGCACGTTTGGTTGCTAAAGGGTACAAGCAAAAGCATGGTGTTGATTTTGATGAGATTTTTTCTCCTGTTGTAAAGCTTGCCACATTACGTCTTGTTTTAGGCCTGGTTGCTTCTGAAGATATGGAGTTAAAGCAAATGGATGTCAAAACAGCGTTTTTGCATGGCGATTTGCTTGAGATGATCTATATGATGCAGCCAGAAGGTTTTGTGTCAAAGGGGCAAGAGAAGAAAGTATGTAGACTCTTGAAGAGCTTGTATGGTTTGAAACAGTCTCCCCGTGCATGGTATCACAAGTTTGATACATTCATGAGGTCTCAAGGATACAAAAGAAGTAATTCTGATCACTGTTTGTATATCAAAACGGCAAGTGATGGATCTCTTCTATTGCTGATTTTGTATGTTGATGACATGCTTATTGCGGGTAAAAATGTCACGGAGTTGGATGCATTACAGCAAAGCTTCAAGAATCGCTTTGACATGAAGGATCTTGGTGATGCTAATCATATTTTGGGCATGCGTATCTCTCGAGATAGACCTAACAGGCGTCTGTATCTATCTCAACGAGATTATGTTAATAAGGTGCTACATTGTTTTCATATGGATGGGGGAAAGGCACTTGGTACTCCGCTGCCTCCATATGTAAAACTGACTGCACATGACTGCCCAAACACAGATGATATGCGGGCTGAAATGGCCAAGATTCCTTATGCATCAGCAGTTGGCAGTTTGATGTATGCTATGGTTGCTACACGTCCGGACATTGCATTTGCGGTGGGAGTTGTAAGCAGGTACATGAGCAATCCTGGCAAAAAGCATTGGGAAGCAGTAAAGTGTATCTTGAGATACTTGAAAGGCACTAAAGACTTGTGCATTTGTTTTGGGAAGAGTGAGACATCTGTGCATGGCTTTACAGATGCAGATTTTGCTGGACATCCAGATTGCAGGAAGTCTACCTCTGGATATGTGTTTACATTCACAGGAGGTGCAGTTTCTTGGATTTCTAGACTGCAAAAATGTGTTGCTTTGTCTACCACTGAGGCTGAGTATGTGGCTGCCACTGAGGCATGCAAAGAAGCTTTGTGGCTCATGCGTTTGGTAGAAGAGCTTGGCATTAAGTCACCGGTTCCTGTGCTACACTGTGATAGTCAAAGTGCTATTATGCTTGCAAGGAATCCTGTTTTTCATGCCAATACAAAGCACATAGAGGTGAAGTATCATTTTATCAGGAGTGTGCTTGATGACAAGAGCATTACACTTGTCAAGGTGCACACAGATGACAATCCTACAGATCTTTTGACCAAGAGTCTTCCAGCAGAGCGGTTTGCATATTGCCGACAGATGATGGGTGTTGGATGAGTGAGTACATGATCAGCTGATGTATCATAGTTAGTTGATTCTTTGATCTCCCAAGGTACATTGCCTTTAGGTGGGAGGTTGTTAGGGAATAAAGGCCTAAGTGCCTTGTACTTATAACTTATAAGTTAAAAAGACTTATAAGTGAGGGGGCCCAAGTGTGAATGCCCCCTAGTCACTTACTCGTATACTCAAATGTGAAGCCCAAAAACAATAGCGTGGTTTTTTTTCCCAAATCCCAACGAGCTCTCTCTCTCTCTCTCACGTTTTCTCTGCGTGTGCTCTTTCTGCGCCAATCTCCCCTTCTCCTTCACTCTCATTGCATAGAGTAGCAAGTGGGCTCTCTCTCCTGCTCCCCCACAGAAGGAGGGATGGATCCAATGGCGCATCACAACTCATTGTCAGTTCAGTCCAACCCCGACCCTGAGCAACCCATCGCACCTAACGGGTCTGACGAGAACCTGCTACAGTGGTTGGAAGCTACCACATCGATGCCTTGCTACACGGTCTCTATTCAAAACTCACTTGTGCCGCCGGTCACACTCTCTCTTCCAACTTCTGAGGAGGACACAAATGTCCAAAGTCCTACAGCGGACAGTACAACAGTCGAAGAAGTAAGTGTGCCAGAACGAAATTCTCATGCTTCGAATGATCGGCCAATGGAAGCCCTCGGTCTCGGGGAACCTATAACACATCACCGAAGGGGGAAGAAATCTTCTCTGCATGAACTTGCCAAAGATTCCCCCTTTCCTGTAGCATCTCCCAAGTCGGACCCCCTTCAAAAGCATTCTGTTATGTCAGGGTCTGAAGATTTACCCTTCGAGGAGCTTCTACCTGGATGGTTACAAGAAGAGTATGCGGAGTTTCCAATCGATCAACCACCTGCACATGATGTCTCAAAGCTCCAGGAGGCAACTCACCTCTCATCTTCAGAAGCACCCTCTCCAGCTACACCCCCTGACCCGGTCAGAGAAGTCAACCTGGGAGATCTTGACAACCCTCAGCACGTACTCTTAGCAGCTTGGTTATGGGAGCATCCCGCATTACTCAATCAAGTAGTCTCTTCCATACACTCTTTTAAAGATGTTTTTGCTTGGTCCTACAAGGATTTGGAGGGGATCCCACTAGAATTGGGTGTCCATACTATACCTCTGGTTGAAGGGGCTAAGCCTGTAAGAGGCCGAGCTTAAAAGCTCAACCCGAAGTATGCGGAGGCGGTCAAGTCAGAGTTAGAAAAAATGCAAGAGCTAGGGATCATTGTACCTGTGGAGCACTCTGACATAGACTGTGTACAAAGGAGACTGACGTGGTAAGCGCCTCAATCTCCATAGGGGGGGGCAGCTAATTCCGCTCGAATGATATCATGGGGTACGGAAGCCTTGGCTCTAATCAGCCGAGAGATCATAGATACCAGGGGCTTCTCCATACGCCTCCAACCATCCTAGCCTACAGAAGGTCCCCAAACCTGCACCCCATATAACATAGTAGAGGCAACCAAGGTATCAAAGAGCCATAACTTTGTTCTAGGTTCCTGGAACTGAACCTGCGAACACATCCTCTCCATTCCTCCTTGAGCCGCACCAGCTCTAGTTAGTCTAGTCTCTACTGCTCTTCTCAAAGAAAATCTCGGCCCAGTAAAGACTACCCCCCGGTAAGTGTATGCATCTGTATACTCCACAGTCTCCTGACCATATTTGAAAGAAGGTACTGATCTCCTAATCCATTGCGGTGTGGTGTTAAACACCATAACCTTGGTTTTACCTAGGTTTACACACAATCTACTATCCTCTACAAAATTGCGTAGTGCATCCAAATGTCGTTGCATACCTTCTGGTGAGTCAGATATCAGCACAATATCATCAGTATATAGCAACAATGGGATCCACGTCCCCGCCAACTGGGCACCCCTTTCACCCTCTGTCAATGTAGTCAGACACCTCATCAACATACATACCAAATAGAGTAGGAGATAGTGGGCAGCCTTGTTTCACTCCAATAGTAGAGTGAACTAAATCAGATACCCCTTCCGGAGTGCGTACATGTCCCATCACTGATCTGTACAAAGCCATAATCCCCCAAGTCACCTCTATGGGCACCCCCATCTCCTTTAGTCTGCGCATCAATCGAGCTCTTGGTACCATGTCAAATGCTTTGCAAAAATCCACAAAGCTACAATAGATCCGTCGCCCATGTGCTATGCCCTTCTCAATGATGGCCCTGAGTGTCAGAATATGATCAAGAGTGGAGAAACCCCTCTTGAAGCCGGCATGACCCTTTGCTCGTACACCTCGCCCTCTGCCCAATTACTCAAGTGTTGCTCTAGAATAGATGCATACAACCGTGCCAATGTGTGTCCAACCATAATAGTGCCGTAGTTCCCAGGCTCTGTAGGGTCACCAACCTTGAAGATGGGCACAATATTAGACAACCTCCAAGTCTCAGGTAATCCCTCACACATGGCACGATTGAACAACACTGCGAGAACCTCCATCAGCATATCCATGGCATGTATAAAGTGCTCCGCTACTAGACCGTCATGATCATATGTCTTCCCGGTCCTCATCTTGTCGATGGCCCTTTGTACCATCTTAGATGTAAAGAAAGTGCTCGTACTTGGGCAAGGCTTGGTAGGGTCTGGAAGGGGTTCCTGTCCAGGGACCGTATATAATGATGTCGCATATTGGCCCCACACATCAGGTCAAGTAATCACTGGGGGAGGGGAGTGCTCATGGAAGAGTCGCCATGCCTCTCCCGAGTCCCTACTCAAGAACATCTGATATAAGTCTCGCTCCATCTGAGCTAGGTAAGCTCGCTTCTTCCGTCGCACAAGGCCTCGGAAAGCAATCGGAGAGTGTCTGTAAGTGATGACTCCTAAAAGGAGATCCCTCTGCACCTGGGCTCTCATCTCTCTGCACTCCTCATCATACCAACTATTCTGGGGCATGCTCCCAAAATGTCGTCTCTTGCCCAGCTGAGTGTGTGGGTATGCCACTGATGCAGCCCCATGCAGTGTCTCAGTCAGTAGAGTGGTGCACTCCTCCACTAAGAGGCCTGTACCATTTGTGCCAACTGTGCCTTCCAATAGATGGTTCCATATCTCCTCTGTATAACGAAATCTCCTCTGCCCCCAAACAGACCCAAATATACCCCTAAATGGCTAGTTAAACTGGGATCTGGAAGGGATGTCTGTCTAGGGACTATATATAAGGATGTTGCATACTAACCCCACACGTCAGGAGAAGTAATCACTAGGGAAGGGGAGTGCTCATGAAAGAACGCCATGCCTCTCTTGAGTCTCTACTCAAGAACAACTGGTATAAGTCTCGCTCCATCTGAGCTAGGAACGCTTGCTTTTTCTGGTTCACCAGGCACCGGAGACTGTCTGTGGTTGATGACCCCTAGGAGGAGATCCCTTTGAAGTTGTGCCCTCGTCTCTCTCTACACTCATCGTCATACCAACTGTTTTGAGGCATGCTCCTAGAACGGCATCTCCGTATGGGTATGCCTTTGCTGCTGCACCATGCAATGTCTCAGGCAGTATGGTGGCGATCTCCTCCACTGAGTGTCCTGGCTTGCTCGCTGCTGTATATAGACGAGTGTAGATCTCCTGTGTATAAACAGAGTTGGTCTCTGGTGTAAATGTATTGCGGGTATGTGTCCTCCCTCCTGAAACCTAGGTTGTACAGTACTGAAACTTGCATAGTTACACGGAATGGGAACGGGGGGCTCCAGGACGTTTCCGGAACGGGGGGCCCTTGGGGTGGCGGAACGGGAACAAAGGCCAAAACGGTAGCCTTGAAAGAAAGGGAGAGGGAGAGGGAGAGAGAGCCTTGAGGGAGAGGGTGAGGTAGAGAGCTTGAGAGAGAGGGTGTAAAGCCTTTCTTTATATAGGAGAGGATGGAAATTACCCCCCCCCCCCCCCCCCCCCCCCCCCCCCACACACACACACACACACAAAAGTTCAAAAGACCTATCCCAAACTGTCTTTTTTTTAAAACTTTGGCGTTCCGAATTTGCCGTTCCGTGTTCCGCTTGCCGCTCCGGGTCGCGTTCCGGTTATGCCTGGGAAGGGAACGGCATTCCGTTCCCGTTTCCATTTCGAGGAGGCGCCGGGCTTGGGAACGCGTTCCGGGAACAAGAGGGCCCTGTTCCGCCCGTTCCCTATTACTACGACTGAAAGAAGACGGAAAGTGTCAAGAGAGCATGCGCCACTGCTACACACACTAGAGCGGGAGCCAATAGAGTCCTTCAGAGGAGCCTTTGAGGCCATCCACACTGACCTTGGCAAGTTGCTCTATGATGGTTGTCCATCCTTTGAGCTTGCCTCACGGGACATTTTTTTAATAACCATACCTATGTCACACATAGGCAAAATGGGTATGGTAATCTTTCTCCGGTTCAGTCACCAACCTTGCAGAGTCTGGAATGGCCTAAGCTAGATAGAGCCTTGATAGTAGCAACCAACAGGAGAATCGAGGCGGATGTGCATGCAGCAATGAGGTGCACTTATGGTTCCCACAAAGCAACGGTAACATTGTTTATGTCTCTTCATGTGTCTGTGTATATCTTTCGATTGTAGAGTTTTCACATACACCAACAATGTGGACTTGCAAAGGGGGAAGCGTGATGAACGGCTTCCTTGCAGTTGGATGGGAGACCAAGGTGCTCTGTAGTTGCTGAGAATGTGGTGTGCGGATACCATATTGCGAAGCAAAGCTTGTCAATGGTCTTTCCCTATAGAAGATGGAAGCTAACTATCTGTAAGCTGACTCTCTGTCTTGTGAATGTCCTGTCAAGCCCCAAATCTCCTATATCCAGGTCTTTAAGCATCTCCTGTGAAGTGTCATAGAAAACTGTCTGAGCATTGTCCGTCCGGGCATTGAAGTCCCCTAGGAGGATGATGTCACCATGCCAGGGAAACTCCCATTTGTCATCGTCTAGGATAGAGAAAGGTGATTGCCCTTGAGGCCCAGCATAGACTCATGTATTGGAGGCGAAAGTAGCATATAGCAATGTATAAAAATCGGCCTGTGTCGGCCCTCAACCTCACCCACATGTATCTAGCATAATCATCTCTTTGTACAATGTGGAGAAGTGGTTGTAGCTCCTCTCTAAATAATTCTGCTACTCCCCCGATCCTCTGCTCCCATGGGCAGAGCTTGTACAGGGGGAGGGAAATTCCTCTTAACAGGAACGGATCAACAGGTTGGCAACCAGTTGAAAGTCAACTCTAGACCTATGGTGGGAGAAGGATATGAATTATTCAATTAGGAAGATCAGGATGCCAACGTATAGATATAAAAGATATAAACATTTGATGCATGTTGGCAGAGGATTTTAAGGGTTTTGAAAGGTAACCAAGCACCCCCATGGAACTTTCTAAAGAGAGAGAGAGAGGTTTATTTGTCTTCTACACAAAAGCATATAGAATATTAAACTATATTTTGTATTGGTTACTCATGATAAAAAATAACAGACAACTGTGAGCATTCCATCCGTACTATTTGTTTCCCTCGACGTTTTTTGTATAGGTAGCAAGAATATATTTTGAACCATATTTTTTGCATTGTTTGGTGCCTAGAAACTCTGCACCCCTTGGAAATGCAATGCCTATCTCAATCTCCTTCTATGCCCAATGCTCTCACTCATCATGTAGCCAACACCACTGAATCTAGATATCAAGAGAGGGATGTAGCACCCTCTGTAAATAACTAGAGAGCAAATGTGCTAGTCTCCAAGGCAAACTCCCTTGTCTAGATTACCTAATTCTAACCCTGAATCCAATGCACAACCTAATAACAGAGTTGATGTAGAAGATGCACACATTTCAAGCAAGCACTTCTTAATCAGAGATCAAACAAGACACATTTAAGCCTAAAGAAGAGAGAACAAGATTGTTTTCATTCATATGTGCCTGTTTTGCTTTATATTCAGGTCCGTCACAATACTGAGGTGATGGGTTGATGGTTTTCTTTGCCTGCAGTGTATGCATGGGCCAAAGTGCAAAGTTGGGTCAGCTTGTACAGTTGGTAGAAGAGTTCAAGAAATGTTTATCCTAGGTGGACTTATCCTTCCAGTCTGGGGCACAGTAGAGAAGGCTCTTTCTAAACAGGTACTTCAGTTTTTGTTCATTTTTAATGGTATTAGCTTATGAGCATTGATTAATTTCACGTGTTCATTACTTTTCAGGAACGTATCAGCCATAGAAGGCTCCGCGTTGTGTGGTTAGAAACATCCTCAGATAATCAACGCATTGTCGGCTTACATATTCCCAACCCGGCTGTGAATGCTGTTATATCAGGTATATCTTCTACCCTCATATTAGTAGTAAGCTCTTATGAACCATGCTTAGAAAATTCTGTTATTGGTAGGTCTCTCTCAAATGCAAGCTGCAACACAGCGCAACGATGGTGCGCATCCACCTGAAGTATAAGTCTATAGTTGACAACCCTACACATTGCAGTCTGTCTCTCTGAGCTCTGGGAGAATGCCAAAATTTTCAAGCTTTATCCCTTTCCTTTTGAGTCTACACCTATAATGATAAATAGGACAGTTTCTGAAGGTCCGGGGCTTTGTGAATCCATGTCGGAACCATTACGTCAAGTGTTGGTGGTTGGGGAGTGCATGTGGTGTGTTTGATTCCATTGAAAGCAAATTGAACAAGACCTCAGCCTAGAAGATTGCTCGGATATGCGGCTTAATGAACAAGAGCCCTTGAAGCATTTAGGAAAAGCCTTGATATCAGGTCAAATCTGCAGGACAGGCTACGTCTCCAAATCTTACTTTTTGTACATAGTATACATACAGTGAACAACGGGTTCTGGATGTTCTCTAGCTAACAAATGTATTTCTGGGAAAACCAAGAAATGGTAGAACTTCAGTGCACATCCCACAAATTGGTCTAAGAGCAATAGGTTGTATGCTTTGAAATCATCCAGAATGAGACGCGCCTTCATGCTAGATGGCCACTCATTATGATAGAGATACATGTTGTAACCGGCTGGTGATACTCACCAGGCAGTGGGAGAGAGCAACATGATTGTTACAATCATGTTTGTGATTTTGTTGGGAACATGTTATAGGTTCTCATGATGCCCTAAAAATGCTAGTTCTGTAATGGAGTGTCCTAAGGTCCTGTTATTGTACCAATATTTTGTATTTGTTTTGTGAAGCTAACAACAAAATTTCTTTGCCTCCCTTAATGTTGGTAGGTTATGAGGTGAGGAGTTTCTTTTCCGTGTCAAAATGAATGCTACATAAAGGAGTCCATCTTACTTTTCAAATTGTTTTTCTCACCAAAAAAACCTTATTCAGTTGAAGAAGTTGAAAGAAAATTAGCCTCTAAGCCATGTTTTCATGCCTACTGTGAGTTAACGCCAAAAAAAATTGGTTTTGAAGTGGTGATAGGAAAGCAAGTTGTGAACTTTCAAAGCTCTTAAATTGTTGTTCAAGTACAGAACTATGATTCAAAATGAATCTAGAAGTTAAAACCTGGAATATTTATGAATTTTGGAACAACATCTAGCATGAACTTTGATTAACTAGGTCCCATTTTGGATTTTGTCATGAAAAACTTAAATTATGTATGAACTTTTCAAGACAACCATGTCATATAAATAGTACTTCTCAAGGACATGAGACATGAGACGGTCAAAAGTCTCAAATGAGAGTAAATGTTCTACTTCTAATTTGCATAAACAAGGGATTATTGTCTAAAATATTTGCAAAAGCATTAATATAACATAATCCAACTTGCAAGTGTAGAGTGTGGGTTTTGTCCTAAAGTCTGAGTGAAGGTAGGAAGAGGGAAAATTATCCCACATGTAATGCAGTCAAGTTGTAGAGCTACATAAAGCTCATTCTCATAAATGAATAAATACAACTCTATTTTGCATTACATCTCCCTTGTTTATGGTGAGCTTGTGATGGCTTAGCAAATACTCAAGACCGTGTTTATGAGTCCAAGTTAATTGACCTTGGAACCTAATTCGTTTGAGTGATAATCTAACCAACACACACTCAATTGTGTGCACAATGTTTACCTTTCATCTAGCACGATCCCATTCCCATCTAGTGGTATCTGAGCACCAAGATATGCTAGTTAGGTTTTCTGTTATACTTTTGTGTGATTAGCTTTCCTTAATCTCTATTAAGATTTTGCATAATTAAACTCATTCTTACTTGTCTCTTATCATTGGATTTGGGCACGTCTACATGGTCACTACCCTAGTTAATGATTAGAGATAATTAGTTTGAGATATAATTTCAATTTTGATTTTTTTTCATATTTATACCTTCCCATCAAGTGCCCCCATTTGCTCGCATCCACACAATTAGACCATTTGATTTATGTGCGTGTGTAGTACTCTTTGAGATCTTTCCAACGAGCTTGTGTATCTCACCCCAAGACTCATCAAAGAATAGTATGGTTAAATTTGATAAATTCATGTGAGCCATTTTCGTTCATTCTTTGTGCATGCTTGTGTCTGCAGCAACAAGATGAGCAGCCCAAACATGTGTATACCTCCAAGGCATTTAATGCCCACTGAGTCTTTTGTAGAAAACAATCCCAAAGGTCTTCAAGAGCCAACCCCATCGTGGTGGGAACCAAGGCTTCTAGGGGATAATTCAATTCCTTTTTAAAGCGTTCGCACAAGGTTCCTGCCCTACATTGTCGAGCTGACCCTGCCACTGCTCGCTTGCCTGAGACTTGCCCGCACTGCCTATCACTTGTAAGCCTGCCATCCCACGTCCTTGATCAAATCCAATCAAGCAACATAGGGCGCCATTCACACTGATAATGGCTAACAAGAAACACTTTGTGGCTAAGGCCCTTGTCTCGCGAGCAGACCCTAAGGTTTGAAAGCCTCCCAAGAAATATAAGGGGCTCGTCTCGTAGCCTGCAACAAACTTAAAGGAATCTTTTTAGGGATTTAATTGGTCAAAAGACTTTCAAATTCTCCTTTGAGCTTCAAAAGGACTTCTTCCACGCACTCAACGCAAGAAACTCTCCAAAGCTTCATCAAGCCACTCAAAGACCCTTTTTTTAAAATTTCATCGAGCATTCAAAAAGGGATCATCATCCTAGCCAAAGCTTTGGACTCCACGTCGGCTTGGCTACACATCAAAGCAAGGCATAAGAGCATTACTTCTTTGTGAAGAGGGGCTTCACCCTGGTGAAAAGGAGCTTCACAAAGGAAGAAATTTATCTCTCTCTCTCTCTCTCTCTCTCTCTCTCAAACTTGCAATGGAATGAATCCAACCAAGCACAACAATTTCAAATAAATTTTAAATTTTTGTGCTTATGTAAAGAGGCAAGACATTGGCTAGGAGAGTCTCCTAAGCTAAGACCCCTTTATTAGCACAATGCGGGAAAAAGGAATTGAAAAGTATAACGGAGAGGGGTTTCTGGTGGGATTACCTAATGAAAAAATGTTTATGGTCTATTATCAGCACAGCCCTGAAGCAACAAACCGAAACCAATGGAGTGCACACTAGAGCAACGACACTCATAGCAAGTGCACAGAATTGTGCCTAGGACGAACAAGCATAAGGAATTATGATCACTTCCTTGCATGATAACTATGTGCATGCACATGAAGCTTGGCATGTTCTAGAGAGTAATTTCGGAGCTAGGGCCAAAAGAAGTAAAGTTGGTCTCAAAAGAAAACTTTACAAGATCACTATGACTGAAGGGGAGGACTTAAGAGCATTGTCACGCAGCTCACTTACATCCACATCGAAGTACGTGAAGATGACAAAGTGGTTGTACTTTTCCACCCTCTTATGACCACTTAGTCACCATTCTTGAAGAAAAAGAACCGGCTCCACCTTTCCAAGATGTCATCAACTCAATTCAAGCATAAGAAAGAAAGCAAAAAAACTCATTAACATCATCAGGAGGGGCTTTTGTCATGTCATCCTCAAGGGAAAGATATTCACCATTGACATCATCAACTAGAAGAAAGTGTTATGAATGTGGAAGAATGGGACACGTAGCGAAAGACTGCTACACAAACATACCTTGCAACAAATGTGGTAAAGAAGGGACACCCTCCTTCTCGATGCTATTCAAACAGAGGTAGTAGTAGTGGAGAAAGCAACAGTAGTAGTAGCAATAGCAGAAGCTATAAAGAGAAGAGACCTATCAAAGGATCAACTCACACGGTAGAGGACAAAGAAGAAGACAAAGCCGAAAATAACCTTGTCTTCTACTTTGAATATTGTTGTTTGTGTGGACTTTTATTTTCCTATGTGGATTTACCATCTTATGTGGATACCAATTTATCATCCTTAGTGGATATTGCATCTTCAGTATTTTGTCCTAGTCCAAAACCCAAGGGGAGGATTGTAAAGTGTGGGTTCTGTCCTAAAGTCTGATTGAAGGAGGGAAGAGGGGAAATTATCCCACATGTAATGCAATCAAGCTGTAGATCTACTTCGAGTTCATTTTCATGAATGAATAAATACAACTCGACTTTGCATTACATCTCCCTTGTTTATGGTGAGCTTGTGATGGCTTAGCAAATACTCAAGACCGTGTTTATGAGTACAAGTTAATTGATCTTGGAACCTAATTCGCTTGAGTGATAATCTAGCCAACACGCACTCACTTGTGTGCATGATGTTTATCTTTCATCCACCCTAGCTAGTACGATCCCATCATAAAGTGTGAAGCATATGAGCATATGCTCTATTTTGTCTTTGAGTGGATGCACTATGCTTGTGAATTAGAATCATACAATTCGGACAAATGTGCATTATCAAAAGAGGTGTGGAAGTGCAATCCATTTGTTCTATGGATCCTTGAAAGGAAGAACATAGAGCATGTCCTATTAGCATTGTCACTCCCAAGTACCTTGAATAATTGTCCTACGTAATCCCGTATGTTGAAACTTCAGCAAATTGACCAACAAATTCACGACTTACGTTCCCTTTTCCAAATATTATCCTTCAATACTTGTGTTTAGGCTATTGTCAATTTAGACAAGAATCCCCTTGTAGAAGCTATTTTTAGATCTCGTCTTAAACACCCTATTTTGTAAAAGTACCACATTCAACATTTGACATTTTCCTCTCTATGAGTATAATTATCTAATTTTTTTGTAGGAATTATGTGGAGTCAATATTGCTTCTGTTACTACTCGTTGTTCCTAAGGGTACTTGCAAGTGAGGGCATTTTTGTAGAAGTGTGCAACCATGTTTAGGGGCGCTTAAGGAATTCTAAAATAGTCTTTGCGTAATAGTGAGACCACCCTTTTGGACACATTGCTCTTCTTAACAATGGCTTCTCAGCTACTAGTAAAACCAAGGGTTTTCTTGCTATCTTACTTGTTGCCACTGTGGAAGAGTTCCAGATTAAGGGGAACTTCTTAAAATTTCTTGCAAGATGAGCTTTCTAGAGCTTACAAAATGCTCTTCAAATGCATATATACACAGGAGAACATAAGTGGTGGCATCCACATGCAAAGTAAAAATTGCATTCCTTGGAAGCCCTAGATTTTGTTGGAGTATCCAATCTAACACCATCTCTCCTAATCAAAATATGGCTTCTAGCGATGCCACTAAACCTGAGGGAAGGTGACAAAGTATCCAAGTTTAGATAATCTCTCCTTCCTTAGATAATTTTAAGAGATGTTGCAACATGGTGTGAATAGCCTCTTATGATGATGGCATGGTGCAGCCACAGAAAAGAGAACTCATGTTAGGATTATAGCCTGAAATTACATGCATTTGATCTTATATATGATCATACACAGGCCTCTAAATTCTACTACAACTATCCAAACATATGAAGAGAGAGAAAAGACTATAAGAGTGTTATTGAGTGGTATTTAAGCAACACACTCAACACATGTGTGTGTTTCTATATGAAAGCTAGATAAAATCCTTTGTGTTATATTGGGCTTAAGGATCAATTGAAAATTACTTGAAGTGCAACTTTACATCATCTTCTACAACAAAAAACCTCTTATGATAATGGAATGAAGAAACCCCCTCAAAGTGGACTCATGGTGGTGCTATGACATGTAATGCAATGCCTTTGATCATGTATATGGTCATACATAGGTGTTGTAAAAGTCTACTACAACTATCTATCAGCTGCCTGTAATGCTACAAATTCAAGATTGCAATCAATTACCTACTTTTAGGGATGATTAGAATGACATAAATTGGCTATATCTTCATAAAGTGTGAAGGAAAAATGTCCCCCACATCATGGAGAATCTACCTACCAAAGGAATCCATGCGTTTCTATTAGCCTAAGGAGCATCATCTATTTTATTATGGTTACTGAGCTGCATGTGATAAGCATAGCAAGCCTTCATATTTTGTAAAAAAATCACATCATTGTTTTGCTAGAATGATTTCTAAGTTTTTGAAATATTAACTTTCTACAAATCGTAGACATGTCAACTCTTGCAAAGATGTGTACAAATCGGCACTCATATTTGGCCAAAAGTAGTGGAGCACTACTAATTATGTAGGTTTGTAGAAAGCAATTAAGCCTTAACAAGTAGGGGCCAAAAAATTTAGAGGCCCCCAAGCAAAGACAAATTGGTGACAACACTCTTTGTGAATGAGGACCTTATGCTTGTTTAGAACTAGAGGGGGAAGAGAAAATGAGATGTGAAAAGTGTTGACACTAGAAACAAAATTCTCAAAATGTGCCAGTGTGTGTGAGAGGTCATAGAGGGGGAAACACCATGCTCCTTGTCGCTCATCAAGGATGTGTATATGTGTGTTTTGGGATAGAGTAGGTAACAAGGAGGAAATAGCCATTGATGAAATGATTCCCATGAGTCCAAAGGTTAGCATCACCCCTCTCAACTTGTGGGTGCAAGCGATAATTATTGTGTGCTAACATCGAGCTTTTTGGAGGTTGTGAAATCCTTTATTAAAGCTGCATTTGACTAAGAAACCATTGATTGTTCATGATATCAGAGGTGTGATTGATAGTCTCCTCTCTGCTCTTCTCTTTGGACAACTATTATCGACAAAAAACTATCATATACGAGAGAGAAAGCCCAAGTATGTACGCCTTCACCGATGACTGTTGCCCAACATCTAAGGCGAATCACATGTGACAGGGGGTGAGCATGAGAGTAAGCGGACATCTGCACCTCTTATATTAGAGTGCTACACATATGCACAAAGGCAAAGATGAGAGTTTGAGAGGAGAGAAGAGCAACATGAGCATTGGGGAAAAGGCTACTACGCCCACATGTCCCTCAATAAGCCCATATGAGCCTATTCATTATTATGATCAAACATTCATTAAATATATATTATCATACCATAAGTAAATACCACTAGCTCAATAAGCCCATGTGAGCCTATTTATTAGTATGAGAAGGATTACAAAAATAGAGAGAGAATGTTCATAAATAGAGGTGTATATGCTATTACTTGAAGAGCATTATCCATGTGCATCCAACATCATTTTTTAGAACTTAAGCAACAACCCAATGATAGAGATCTATTTTTCACCTATCAAGCATTCATTAAATATATATTATCATACCATAAGTAAATACCACTAGCTCAATAAGCCCATGTGAGCCTATTTAGTAGTATGAGAAGGATTACAAAAATAGAGGGAGAATGTTGATAAATAAAGGTGTCTATGCTATTACTTGAAGAGCATTATCCATGTGCATCCGACATCATTTGTTAGAACTTAAGCAACAACCTGATGATAGAGATCTATTTTTCACCTATCAAACATTCATTAAATATATATTATCATACCATAAGTAAATACCACTTCAAACAACATATCATCCCATCCACCATTTTTTTCTCCCAATTTTTCTCCGCCCTTATGCATGGCATATTGCACTCATTGAACACTATGCATCTCTCCAACATCATATCATCCCATCCATCATTTTTTCTCCCCTTAATGCATGGCATATTTCACTCATTGAACACTATGCATCTCTCCTATAGCAATGTTACAATTTATAAATACATTTTTTCTCATGAAGTCAATGATATGCTTCTCATCCATTTGAGACAATAATTGTTGATAGTTTTCAAGATTCTTGTTGAAGTTTTGGAAACACCTATTTACATGAGTTATAATAGAATATAGCATCCTATTACTATTATTTTCTTATACTCTCTTTTTCATTGCTTGTTTTGTTTAGCTTATTTCATTTTATGAAAGGCTTATTAACTTATCTCTTCACAATATCAACCAAGCAACTTGGTATAGTATTTTTGAGAGAGAGAGAGAGAGAGAGAGAGAGAGAGAGAGAGAGAGAGAGAGAGAGTGTGTGTGTGTGTGTGTGTGTGTGTGTGTGTGTGTGTGTGTGTGTGTGTGTGTGTGTGTGTGTGTGAGAGAGAGAGAGAGAGAGAGAGAGAGAGAGAGCAACTTAATTGGCCAATTCAACAGTATCTTATCATATGTACAAAGTAGACAAACTGAGTATAAAATGTAGTATTGTTTATTAAAAGAAGTCTTTCTATTGTTTACATGATCACATAGGCTTCTAGCATATGTGTGCAGAGAGTAGTGTACATCGTTTTATCAAACCATGTGATAAGCCAAGAGAATGGTGCCTACATCCATCATGCAATAAAAACAATTAGTAGTTGTATAATGGACTGTAGGTGTCATATTCTCTAAGCAATTTTTATCTATGTCCATCACACAATCTACAAAAAAGAGAGACATCTACTACATCATCTAAGATGCTATGTCCGTTGGTTTTGTAGTTGGAGAAGTAAGGACCAATGAGAAATTCCTTTGATTGCGAATACTCTTGGTCCACAACCATCACTTTTAATAAGAATTGAAGTGTTGTTCCATGTTGGTGAATATGGCGAGTGTAGGTAGGGGGAGTGGAGAGATGAAGGGAACACCAAGATAGGAGTGGTCTACCCGCCTTGGGAAGTGGGGGGTTAAAATCCCGATACATCCAAGTAATTCCTTTTAGTGGAAGCATGTGAAAAAGGAGTATGACAAGAAAAAGTACCATCAAATTTATGTAATACATCATATAGAATTATCCAAAGCATGGGTGATTTCATTACTCACACATATAGTGCATATGTGTAATCATTATTGGAGTCGAACCAAGTTTTTAATGAAGTAACAATTTGTGCATCAACAAGCTGGAAGAGCACGGGAGATGTGTAGTCCATAGTAGCAAGTATTATTGCATGGATTACATGATCATTAATTTGGATGAATTCTCTATTATAGGTGGTATCAGTTATTTTTGTTCGGAGGAAAGCACTTGTACTTTATCTATGGCTTCTTTTGGCTATACCACATGGGTTAAAATTACCGCCACATTGTGATTCTTAGCCTCTCTTTTATGGACTAGTTCTTGGGTATAATCCAATCAAAGTAGATTATTGATGTGCTTGTTTTGAAACAAGGCTTTGGAGTTGGGAATAGTTGAGCTCAACCTTGCAAGAAACAACCACAATGATGATTTCCTTTTTACCACCTTTGAAACTTTCAAAACACACATGATGATTTTAGAGATGTTTGACTTTCTCTACCATGGTTAAAAGGTAGCATGCATGGCCGTTTGCATTTTGAGGGGAGGATTGGGGGAGAAGAAAGGTGTGTGTGTGTGTGTGTGTGTGTGTGTGTGTGTGTGTGTGTGTGTGTGTGTGTGTGTGTGTGTGTGTGTGTGTGTGTGTGTGTGTGTGTTTTTTGGGGGCGGGGAACCAATTTATCCCTAGGATTGGCTAAGGTGGCACAAGAGGGCAAGGTAGTCTGAATTGGGATAGGAGGAAGATGAGCATTAGTGAAAGCTTATAGTTTATAAAGCGACAATAGGGGCTTTTCAAAAACTAAAAACACGACCAACTGTTGGGACATTCATGATAAAGGCTATTTAAAACAAATTGTCTCGTTGGCATGTTTTTTTATTTTGAAAGGTGTCTTTACAAGCATTGAAGAGCATTGGAATCATGACCGGCCACACGAAACTGAAGGAATGTTGCTCCCTCATCGAGAATAACTTCCCTACGATGCTAGTAGTCATAGCCAAAAGAGAAGTGGTGGTCTTGAAGAGAAAACTAGAAAGGAGAGTGGCGGTGCTCACTAAGTAGGCACCCACACAGACATGGCGATCTTGAAGAGAAAAACAAAAATGGAGGTGGATCAAGCACGCATGGAGACAATGAACATATTTCCACTCTGCTCAAACTAAAGGTTGAGCAAGGCTAACAAAGCACGCTTGTTAATCATTTATACAATAGATTAAGAAATGATAGACCCACCAAAATTAATTGGAAATTTGTAATCTTGATAACTTATTTTACTTTTCCTCTGGGTACAAGAGCACCAAGTCAACACTATATGGCCAAGAAAAACATGGAAGAAGTGTCCTGTGAAGAGAAACTACCTCACATAGGTTGGTCATAGCCACAACACAACTCTTGCTCCCTAAAACCCACCTATAGGAGACACTTTGACACTAACAATTCTGCCCAAAGGAAGTCCATAGGTCAAAACATCTTACAAACACAATGGTGAACTTGACAAGTTATTGAAGACCATATGATCCAAGACAATGCCAATAGGATTGAACTTATTGCAAGGTAAACCCAAGATAGGTAGAACAAAAAGCTATAGGTTGTTTCCATCTGTGGATGCAAATTGCAGGTGTCTCTCCACATGCGATCATGTATGCTTGCATTTTGAAGGCATCAATTTTATGCGAAGACGCATACGTAGGAGAACCTTTGTTAGTATATATGCCACCTAAAGTCCTCATAGCACATCACATTTGTGATTATATTTTGCTTAGGGAGGTCTCTTTGACTGCACCTATTTTGGACCATTGTGCAGCATGAAGAGAGTAAAGGAGCTCTATGCTATTTTCATCATCTAGAAAGCAAGGGCGTCTCTGCAAATGGGATTACTTATGCTTGCAATTCATATAGGCAGCTAGAGTTAGGAACCACATTGGTATGTATGTGTGCCAATTGTGGTTGTAACTAGTTCTATGGCATACAGTGAAAAGCTCTTGAGTCCTATTCCCCATTATTATTTTATAATTTTCCAATCATGAGCATTATTTTTTATGAGAACCCAATTCTTGGACCTCTACATTGTAATTAAATGAGCCTTCCATCAGTCTTTGAGCCTATATATCTTTATTTTCCCAATCCCTAGGTATAAAAGTCACTCATTTTTTATGGTCGTTCTCTAAGTTGAGTAGCACGATGTACTGAGAGATACTATCAAGAATACATATCAAGATTTCTTGCATCCAATGTACTTATTTTTTATTTTAATTCATACTTGGTAGTCTATTACTCAGGTCTAGTATTCCCTCTCTTTTGTTTAGCTACTCAACATTGTGTGATTTGTGTTGGTTGGAAATCGTTGTAGTCATAACTACAAATCGAATAAAATTGGGTTATAGAGGGTGCATTTGGTGGTGCTCCTAGGCTGAGGGTGTGCGCCCTAAAGTGGGTTACACTTTCCATGTTGGGAGCTTGACGAGTCGAGGCTTGTGGAAGGTGCATAAGCTATGCACTAGGCCCATAAGCGAGGCTGTCTACCTTTTCCATATATTTAGCCATAAAAATAGAATCCAGTTGACCTTCCAACAAAGGCAACTAAACTTGGCCTTGAATAAAGAAAATATAAGATATTGACCTAACTAAAAGGCGGAAATCACCTAAATGCTCTAATTCAAATCTCTCCCTTACCTAGTCACCATGGATAGTGGAGCTTTTTCATATCCCAAGTGATGATTAGGGATAGGATTTTATTAATAAACTAGGAGTTCAAAAGAAAAGAGATTTAAGTGCTACTAATGAATACGATAACAACATTATTAAGCCTAGGAATGATTCATTGGCTCTAATACCACTTGTTAAGACTAGTGTGGTTGAGAAGGATAGGTTAATGTTCCATTCATGGCTAGATAACAATAATTCTAATTAGTATAGAATAATGCTAACAACACAAGATAATGAAAATATAGTCAAGTTCTCATTGCAACATAGTGTAACATCAAGTTACATTGCATGTGAGCATAGAAATAAGATCAATATATAGGAGAAGGAGTGTTAGGATGACATCATTTGTGAGGTGTGGTAGCAACTAGGGTTCATGCACTTGGGAGATCTTCTAGGAGAAATCTCGTGTGCACCTTTTTAGGGTTGCTTTTGATCTATTAAATGTGCCCCTATCCATGTGTAGAGGGGCTAGAAAGGTCCATGGGTCATAGCTATATCATGGGGCATGATTATACATCATCAATCATCATGCATGGCTAGAGAGGGTGTCCATAAGGCTAGGTAATCTAGGGTTATCCCAATAGTGCCACTGTGCGGACATGGTGTGAAATTAAATGAAAATTGAAAAAATAGCTAGAAAATTAAAATTTATTGATTTCAAAAGAAAAATCCTTATATGATATAATTTTTTTGATGGATTAGTCTCCTTTTTACTGATATTCTTAGCAAAAGCACTATTATATACATATTTACATACACCTAAGGGATCATATATGACATTTGTCCCTTACTCTTGACATACCTCATCTTCTCAACGGCATAAAGTTAAAAAATGTGTAAAAAAACAAAATCAATGCAAATTATAGCACAAAAATCAATACAAAAAATGCCCTTTTCTCAATTGATCAACAGGTCTAGGTATAGAATGCCTCCCACCTCCTAGGTTCTCTTGAGCGACAGGGCACCATTAGGGTTGTGTTGTGCATGGGTATCAAAGAAGTGCCTTATGCAAGGCCTTGTAATATGGCCCTATGACCGAGTTTAGCATGTATTTTTTGGTTTTGTTTGTAAAATGGTTTGTACCATAGATCAATGATGAAAACAATTTGATTAAAATGTATGCCAATGGATATATTGCATGAGTTACTAGTCATGTTTGCACTTGATATGATGGTTTTCATAAATTCGATGCAGTAGAGTGCATGGTATGTATGCTAGATGCAAATGGAAATGATTTTTTGTAAGCAATTCTGTGGGAAATTATGCCAATTGGGTGGGATTCAAGATCAAGATCATGTCGGATGTCTTTGGGCTCCAATGGAATCAAGAGCGGGGCTGATACGACACAATTTCGTCCATTAATGTGGATTTTATGGGTTTCAAAAAACTTTGGGTGCTTGTCAATGGGTGCTTGGCAAATGATGCAAAAATTGGTTATTTTTTTGTTTTATGGGCCAAAACTAGTGTTGATCTGATGAACATCAAGTTCGAGGTCCGCGGTCATGCTTTACATCGCTCAATTTGGACTTCAAAAGGAGGAGTTATGATCAAAACCCCTTTGAGGGTCACTCTTGTGGAGGTTTTTTATTCTCAAAGAGGCGAAGTACCACAAGGTGCCATGTTGCACGATATTAACCCACATGTGGTTTCAAACCGATAAGAGCATGTAATACCATTGGGTAGAGAGAGAGAGAGAGAGAGAGAGAGAGATCCTCACAGGCTATGCCAAATTGGTTGCCTTCCCTTGCAGTCTTTGTACGTGTAGGTGCACGGTGGTGTGGATGGTGCTATGTGTGCCATAAGTGGCCGTTGTTGTCGGGGGGTAATGGTGCATCGGTGCGTGATTCATGGTGGTTCTAGGGGGTGATTTACACCCAAGTGCCCATACGGGTTGCCTTTACACTAATGGGCCTTCACATGTTAAACTTGTGCAAAGAGGCTTATCATGGAACTAATGGGCAGAAGCAAGCGATGTGGCATGTGAAGAGGATATTCATGTGGCTAGAGGCCTAGGTTGCATGAGATTGAATGGTGGAGGCAAAATTAAAGAATTGGCCACTTTTTTTGCTATTTTTGGCTACAAGCTAAAAGAGGAGAAGGGGAGAGCTATTAACAATTCACTCTTTTAATCATAACTTCTTCATCAAAACTCCAATTTGGGTGATCTATAGCCTCAATCTAGGAGCACGACGCCCTCTATACATTGATGTAAAGACATAAATTTTCAGAGTTATGGAAGGCGTTTTTGTAGGAGCATTTTTGAAGTGAACAAGTTCAAGAAAGTTGACTCTCATCTCTTATTTTACATACAATGTCTTCCGGCACTCGCAAGGGTTCTTCTTCTTCAACAAGGTCCACAACCATTGTGGAAAATGATCCAAAATCTCCTAAGTGTGGAGATAGCAACACAGCCACCCAACCAACAACATCAAAAAGCATGATCATGGCATACTTGGTATTGTTGCAAGAGACCGTATACAAAAAAGGCGAAGACTTACGGGCACTTGCAATGGAGTATGGCACACTAAGGGTACTTGTGGTTGAGAATGAGAATCTCAAGAGGACACTTGAGATGCAAACAACACATTTGATGCAACTTGAAGAGAAAGTCAAGGAATGTAAACGCTCTCTTGTGGACTTGAATGCTTTGAAGGAGCGCATGAGCAAAGTAGAGCATGACCATGTATTGAAAGAGGAGAAATTTGACACCATGAGCCGCCGGGATGTATGCGACATGAAAAATGTATGAACAAACAAGTCTTGGGCTGATGTATGTGGTAACAATGTGGTTCCTAATTCCTCACTCATGCAAGCTATGGTTCAAACAAAGAATGTTGAGAATGTGGATGTTGAGGAGTTGAAGGAAAGGGAGCGACGTTCCAAGAACATTGTTATTCATGGAATTCCGAAGAGAAGTTAGAGACACCTCCTTCTCTTGCCATTGTTATCGAAGATTTCTTCAAAACCCACTTTGGCATGTCCAGAGTTATGGTCTATGGAGCACATAGAGTGGGTAAGCAAAGAGCTCCTCGCTCAGGAGAACGGCCAATTGTATGCACCATGCCGAATGAGACCAAACGAAAGATTATCCTTGATAATAGTTGGAACTATTTAAGAGATACAAAATATTTTGTATGTGAAGATCACACTATTAAGCAACAAAATATGCATCTCAAGGAATATGAGAAAAAGAATAAGAAAACAAGGAGATCTCTCACGAAGAAAATGTGCCCAAGGAGGAGGCAAATCCCTCGAGCAAATAGGAATGCGCATGAGCAAAGTAGAGCATGACCATCATGATTCTCCTTTTATGCTTGCATGGATAGAGATTAACCATTTTTTGATTTAGAAGAGGACATTGCTTATTTAAAAGGGGAAGGTGATGTTATTGTATTTGGGGATATGAATACTCGCACAAAAAAATTGCAACATGATACTCAACAATTTGCTATACCATACAAGTTCACTTGTATGATCTTACTTCAATGGATGAGAAAGAGTTGGATCACTATGTAAAGTTACTTTTACACATATGTAATAGCACGGGTATGCTCATTGCCAATGGTGTATATTTGTGGAGTGGAACCAATGGATTTACATGTAGGAAACATAATGCAGATAGTGTAATTGACTATATGCTACTCTCCAAAGTCATCATGTATCACATAAAGAGTTTTATGTTTGGCCAATGGACCCCGGAATCAGACCATCGGACCTTATGTATTGACATTTCATGTGGAGAAGAAAATAAGCATGATAATCTCAGCCAAAGGGAAGAGAAATTATCACTATGTATGGATTTTAAACGGGCATCAATGTACATTGAAATGGTTGAGCAAAAGTTATGGATGACAAAGCTTCAATCTGACGCACCATTGGAAACTAAATGGGAAGCTTTCAAGAAAATTATTTGTTCTTGTGCCGAAAAATGCTTTGCCATAAATCATCTCCATGGTATCAACAAAGATAGATCATGCAAAAGGTGGTTCGATAAAGAATGTCAAGATGCTCAAAAGTCCTTGATAAAGCTTAATGCAACTATGGACAAAGACAACTATCAAAGTCATTGCATACATACAAGGCATTGATTCAAAAGAAGCAAAGAAGGTGGGAAGTAAAGCAACAACTTTTTCAAGTCCAAGAAAAGGCACATGCATGTGGAAATTTTTTGAGAAACTTGAGAGGAAAGCGGGTTGAGAATTTTGGTAACTTGAGTCTGCGGATATGTACACACATTGTAGGTAATTTTATGAGCAAGCAAATGCTGATAAAAATTCCATTTTATGGTTCACTCCCATGTATGCCCTCTTTTTTACTATTGAGGATGTATGTGATGGGCTTGAAAAGTTGGCTACTCGCAAAGCGGGAGATATTCAAGGTATCAAGCCGGAGATGATCAAATGGACTAGATATTTTACCCATAAGTGGATGTGTGATATGTTCAACCTTTCACTTCAACATGGTATGCCTTATGATTGAAGTACTAATTGGGTTAAGCCTTTGCATAAAGGAGGGGGGATGTAAAGAATGTAAACAACTACCGGACTATAATAATTGGGTCTCTTATGGAAACATTGCTTGGGTGCATAATGGAGATGAAACCGGTTCTTCCTTATGGATTTTAAGTGTGGGGAGAGAGCATCTCAAAGTCTACTTGGAAAGAGTTTGAGAATTTCCAAAAGCGTTTTCTTACAAACTTTCTCCAAGTTAGGACACAAACACCATATATGCTCCTACTCTTGAGTCGGGATCTCTTCCAATTGAGGTTATGGGCATGGAAAGGGTTGTGGAGTACATGATAAAGATGCATCAAAACCCCTCACATCAACTTCCTACAATTTCATGGGAAGCAAGCAAAAACGTCCAAAAGATGCATAAAAGCAAGATCTGGGACACGGGATAGATGCAAGACATAAAGAAGTGGTTTGGGAGATGGGATGCATTACACTTGCTACATGATGCTTCTATTGACTCTCAAGTGAATGAAGCTTTTCTACAATGCCAATGTATTACAGCTTGGAAGAAATCCCGTGGGTCACACTTCATACATTACACCATCCATATTGCCCGCAACTACAAAACCATGTTCTTCGCTAAAAGAGGAAACCGTACTCACACTTACATGCTTGAGCATAACCCCTTGTCGACGATATGCACTATCGTAGCCATTTGGCTTAGCTCCCAGACAAGGCATTGGGGCAATGGAGAAGAGTCAAATTGATTGTGCACATTAAGCTCATTGCAAGTTTGAGAGTCTGAGTACCACACACTACTAGAGTGCCGAGCTTTTGGTCACATCCAAACTTGCTTCTCTCACATTTTCAGCCATGACTTAGACCTACAGGCATTCCTCTCCTAGCCACAGTGTGGGCTCTCCATTGCGACTCTCATCACCATGATTTTGGAGCATCGAGAGTCACTCATCAGCCATACACATACTACATCACATGTAACTTTGGTCCCATAGGTCATAATTGACCTCCGAGGACCATACTAAAATCTCTCTCTCTCTCTCTCTCTCTCTCTCTCTCTCTCTCTCTCTCTCTCTCTCTCTCTCTCATGATGGGAAACCTTCTCATGCTAGGAAATCTTTTTGTAAAGTAGCCTACCACACGTCATTTAATCTCTATAATATCTCCTTTTAGATTTGCAACCTCTTCCTTCATAGCTGCAACATCTCCTTCTTCTAGACATGCAACCTCTTTCTCCATGGCTACAACATCTCCTTCTAGACTTGCAACCTCTTTCTCCATAGCTTCAACATCTCTTTCGAGATCTACAACCCCTTTTTGCATAGCTCCAACATCTCCTTCTAAATCTACAACCTCTTTCTCCATATCTCCAACATGTCCTTCCTTCATCAAGGTTCCTTAGCCCACTTTGACTCTCTTCCCAAACTTGGATCTCTCTTTGAAGTTCCATAACCTGCACCAGCAAATTTCCTACTCTAGCTCCCTATCCCTTTTGAGATCTCTTTCCACAGTCGCTGCAAAATCTCCTTAATTGCTCTCTCTCTCTCTCTCTCTCTCTCTCTCTCTCTCTCTCTCTCTCTCTCTCTCTCTCTCTCTCTCTCTCTCTCTCTCTCTCTCTCTCTCTCTCTCCAACTCTCCAAGAGTTTCGAGCTCCCAAACCGTCTATCCTCTCACCCACCCATCCTTAGGTTTTATTCATCTTATCTTTTCCTTTTCCTTTTCCTTTTTGCTCACCCCTTGTTGGACCCTCAGTCCTCAACTGAGATGTATCTGACAATCCATTCACCCAGAAGGAATCCTTTGTACTGCTTTGTTTTTCGATCCCATAGGTCATATCTGACCTCCGTGGATGAAGAATTCAATCTCTCTCTCTCTCTCTCTCTCTCTCTCTCTCTCTCTCTCTCTCTCTCTCTCTCTCTACCGCAAGCATGTCTGCTCTTTAGTCCATTTCATTCTCCCAAAGTAGAGTGACAAATTCTACTTGGTGTTAGAGAGACGTCATCATCACAAACATGATTCTAAGCATGCATAATAGTTAAATTTGTGCACAATTAAAAAGAGGACTAGTCTTATAAGACAAAAACATGAGTCATTTAAAAAAAAATTGTACATTTGCTTACTCTAATGTAGCATTGTAAGCATTGACAAGGTTCATACTATCCTTAAGCTGTATTCCTTGCATCCATCTAGCATCTTCAAAAGGATAATTTTTGAACTTAATAAGATACCGTCGAATAATCTTACCATGTCGTAGTACCTTGTCTTCATGCCGAAGGACAGCTTCGGGTTGTAGAACCTCTTCTTGGTCTTCAACTTCGGGAGGGTCTTCAATAATTGGTTCAGTTGGTGGCTCTCCTTTGTAGGGCTTAAGTAGGCTTACATGAAAGGCATTGTGTATGAGCCAATGCTTGGGCAACTTGAGTTGATAAGCCGTCTCATTGATAGGCTTCAAGATTTGGAAAGGACCATAGTATCTTTTTGCTAGTTTAGCATAATACTTTTGATGGCCCGTAGGATTTTTGCCCGTCGTTTGCCTTAATCGAGCCTTAGGAAACTTGAGTAAGATCCAATCATTTTCTTTGAACATTAAGGCTCTTCTGTGCTTATCAGCAAGCTTTTTTCCTTTTTTGAGAGATGGATATAGCCTCCTTAATCTTTAGAAAAGATTCTTGTAGGTCACGGCTATACTCATCGGCGGCGAAGATCTTCCCGTGTACTTTGAGTAGCAAGGGACTTTTAGGTCTTCCCTCAATGATCTCAAAAGGTGCTTTTCCCGTAGAAGTATGTATAGTATTATTGTAGGCATACTCTACGAGAGGTAAGTACTTTTCCCATTGTGAGCGTTGATCTACTTCGGTAACATAAGTCTTGAGTAGATCGAGTATCGTAAGATTAGCTATCTCACTTTGTCCATCCGTTTGTGGGTGATAGGCCGAAGAGAAATTCAATCTTGTTCCTAGATTTTCAAAGAGACCTTTCCAAAAATTACTGGTCATTCTAGGATCTCTATCTGACACGATGGATGTGGGTAATCCATGGTGCTTGAAAATCTGAGATATGAAGAGAGTTGCCATTTGATGTGCCTTAATAGTCTTTTTGACAGGAATAAAATGTGCTTGCTTGCTAAACCTGTCAGCTATTGTCCATATTCCTGTATTCCCATGGATAGACTTGGGTAATCCAAAGATAAAATCCATGGATATACTCTCCCATGGTGAATTTGGGATAGGCAATGGCTGGAGTAATCCAGGTTGCTTCCCTCTATCATACTTGGTCTTTTGGCATACTACACATTTTGAAACATACTCTTGTATGTCCACTTTCATGGTAGGCCAATAGAAGTCCGTCTCTACTCCTCGGAGAGTAGGTTGAATACCTCTATGCCCCGCATATGGAGGAGCATGGGATTCTTACATAACTTTCTCACGAAGGGAATGGGTAACACATAGCCTATTGCCGTGGAAAAGATAACCATCCTGCAAGGTGAATGGTTCCTCTTTCTTCCCCAAAGCAAGGGCTAACATTATGTCTCTAAAGTCAGGGTTAGTAGCATACTCATCTATCATAGAGGCTAGATCATTGTGAGTAGCTATAGACACCGCATTAACTTTGGGTCGTCGTGAAAGTGCATCGGCCACTTGATTGTGCTTACCAGCTATGTGAGTAATATGGAAATTAAATTGGGAAATAAAATTTGCCCACCTCATTTGTTTGTCGGAAAGCTTGGTTTGCGTCATGAAATACTTGAGACTTTGGTGGTCGGTTCGTAGGATAAATGGAGTCCCCAATATGTAGTGCTTCCATGTGTCTAGGGCATGTAGAACATATAAAAGCTCTTTCTCATAAATGCCCAAGACTCGTTCATCAATATTGAGCCTTCGGCTCTCATATGCTATGGCATGCCCTTCTTGAAGCAAAACTGCTCCAAGGCAATCACCACAAGCATCACATTGGACCTCAAATGGATTTGAGAGATCCGGAAGCACGAGGACTGGTTGGAAAGTAAGCTTCTCTTTGAGATTTTCAAAAGCATTTTTCTCCTTAGCAGTCCATACAAACTTAACGTTCTTCTTAGTTAAGTCGTGTAGTGGTCCTGCTACTTGAGAGAATTTTGCTATGAAGCGTCTATAGTATGCGCACATACCAACAAATATTCTTAGCTCATGTAGATTTCTTGGGTTAGGCCATGCTTTTATTACCTCTAACTTTGATCGATCCATTCGGATACCATCTTTAGAGATAATATGACCTAGGTATTGAATCTCTTGAAGGAAGAATTTTCTTTTCTTTTGGTTGAGAAAAAGCTTATTCTCCCTCAATGCTTGGAAAATCACTTGGAGATGTTGCTTATGTTCCTCCAAAGACTTGGAGTAGATGACGATATCATCAAAGAACACTCCAGTGAATTTGCGGTATGGTCTAAAAATTTTCTCCATCAAACTATTGAACGTAGCTGGTGCATTAGTCAAGCCAAAAGGCATGACTAGATATTCATAAAGACCAAACGTTGTGCGAAACGCGGTCTTTAAGATATCTTCATCCACTATCCTTATTTGATGATAGCCACTCTTAAGGTCAATCCTACCGAAGTAGGTAGAGCCTTGTAGCTTATCAAAGAGATCTTCTACCTGAGGTACAGGAAATCTGTTTTTTATAGTGATATGGTTTAGTGCTCGATAGTCCACACACATACGGTATGTACCATCTTTCTTTTGCACCAAAAGGACTGGAGAACAAAAGGGAGAGGAACTAGGCCTCACCATCCCTTTGTCTACCAGCTCTTGTACTTGCCTCATGATCTCCTCTTGTTGATCTTGTGAGACTCGATAAGGAGGCTTGTTAGGTGGTGAGCTTCCAGGAAGGAGCTCAATGCGATGGTCATCACCCCCTCGTTTTGGAGGTAAGTCCATAGGGATATCATCGATGAACACATCTTGGAATCCTTTTAGAAAATTAGACAAGTCTAACTCTTCTTAATTCCTACCATTTACATTTGATGAAACATTAGTATCTTTTAGAGACTCTTTGACAAAAATCATGTACGGAGAAACTAAGCTCTTCATTGACTTATCAAAAGCAAGAGGATTTACAAGTGGAATAGTGCGACCTATATACATGTTCTTTCCCCTATAGGTGAAGTATATTATCACTAGCATCTATATACATGTTCTTTCCCCTATAGGTGAAGTAGATTTTCCTTTCAGGGAACTTCATGTTGGCAGCCATGCGATCAAACCATGGTGCCCCTAGGATAATATCCTCATGTTGGAGAGGAGAGATGAAGAAGTCTTCTTTGTTGACATAGCTTTGTACATGAAGCCTCAACTTCCCAATCAAGGGAGTAACGGAGGCTTGTTGTCCCTTGAAAGCTGCATCAGCCACTACTCTATCTCCCATCTCAAAAGCTTGAATGCCCAACTTGGTGGCCAACTCCATTGATATGAAGTTGAGAGTAGAGCCAGGGTCAAACCAGATGAAGGAATCATGCTCTCTTACCTTTCCCCAAGCATAGTAAAGTGATGATCCTTTGCAATGAGCATCCTCTTTTGGAGCTTCGATGGTGGAAGCCCTAGGAGTCTCATTGCGAGTATTCTTCTTGGAGCAAGAACGATAGCCATGTCCTTGCTCCCCACACTTGAAACACTTATGGTCCTTGCGAAAAGCTTCAAGCTCTTCAGGAGAGAGTTTGTTTTTACCTTTGTAAACTCCCTTCTCCTTGGACCGATTGTTGTTGTTGTTGGAATTGACTTGGGAAGTATTTTGAACATTGGTTTTTCCCTTTGCATCATTTTTGTCTTTGTTTTCCATGGTCTTGACATTACGTCTAGCCCCTTGATGGAAATTGATGCGTGAAGAAACCAGGGTGTGATGGATTACTTTGCTAATAGTACCAGGCCATTGAGAGTTGATGTATTCGGCCATCTCTTCAGGTAATCCCGCACAGAATTGTTGCCTTTGCTTGGCAAAGTCTATCTTTTGAAAGACAATAGCCTTGAGATGTAAATCCCAAAACTTGTCTACATATTTGTGGATAGACTCATGGGAGAGGAGCTTCAAGCTGTGCCATTCAGTAAGCACTTTGTCCTTTGCATCGCTTGCAAGGAATTGCTTCATGATAGAAACTCGTAGAGTTTTCCATGTCTTTGGGGCTTCACCATTTCCACGAAGGCTAGCCCACCATTGACGAGCTGATTTTTGGAAGTGCATAGCTACATGGCGTAGCTTGGAGGACTCTGTGAAGCCCTCATCTCCAAAGGCTGCATCAAATTGCTGGATGAAGGCCAATACTTTGTCGGTAGCACCGAAGGTGCCATCATAGGTGAGAAAAGAGATACTCTTTCCTCCCTCCTTGAACTTCTTTAGCTTTTGTGACCTTCGCCATGCAGGAAATGATTTGCGATGTCCTCCCCTCTTGTATTCTCTAGAAGAATAGCCATAACTTTTATCGGAAGAGGAGGAAGGTGAAGAAAAAGGAGAAGAGGGTGACCTCTTCCTAGCCCTTTTCTTCCTTTGTTTCCTCTCTTGCCTTTCATAGTGATGAGGAGAAGGACTATGTGTTGATCTTTTCCTCTTGGGAGGAGTGGGCGATCGTCTAGACTGCCGTCTTCGTGGAGCCACATCTTCAGAGGAACTTAAACTTTCATTGCTTTCTTGCTCTTTGGATTCGTCCTCTCGAATGGGAGAGAGTCTTCTTTTGGGGGTCTCTTCACGAGGCCTTCTAAGCTCTCTCTCCTCTTGGAGAGGAAGGGAAATTCCATAAGCACGAAGTTGTTGAGTAACTTCGGCTTGCAAAGCAGGGTTGCCCATAGCTTGCTACAACCTAGTGACGAGATAATTCACAAACATGGGAGCATCATCATTAGCACCTTCATGTGCAAAATCAAAGCTATCAATGTTCATTCTACTCTCTTGATTATTGTCAGCCATGTTAACAAAATTTATGTATGTACTTAGTGTATGCTTTGGCAATTCAAAACCTTAGTTGCCACTCCTCTTAGCCTTTGAAAATCGGATCTTAAGTATCTACACCCACGGCTGGAAGTGGTTAATTATAGAGAGTAGAGGAGTAGGTCTAACATACCAGAGTTGCCAAGGGCTAGCTCCTTTCGGACTTCTTATGGCTCAATAATGGTAAAGCAGTAGGCAAGTCTAAAAAGACTCCATTATTAAGACCAAATCTCCCGAGGTGTGCACCATCCCCCACATAGTGGGCTCAACAAAACCGATAATAGATCCCAGTTCCACTTACCCTAATATAATTAACAACATCAACCATTTATAGGCTACTTAAGGACCTCTCTTCTTAAGCAAGAAAAGAGAAACCAAATGCTCTGATACCAATGTAATGGAATTGGCCTATTTAATTTGAGAGTAGCGGAAATTAATGAGAGTACTTTTGAGCAATGACTTTGTGAGCATAGCGGGTGAACATAATTGAAGATAGCAACATAGTCATAGCAATTAGTTAACTTGGCATGAACAATACTTTTGCAAGAGAGAGAATTCAGAGAACATGACAACAGTTGAGGACCGGATTTATGTTTTGTATCATTTTGAGCAGTGAAGAATAATATACATAGCTTTGTGCTTCTATCTCAGTTGTGTGCTCTCTTGGTTATGTGCATGTGTACTTGCAAGAGCTGAAGCTCTCTCGTTTTCCAGCTCTTTATTGGGGCCACTTCAAATGTGTTTCTTGAAAGCATGTAGGACAAAAAAGAGAAGAAGCCTAAGGAGGTGTCAATTTTTGGTATGAAGTCACCAAGAAAGACATTCAAGAGTTGGCTTGAAATCCATGTAGTACTATCCCACTTCCTTTTCTGTTGCAAATTCATCATTTGGGCGATCCAATTGGGAGAGACATCCATGTATGCCTCAAATTGGTATGTGGTGCTCTAAATGGACTAAGGTGTGAAGTTATTCTATGAAGCATTTCTTGAGAGAATGTTTTCATTGCAATGCATGACCTTGAATGACTTAGGGATCTACTACAACACCGTGGTGAATGCTTTGCTTGTGGACATTTCACAAATTGATAGCTTTTCACTTGACACGTAAAGACATGCATTCATCATTGAGTGTGTATCTCACATATTATTATTGTTGATCATTTTGTTTATATTAAAGTAGTTTGCATTTTGAATAGCATCAATGATGCTTTCACCACATAAAGATCAATCTTTGCCACGATTGATTTTTGTTGATTTTCCTTCAAGCCTCCATGTGGATGCCTTAGATGTGCTCCACTAGGTGAGATTTTTAAATGTGCTCTCAAAGGGTCCAATTACGGGGATTAATTACATGAATATTTGGCAGAAGAGGGTTTTTAGTGACTGTTTTCTTGGCGGGGCACATTAGTTTATTGTGGATGCAACAAGAGTGGGACTAGTGCTACATTTACGTGACCCTCATTTGTGACACAAAGGCTTATAGACATTTTATCACTAGAGAGGTAGTACGGTGCAATTATTTATGTTCATACATAGATCTATTGCTCTATTTTGCTAGATTAGCAAAGGTGTCTTCAAGTTTTAGGTTCTTAATATCACGACATATTTGTGGCATTGTGCAGAGCAGAGTGTAGCCACATACAATAGGGAGGCTAGAGAGATGATTAGTAAGGTTTATTTCTAACCTATTGTGGTTATGTTTAAGGCAGCTCAGCGCATCCCGTTTCAATTGATGGAGTCCCTGTTAGAGGTCATGCATAGATTTCTTTGGTGTTCTATTGGGAAATTTCTAGCTTTAATTTTGATTAGTTAGTTTTTTTTTGGGCGCGTGGGGGGTGGGGGGGGGGGGGGGGGTTGTTCCATCTTTGTTCTTAACTTGATGGGTTAGTAACTTAGTTGCATGTACTATGGTTAGGTGGTTGTTGGCTACATTACCGAGAAGCATGATTATGTACTAGATATGTTTGTGGGGTGTGGAGGATTGGCACAAGTGAGTACAGAGGATAGATGACATTGTGTGTGCTTGGAGATCAATGACATGGTTCAGAAAGAATGTCTCTCCACCATTGTGGTGTGGAACATGGCCATAGAGAGAGAGAGAGAGAGAGAGAGCACTTAAATTGTTGGTAGATTATTCGAAAAGTAGGCTTTGGTACTACATTTTCCTTTATTACTAATGTCAGCACGTGATTCTGGTTTTGAAGTTTCATAGGGGTCTTCATGTGGTTTGGATTTTGTCGATAAACACTTTGGTTTTGGTTGCAATGAAATCTCTCCATGTCTCCATCTATCTCCATATTTATCATAAATTATTTCAAATAATTACCTTTTTTGTTCATGCCATAAGCTCCTCGTGGAAACCCAATGGAGGGTGGTGGGTTTTTGGATTGGTTTATGCTTCTCATAGAAAGAAGACTCTTACCAAAATTTTGGCAAAAATCTTTGATTTGCATTGGAATGGCGAGAGGGGCATTGAAAATTTTGAGCCTTTGTTAGCAATTCCAAGTGAAAGCCCAATGGAGGGTGGCCGGTTTTGCATTGGTTTATGCTCCTCTTACAAGGAGACTCTATCAAATTTTCGGCAGAAGCCTTTGATTTGCATGAAATGTTGGATAGCCTTTGTTATTTATACCTAAAATTCCTATTGGAAGCCAATGGAGGGTGGCCAAATTTTGGATAGATTTATGGAGACTCTAGCAACTTGTTGGGAGAAACCTTTGGCATTAAAATGTCCATTTACCTTTGTTGTTTATACTTTCAAGAAATGCATTGGAATAGAGACAAAAAATTATTAAAAAAACACTTTCACACTTGTAAAATCACCAAAAACAAAAGAGCGCAAAAATAAAATCCCCATTCAAACCTATCTTTTGAAGGGAAAATTCAAAGGAGCAGCTTGCTATAGTATGCTTGTGAGAAGCTTCTAGACTCAAATCTAAAGTAGCTACATTGCTCCATCTGTTCTTTTCTTTCCATACTCACAATTGTGAGCGGAGATTCTATATTGAGTTAGAAAAGAATATACAAGCAATCTCAAGCACTACATGTGCCTTGAGGGGGCATTGTTTCCAAATGGGGGTTTGTAAAAATAGGTAGCAAGAGATAGACAAAGACCGCTAAGTATTACCACTCCAATAGCCAATGCAACTAAGTGCATGTTTCCATTTTTTGGCATTAGTGACTACCCCTCTCTTTGATCCTACAACATACATGAACTCATTGGCAATGTTGTCGCTTACAACATCACCGATTTGAGCCACAACATATTTTCCCTCAAAGATGCAAAGGTTCCTAGCTTTCCATATCTGTTTCACATAGCAATATCGGATGATTTGGGTGCAAACCAACATGTCTTGGTTTTGTGATCTACTCTCTCCCAAGATCAGGTCATTTGTATCAAAGATAGTCTTCCACATCTTCTACAACAATTTATAGATTTTTGTGAGGCCAGACCCCCTGCATGGTAGGGTAGTTGTTGAGCAAATGTAGGGATCCTCCAAATCTCTTCTGCAACTAGAGCACGTGTTAGTGCCAATCCCTCTAGCACAAATCCTATTCCCAATTGGGATGGCTCCCCATAGCACCTTCCATGTAAACATCTTCCTAGAGTTTGTATATTTGATCTCCCAGATGACATTCACCCTTTCTCCAATGCTCTTTGGACCAATTTTCCTTCCATATCTTGACGAGCGGAGCGAACCACTTTGCTTTGTATATCAACTTGTTGTAGGTATCTTGGGTCTTGAGGAGTGCAAATGTTGTATCTTTTGGTGTTCTATGGAGAGGGAACAGATGGTTACAGCGGTGTCCTCACCATTGTGGACCTCTAGAGACCTAGAGTCAAAGATGGTCCTAAACGATGCTTTTGGGAGAGTCCTAGGAGTGAAGATTGATTGGTCAAGGCATCCAATCACCATTATCTATGTATATGGCCCTTGTGATGCCAAGGAAAAATCCAAGCTGTGGGTCTATCTTGGAGATTTCCCTCTGAAGGGTGACTAGTTCGTGATAGGAGACTTCAATATGGTGAAGGATAGAAAAGACAGAAGCGGCTTCTCATGTATGCTCACAAATTTTGAAAAATCAAAATGGAAAAGGATATGGGAGAAGTGGGCCTTGGTGTACCTATGGTCAATTAGGCCATGGAACAGTACATCAGGCTTCACCTACACTAGTCTACAATATGCTCAAATGGCCCCATGGCTTGAAAAATGCTATTGATCCCATGAAGACGACTGGATCCCCTAAGAGGTATGGAAGACAAGATTATTGTCAAGAGAGATCTACTACAACATGAGGCTATTCATCAAGCATATTCTTCAAAGCACTCAAAGCTAAAAGACATTGGGGAACCATCAATGCACACAAAAATGATGAAGAGAATGTAGTGCAACACCCCAATGGTATGGTTAAGTTAATGATCAACTACTTAAGTCAAATTATAGTACAACCAGAAGCTCGCTTTAGAGAAATGGAAGAATCAAGAGCCACATGTTTCAACTTTGTCAATAGAACTATTACACTCTCAGAAGTAGACCTTCTAGAGAAGGCCTTCATCAAAGACGAATGCTCGCTTGCACTGCATTTTCTTAGCAAGGAGAAGCATCCACACTAGGACCATGGATGGCATGACAATCAAGTTATTCAAGGAGTTTTGGAGGGACCTAAAGACCCCTATTATGCGATTAGAAAACAAAGCTCTTGTAGAAGGGGTGTTGGATACAAGCATGAAAAGAGGTCTCATTAAACCTATCCCAAAGGTTGTTTTTTGCTCTCATGTAAAACACTGGAAACCCATCACAATGATGATAGTAGCATATAAAATTCTTGCCAAATCGGTTGACCTTAGGCTATCTCCGCTCTTGGATAAAGCTATTACCCCCCACCAACGCAACTTTATCAAAGGAAGGTCAATTTATGATAACATTATGGCGGCAATAGTCGACATCGCATATGCACACTTCACCAATCAAAATTTATCCTTCTTCAACTAGACCTGGACAAAGCATACAACCGGATTTTTTGGTCGTACATTGAATACGTCATGAAAGAATTGGGATTTGGGCCTTGGCTCTACCAAATAATACACACCCTAGGAGCAGACAGTCACTTAAAGCTATTGTTCAATAATAGAATTGTGGGTGCCTTCGAAGCTAAAAGATCAATCAAACAAGGCTGCCCACTAGCCCCACTGCTATTCACAATCGGGTCACATCCCCTGATCACCATGTTGGAGACAAGTGTTGCAAGAGGGGTACAAACAAGGCTTCCCACTAGCCCCACTGCTATTCACAATCGGGTCCCATCCCATGATCACCATGTTGGAGACAAGTGTTGCAAGAGGGGTACAAAGTTGGTGGGAATTTTTGCTTCTTCCATTCCACAACAAGGTGTAGGTGATCAACTTGTTTATAATCTCTCCTTCATTGGATCCCTCCTCAAAATAGAAAAATGCAATTGGAAGGATTTCTTGAAACCTATGAAAAGATTCCTATGGAAAAATAACACCATGGGAATGTGTTGCTAGAACCAAGGAGCGAGGCATCTTGGGAACCTCAATCCTATAATGCACATTGAAGCACAATCTAATAAGTTTATGGTTTCAATTGCCTAGCAAGACTAGGCATAGGCCATCATGGCATGGGGCATGATAACAAGGTGAAGTGCATGGGGGTTTGTGGAAAGAGTTAAGGGTTCATGACAAGTTGTTGGCACCTCAATCATCAATCTTGAACCTAGGCAGCAACACGAGCAAGTTGGTACAAAACTGCACCAAAAGCATTAGAGGCACTTGAATGGGGAGAGGCAACCACATACATCAAAAACTCCATAATGCATTGGTCTCCTTGGCTCTCAAAAGTGGAAAGTGATGTGTTGAATCCGTTTAGGAGAGAAGCTGCTGAAAAGGTTAATAAACAAGGACTAAAACACTTGATCCAAATATGGGACAGAGACAACACAAGATGGAAAGAAGCAGACTAGCTAGCTATCTAGTATAATCTCAACCAAACTAGATGACTTTTGATCAACAGGGCTATCAAAGGTCTTAGCAATGTGCTTATGAAAATTTGTGAGGCTGAATTTGATTGGAGAGCATGGGATTGGTATGAGAACAAAAGTTTCACCAAAATACAAACAAAGGAAATCTACTACAAACTTAAGTTTAAAACAAATTAGTTCTCTCCACTCAATAAGCAATGGCAAAAGCAAAGGCCAAAATCTAGATAGGTGTCATTAGCAAGCAACATATGGGAGTCTAAGTGGCCCCCAATTATGAAGATCTTCATATGGAGGGTACTATGGGGGGCTATCCCAACCAGGATTAAGATATAAATTAAAGGGATAGGCTCTCATATTCTTAGGATGCAAAGCAGCTAGTGAGGATCCCCCCTCATTTGTTCCAAAATTGTCGAGCTATAAGAGGCCCAGCAAGAAGAATATGCAAATGGATACCCAAAAGACCTAGAGAATTCAGTTCTACAAGAATGATTTTCTCTTGGAAGGAACAAATTGGAAGAATCGAGTCATCCTTGTCTGCACACAAATTGTTCGCTTTTGCTACTTCAAGAATCAACGTATCTTTGAATGGCAACCGCTTGACAACCAAGTTCAAAGAGATTATTCAAGAAAGCAAGGAAGTGATCATTTCAATTGGAAAACATAAGCAGTCTAAAGAGTGGAATCATGCAATCAAATCCATTACTAATCCCCAAAATGTAACCATCTAAGTAGCTTTCATTTGTTAGAGGTAAGGCTACCACAGAACGTGTGTTATGACCCCTCAAGCACATTAGCCCTTGAGGGTAATTGTACATTCCGTGTTGGATTAATACAAATCATCCACTCACAATTGTGAGTATGATAAAAAACAAAACCTACAGTGTAACTGGAAAGAATTCTTAAAACCAGTGAAAAGGTTTCTTTGGAAGAACAATACAAAAACCTGGGCTAGATGGGAGGCAGTTGCTTTGCCCGGTAGACCAAGGAGGGCTCGACATTCTTAACCCTGTATCCCATGAGAGGCCCTTTGTCCCAAATTTATGGTCTCATTGGCTAACCGGGACCAAGCTTGGGCTATCATGACCAAGGAAATGCTTGATGCAGTAAAACTGGGATCGAAAGGGGGAAAGTGGAAGGGGGTTGTGATGCACGACACACTTCTCGCCCCGAAGTGATCTTATCTTAGATCTGGTGGACTCTCAGGGGAGCTGATGAGGAAGTGCAAAAGAGCAGCTGAGGTTTTGGAATGGGGGGAAGCAACCAGATACTTTAAGAACTCCATTTTACACTGGTCCCCTTGGCTCTCTAAAATATTAGGGCCGCCGCAAAGCCCCTATTGGATAGAAATGTCCAGGAAAGTGAATAATAAGAGGCTCGTTTGACTATAACAATTCTGGGATGGCAACAGGAAGTGCTGGAAAATTGCTGACTCTTTAGCCATCCAATTTCAACTAAATGGCTTTGAGATCTTACTAGTCTACACGGTGATGAAAGAGCTTGACAAGGTGGTCATGCCAATTTGTGAATCCAACTTTGAATGGGACGCTTGGAGATGGCCCGGGAGTAGCCTCGTTTGGAAACCACATTCTAAAGGCATTTACCATGCATTAATGCACGAGGCTAATTGGTGTAGCCCCCTCAACAAATTATGGAAGAGACACTAGACAAAAAAACGGTGGGAGGGAGTCATGGAGAACATCTGGAAGCCAAGGTGGCCTCAGTATATGAAGATATTTCTGTGGAAAGTGGTGTGGTGTGCTCTGTCGACGGGCATAAAGATACAAGAAAGAGGAATCGGGTCCGATCGTTGCTTGGGGTGCAAAATAGCTAGTGAAGACCTATCCCACCTTTTCATGGGATGCCAGGCAATCAGTGGCATGGCTGGGAAAATATGCAAGTGGATTCAAAGGACATGGGAAATTAAGTTCTTCAAGTCTGATCTGTTCTTTGGTAGTAACAGGTTGGGAAGTCTTGCTCTTCTTGTCTGCACTCAAATAATCATGTACTACTTCTTTCACCATATTTGGCAAGCAAGGAACCGCGCGTGTTTGAGGGTGTTCTGGCTGTGGCAAGATTTTGTGAAATCATACAAGAGAGCAGAGTGACAATCCACATGATCGGAGGCAAAAAAGCCTCAGAGGACTGGTCTAGAACAGTACATGTCATGATGACATCTTGTAATAAGGAAAGCCTAGGAGTAGTTGTGGTTTCTCTGTCAAGCAAAAAACTTGTAATCCTTTGACCCTCAAGGCTCGGTCTGAGCTTGAGGTTGGTGTATATTTCTGATGTTCTTAATACTATCCACTCACAATTGTGAGTTTTGCAGGAAAAAAAAACCTACATTTCCCTCATTTTGCTACATGTTATAGATGCCTAAAAAACTTTCATCAAACTAGGCATTTACATTCATACATCATCGTGGAAAGTATCAAAAGCATCCAAAAGTGGCACACTAGTGGCATTCAGGGGACTATTTAGAAGTGCTAAAACTCTCCAATTGTAAAAACTACCCTTAACAATCTGACGTTCACACCACTTGAAAATTATTTATACTCAAATAAATTGGAAAAGTATCGTGATGCACAGGAGAATAGAAAATTATCTAAATATTGTTGTGATACAAAAATCTACAAGTGTGAGTATGAGCTTAGGATATGTTAACTTCCATAAAGTGCAAAAACTGTTATTAATTCAACACAAATAGGTCATCATTTGAACATGCCTTATCCCTTCAATGCATTGAAACATGTCCATCTAGCAGTGCAACCCATACCAAAACTGTTGCCAATTCGGATATACTTTTGTTTTTAAAAAAAGAGGTATTTTTTGCATTGTTGTGTTGAAAATCTTTTCAAAGAATAAGCTTGAAGGTGAAATCCATTACTTCAAAAATTATCAGAGTTTTTCACCTCATAAACCAAACTTGTGGGTGTTGAACTCTTCAAAAATCATCATCAAGAATCTCTCCCAACAATTTCTACAAAGTTGATTGGTCAAGAGGACATAAAAGTGTAGAAGGACAAAGGAAAGTGTCTGTTTACCAACCTTGTGTTAACAACCCTTCTTTTCTAGTAAAATGGCTCAATTGGTTTCTAGTATGCAGTCTCCTCAAGAGAAGGCTTGATTTTGCCAAGTATTGTTGCAAGGACATATGCTTGACCAAAACCATATATGTAGACACTATCAACAACATAGAAAACGAGTACGATAGTTAGGAGATATGCATTTTCAAAACGGTATTCATCTTGTGTTGGTGCTTTGCTATAACTCATAATCTCATCGTCCATCGGCCAACTTTGTGACATGGGAAGTAGTAGGCAAGAGCTCTTATTACAAAGTTGGCAAGTCACAAGTGTCAACTTCATCACAATTAGAAATTTATGGCGTCTTAAAGGCCTTAGTATCCATATGGGTGAAATATGGGTGAAGGTGGTTAAAGGCCTTAGTATCCATGTCGGTGAAGGTAGTTAAATTTTAACTGTAAACATGTGTTCCTTAAAAGTCTCGAAGAGAAAGAAATCATGTCTTTTTCAATGCAAATCTTAAAAGAGCATTAGCATGTTGAAAAAGTCTTTAGAGAACAAATAATTAAAGAGTGTATTCATAGGAGTTTGATCCCATGATGTGAATTATTCATTCACAAAACAATCTTAATATTTTAATCCGTAAAGAATGCTCTCACTTAAGAAATTCACAAAGATTGGTTTCATTAAATTGTTTTATTATTTTCTATGTTGATTAAATCTGTCTTTTTTATGAAGGCATTTAAATATTTTGTTGTTTTAGTTTTTTAATGTGTCTTTTTATATTATTATTTTTTTGTTTTATTTTATGTTAAAATGCTAATGTGTAATGTGGACCTTTCACTTTATTATTTAAGTGGGCCTTTCTTAATATATAAAGCATTTGTGATTATGTAAAACACAACATGTGTGTGTATGATATGTATATATATATATATATATATATATATATAGAGAGAGAGAGAGAGAGAGAGAGAGAGAGAGAGAGAGAGGGGGGGGGGGCGCAATGATATAGCACTAACGTGCATTGCTTTTCCAACTCAAAATGTTGATCTTATTTTTGCCTGCATATCCTTCTTTGCTTAGCTGGAGACAATCCGAGAGGAAAAGCATGTATGCGAGCTTATTCTTCCTATTTGAATCTCCAACTCAAAAGTAAGAGTTTGAGGTAATGTGCGATATGAGGGCCAAAAGATGCACATTTGAACTCGACACGTAGTCACCCTATGATCACCACGTTAATCAACTCACCACTTTGCTTTACATTGAAACCGTAGCCGCGTAAGACGTCATTGGAATTGGGGGCCACCATTCTATTGGGTTTGTTACCTTATAGGACATTGTAATAGGAATGTGTTAGATGTGTGGCATTTGTTGCTGCCACATGACACTTTCCCCACTAGATTTCTTTTTCTCGTTTTATATGTGACAAAGTGAACAAAGTGCATATGTTTCTTGAGCATCTACTTCCTACTTTTACAAAAGGTCGATAAATTACTACATGCTTTCGTAACAAGATCGACAAGAATCCTTGGCTATATTATTTGCACCATTTGTCCAACTGGAGTAATTGTCAAGTCATAAAAGAAGGTCCAAAATATTTCTAGTGGGGTCAAATATGTCAAATATGTCCCCAAAGAGTTGGTCTAACGGTAAGGCTTTGGCCTCTCAACCTACGGGTTGTGGGTTTAAATCCCTTGTTGGGTCACACTTTAGAGGGACACCTTGTGCTCACCTGGTGTTCACGTTGCTAGGGCTCTTGCCCTTGGACACTCGAGTGCATCCTCCTCTTGGGGTGGGTCACCCTAGGAGGAGGTTCCTAGCTGGTTGCTACGAGTTCTCTCCGTCGTTCCCAGCATGTGGTGCATCAATTAGGTGGCCATGGTGATTCCTACGTGTGGCTCTTGCCCGATGGTACGCGGCCCTTGCTCGACCATGTAACATGGCTAATATTTGGAAGGGATAAGCACCTCCCCCTGTGGGCCCTGGTGTGTCGAAAAAAAAAATGTCAAATATGAGACGGAGAGAGCAAGAGACAAAGATGGAGAAGGTCAACATAACCACTCTTTTTTTTTAATATAAAAAAAACAAATTAATTACATTAAAGACTATATGAAAAAACACATGGGCATTCTAAAACAAGGAAAATTCACTAGGCCAATAAATTAGAGGAGCCCTTTGGAGCCTAAGAATACGCACACAATAGAATGTATGCCTTTTTTTTTTTTTTTTTTTTTACAAAACTCACAATGGTGAGTGGATTATGTTAACAGATCCAAAAATTACAGATTCTTGTCATGCTCGTGACGAGCCATGACCACATCAAGGATTCTGAATACATCGGTTGAAGGGGGAGCCTTACCTTGACTATGGATGATTTCACACATTCACCTTTGCGCGTCCATTGTAACAACCCCAAAGGTTGTGATCCACTCTTGTGAGTTCCTTTGCTTATTCTCCATTCTCCTCCAAGGGCATGCCCAAAAAAAAATTTATAGTATGAGGAAGTGTTTGCTCTCCTTTTCAAGGTAAGGATATTATTAATTATTAACAGCCTAGAAGATTCTTACTAATCTTCCCTCGTCAATCAATGAGGGAGATTCTTGCTAATCCCCGTCCTCAATATAAACAGTTTTCTTAGCTTCGTGGAAAACTTTGGACTAAAGCTACCTTACTACCTTAGGGCCCCTTGAAATGACTTTAGAAAGCAAAAAAGGTGTGCCATCGTCCTAATGGCTTTCAAACAAAAATTAGAAAAGATAAAACAAAAATTAAACATCGCATAAAATGGCACATCTTTGTCACCAGAAGGCCCATATAACGTTTCTCCATATGAAGACTTAGGCATCCCTCAAGTTGACATGGCCTAGGGTTTGACTTTATCGTTCAATATGTGAAACCAGTGTTTGGGAAAAATCATTTTTTCAAACATACAAAATTCCTTTCTTTCATTTTGTTAGGAGGAAATTTTAGAAAACTAGGTTGATTTTCTTGAGATTTTTATATTATTTTTCTCTATTTTGGGGCGGAATTTCTCCTTTTCCCCTTGCCCTCAGTCGGCATTTTTGGAATTGAAAACGGCGCGATATTAAATTGAGACACATTTTTCTCGAACACTGTGTGAAACACACATAAGAGGAAGTTCGCACAAGGTGGAGTTTACCTCTACCTAATATTTTCTGTCGAAAAGGGGCAGAGTTCTCTCTGCCCCTGCCCAGTAGCTTTCATGCACCGAGCAAACAGCAAAAAGATGAGATTGTTGATTCAAGCAAAAACCTTGTCTATCTATGTGCAAAACTCCTCTAAGTCTAAAATTTTGTTGGTGCCCCGAGGTTGATTTCTCAAGAGTTCCCTTGCCCTTCAACTTAAAGAGATTTTATATATTCAACGCATCTCCCACCGACATGAGGGCAAGAGGTCTTTTTTGTCGGTGATGTCTAAGAGGGTGGCGTCTAGCTGATCTATTGTTAGTTCTCATCTTGGAGGGGATCTCACAACGGAGTGGCAATCCTTGTGCTTTCTATGGCACCTTCTGGATGTGGTCTGGTTATGGTATGTTGTTCATTCGAAACTCTTTGTAATTTGTTTTGTCCATGACTCGATCCGAGCATAAAGAGGCATTCTTTTGGAGTAATCTAATCTAATCTACTCACTCAATTGAGTAGATTAGATTGTACATGAAGCCTCAAGCCAAAAGAGACAAAAGTTGAAGACATATGTAGAGAACCTATTCAAGTTGTGATGGTAGCCAAAAGTCCACATTTAACACTCTCCTAACATAATATGGAGGAAGCGGGAGCCCTTTACACGTGTCGCAATCTGTGACTTGAAGGCTGAAGTCCAAAACAAAAACAAGCCCCTTTGCACGCGATAAAGAGGGAGAGAGGGGGAGAGAGAGAGGCCGCAGAAGGCGGCATGCTGCACTAGTTTCTATAATGTCTGGAAGTGCTTCTACCACTCTTCTAATTCTTTGTGTTTTCCAACAAAGAGAATCCATTTCTTGAATTCCTACACGATCTCTTCGAACTTAGATATCATAGGGATTCCTTTGAATACTCAAAGGTTTCTTACTTTCTAGGTTTGTTTGAGATACCCAGAGCTGAAAATCTATATGCAAACCAGATTTGCTTGGTTATTGAAAACCTTTCCTCTTACAACCAGATCATTCTTGTAAAAGTGGGTCTTCCAAGTTTTTTGCACCCATTTGTAGATTTTTCCCGCAAGACCTTACGTGAATGGACAATCTTTGAAAAGATGGAGGGGACCTTCGATTGCTTCTTTACATCTTGAGCACAAGTCTATTTCTATCCCTCTGGCTTTCACTTTGATCCATGTTGGTATTGCCCCCCATAGCACCTTCGAGATAAAGAACATTGTGTTAGCACATAGAGCATCCCAAATGTTCCCTATGACTGTCTGTCTCCAGCCACAGTTGTTTCCATTGTTTGTTAAGCGGCGAGAACCATTTTTCTTTGTAGCTAAGCTTGAAGTTTATTCTCTTTGTTTTTTGTAAAGCAAAATGAGTATTATTCCTTTAGACACGATCTTTCCTGACCATACTGAAGGATCAAAAGAGTCATTTTCTGTCAGGGAGATTAGTCTAGACTTCTCAATACTACACTTAGACCCTGAAGCCACAACAAATCTCTGCACAATCTCTACCGCCTTCTTGAGTACTTGGGGGCAGGCTTTCAAAAAGAGGAGGGAGTCATCTACAAACATCTTAGCCAGGATCCGGTCATTGTCGAGCAAAGTTAATCCTTGAATTTCACCATGCGCAACAGTAGCTCGGAGCATCGTTATTAGAGGATGGATCCATTGGCAAAGAGAAGAGGGGCTAGGGGGCATCCTTGCTTGATAGATATTTTGGCTTGAAAGGACCTCACAATTCTGAACAAGAACTCAAATTGATTGCCTGCACTCAGAGTGTGTATAAGATGACAAAGGTGAGGCCCAAAGCCCAGTGATTTCATGACATCTTTAATAAAGGACCACATAATGCTATCATACATGTTATACAAGTCTAGCTGAAGCAAAATGAGCTCCTGCTTTGTGAAGGTTGCATACTCAATGCCCACCAATGCTGCCAAGATATTGTTGTATATTGACATTCCTTTGATAAACCCATGCTGATGAGGGGAGATTGCTTTGTCCAGGAGGCCCAGGAGGGGGGGAAATTCTAAGAGAGACTGCCTTGGCAATGATCTTTTGTGCCACAGACATCATAGTTATGGGATGTCAGTGCTTAAGATGCGAGCAACAAACTTGTTTCGAGATAGGCTTGATAAGCCCTCTTTTCACACTAGGATCCGATGACCTCTTGACAAAATCTTGGTTAGCCATATACATGACTAGGACCTTGAGGTCACCCCAGAACTCTGTGAAGAATGTAGTGGTCATACCACCCCAGCCAAGGGACTTCTCCTTGCCAAGAGCTTGCCATGCAGGCGAGCACTCATCTTCAAAAAAAGGCCATCTCAAGACGATTGGCTTCAAGTTGGGGAATTTTCCTATTGACACTCTCGAGAGCAAGGTCGCTCTCGCTTCATCCACTTCTTGAGAGCGGGTCTTTGGTTGGCCAATGATTTGGCTTAGATGATCAAGCACCATCCTAGCCATTTCAATTTGGTCTTGCATAGCATTCCCATTCTCATATGTGAGCGAGTGGACAGAGCCCCAACTTTTCTTGATTTTTAGGGCCCTAAAAAAGTGTGCTTGATTAATGGCCTTTGGCTGAAGGAAGGTCTCCCTGGATATCAATCTTGCCCTCTTGACCTCCTTAAGTTGTTTCTCGACCATGTTGGGTTTGGCTTCTAGCCACTTTTTGTGTTCTTCTTTGGAGGCCATCCCGGTAGCTTTTTTGGAAGTTAGACAAGTAACCTCCTCCTCAAGCTTCTTCCAATGTTCTTACCAGGCCTTTTTCATCTGAGGGTTTGAGCTTTTGATTGCTTTCTGTATACTCCAAGCAAAAAGGTACCAAGCTTTAGGTTTTTCTAGCATAATATCTCTGTTGAGTTTACTCAAATCTTTCTTGGCAAGCCTTGTAAACAGAGGGTCTTTGAACAGGTGCGCCCTAGTGACAAGTAGCTTCTTACTCCCTTTTGGGGCTTGCCCCTGCCCTTTGGCTTTCCTAAATTTCATGTGTAAAGGTAGATGGTTTGACAGGATCTTTGATGTCAGCACCTTCATCTTAAGTAGCGATGGGATCCAGTCAACTTGGTGAATGATTTGGCTTAGATGATCAAGCATCATCCTAGCCATTTCATCTTGGTCTTGCATAGCATTCCCATTCTCATATGTGAGCGAGTGAACAGAGCCCTAACTTTTCTTGATTTTTAGGGCCCTAAAAAAGTGTGCTTGATTAACTACCTCTGGCTAAAGAAAGGTCTCCCTGGGTATCAATCTCGGCCTCCTGACCTCCTTGAGTTGTTGCTTGGCCAGGTTCGGTTTGGCTTCTAACCACTTTTTGTGTTCTTCTTTGGAGGCCAGCCCAGTAGCATTTTTAAAAGTTAGATAATCAACCTCCTCCTCAAGATTCTTCCTATGTTCTTCTCGGGCCTTTTTCATTGGAGGGTTTGAGTTTTTTATTGCTTTTTGTATACTTCGAGCAAAAAGTTCCCAAGCTTTAGGTTTTTTTAGCATAATAACTCTATTGAGTTTACTCAAATCTTTCTTGGCAAGCTTTGTAAATAGAGGGTCTTTGAACAGGTGTGCCCCAGTGACAAGTAGCTTCTTATTCCCTTTGAGGGCCTATCCCTTCCCTTTGGCTTTCCTGAATTTCATGTGTAAAAGTAGAGGGCCTGACAGGCTTTTCAATGTCAGCACCTTCATCTCAAGTAGCGAGGGATCTAGTCAACTTGGTGGTGACTTAGAATATTCCAACCTAAACAAAGTGGATTAGAGGATCTCTCAAGTCCCCTCTTATTAGGAACAAACAAGGGGATGCCTAGTTGACTGGCGAGCAACCTAATGTTTCCCAGAGCCAGCTAGGCAGACCCACGAACTCGACCCAAATAGGATGAATCCCCTTTAGGGATTCCATTGGTCAAATGATGGTTCCCATGGGACCACACACACAGTGGTACTGTTAAATAGCAGAGGGCCTTCATCTAGGATATTTGACACATCAAAGACCTCCTTGAATATATCTGAGAAGAAGCCCTTGGCTAGGTAAGTGGTGTTTTCAATTGCCCCCCCACGTCCAAGAATTTGTGGTCCTTGAATTTGGATCAATTCAAATCTATTAGGGACTCTCCCACTGAATCCAAACACGAGCATAAGCTTAGCTTGCATGGCTAGCTACTTTTTAATGTGATGGTGGAATCGCAATAGTGATAGCCTATACAACCTCCAATTGTTGCGGCAGAGACTTCTTTAGAGCACCATAGGCTCTATCCGCCAGCCCTTCTTCGAAAACCCCACTGCATTCTGCTTGGGAGCAAGTCCTTTTGTTCCCGTTTGGGACGCATTCTAACTGGCTATTTACATTCTTCAATTTTTCCTAGCCTCCCTCACTTGATGCCTCAATAGCTTTTGCTGCTCTCATACCAATGTCTCATTTGCAAGCATTCTGAAGGGTCCAAACTCCAAAGATTGCACTAAAGGCATTCTTTAACTTTTCCTAGCCTCCCTCACTTGATGCCTCAACAGCTGTGACTTTAACGTAGTCCTTGGAGTTTGGACCCTTCAGAATGCTTGCGAATGAGACACTTGGTCTGAGAGCAGTAGAAGTTGTTGATCCCTTGTTCACATTCATATCAATTGGCCTCTGGGGCACACCCGCCTTGAGGGTCTTCAACTCGAAGCTAAATCCTTGAGCAGTTTGGACTATCTCTTTTCCATTTCCTCTAACCAACAGGACCTTGTACTCCAAGAAAGCATTATTAATCATTTGGGCCAAACCCCTTGTTGGAGGCTCACCCTTCATTATGGCATCATTTGAGGTCGCAAAGTCGTTCCTTCCCCTTCATCCATTGGAGCTACTTCATCAATTGTTGACATTTTTCTAGTCGCGATCAGCATTTGTAAAAACTTGATGATGTCTTCCTCCATGGGTAGAGCCTCGGATTCCATTTTTAGCACTGTGATGGAGCAAAATTGTAATGGAAATTGATAATTGTTTATTTATTGCAGTTTATAGGTGGCAAAAGCTAAGGTTAGGCGAGGATATCACATTTTATGTACATTTATTATTCAAGTGCTCATTATGAGTTATGGCCATTTATGCCTGTCCGGCCAATGTATATTGTATACTTCTTCTCTCCTCCCCTCTCTTCTCTCTTGCCGTGCCGGTGTAGCACTCCTCTCTCTCTCTCTCTCTCTCTCTCTCTCTCTCTCTCTCTCTCTCTCTCTCTCTCTCTCTCTCTCTCTCTCTCTCCGCGTATAGCTTTGATTACGTGGTTGTGGATGTGCTAGGTATGCAAATCTACCAATTCTATGGATTGTATTATGTTATTCTTGATATTTGCAAGGCTCTCCGTGCTCCCATTTGTAGTAGTGGTATTAGAGATTTGGAAAGGCTCCTCTCACCGTACGCGTGATGGAGAAATGTATATACAAAGATAAGTGTAAATCATGATCTAAATTTGCATAATTTTTCTTAAGAAGTTGCTTAATTATCAACCATATTTGCTAATCAAGTCTTAATTGTATTCCTTGTCACCAAAGCTGATAGTGCTATTAGGAAGCTAGTTATAGTAAATTAGATTGTAGTAGGTGAGAAGAGTTGCATTTGAACAATTGCACAAAGGAGAAGATGAATTAAAGTATTTTTCATACGAGAGAACAAGTATGTGTAGTAAATTAGTAGAAGGAAGGAGTGGAGAGAAGAGATCTTTTATCTAAGGAGACTTCACGGATATATTTGACAAGTTATGAACACAAGAACCTTCGCTGGAGAGATCTTCTATCTAAGGGCAATGATGTAACATCGTGGGAAACAATTCCATGAGAAACTTTAAGGTAAGAACAGAAATTTAAAAAAATTTGTCTTTTTTTTTCGTCCTCGCACAGATCGAGGCTCACTCGGTGTGTAGCAAAGGCCTGGAGCTATGGTTATCATCATCAATAGCAGAGTACTTGGCAAGCATGGCCAACTGCATCTAACCCTCCGTCTCTCTCTCTCTCTCTCTCTCTCTCTCTCTCTCTCTCTCTCTCTCTCTCTCTCTCTCTCTCTCTCTCTCTCTCTCTCTCTCTCTCTCTCTCTCTCTCTCTCTCTCTCTCTCTCTCTCTCTCTCTCTCTCTCTTTGTCTCTCTATCTATCTCTCTCCCCAACTACCGCTCTCCCTTTCTCTCTAAGGCTCTCTCTACTGATGCCATTCAATCAAGCTGGCCAACAATCACCACTAAATTTTATTTTTCTCTATCTAGTCAATTATCGACCACTCCCTCTTTTGGTGGCCTTGATTGACGGATGCAGCGTGCATGCAGACTGCCTACCATGGCCCAACATGCATCTTGGCCACTTCAGACCACCTAGACCCTATCTCTCTCCCTCGTCAGTAATTGACGGCACTCATGCATTCACAACCGCCATTTTTTTTCCTCCTCCGACAACCACCCACTCCACTCTGCATGGCAATCACATGTACCTACTTCTTCTATGGTTTAATGTTTCCATCCCATCATCTCTATCCTTTACATGCACCAACCAATTGCTCCCAAGTGTTTTTCAAAACTCCAGCTAACAACATCATGTTGCCTGGGTGCAAGTTCAGTGCATGGTGGCTCGCCCTCCTTTGCTCACTACCCTTCTCAACAACCAATGACCCTTTTTAAACCACTGCAACTCAGGCACACAGTTGCCAACCACTCAGTATATTTTGTTTTGATTTATTCTAAATTTGATGGCTCCCTGCACCCTCACCTCATTTGTCGTGCCGCTTTGTGGGCACGTGATGAAAGACGGGAACCTGTAGGCAATTTCAAGTTTTGCCAAACTTGTGATTTGTGCCAGGGTCTGATATGACAATGGGATGATTGAAATGTACTCAAAATGTGGATCCTATGCCTAGAATGGAGTATTGGTGCTTACAAACCGAGCTATAGTGATGCTGCTAGTAAGTGGTTTTACATGCTAAAATTTTTAGTGTTTGACGTGCTCTCCATGCCTATCTTTACGGCTCGTCAATTGGACCTATGGTAAGGAAGTTATGGCAGTTTGAAGTCAAGATGGTTTGCAGACCCGTACCGAATTGGACAGCTATTGATGAAGGGTCGAAGTTGATACGAATACATGGGCCTGAAGTGCTCACTTTGTGGAGCGCATTGGTCTTTTCAGATTGGCAATCGGAGTTCTGATTTCCAAGATATTGGTAGTTTAAGTTTTCTCGAGGCCAGTTCTGTACCGGTTTGGTTGCCTCGGTGAGTGTGCCAACTGGGAGTTTTTGGCTTTCGACCAGGTTCTTGAATGTGGTCCACGTGATAGGGCAATAAGCGCTCAAGAAGTATCTTGTTTGGAATGCCATGTCTTGCAATGCACTGGTTGCTGGATATGTTGGTGAACTTGTGCTTGTTCGGCACTATGGTGGTCGAGATTTATGTATAAAGCGGTGATTTGGCAATCTCAATATGGATGTGGCAAGTGTTTTGTGGAAAATTTTTACTGAATGCAAAGGGAAGGCTTTTTGCCAAATGCAGTCACTTAGACTTGCATCTCGAGGGCATGTGGCATTATACAAGATGATAATGTGGATAATCCAATGCACGATGATATTGGTGGTTAGGGGCTGCTGGAAGCGAGGTTTGTGTTGAGCCATGCTTTGGTTGATATGCCATGCTTAGCAATGTCTTGACTGATATGTATGCCAAATGTGATGCGATTTAGAGAGCATGATAAGTGCTTCAGGATCTTTTTGATCGTTGTCATTGTGCATGCCAAATATGGTATTTATGGAGGGAATGGCAGTCTAAGAGGGGTCGGCCACCCAAAAGCACTTGGAGGAGGGCCTCCCATTGAGGAAAGAAAAGCCATAATGGGTGTGAACAAAGGGAGTGAAAGGAGGAAGGAGGGTCGACGGTAGCAGGGAGCAGCACAACAGTTGGAAGATGCACTCGTAACGGGCACTGCGGGCCTTGGAGGAGTTTGACTGTGAAGACAAAACTCATCACGAGGCCACGACGCCGCTATTTGGTCCTGCTCTAGGTGGATTTCATGTAGCTCATCCAGCCCGCCGCCTGCCACATCATCATCACCGATCCCATGCCACGTCATCCATGGCATCGTGACATCCGTGGAGGGGCTAATTTTAGTAAATTTGGGGGAGGACTTCGAAGGGGAGGGAGTTGTGAGAAAGAAGGGGAAGCATGAGGAGGCAAAGAAGAAAAGAACGGAAGGAAGAAGAAGGAAGGGACGGGAAGATCTCTCAAGTTCGACCTCGATAAGCAGGGGAAGGGAGCTCGAGACCTACTTGTTCTCTCTCTCTCTCTCTCTCTCTCTCTCTCTCTCTCTCTCTCTCTCTCTCTCTCTCTCTCTCTCTCTCTCTCTCTCTCTCTCTCTCTCTCTCTCTCTCTCTCTCTCTCTCTCTCTCTCTCTCTCTCTCTCGGGACCTTGAAGCAACAACGAAGAAAAAGGCTCCAATCTCTCTCTCTCTCAGAGGACTTGAAGCAACAAAGGGGAAGAGGAGTAGGGAGGGAGGTCCATGAGTGCTACTAGATGAAAAAAGGGGCCAAGGGTTGTAAGGTGTGGAAGAAGGAGAAGGAGGACCACCTTGAGGGGTTTTGGGTGCCCAATTGCAAAGAAACATCTTCTGATGATGATGCCAAGATTTTTTGCATGGTAATAGTGCTAAGGAGTGCTTTATCTAAAAGAGCTCGGTTTTGCATAGCCTATTGGTACTGAGGGCTTTGCTATTTCCTCAGCTCTTTTAGATATCAATTTATTGGAAGCATCTTCTCATTGCCAGCATCAATCAAGTGTCAATAACTGGTTTTAATTTAATTTTCACTGCTATTAGTATTCCGAGGCATTATTTTCTTCTGAGATTGTTCTATGTTCATCTCTTTATCTTGTTACTAACACTAAATCCGGCCCTAACCGCGTTGGTTTTCCTTGGTTTGAGGCTACACTGACTTCTCCATCTACAACTAGAAGCCCGACGCTTTCCTGATCGACCCTGGAGAGACGTGCACTCCGATAAATTTGGTGAACCTGACGCGAACTTGGCCGGGGTAGTCAGCGCCAGTCATGTCAACAAACCAAGAGGAAGAGATGCAGCAGATTATGGGGTTAATGACTGCTATTATGCAAGTCAAGTGCAGAATATAAATAAAAATTTGGGTACCAATTTGAAAACTGAGAACCAAGAATTGCAACAGACTGCGAAAAGTGAATTGGGTGGATTTCAAGGGCAGGATAGCACAGAAAATTTTCAAGTATCGGATCTAGTAGTGGAAAATAGAAAATTTTAGCGTCGGATAACTGGAAACAAGAGATGCTGCTACAATTAGCACTTGAAAATGCCAAACACTCAGTTTTTTATCAAGAGGGGATTTTTGATGGTTATGATCCAGTAGGATACTTGGAGTGCTATGAAGAGGGGCTCGAGATGCATGGGGTGCCAAAAGAGAATAATATTTTAAACTTTGACAGGTTTGTGATCCCTAATTTTATCGAGAGAGTCTAGGAGCTTCAACAGCAAAATTTGCATAGTTGGAGTAAGTTTAAAGCTGCAGTTATCCGAGAACGTTGGGATCCAAGCATGTATGAAGATGATGATGATTATGTTAATCTGTCTACCTATATGGAGGTTTGCAAGAAGATTAGGGCTAAGCTAAAAACTGCTATTGATGAATGCTTCCTTGAGGATGACAGGCTATCACAGGATAAAGTGGATGAAGAGGTTGTCCAAGCTGTCTATCCAAAGCTTGGAATTGCACATTCCATGCTAATGGTTGAAGTTGAAGACTTACAAGGTCGAGAAAAGCATGAGTATTCAGAAGGTCTGTACACACATGAGGGTTCACAGGGTGTTGATGTACATGAACATCTACAGGATAGGTGTATATCATATTTACAAGGTTTGGATACACCAGATTTTAAGGCCTTGGATGTGCAAGAGTATGTGCTTGCAGATATGAAAAGTGATGATTTAGAGGGGGTGCAAACTCCTTCTTTATCAAGAGTTTGTGACACAGGGCTCACTTTATGGCAGAATGATCATGAAGTTGATGTGCACACATAAGTGCAATCTCTTAGTGTTGCATATGATTAGTTGCATTGTGCCGATGATATGGGAAGGACAGTCGATGCAATTTTCAATGTGCATGCTAAGCTTTGTGCTACAGAAGCTCAAAGATATTTGGATGAGGGGAAAAAACTTGATGAGAAATCTTCAACAGATGTGTGGAAAGCCTAGTTTGCAGCCTGAGATATGCAAGATAGAGGAATCTTATGCATACCATGTGTGGAAAGCCTAGTTTGCAGCCTGAGATATGCAGGATAGAGGAATCTTTTGAAGAGGCGGACCCAGAGCTTTTTTGCTTATGGGATGAAGCTTTGGAGGGCTTCTTAACTACAGATGCAAAGGGTACTGAGCAGTTTGCTTTCATGCATAAGCACGTTTATCCAGATGTGGTTGATGATGACCTTATGCAATTGTTGGATGATGCTCTATTTGGTTTTGGGCATATACAAACTAGGGGAATGTTTTCTAATGCATCTTGGGACCTTGATGAAGAGGATTTCTCCAGAGACTTGATGTATCCAGATATGCATGACCAGAATTCCAATACTAGAGGGGGTGAAGCTGCATTGCCAATGCTCCTAACTGTGATAGATGATCAACAATTGGATGAGCCAGTTGCACAGGGGATATGTCAGTATCTAATGATACCTGATACTATATGGGATTTTTTGTTACCCTATGATGTAGGGGATGTTGCGTTAGCTTTTGATCTATATGCATGGTCCGGGGCAATTGATTGATATGCCATTTGATCCGGGTGGAGATGGATATGTGCGTGCTTTTGGGTGGTTGACTTATGTACCATATGATCCAGGTGGGGTTCATGATGGTTTGTGGGTTAATTCATGCTTATTTCACTATTGCTGGGAAATTCTTGTGTTTCTCCTTTGATCCTCGAGGAGGGAATATTCAAATAAGCCAACAGGTTGAAAACTTTTTCAAAGCCTGCTCATAGTGGGGTAGTACTTATGCATTTATAGGTTTTTGTGTATAGTTTGGAATAATGGTTGGCACATACCCGAGGATGTGCAGGTTTAGAGGGGGTGGATGTCATGTCGCTTTGCTGGCACGTGATGAAAGACGGGAATGTGTAGGCAATTTCAAGCTATGCCAAACTTGTGATTTATGTTAGGGTCTGATATGATAGTAGGATGATTGAAATGTACTCAAAATGTGGGTTCAGTGCCTAGAAAGGAGGATTGGTGCTTACAAGTGGAGCTGCAGTGATGCTACAAGAAAGTAGTTTACATGCTAAAATCTGTAGTGTTTGACGTTCTCCCATGCATGTCTTTATGGCTCGTCAATTGGAGCTATGGTAAGGAAGTTATGGCAGTTTAAAGTCGAGATGGTTTGCAGATTTGTACCGGATTGGGCATCTGTTGATGAAGGGTCAAAGTTGATATGAATGCATGGTCCTGAAGTGCTTACTTTGTGGAGTGCTTCAGTCTTTTCAAATCATCAATCGGAGTTCTGGTTTGAGGAGGGCCTCCCATTGAGGAAAGGAAAGCATAATGGGTGTGAACAAAGGGAGTAAAAGGAGGAAGGAGGGTCGGTGGCAACAAGGAGTAGCGCAACAGGGGGAAGATGCGCTCCTAGCGGGTGCTACGGGCCTTGGAAGGGTTTGAATGTGAAGACAAAACGCGTCACGAGGCCAAGGCCTCGCTATTTGGTCCTGCTCTGGGTGGATTTCATGCAACTCATCAAGCCTGCCCGCAATGTCATCACGACCGCTCCCACACCACGTCAGTCACGGCACCGTGACTGCCATGGAGGGGCTAATTTTAGTAAATTTGGGGGAGAGCTTTGAAGGGGAGGGAGTTGTGAGAAAGAAGGGGAAGCATGAAGAGGAGAAGAAGAAAAGAATGGAAGGAAGAAGAAGGAAGGGAGGGGAAGATCTCTCGGGCTCGACCTCGGCAAGCAAAGGGAAGGAGCTCGAGATCTACTTGCTCTCTCTCTCTCTCTCTCTCTCTCTCTCTCTCTCTCTCTCTCTCTCTCTCTCTCTCTCTCTCTCTCTCTCTCTCTCTCTCTCTCTCTCTCTCTCTCTCTCTCTCTCTCTCTCTCTCTCTCTCTCTCTCTCTCTCTCTCTCTCTCTCTCTCTCTCTCTCTCTCGGGACTCGAAGCAACAGAGGGGAAGAGGCATAGGGAGGGAGGGCCATGAGTGCTCCCAGATGAAAAAAGGGGCCAAGGGTCGTAAGGTGTGGAAGAAGGAGAAGGAGGCCCACCTTGAGGGGTTTTGGGTGCCCAATAGTAGAGAAACATCTTCTGATAATGATGCCAAGATTCTCAGTTTTCATGGTGATAGTGCCAAGGATTGCTTTATCTAAAAGAGCTCGGTTTTGCATAGCCTAGGTACTACAAGAAAATAGAAACAGGGCTTGGTGAGCAGCTGAGGAACGATATTGCTATTCCAAATCGGGAGTCCATCTATGATAACATTCTAGCAGCAATGATCGGCATTGAATATGTTGATGTCCCTAAGCAAGAATGTATCCTACTGCAGCTCGACCTAGATAAAGAATATGAAAGGATCACATGGTGTCGGGGGATATGTCTTCGAAACGTGAGGCGGGCAGGCACTGGGCCTCTGGCTGTGGGAGGCGTAAAAGAGAGAGAACAAGAACAACAAATGCAAATTGCTCTCAAAATCACCGTAATCTTCAATTAATCAATTCAAGCTCTGAGTACAATGTAATCGATAGCCAAGGTGGGTTGTTAGTAGCACCAACACTTGGATTAACTGGTAAATAGGTCCCTTTATATATTAACTGGGTCGTTAACGACAACGGGGTTTAATAAGACGATTAATTACTCTTCAAACTGATGACGGTGAAGGAAATTTTTGCATGTCGCTTTACCTGTTTCAACTGCCCTTAGATTCTACAAACTTTAATTTTTCTCGTTGCCTTATTCTTCATGCTTCAATTATTGTCAAATGTGCCGCATCTTTCAGCTCTATTTGCTTTGCATTGACTTAATTGCCGCTCACAGAGTTTGACTTCTGCTCTAATCCACTTGAGTTACTGTCAAATGTGTTTCATCTTTCAGCTCTATTTGCTTTGCATTGACTTACTTGCCGCTCAAAAATTTCAACTTCTCCTCTAATCCACTTGCTCTGATTGCCTTTGGTGCTCCGCGTCAATCTTCTTCGTTCCTCATACCTTGCAAGCCTCGGGCCTCACCCTCTCGCTTCCTTTGTCGAGAGGAAGAGCCCGAGGTCGAGAGGGAAAATTCCCTTGCTTCTTTGCTTAGATCCAAGAACGAGAGAGAGTTTCTTCCCCCCTTGCTTGTCCGAGAGCAAGATCCAGAGAGATGGTGTGGCTTCTTCTTGCTCATGCATGAGAGCCCTTTTTCCCTGCTTATGCAACCCTTGAGTCCTTCTCCTCCCTTGATTATCAAGCACGAGAGAGAGAGAGAGAGAGAGAGAGAGAGTCCTTCGTTTGTTTTGCTAGCTGAGGACAAGAGCGAGAGAGAAAGTCCTATGCTTTGCTTCCTTCTTCTCCCCTTCGAGCTCCCGGATCCTCTTCTCTATTGCCGTAAAACTACAACAACCTTACCTTTCTCTCCTCAATCTCCCTTGATTAAGCAACATGAGAGAGAGAGACCGCGAGAGACCACAAGGGGGAGAGAGAGAGAGAGAGAGAGAGAGAGAGAGAGAGAGAGAGAGAGAGAGAGAGACTCTTCCTTGCCTTTGCTCAATACCCTTGTCTCCGCCTTCCTTGCTCAGCTCCTGTTCAAATCCCCTTTTCGTTAATGCCCTACTCCTCTCTCCTTGTTCGCTTTATTATCCCTCATGCTCCAAAAACTCCTCCTATTAATAGACTCCCCTCCCTAAGCAACGACGATGCCCTCATTGCTAGGGAGCATAAGAAATGGCCCCTACTAACGTGACATTCGGGTTTTGGACCAGTGCCGTTTTTCATGGGAGTAGGACCAAAATTGTGCGCGCCGGTGTTCTAGAGCTTTTTTGTTTCTTGGTCGGCGTCAACCGACACCTTCTCTGGCCAGCACATTCATCTCTCTCCCTTTCTCTTGCACCCCTTGCTACTGAACGCCATGGCTCCCCCTTTCTTTGGTTCACACCCCTTTAAAAATAGGGTGGCCCCCTTTAAAATGGGCAGCCAAAGCTTTTTATGGGTGGGAGGCCCTTAAAGGGCACCCCATTTGTCATACATCTCGACTTAGGCTTTACATAGCACCACTTTCTCCAATAGCCTCGAGCCGGCAAGGTGCAAGCATAGGCAAATGCATCGGAGAAAGGCCTTCCCTTCGGATTCTGTGAAAATAACCCAGAGCCTCTTTGCCGTAGCCTTTTTGGGCATATCTCGAAACTAATGCTCTTTAAAAGGCACCTTTTTAACTCAACGCTCATCAAAAGCATTGTGCTTTTGTACGAGCACCACATTTAGCATGCACATCGGCCACCCTTGACTGACAATATCATCCCGATTCCAAAATTCATCCTGCTCAACCGTGCCGGCAACTGACACCGGCCTCAAGCCATATTATCTCATGAACCCAGACTCAGTCTGACAAGCCATTAATTCATTTAGACTTCTCAAGCTGCATAGAACGCATACAAACCCTTGCTGAGGCTGTAAAATTTCAAGATGGGACTCTGACCAAGGCGACCGACCTGGCATGGAACTGGCCCCCGGGGAAACTTAAATGGCCAATATATTGGCAATCGAATCTCCGATCGCGCTAATCTGAAAAGACCAACGCACTCCACAAAGTGACCACTTCAGGCCCATGCATTCACTTCATCTTTGTCCCCTCAGCTGCAGTTGCCCAATCTGGTATGAATCTACAATTGGCTCAAACTTCAAACTGCCATAACTTTTGCACCGTAGCTCCAATCAACGAACTGTAAAGACAAACTAGTAGAGCACTTCAAGGACTACAGTTCTAGATCATAAACTCCCATATGTGCTCACTTCAAGCATACTCCTTTTTAGCAACATTAAGGCATCTTTTGGCCCTTTAAAGCCGCATATGGCATACATTTAGCATCAAACCTTGCATGTTATCATGCCTTGATCACTGCTAAATAAATGAGCAGGCTTCAAAGAAGCTTATCTTGCATTTCTTTGCTCTTTTTCCCATCATGGAAGCAGAGCTGCACGACATCCACCCCCGTTGAACCTGCACAGCCTCCGGTCTGTGCCAACTGCACTTCAATCTGCATCTGCTATAGGTATCTTAAGCTATTTGCCATCGTCAGACTCATGTAACTGGTAAACATATGAAAAATAAAGTAAGGCTTATACCCTATCATCAATGTTCTAGCTTAACCATTAGGTAATTGCCCATCAAAAATCTTTGAACCATATCTCTCGTATCTCCAATGCATTCAATTATAGAAAACCTATTTAGTGAACCCCTCCAGACTCAAGTGCTCCAGTTAATGATGCACACGGCTTGACCATTAAGCTTGCTTTAGGGAACCATGTCAAGCTCAAGTATGCCTTACTTTGTCTGCACACGGAATGGCCATCAAGTCCTTTACTTTAAGTTCTAGTAGCAAAACGAATTCAAAAGATGTGAAGATACTTTATTAATTGTCCAAAGAAGTCAACTGGAAGCTAGCCATGCAAGTTTATTGATCGCAGAACCAAAACTCTTCTGACTTAGCATAATCTAGAAACCAAAACCTTATACCATGCATCCTGCTGCAATAGATAACTTTGCTACTCTTCAAATCTACAACTTGCACTCCAGTAGCCCCCAAGATCAAATGGAATAATAAGGAATTGCCCAAATACTGGAGCAACATAATATCCACATGAGCATACATCTCTTGTATCAATCGACATCAAGCATTTTTGGTGCAAATATGCTACCCCTTGTTCAAATAGTACGCAATTACTATGCATACTTAACAGTATCCATCCATATTGAATCTGCTTACGAACATCCTTAGAATCTCCTGGATCAAACACCATTGACATCACATAGCATTGATGGGTTCCACAATATACTAGAGCTTCACCTAAAGCATAGTGTAGCACCCACATCTCATAAACTTTTGGCAACTTAAGCTCGTTACCAGAAAGCATTAAAGAATTTTGACTCCCTTTTACTGGTAGCAAGGACATCACTGACATAAGCATCAATAGGAATAGCATCCAAATCCAGCCACATTTGGCACATTGTCCAAGGAAATAAAAAACCTTGTGCACTTTTTGCAGTATCAATGATGATTTAGCATCATCGCCCCCTCTAGCTTCATAGCCATCATGAAAACCCTTGGGAGTCTCTAGACCTGTACTATCAGAGGAATTTTCACATGTTGGAATTTCAGCTTGATCATGAAAAACAGCTTCAACTTGTAAATATTCATCCATAGCATCCTCGGGAAAATCACCCTTGGAAGTCTCAACATTCATCACAATTGTAGGAGTTATCTCCTCATGCAACCCATATACAAGCATAGATGTAAATTCCTTGCCACTAATCTGTTCACAATCAACATGATCTAGACAATCGTTATACTCATCTACATAATCCTCTGCTTCCTCATCTGCATCCATGTTAATTAGCAATCCATCATAGCAATGTAAAGGCTCATCTGGCACCCCCTCTGAAGAGGTACAAATATCAAAAAGCTCTTCTATACTATCATGATCATCTCCTTCATATCTAGAGAAGAAATCATTGATTATGGCATCTTCTTCCATGATAACAACATCTGCAAACATATGGTTAGTAGCAATCATAGGTTCATTGACATCCTTAGGCTCATCCTGTGCTGGCTCCACAATCTTGGTCACTTCATCAGCTATTGTGTATATAATAGCTTTGTTTATGCACTCATCTGCCACAAACATGTTGTCCAGCTCGACTGTAGTGTTGATAGTTTTAGTAATATCCTGTAGAGGCTCATCTGCTTGATGAACTCCTTCAGAATAATCCATGTCAAGGTCAGCAGTTTGTGAACCACTTGCTGTACAATCTATGTCTTCACTGGAACCATTATTGGAGGTAGCGTCCATGCAAGCAATCTTTGAAAAAAATCATATAAGTCTGTTTCAGCATTAAATTCATCATTTACCTTTTCTACATTGCTCAAAATATTCTCCTCTAAAATTGAATCTGCTACTTCCAATTCCGCATTTTCTTTGGCTTTGCTTCTTGCAAAAATGTGCTCCCAAAATTCATCATAGTTGAGGAACTGCATCTGATCCCCTTCACCTTTACAACCTGGCTTCGTTCAGTAATTTCTTTTATTTCCAGATCTAGAATCCTTGAGCTTTTGCAAATAAATTCCTCTGCAAAATAATCCCACCGTGTGGGATATGCTTGTGCCAATTCTTGAACCTGCTTTTTAAAATCCGAGTTACAACCTCTTCAAAAGCTGCAATCATTTGATTTTCTAGAACATTTCGGCTCTTCATCTCGGCTTCATAACATGCAATAAAACCTTCTGGATCATATCCGTGAAAATTACAATACTGCCCCCATACAACATCAAGAGCTAGCTCTACAGCATCATAAATCTGCTTTTTAATCTGCATGGCTTTTGCTTCTTGCAGACATCCCTGAACTAATTCCATCAGTTTTGGAAAATCTGCAACTGTTAGATTTTTATCAAATCCATTGGAATTGAAATCGTCAATAAACTGCTTCAATTGTTCTGGCATCTCCATCTTTACCTCCCACCCCGACTCGTTTCGCACCAGGTTCACCAAAGATTTCGGGGGATATGTGTTCGAAACGTGAGCCATGCAGGCAACGGGCCTCTGGCTGTGGGAGATGTGAAAGAGAGAGAACGAGAACAACAAATGCAAATTGCTCTCAAAATCACCATAATCTTCAATTAATCAATTCAAGCTTTGAGTACAATGTAATCGGTAGCCAAGGCGGGTTGTTAGCAGCACCAACACTTGGATTAACTGGTATATAGGATTCTAAGCTCCCTTTACAGATTAACTGGGTCATTAACAACACCGGGGTTTAATAAGATGATTAATTACTCTTCAGACTGATGACGGTGAAGGAAATTTTTGCATGTCGCTTTACCTGTTTCAACTACCCTTAGATTCTGCAAACTTTAATTATGTTCATTGCCTTATTCTTCATGCTTCAATTATTGTCAAAAAGTGTTGCATCTTTCAGCTCTATTTGCTTTTCTTAATTGCCGCTCACAGATTTCGACTTCTCCTCTAATCCACTTGAGTTATTGTCAAATGTGTTGCATCTTTTAGCTCTATTTGCTTTGCACTGACTTAATTGCCGCTCACAGATTTTGACTTCTCCTCTAGTCCACTTGCTCTGATTGCCTTTGGTGCTCCACTTCAATCTTCCTCTTTTCCCATACCTTGCAAGCCTCGAGCCTCACCCTCTCGCTTCCTTAGTCAAGAGGAAGAGCCCGAGGTCGAGAGGGAAAATTCCCTTGCTTCTTTGCTTAGATCCAAGAGCGAGAGAGAGTTTCTTCTCCCCTTGCTTGTTCGAGAGCGTGTTCGAGAGCGAGATCCAGAGAGATGGTGTGGCTTCTTCTTCTCATGCACGAGAGCCCTTCTTCCCTACTTATGCAACCCTTGAGTCCTTTTCCTCCCCTTCAAGCTTCCGGATCCTCTCCTCCTCTGTCATAAAACTACAACAACCTTACCTTTCTCTCCTCAATCTCCCTTGGTTAAGCAACATGAGAGTGAGAGACCACGTGAGAGAGAGAGAGAGAGAGAGAGAGAGAGAGAGAGAGAGAGAGAGAGAGAGAGAGAGAGAGAGAGAGAGAGAGAGGGAGGGAGGAGAGGGAGGGAGGAAACGAGAGAGAGAGAGAGAGAGAGAGAGAGAGAGAGAGAGAGAGAGAGAGAGAGAGAGAGAGAGAGAGAGAGACGCTTCCTTGCCTTTGCTCAATACCCTTGACTCTGCCTTCCTTGCTAGAATCCGAGGGGAACAAACCCTAGCAAAATTGAATGTTGAATATAGAGCAAACACTGATTATAGCATTAATATGCACACATTATAAGGATAATAAGCGAGGAAAACAAACGTTGATATAGATATAATTTGTGTGCTTATGATTGAAGGCAGTGTGATTCACCAACGTGAGCACTCTATGTTGAGCCTCTATTCCCTCAAGCGTATCGAGTTGGAGCTCGGAGACAACACGCTTTGAGAGCTAATTGAGAGAGAAAATCACGCTTTATATGGCCAACAAAAGCGCACATATCAAGCACCCTGCTGAAGCGCAAAGGGGAGAAAGAAAGCAACTACGCCCCAACCGTGAGGTAACCACCCACGTGGAATTATTGATCACCTCCCCACTTGAGCAATCCAGTCTTAGTCTATTCTTTGCAGCTGAAAACTTCTCCACTCCCTGATACTTACAATCCAACCCCAGCTTAGGCAATGCTTTAGACAACTTCTCCACCCCCTGCAATAGAAAAGAATGCTAACACCTTGTAGTAGGCGAGCCCCTCGCAGATCGTGTTCTCCCTGCTCCATGTATCTAGGTCCATATCATTTTTAAAATTTCCTCTTTTAAAAGGAATTGAGTATAGATAAGATTGTGATCTTTTCCAAGCATAGTGTTTCTTTTCTTTTTTTAAAAGCCATACTCACAAATGTGAGTGGAAATTATATTATAATAACCACCAACTTCTTTTTTTCCAAATCACAATAGTGAGTGTATAAATATATTACAAAACCAAAAAAAAGCTACATTGAAAGCCATGCTTCTCCCAAGTCAAGGCATCAACAAGCAATCAAGATACAAAGCGCATCGAGATTGTTATATCGGCTGACAAAGGGTTTCACCCTAAATTTTTTAGCCATTGTCACAAAGGGAACTTAGATTGGCTTGGGGTTGCAACCAAGGAGAAGTCCCTACCACCACACACCCCTCAACTGCCAAGCCAAGACGAGATGCTACCAATATCATTTTTTCCTTGCCATTCTTTTCAGCAAGTTCATAATGGTGGTTGTAGAGCCTAAAACCTTAACAATATGACCAACGAGGTCTAGTTTTGGATTCTGCAACTCAACTTCCTTAGTGAGAGGCTCTGGCTTGTGTTGCACCTCCATTGAAGGGCACTCTATCTCTTTGCTATTCCCACCAGGGTCCGTTGATTCTATGTTGATCGATTCTAGCTTATCTTGTACCTCTTCAGCAGGGTGTTGTGTCTCTTTGATTGCCTCTTCCTAGTGCATCTCATTGTCACCGTCCTTCTCTATAGAAGGGTTGGAATCCAAAGAAGGCCTTGGCTCCCAGACACCCATCTCAATGTTTCTTTTATCATCGGGTTTCTCACAACGCCTACCTCTGGGTAGTTTCTAGCATAGTGCCCAATTCTTCGACACTTATAGCAGTCATTGGGAAACGAGGCAAAGGCTAGCTCTTGGCGATGGGCACAAAATTCTCCCCACTTACAAGCTCCCCACAAAATCAATGTGAGAGCATCGAAAAGAATTACAACAATCAAATTCTCCCCACTTACAAGCTCCCCACAAATCAATGCGAGAGCATCCAAAAGAATTACAACAACCAAATTCTCCCCACTTACAAGCTCCCCACAAAATTAATGCAAGAGCATCGAAAAAAATTACAACGGTCTCCAAACCCATAAAAAAAGAGCATACAATGAGTACCACCAGGTTAACACACTGGCCATTAGCATCAATACATAAGCACCAAACAAAAACTCCCCCAACCACCAAATCCATGAAAGTTGTCACCCATTCTAGATTTGGCCTCCAAGGAAGGCTAAGATAGTGATCTTTCCCAAACATAGCGTTTATTGTGGGGACAGATACTTGGAGCTTAGACCTATTTGTGTGTTGTTTATTACTTGACCAAGTGCCCACTTAAGATTACTTTTGAGGTGTTAATCCATAAGGTTGATTGGTTTGCCCCTTTAAACAAGCAGTGGAAGATGCAATGGTCGGAGGCTCGATGGGTAGAGGTCACAAAGAACATTTGGAATCCAAAATGGCCTCAGTTTATGAAGATGTTTATGTGAAAGGTACTTTGGGGGGCCTTGCCGACGACAGGCATCAAGATTCAAGCGCGTGGTATCGGGCCTGATAGATGTTCAAGGTTGGGAGGGAAGGTGATGAAAAGCCAAGTGCTTCTAATTTGCACACAAATTGTCAGATTCATCTACTTTCAACAAATTTGGAAGACCGAGAATCATTGGGTATTTGAAAATGACCTTAAAACAGCTAGCTTCACAAAGATTGTCCAAGACAATAGGGAAGTGATAATTGCTGTTTGAAGAAGGAAGTATATGGACGATGGAACCAGGCCATTCTCATTGTCATGATCGTTAATGGTGAGTAAGATTTCATGGGTTATGCCTATGGCTTTGTAATTGATTGGTGAATCGAGTGATCCCTCAAGGCTCGATGCGAGCTTGAGGTTACTTTGTACATTTCTTGATTTCAATACATCCACTCGTTGTTGTGAGTTGGGGGGAAAAAAAGTTACTTTTTAAGTTCACATTGACATTCTTCATCGTTTTGGGCAAACCTGTTTTGGGATAGGCCTGATAAGCCCTCTTTTCACACTATGATCCAACACCTCGACAAACCTTGAGGTCATCCCTCACATTATAATACAATCACTCACAATTGTGAGTTTTGCAAAATTAAAAATTAAAAAAATCACATTGACATTCTAAAAGAATAAAATGAAAGGAAATTCAAGTCATTTAAGGATGTAAAATGACTTCACTCTTTATTATTTAAGGGGGCCTGCTGAGTCTTGCGGGGACGATTTTGCATTGTTGATAGTGTGGGTTTTTTTATTATTGGCTTCGGGTGAAGCTTGTGCAAAGAGCTTGCAAAATGTGTCAGAATTTGTTGATTTATTGATTTGGTAATTTTCCCTAGCTTTTAGCAAGAAGAGAAATATTTACTGGCAGCGCACGTTGAAAGAGGTTTTTTTCTTTTGGGGGCCTTCGCTTTTCTTTTTGATCCCAAACCAAAGGATCTCTTTAGATTCCATCTAATTCAAACGTTGGCACTACTTGTTAAGAGAGCCTTTTAATTAGACAAAAGCAAGTAGGTCTGTTCAATTTTAAGTTGGTATTTTGCTAATCTACGCTCTCTTCTTTTGGTTTTCTCTCTCTCTCTCTCTCTCTCTCTCTCTCTCTCTCTCTCCACCCTTGCTTAGGCTTCCGAATATACAACCATCAAAATCAAATCTTCAAAGACGAATGCTTTTATAGATTCTTGTTGCATCGAGATGATCTCATTGCTTTCATGGATTCCACATGCATTAGATAAGGTTTTTAAAATGCTCCTGGCCCCTTACCTACTTTGAAAGAAAGAATAGGCAATCTCCAGTTACCCGATGTTTCACACATGCATGCAAAAATTGAGTGGCATGTCAAGCTAGAAGCCGTGAATATGAATCATGGTCACTTGGAGATGCCTGGATCGTGGCGCCTTATGTGCCCTTTTTTTAAAAAAATTTAACCTCAAAACTCACAATTTGTGGGTGAATTATGTTAAGCACACCATAAAATTACAAAACAACCTCAAGCTCAAGCTCAGGCACAACCATTTTGATCTTCCAAACTTCCAAGTGCCACAAGCTATTAAAGTCACCTAGCCTGACTTAGAATAAGGCCTCTCGACTTGACCAATTGACATTAGTGGTGATAAAAGTAGGGGATACCCGGCTGGAAAAAATCGAAAAAAGACCAAAGAATCTACGCATATGCGAGGCGATGGGGTGATGCAACTCGCAAAGAGCAGGAGAGGAGAGGACGAGCCGGAAAGAGCGAGGCGATGGGTGGATGAGCGCGATGCGCGTAGAGGTTGAGGCCGACGGACAGAGTGGCAACCAGGTGTTGTTTTAATATTGTAAACTTTACGAACAGTTCTTAATTGACACATGGTTGCTCGAGTGGATAGAGCAGTCGCATGCAGAGTCTATCTCCAGTGGGTATAGGTTCGAATCTCGCCCCCTCTTTTGAAGATGCCTACCTAAGGGGTACCTAAGGGGCAAAATTGAGATTCCTCGGAGGAATCTCAGGATGAATCGAATAAACATGACTAGCTGCCAGTTATGCGAGTACAAATGAGAAAAGAAAAATGAAATCACATATTACCCAAGGAAACTTATGAAGTAACTTGTGGGTGAGGTAGCCACATGAATAAGTTGCATGGGGTCTTAAATGCCTAGGATGGGGGCTAATCTTGGTCATCGGTAAATAAAAGATCTCAGAATGACATGATTATGGACCTTGTGTATTAAGGAGGAGGGGGCGGGTTAGTAGGGGTCGCTACCCTGATGGCCGACTACCCTGATAGCCGATGTAAGTATGGTCCTTGAATGAGGTCATGGCTTAACAAGAGCATGACAAGACCTTGTAATTTTTTGGGTTGTTCAATATAATTCACTCACAATTGTGAGTTTTGCTATTAAAAAATTTTGCATGGGGTCTTAAATGACCCCGAGGGGTGGGATCAATGGAGGCGATTGAAGGGGGAATCTTGAGGGCGACGGACGACAATGAAAAAGTCAACTTAGGTGCGTAGGTATGGGATTTTAACCCAAATAGCCCTCGTGAGAGACTCATGCCCTATCCACACGCACGCCTGCATTTGGTTGTCTAAATGGGGAAAACAAAAAATATAAGCTAAACAAAAATGTTGAAAAGTAAATTAGGACCTAAAGAGTAAACTCAAACACGTCTAATGTCTAACGATTGAGCACGTATTTGATTTTCGTGTCTCACTTCCCTTGCGTCAATCCCATCACTCACCCTTCCTTCAATGCCCCATGTTACTTAATCGTGAGAATGGCATGGTATTACACCTCTCCCTACACACACACACACACAAACAAACAAACAAAACGAAAGCCTTTGGGTAATAATTGAGGAAGGGCTTTATGATATTCTCAGTTTCCATTTTGTCTCTCAGCAATATCTTTTGCTGCACCGGCTTGATGGTCAAGGAGCGTGTTACGGTAGGGCTATCTTCTTGGTGGCAACCCCAAGCTAGTCAAGATTCTGCACTTACTGATGATGGTTACAGGGTGGCGCCCTTTATCAAGTGATGTATTTGGTAGTATCTATGGGTGAGATGTATTAAGAGGTTGGTTGATACCATGGCTCGGGTGGAGCATGGTTCTCATTGTGACTTTTTTGGTTTCTTAATAAATATATACACTCCCTATTGTGAGTTTTGGAGAAAAAAAAGGAGGATACACATCTCACGCAAACTAAAGCCTTTTGGTAATAATTAAGGAATTCTTTATGATACATTTTTGAAGAAGTATTAAGAAGTATTCTTCCTCGTTGGTAACTCTAAATTTTTGGAACTGGGGCTTGGCAGCGAGCCCCTCAACTTGTGTGATTAGACTCCTACGTGCCCTGTCTGTTCGTGTTGTCAATCTGTTGCGGTGCTTGGTTTGTGGGGATTTGCTAGTTTTGGTTGGTTGGGGGTTTCTATTTGGTGGTGCTCTCTCTTTTTCTTTGCAAGTGGCCTCTCTTGGCCAATGATGGAGATGCATGGGCTCCACCCGCTTACAAGTTTATGTTTTGATCGTGGTGATTCCCTTGGCGAAGAGCAGGCATGTGGCAGTTGCCTGGTTTCTCGTGGGCAGCCGAAGGTGTCTCCTCCGATCCTTTGTTCTCTGCGATGGTATGTGAAACTAGTCATTTTAGTGGTTGTGGGTTGGTCAACCTGCCCGGCACTTTAGGAGGTTGTGGCAGGGCCTGTTATGGTGGTGGCACCCTTGGCTTGATCTGTTGTCTTCTAGATTATGAATTTGTATGCAGGTTGGAGGGCTCCCTATAAAAGCCCTCTAAATGATGCTTGTATGCTTCTGGTTTGTGGGTGGCTCCCTTATTAGCCTCAACTATTTCTTTTCTTATTTGCCATGGCTTGGATCGCAAGCATGGTGATGTTGTAGGTGGTACTTTTATCTAATTTAATCTTACTCTCTCGTTTTGAGAAAGTTTTGTAGAAATATAAAAAAAGCATTAGGATACTATGTAGTAAATTGGTCAAAAGGGTTGTGAGGGAGCTCCCCTGTTGCTCCTCTACAGCCTGTGAGAATCGAATGGGCAAGGAGGCCTCGGTCGTCCTGACAGGGCGGAGCCTCAGTATGGGATGCTAGTGCAATTACACTACCACGACGAAGCTGAGTTCCCCTTGGGGAAAGAGCTAGGCAGCTTTAATAGGTACCCTACGACTTCACCTGATACCCTCCCCCTCTCTTTTTGGTTTTGGTGGAGGCCGCCCCTCCATGGCCCTATGGGCTGAAATGGCGGCCTAGTGGTTCTCTTGTTGTTCATCCTAGGAGTGGTGGTGCCCTTGGAAGGGTTGGGGTACTGTAGCAGGGTCTCTCTTCTCGGTGGCATTCCAAGGTGGTTTTACTTTGTTGGCTGAAGGTGCGTGGGTCTCCTAGAATAGCCTGGTGGATTTCGATTCCAATGTTTGCTCAGAGGCAGTTTGAGGTTTGCGTGTTGTGTCCCTTTTTGGCTCCTAGTCCTCGAGAGGCAAGGCGACTACTGGTGGCAGCAGTGAAGTTTCGGTGGCAACTCAAGAGGTCCTGCCAGGTGATGGGGACATTGGGCCCCGCCCCTTTCTCATATATATCGATCGTGTCAGTCGTGCATGGAGGTCATTTTGGGTCGAGATGTGAGATTTCTCATCAAGGTGGCTTCCTCCTAGAAGTAACCCTCTGGTCAACATTATGTTGGTCTTTTGGTGGCTCTACCTGGTCTATTTAAGGGTTCAGTGGTTGGTTTTGTATTGATGGTCTTAATTTTTCTGGTGTGTGGATCCTGTGATGCCATGGCTCGTTCCAATCATGGCTTATGATATAAGACCTAGGGTAACTGAACATAGGATCCTCCTCCCTACCACCTACCACCCCTTATATAGGCTAGCTCCTAGCACTTGCCCTAAGCGGATCCTGAGTCCGTACTGGTCCAGTCCAGGCCCTTGGCGTAGGTCCCTGATCCCCTAGGTTGGCCTTGCCCCGTAGGACCCTTGTCCTGACATTACTCCCCCCTTAAGGAAGAGTTTTCGTCCTCGAAAACACAAGTAGTAATATCTTCTTAAGAATACTGATGTTGTCTTTATTGACGTCCCATAAGTGAGCCAGTTGTCTGTATGACCGATAATTGGTGCAGTGAGGAGGTTCAATGAAACCAAGAGCAACATCTTGATTTTCAACATTGTTGTCTGTTTGCAACCACTTGGGTCTAAATGGTAACTCCATTTATAACTCACTTGAGTATTGCAAAGGAGTAGCCACAACTAAGAGTCACTTGGGTCTAAATGGTAACTCCATTTATAACTCACTTGAGTACTGTAAAGGAGTAACCACAACTAAGAGTTTTCCAAAGGCATAACCAGTTTTCAAATCTTCTGAAGGTACTGGAATAATGCAAGGAAACCTTGGCGTAACTTTCCATGGAGTTGTGAGCCAGATTTCCTACTCGCTTGAGTAGATCCTTTAGCACAAGATTACTCTTTGTAATCTGCCTATCCCCTTGGATAACTGACAGTACTGAGGTGTGTTTTCCTCACGGTTTACAGACAGTCGTCCTAGATGACTGGTAAACGGTGAATCACAGTAGTGTATAACATTGGTGAGAAATCAACAATGTCCGAAATAACCATCATGGTTAACTTGAAAAAGTCCACAAACACCCAAACCGAACCATGACCTCTATTGGTGATTAGTAGACCCAAAAGTAATCTCATAGAGATAGTACACTTAGAGTGCGAAATGCTTCATAAGCAACAACCTGAGGAATATGCATGCCGTTCCAAATCAGCCTTTGCTAAACACTAGGGCCCATAACACCTAGTGTGCATGCATTTAGCAAAACTAACCCGAACCTGTATATTCCTAATGATCTTTGCCAATATTTATGGCCAATGTGATGCGCCTAGCATGCATTGAAAGGAATGTAAATAGTTCTGAAAAGAAACTAGATACTTTTAGTTGCAATCTTTTGCAAGCCTTCCTGGAACGTCTAAACGACAATAGAAGGTGAAAAATTGATCACTTCTAGGTACAGACAATCAAACTTTTTCATTAACAACTTATAGCCTTGCTATATGTATAAGCAACCATCTGTAATGTTGCTTAGCAGTACTTGTACCTTAACAAGTCATTCTAAGTATCCGACAATTTTTGGCCACAAAATTGCTCCTGACACGTCGTGCTAAAAATGGTCTAGAAAACAGATGTGACCACCTAGGGACTTTGTTGTGACACATAATTGAAATAATGGCGCCAGTGTCAGTCCAGAGACTCATATTCTCCACATGTGGAATATGTCTCAAGAAGGATGGCCGAAAAAGCGACATCCATCAAGTACAAGATGTACCTGTGTGTGGAGGAACTGCAAAACACTCCACGACACGAGTGAGAGGGACCCTCATTAGCTTGCTCCACACTGGCTAAACCGAACTCCTTGAGTTCCTAGACCATGTTGTATCCCCTATGACAACATATGCCAAATTGAACCCTACAAGTAGGTTCGTAACAGCATAAGACAGAAAGATAGATTGGACACTTGGCCCAAAATACTTTGTGCCGACATGCCCTTGGCATGGCTCTGTAACATTCAAGCGTACTTAGACGTCTTGAAAAACCAAGCAAAGCATACTAAACCTGGAAATTTGACCGTAATGTACTCTTACCTGTAGTCAAATGGAGAGGAGCACGTCCCCTACCTGAAAAAACAAATAGCATTGCACTGGGAACCCTGGGTGTTGCCTTTGCAATCCAAGCCCTTGGATGTAGAATCTACATAGTCAAACCCCTTGGTAAGACGCCTTGTAGAAACTGCTCAACTAGCAGATAACGGTAACCAACATAGTCAACCGTGTACAGAATGATTGGAATCAACTTGAAAAGTGTGTTCAGTCGCTACTGCGTGGTAGATTTCGGAAGTCTTTCCTTGAAAGTATAACTGCGAGAGATCAACTATGATCCTCAATGCAGATCAAATTGTGATCCTTAATGCCTATGGGGTGATGTAGCAATCACCTACCGGGTCTTACCCCAAAACAGTACGTCCATAGACACTCCGTAGTGCTATAGAGAGAGCAGGAGACCCACACAAGGGACCTGTCGAGCTCTTATGGACAGCCGTGCTGTCACAACTGATTGCTGCATCTATACTTTCTTGTAGAGATCAACGGCTGTGAGTTGAAGATTGGTAAAAACCCAACTTGAGTGTCGCACTGAAAACATGTAGTGCAAAAATGACACCCTAAACTTTCGTAATGACAAGACTCTTCCTTGTCAATTAACGTCAATGTGTACTCCATTGGGTAGAGCTGTTCGATCTTGAAAACCATCATCCAAGGAATACCAATCTGTGGGTCTTACCCTTAGCCTGGCAACGGCTCTTAGCCTGTCTGTCTCATAGTCCGTATGCAAAATAGTGTTCAATCGACGAACCGATGAAGACTAATTTGAGTAGCATCTTAGCCACGTGCTAGCTGTGAGTTAGAGCACCTTGGCTCAAGCTGACTCACGAGCAAAACATGTTGCAAAAAACTGCTGCGAAAGTTTTCATTATTCATGGAGAGAAATAAGAAAGAGAGAAATATGTGTGCTCCGACGCATCTTATGCCTGACTTGCAGTTTATCCTATAAGTATGCAACAATCTTGCATGTGAATGCTCTCATCAAGAGAGGGAACAGAAAACACAAGCCCCAACTTGACCCACTTACCATGTATGGGGTCTTGACTTTACTTAATATGGCATTTTGCCTATGAAATATGTCCTAGATGTAGGTTCCATTTAGTGGTATTGCGTTGATAACAACCAAAAATTTAAACAATCCAGAACTTAGCTTGTCTGTGATGACAAAGTGTCTGGTGTGATAGCGGAAGCGTAATTTTTGAACCAATGGAGTTTGTACCACCTAGTTAGCATCCCTTGCATACAGATTTTTAAGCCCGTGGCGAGAGTGATTGCCTCAAATGTGAGAACCAAAACCCTAAGTGCCGTGCACAGTTTAGACTGGTAGGGATTTTGTGAGTGATAATCCCTATTTTGCCAATTCCGCGAAGCCTTGCTTCATATAAAATTGCCAAAGCACTTTGCTTTGCACAATGACAGTAATTGCCAAGTAAGGTGTAAACAGGGAAAAACAAGAAAAACTTAACCTTGGCTAACCTGGTCGTTGTTGCTGCAACCAATTGTCATGAAATTTGGAAGAAAAAACTCATTCCAAGATGGCCCATAGCCATATCTGCACAGATGCCCTCATATACCCTATCCACCTGTTTGGTACATAACGAAAGAACGTGCAATATGAAATATCCTGCAAACACATTGCCTATTTCTTCCCAATTTTGTATGCTCATAGCATATGCCAGACATGGCCAACCTCGATGCACAATGTATAAATTGAAGCCTTGCTGCGTAGAACTATGTCCGGCCTCATTGCCAACAAATTCTATTGACGACAGATATCATAGCAAAGAGACTCGACCTTGTCGATCATGCACAAAAAATAGACCTTGTCTACTTGTAGGTCTGCTGGAAAAACAGAATGATATCTGCGACGTATGTTCATCTCGTACGTGCTTGAGTGTATGAATGATATCGACGATCAATCGTAGACGCACTTTGCATGCCATAGTTATGAAGCACATGCTCAATAAATAAATATCAACTGCGTACCTTATTGAGTACACCTGTCGATGAAGCTTACCGTCGGAAGGATCGAATTAGTTGCCAGTAAGAAGAAAATCGAGAAATGATTCAACTTCACCTGTTTTGATTGCCTGCTGTTGAGAATGGAAGTTATAATCAGGACCGGCCTTGCCAATCACCGTTGCCTTATAAGGCACAAGGCATGCCTGAGTTGGCTCTATTATTAGACAATCGTGCCTTGTAAAAACTTGTGTAGAGGTAATCTCCATCGGAGCCATGCTCCTTAGTTCAAATCATGGGAATGACTACCAATATTGGACGTAAGTATGACCCGTAGGTAATTTCTCCGGACACCGTGGCCGAGATCAACATAAGAACATAGTCTTGCAATACAATTATATACATAAAACAATGAAAATTGCAAGAACTTGAAGTTGCGAACCTGATAATCCGTTTGAGTTCGTGTCCGAGGTCAAGCACTTTCTTCACCATCGACTGATGATCTTATGCATATATGCACCATGGATGCGAGTTGCCTGTGGTTTGGTCAAGCTCGCATGGCTTAAATGAGCCTGAATACTACCCATCGGCCAAAACCCTTAGCTCGAGAGGGAAAAATAGAGAGAGAAAAAAAATTTTAAAAATAAATAAATAAATAAATATATATATAATATTGTTTTGCTGTAGAGGCTATGGCCGACTGCGATGGTGACAACGCAAGAGGAGAACACCGCTACAATGCCTTCATATCCTTCTGTCCCTTGGGAACCCTTGCATGTGCCTTGCGGGCCTTCTCCTCCGTGGGAATACGGGCTTAAAATAAAGTAGGGGGCCCCAAAATAGGGTGCCCTACTCCCAAAAATAGAGTGACATGCAGCGGCAGCGATGGTGGGCAGACTGTGCCAAGAGCCTCAGGGCGATGGCGGGCTTTACAGGGCTTTTCAGCCCCTCGCGACGTGACGGCTTATCCTCCGTGGCCCAGGGCGAACCAACCAGCCCATAGCGGCGCGATTTCGTGCAGGTTGACTTCGACCCCTTTCTCCCTGTAAGGGCTCATGCTTGCGTTGCTTGGCATGTCGAGTCGAGGCTCCTACTCCATTGCAAGCATGCGCTCCCACAGCCCTGTGCAAGCAATTGCTCCCACAACTCCGTGCCGACTTCGACTTCGTTCTCTTCAGCTTCATATTCTCAAGGGGTCATGTCCATGGTTTCCACGAGTTCTCAGACTGCTGAGAGAGAGAGAGAGAGAGAGAGAGAGAGAGAGAGAGAGAGAGAGAGAGAGAGAGAGAGAGAGAGAGAGAGAGAGAGAGAGAGAGAGAGATAAAGAAACCATGCCTACACAATCGATCGAACTCCTTCCCCCTTCCTCCATGGCTTCTCCCCCCTGAGCTCTGATACCAATATAAGACCTAGGGTAACTGAACATAGGATCCTCCTCCCTACCGCCCCTTATATAGGCGAGCTCCTAGCACTTGCCCTAAGCGGATCCCCAGTCCGCACTGGTCCAGTCCAAGCCCTTGGCCTAGGTCCCTGACCCCCTAGGTTGGGCCTTGCCCCGTAGGACCCTTGTCCTGACATATGATGTAATGTTTTTTGGATTTCATAATATACTACTCACGATTATGAGTTTTGTCCAAAAGAAAAAAAAGTATAAGGATACTTGGAAATATTCCTATAAGGCTTGTCAAATTCTAGCTATAGGTCATTAGATTCTTCCAAGGGAAGAAATTCAGATTATTCATAGACACACACCATGTTCAAGCTTCTACAAGGAGCCACAACCTTACACATATTTTGAAATAATAAAAAAAGACATAATGCCCAAATACAAAGAGATAGACCTGCAAGGGGGATGCCACCATGACATGTGGGTGCGTTCTCTTCGCCCTTATCACGCTACATTGTGTGTCAATCTTTCTTCAAGTGTCCCTTTTTATGGTAGTGGTAACACTCAACATTTCTCATGTCTTTGCTGCGACTCTTGCTATGACCTTACCTACGATCTTGAGAATGACTGCAGTTGCGACCTTGCCTACGATCCTAAGAATGACTTCAGCTGCAACCATGCTACCTTTTCTGGTCACGATTGCCACTAGCCACATATGCATCACCATGCCCACTCGCATCAAGGGATTGACGTCTAATCTCCTCAGTGAGCAACATACTTGTGACATCATTGAACACTATCTTGCCATTTGGAGCTGAATTGCTAATGGCTATGCAAAATATGTCCCATGAACTGGGTAGAGAGCATAATAGGAAAATAGACTTGAGTGCGTCATCAAACTCACTAAAGCTCTGAGATGTCAACTGACTGAACAAGGAGTTGAACTCATTTAAGTGTCCAAAAACTATGCTACCTTCTTTCTTGTTGAGCTTCATAAGCTTTTTCATGAGAAAAACTTTTTTGGATGCACTTTTGCTCCCCTTTTGCTCTCCCATGCTGAACATAAGCTATCCCATAGAGCCTTGGTTGTTGTCTTCCCTATGATAGTGAAGAACACTGACTCGGCTTGATGTAGACATATCGTAGCCATGGCTTTTGCATCCAAAAGCTCCCACTGAGCTTGCATATAGTCATCACCCTCTGCATGCTCTTTCAGCGGTTTTGATAGACCTTTATTAGTCAAAACATCCTTTATGCTCTCTTTTCACATGGTGAAGTTGCTACCATCAAACTTGCGAATGAAATACTCCTCATTTTCTGAAGAAGAAGCCATCGCTTGACAAGAGGGTTTGAGAAGTGCCAAATATGGCGAGAAGCTGCAAAAATTTATGCAGAGTAACCTTTTTATCGGGAGTAAAATCTCAAGCGGAATAGGCTCAAAAAGTGCCAACAATGAAAGTCACGACTTGCAGGAAAAATCTGGCAGAGTCTCCTTTGTATGAGGAGTCAAAACTCAACTCAAAAAACACATAGAATGTGCCAACTGCACTAACTCGGCATCAAAAAACTGGCACTGTCTCACTGTCGTGTGACCGCCAACTCGGCGTCAAAAGCATAAGAAAATGTCTCGATACATATCCTATGGCGAGGGTACCGTAAGAGGGGAACTCCAGCTACCTGTATCATCGAAGGTATCTCAACATTTGAGAATATCCCAACTCAAAGAAAACCTCACGCAACGACCCTCCAAAGGCTTAAGCAGGCACAAAACGACTAGCCACAGTCTCATAAGGGCTCTTTTGGTCCGAGTCTCGGCAACGGCCGGGAAAACTGCCAAAATAGCCAAAAAATGGCTCCACACATGGTACAGTAGGCAGTGTCCGCAACTCAACATACACGAGTGACTGCATACAAACATGCACCAAGAACTATTGCGTGCAATAAAAAGTATCCCTGCGGGGATATCTTCTCTCAAAAGAGCTCAATAGCACTATGGTGTGCTAAAACAAACATGCATCTGTCAACACATCTGTCCGCAAAGAAATTTTTGTCAAAATGACTGCCAAAAATCACCTAAAAGGTGCTATGCCTGTAAGTGTTTCAAAACCTAGAGAAATTGTGTGTAAACGGGCTCAAAAGTCCCCCAATAACCTATGTGTCAGTGTCGATATGGGAATGTTGGTGCCGATTTTCACCACCGAACGGAAATGCGGGTGTCGGGTATCACTCCTCTATGACAGAGGTACCTCACCCGTGCATGCCAAGAAAAGGTCGTCGATAGATCATCGACGAAGTCGGTATCGCCTTTCGATGCCAAACAAAAGCATTCTCTGAGATATGATTGCTCATGAGATGTCGTGGAATAAACCAGAGTCGAATCCGGTGCCTTTTTTGTGCCTCCACTGCCGGGCAAAGGTGCTAGCCGTTGTGAGCTAGCTTGTCAACTAGGTCAAAGGTATCGAGGTCACCGAGTTGCAATAACGGTGTCAAAACTAGTTTCGGAACGGTTAATTGCTGATGTCAAGGCTACCTCCCACCGCCAAACGGGAGTCTCCGATGCCGAGATGAAGCCCTGCTCTCTCTCTCTCTCTCTCTCTCTCTCTCTCTCTCTCTCTCTCTCTCTCTCTCTCTCTCTCTCTCTCTCTCTCTCTCTCTCTCTCTCTCTCTCTCTCTCTCTCTCTCTCTCTCTCTCTCTCTCTCTCTCTCTCTCTCTCTCGCTCTACGCACGAGCAATGCCAAAGAAGTTGAATGTCGAGGTAGTCGAATGTTGAACACAAGCTCAAAAATGGCTGATCTCTCTCTCTCTCTCTCTCTCTCTCTCTCTCTCACACACACACACACACACACACACACACACACACACACACACACACACACACACACACATGTTGGATGTATGTGAACAGGGGGGCTATCGAGGATTATGGTGGGAGCAAGCCCTTGCACACATTAAGTGTGTAAGCTTGAGATTTTAAAAAAATTAATTCGATTTCAATTTGTTGCCTTTGTCAAACCTATAGAGCCTGTCGATTTTGCAGAGATGGCTATGGAGTGCTCGGTTTTGAGCTTGCCCTGCTGCGCTACAGAACCTTCGCTCGATTTTCCCTGCAGGTGCTCAAATCCCCATCTCCACACTACTGGCGACTCATGAGATCTCACTCCCAATGGCTCTACTTCACGCTACCAAGATGCTCACTCACATGCTCGATTTTCCAAATTCCTGCTTTGTTTGTCTTTTTTTAATGTTGATTCCCTGCTTGTTTTTCCCGATTCCTTCTTTCTCTCCAAGCCAAGCTCAAGCCCTATTTTACCTGCTCGATCTTTGTTCACAACCCGGTACCTCTAACGTCAACGTTGCTTGATTGCTTCAAGCCTTCAAAAGGCTTCCCCAAATAGAATTTTTCAATAAACTTTCCAGTAAAACCACCTACTTGAGCCTTCACACTGGAAGGGGAAGAAGTCTATTTTGTAGGAGGTTGAGATTGGACCATACCCCACCTTTGGATTTCATACGTACTTTCATTACCATTTCCCTTTCCATGATAGCCCCACTTTCATCAGAATTGGTGAGGGTGAAAAAAAATTTAGCACATAGCTCTAGGTCATGAGTAACGCGGTCAATTATATCCAGCCCACCATGAGCCTTCGGTTTGGCGCTCACCGCCCATTTACCCCATTGCTAGGGTCTACCTGCAACAATCAGCTTATTTCTCCATAAGATTTCCTTAATTGGTTCCAAAAAGGAATTCCAATTTTTTTTGGGATAATTGCAGGAGCGGCAATATGAAGTATATATACAGGACAAAGAAGGTATTAACTATCGTAGCTCTGTAGTGGAACGGGATCAAGATGAGTTCTCCTTTGAATTTTCTCATGAACCCAGTCAAAAGTAGTCTTGTGGGTAATTCCTTACCCTGTGGGCACCCCAAGGTGGCGGAAGATGACGCCTCTCTTCACAACCTCTCTAGTCCAACCTGTAACATCAAAATTGTCATCTTCCATCAAAGAAATCAATCTGGATTTCTCAATATTGCATTGCGACCCTAACAATGTGGCAAACACCTAGACAATCTCAAATGCTTACCTGACATTGTTTTCATTCGCTTGGAGGAAGAGTAGTGAGTTGTCTGGGAACATTTTCACAATCAGTTGTTTTCCATCCTGGACTTGTAGCCCTTGAATCTGACCTCTTGTGCTTCTTCTTCCATTATAGCAATAAGAGGGTGGGTGCAAGCAACAAACCAAAGAGCAGCTAGGGGCAACCTTGACAAATAGATCTCTTGACTTCAAAACAGCCAACTATCCTTGAGTTGAATAGCAATTCTGAAGAGATCCCTTCTCCAAGAGTACTAACAGGTTGACAAATTTGTGGACCAAACCCCAAACTCTGCAATGTTTCTTGCACGAAAGACCAGGTTATCCTATCATATGCCTTGTCAAGGTCCAATTGGAGCAAGAGACGTTCTTGTTTCTTGAACCTAGCATATTCCATACCAATCATGGCCGCTAGGATGTTATCGTAGATTGATCTTCCTTTAATAAACCCATGTTGATGAAGAGAGATAGCATTAGCCAACACCAGGGACATTCTTTCAGCAATGTCCTGGTTAAGCTCTTTCGCAGTGCAAGAAACCAGAGCCTTAAAGTAATCATTTTTAAATAGATTAGGTTAGGTGATAAGAAGTTTCTTGGCACCTTGTAGCTGATGTGATTCTTCTGAAGAAAATATCAAGGTTCCAAGTAGAGGGAGATGATCAAAGAGATTTTCACTCACAAGCATCTTGTGTCAAGATATAATCAAGTATATGATTCAATGCTAGCGTGATGTATGGTCTAAGTTTGGCTCCACTTGAATAGACTTTCCCTTATCATCACTGATACCAATTTTTGGAATTAGGGTTGTATAGATGCACACAGAACTTGAAGAAGGTGAAGAAGCTCAAGGCACACAACAAAGAGTGTATTTCTTAGTGTGCAAATATAAAGATAGGTTAGCCCTAGAGTGATCGGTGTACAAACAATGCATAGGGGAAAAGACCTCTTAGAGAGGGAAAAAGTGCCCTAGCGGTCTTGAGTGTGTTCACACACATCACTCTACCACATATATGGTAATGTGAGGGTGATGTATTTCTCATTGTTGTTTATTATGTAGATGATTTTCTAATTACTGGTCCAAATGAGACACACATTGTTGAATTCAATGTTGAATTGAATGCCAATTTCAAGATGAAAGACTTGGGGCTTTTGCATCATCACTTGGGCATACAGTTTAAGTAGTGTGATGGAAGTATTGCTTTGTGTCAAGGAGGTGTCAAGCAAGATACATAGAAACATTCCTATGTAACTTTAGACTTGAGGACTGCAAACCTATTTCTACTCCCATGAAAATAGGTTTGAAATTCAGTCTTCATGATGCTAGAGATCTTGTTGATGACACTCTTTATCACACTACTTTTGGGTGGAAGTCTTAATACAAGGTCGAACATTCAATTAGCAACCTCATATGTCAACAAATTTATGCATAGCCCAAGGTCTAAGCATTAGTAGGCTATCAAATGGATCATTGCCACTAGATTTCCATGGTTTTTGGGACTCATGAGTAGTTGTTTCTTCATGCTTGGTAGTTCATGCATATCATGGTTGAGCAAGAAGCAACCTACTATGGCCACTTCAAGTTGTGAAGGTGAGTACAAGGTAGCCTTCACAGCTATAGTAGAGTGTGTATGGCTCATACGCCCTATGGCTAATTTGGGTGGTGGAGAGGAAATTGCTAACATCATATACACTAATAGTCAGAGCACATCAGCAAGGGCGAGGAACCTAGTTTTTCATGCTTGCACACATTGAGGTGCATTATCACTATGTCAAGGAAAGATTCTCAGCTGGAGAGATTAGCTTGGCTTATATCCCAACACAGGACAAGATTATAGATCTATTCATTTAGGCATTTCCTTGTGAGAAGTTTGAAGCTTTTCGCGAAGCTTTGGGCTAGCTTCCTTGAGCCCTTGGTGAATTGATCAAGTCCTCAAATCATGGCACTTCCCTAGATAGCTATGTGCCAGCTTTCATTCATCGCATCACTCCCAAGGGGGATTTGTTACCATATATGTGGTAGTGATGTGTGTGAATACACCTAGGACTATCAAGGCAATTTTTTCCTCATTAGGAGGTTTTTTCCCCCGTGTGTGTGGGTTGTTGGGCCAATTTTTCCTCATTAGGAGGCTTTTTCCCGAGTGCGTTGTTTTGGGTATAGTTAGGTTGGCCTTCAAAAGTGTTAGGCACCTAACTGGCCAGAGATCCTCCTTGATTGGAGGCAGGAGAATCGGTGGGGTCATCATCGTCGTCATCATTTTTCTTTTGTGATGGTCCCCCATCCAAATCCTACCCATGCTCCCCGTCATCCTCATCATCATCATCAACAATGTTGGTTTTTAAATGTTCAATAAGTGCTCAATTTGTGAAGGTGTTGGTGTATGTGGAGCTCTTTTCCTCCAGATCTTCTTTAATAGTAGCCACTAGGTTCTATAAATCTTCTAAATTGAGGGTCGCATTACCCTTTAAATCTATGATGTCCACAAGTGATTGATAAATATATTTATCCATGATGGGTTGCTTCAGTACACCGTGGACTTCTTTTAGACTTTCATGAGTTATCTTCTTCTGATGCAATAATACCTTTTGTTCATTCACCTCTTTTGTGAGCCTCAATTTCTCAATAATTAAATTTTAATTTAAGAAATCCAGTTGCTCCATTTGTTGTTGGATCTCTTTGGTGGTTTTGGTGTGCTTCTCCCTTTCATAATCTTCTTCTATTAAAATTTCCTTCAACTTCAGCACATTCTTTTTGCATTGTGCTTTTACCACTTTTTGCTCCAGCTATTGTTCCAGACGAGCAACATCAGAGTGTTGCATCAAGTTGTAGGCCTCGATCATTTGTCCGAGAGCGTTGACTATAGTGTTCCATCCAGTTTGAATGGTAGCAAAGTGATTGTGCTGACATCAATGCTCTTTGTTTGATTTCTGATCACTAGGACATTGTACATGACAACCATTTTCTTGGATATGTCAATAAGCAGGTACCTCAATAACATGTTCTTCTATAAGGCTTGAAGCCTGTCTATAGCTCTTTGTACGAGGGTTGTGGTGATTAAATGTGTATGCTTGCTCAAATTTCTAAATGGTCTTTTTTTGTAAATCTACAATAGTTTTTGGGGTTATACCTATTAGTACAATAATTGTAGTTGCAGAAGTACCGGTTGCTTCTATAGTGGCTAGTTTAGATTTCTTCTCCCTTGATGTGCTTGTTGCTGGTTTCTTCACTCTGTCACTAGTTGATCTCAAAAATATTTCATCAGCTTTTATTTTGTGGGAGCCGATTTGAATGTCACTGTTGGACTTTTGTCCAGAGCATGATTTTTGGTCCCTTGAGTTTCCATGCACTTTTGATCCTGCCAAAGCCGCTATATGGTCTGTTTACACCTCTACCCTACTCAATCTCTGCATGACATTTTTGACATTGATGTTTTAGGTACACATGTGGCCCAGTAAAAATACTACCAAACATACCAGGCTTTAAAAAGATGTTGAGTTTTGACTTTGGCAGTTTGGGTCACTATACTATTGTGTAAAATGGTGCTCAAATTGATCGAGATTTTGTTGTTGATGGATTTGGTCAAAGTAACATACTAAAGAGCTTTTCAGAGACATATGTTGGATTAGTCTTGAGGCTGACTGCTTCAACATTAGGAAACGTGTATGTTGCCTTCTATTCCAATGTGTATAGTCGAATGTCCTATCCTCTTGATTTTGTCTTCTTTTTGGTTTCAAGGATTTTCCTTCAAAATTAAATGTTGATAATGTCCACATTATAGGGTTGAGCTTTTCGGTCAAATGATAATCTAAAATTGTGGAAAATAGTAGCAGCAGCTAGCTGCATATTCCAACCATTAATAACTATTGTGTCTATGTCAGCATTAAAGGTTTTGACTACTTGCTCTATGACAGTCAAGTCGATTGGTAGTTTTGTTGCTTCTAAGATGACCGTCATTCCCTAGTTCTAGAGTAACTCTCTCTCTCTCTCTCTCTCTCTCTCTCTCTCTCTCTCTCTCTCTCTCTCCCCCCCCCCCCCCCCCCCCCAAGAGGCATATTTATATATGGCATGGTAAGAAATCAATAATTGTGTTTTTTCTTCCACCAAACCTTGCTTAATCTCCTCTGTGGCATGTTGTTGTTCTTCCAACACTGCTTGCATCTCCTTGGAAAAAATAGTGCCACGCTTCCCCATTTTTTAACTCTATGAGAGTTGAAAAGGAGAACTCACTTGATGAATCTAGAGATGGAAACCAAGTGTACATAGACGCGTTTGCACTTGCAGTAGCCTTATGAAGTGGAATGGGTTTTCTCTACTAGATAAGTTAGGCTAAAGGACTTGTGTGGAATGATGTTGTCTCGATCTATAGTGGAGCAAAGATTAAGCAATACTATTCCACTCTAGCATAGCCTCTATTACCAACACCTAAGGCTTCTAAAACACATTACTTTGCAAGGCCTCTAATGGATTTATTCTTGGTCATATATGAAGGGGTTAGAGTTAATCAAGATATTCAACCAGATAATGGTACAAAGGTTTCTAGACTCTAGTCTTATATGGAAAATGATCAAATGAGATATGAAGTCAATAAGGGACATTGGCAAGATATTACACCATGTATCTTTTTGGGTATCCCACCAATAATCATTATAAGGAGGAGCCAATACATGATTTCCACGTAAATAACGGATATTGTCTTCTCAAGCTCTCCAAAGACGGATATTGTCTTCCCAAGCTGTCCAAAGAGTGGAGCATTCATTAAAATCATTATGAGGAGAGTGCATGACAAAATGTCAAAGCCATTTCTTCTAGCTTTGCGCTCCCTTAGCTTCATCCATGTGTCCACTTTCTATTGTATAGCATTAAGTGCGTCTTGATCTGGATGATGAAATACTTCATCTTTAAAGAACACCCTTTTGGCTGCATGCCAAAAATCTATCATCATCTCCAATAGAAAATCGAGGGCATAGATGTAACTCGCCTTTGTGTATGCATCATTATACATCGGATTATATATTTCAGGTGCAATCCATTGCCGGTTCAACAATTCTGCTTTCCCTCTATCCTTTGCTTCCTCTTCTTCCAAAAGCAAAATTACACTGCATACATAGTTATTTGCTACTCACTTACTCGGGATTCTAAGTAGCATGCCCTAGTCGATAATGCCGAAATGAGGTTGATTTGTTCGTGTAAAATCTAACATCACATTAAATGGGTGCATATCACAATGCATGGTGCCAGCTGAGTGGACGCTTGTGATATTGTCCATCAATGCATGCAAACTTGCTATTATGTGTTGGACCACCATTCTTCGGCCTGCATGCTTTATCTCTAATGGCTCAAAATTTATTGATGATAGTGACCTCCAACCATCTCGGAGCAAGTGCATATGGAGTCAAAATGCACTTTGTGAAAAGGACACTAGACACATTAAGTCTTCGAGAGAGCCTATACCATTGTAGTATGGGAAGAGAGAGATCCATGGGGCTTCTGTGGTAAACCCAATGCATCGTACAATGGAGAGATGCAAGGTTTTCATACCTTGCTCTGACTGGAAGCCACCAAATTTTACTTATGCTCCTCCTTTGTAGCATTTGCCAACGTAACTGATATGCTCTGAAAAAAAGAAATACTTTTGATATTGTAAATTTTGCACATACGAAATGATCCCTGACCGATTCTTGGACCTTCCACCATAGCATCATGGGGGATACCAATAAGATGCACACACCTAGCATTCAATGTCATGTGCATGATTGTATGAGTGGCACTGGCATCTTATCTCTCACCAATGTCTGCATGTGCATCTTGTGCGATCTTTACTCACTTCAGAAGAGTAGATTGGTCATGAACTTTAACTCTCTTTAGCTTTACTTTTTGTTCCTACCATTGCTTGTCCCGTAGCTCCATCTTTGCCATGTCACACATGGGAGGAATGTCTTCTTTTAAATCTTGGCAATAAGCTTTCATGTTGCACAACACGAGCACAACATTGTCTTGATCTTGTCATGGGGATCAATTTCTTTGATAGATGAATGCACCGATAGCTCATGGTGGCCTTCTTCACGCAATTTGCACTCGGTATTTTCCCACACAGTGCTAATGAAGTCTTTGATGAAAATGTTGTTTTTGTTGAGTTGCTAAATTTTGGCTTAGGCACACAATGAGATTCCGCGTATGCACTCTTTACGGATTACACGCATGATGATCTTTTTTTGTTCCAACGTCATCTCTGTTGAGGTTAATTAAGAAAGAAAACATATACACTAGAAACATATCACGCTTGAAAAGACATGTATGTCCAACCATATTTATTAAAAACATGTCATGTCATGTCATGCTTAAAACAACTACGCCACAAACCGCCATAAACATACATTAAAAACAATCCACACTTAAAAAAACATGCATGTCATGTCATGCTTAAAACAACCGCACCACAAACCGCCATAAACATATAAATTTAAAAAAATCCACGCTTAAAAGAACATGTATGTCCAACCATATACATTAAAACACGTCATGTATTCAACAATGAATCACTTTGTTTTGTATTCTTCAGAGACATGTAAATGAAAAAGAGAGGATTAAGGAATTTCACAATACTATTTTATCTTTAAGGAGATTTGTTCAGGTTAGAGAGATGTAATTTTTAAAATTAAAATAAAAAATTGAAAGCATGTTGTGATTTCTTGGTCAAATATGAGTACCATAGTCAAGATCAAGGCCAGGGATATTTGCAAGATTAGTGATGAGTATTTTAAAAAATTTGTAGAAATTGAAAAGTATTTTGTGATTTTGGTTAAATATGAGAAGTATCTTAAGAATTTTTAAAATTTCAAGAGTATTTTGGATATTTTCACAAAATTTTAGGAGAATTTTACACTATTTTTTTCTTTAAATATATTTGCAAGGTTAGTATGTGGAGTTATTTAAAAACTTTGGAGAAAATTGCAGGACATTTTCCAAAATTTTAATTAAATATGAGTAGTATATTGACAATTTTTATATTTGAAGAGTATTTTAGTAATTTTTATAAATTATAAGAAAAACTTGGTAAAAATTTCTAACTAATATGACGACTTATTTTTTTAATATGTTTTATGACAAAAAATATATTACAAAATTTGATAGACATGATGGAGATGCGTACACAAAATACTCTCAACAGTCGCATCAGTGACCAAGTATGCCTTGTACATAGTCCACATTTATAAAACTCGATTAAACATTAAAAAGAAATGCACATACAATTATACGACGTTCATATGGCTGGATTAATGACCTTAACATTGCATATATGCAATAACACATGCTTCTAAATAAGTGACACGTTTTCAACCGTGTTACCGATCGAGTGCCACTTGAATCTAAAGACATCTGTGAAATACGAGCATCATATGGCCGCATTAGCGATCGATAACCATATATTACCTATTGCAAGGGGAAGGGAAGTTGACTCACTGTAATGATACTTTTATTGCTATGTTATCGACGAAGTATCCATACGATGTGTCAATACTTACCACAAGAACATCATTTTCCCCACGTGATCGAGGTAATACCCCCGTGGTAAGCACCATTCTAGAGAAAACTAACACACACATCCTCATTGTGTGGCTAGCTACCTTGTTATTTCTGTGCACTATGACACGGCACGCTACGACCATAATTCATAGCACCCAACACACACTTAAACATATGGGTCGTGTGGTCTGCTATTATGTTGCTGTCGCACATTGAGACGTAGAGCACGCTCCCATACAACCCCCTCACTCCTGCTCTCGTGGTGATGTTCCTTTGGATCTAGATCATCGGATCTCTCTCTCTCTCTCTCTCTCTCTCTCTCTCTCTCTCTCTCTCTCTCTCTCTAGCTCTCTAGCTAAAGCTCTCAAAATGACACCCTGAGGGCCAAGCATGCCCATTTATTTATTCCTTTACGGGCCCACTGGGCTATTGTATTTTCCTTGTGAGCCCGTTGGAAAACTTAAATAGCCTTCCGGGCCCGTCAAGAAATCAAGTTTCTTGTCGGGCTTCTGTGGGTTTCTAGGTTGCCAACAACCAGCTTGGATGTGATTACATAACTTGTGATCATGTGAATATGATAATTACACATCATAATCACAAGAAATTTCATGTGATCACGTAAATATTAAATCCTTGCCAAAAATGGTACAAAATGTGCCTTGTATTGACTTTCATGCATGTGTTTGCAAATTTCAAGTTCTACAAATATAGAGAATAACAGCAAGCGACTTATCTCGATTTGTGTGTTGGTGGGTAGCACTTTGCTGGCAAAGTTTTGGGCATCTCACGACCCTTAGATACAATGCTTCATTTTTAAAAAAAAATTACATTGTGTTGTGGCGACTTGCTCAAATCATGCTATATGATAGCGTGTGCATGTTTTTTTTTCTATTATTTATGAATATATAGGTTTCCTTCGAAGTTGAGCTTGACTGATGGTATGTCAACCTCGATGGCGATCACATTGGTTGAGATAGAGCAGTTTCCTCTTTAAACTTTGATACTCTTAGCATTCTGGCTCATACTTGTCTTTTTCTTAAAAATGATACTCTCTCCCACAAAAAAAATATACCCCCGCTCACTAATGCCGTTCACTCTCAACTCACTCCTCTCCTTTTTCTTTTTCTCATGCCTATTGAAACCACCCTTGTGTGTTTTGTTTTAAACAGCTTCAAAACTTCTCTTTGATTTCTCTCTCCGCCTGTATGTCTTACAGAGAGATCCTCTCTCTCTCTCTCTCTCTCTCTCTCTCTCTCTCTCTCTCTCTCTCTCTCTCTCTCTCTCTCTCTCTCTCTCTCTCTCTCTCTCTCTCTCTCTCTCTCTCTCTCTTCTATTTCTAGGTGGTCCATAGAGACTGAGTCTCTCTCTCACGACTCTCTCTCTCTTGTCGAGCATGTGAATGCCCTCCCGATGGGTAAAAAAATTTTAAATTCCCCCTTTTTAAAAATAAAGAAACCCTCCTTTTCTATCAATCTGCAATAAAGAAAGCTTCTTCTTCTTCTTCTTCTCTTTCTCACTTTGACACTGCAACAGAGGGTGGTCGCTCCCTCTTCTTCCTCTCTTCCTTCTCCTACTCTCAACCTGAAGCAATGAGGATGTTGTCAGGACACCGGCAAGGTCGGACTAGACAAGGGCAAGGCCGGGCTAGGCAATGTGGAAAAGGAGTCCAACTATGGCAAAGGTCCAGGGGCTATGCTATATAGTGGGTGGTTGGGTGGTGGACTCCTACGTTCTAGTTCCCCTTGTCTAACATTGGTATCAAGAGCTTGGTTCTGTTTTGGGAAAGGCACAACCATGGAGGAGGGGAGCCACACAAACTTGCATGAGCAAGTTGCATGTCGGGGTCAAGAAACCGTGGAGCACCTCTCCTATGAGGAGGACGACAAGCAGGAAATCCGTGGGCAACCCCCCTTGCAAGGAGGAGCCGCCAAGGTGGGACCTGCACCAAAACCAACCCTTGCGGGCTCTACGCAATCGCGCCAAGCGGGGGAGCGTTTCACAACCCAGGGCCAAAGCCCCTTGCTCAACCCAGTGGTCGCCATGGCCTCCCTTCCTTGCTCGCGTGCTACTGTAAGCGGCCATAGCCGCTGAGTGTTTGTTTTTTCACATTCCAAGGGCGCCCAACCCCTTGGGGGTTAGTGGCCGCACCCTTTTTTTAAGAACAAGGGACGGTACCCATAGTGGGGTACCCCCCCCCCCCCCCCTCACTCGTGTGCGGATTCGGCAAGGCCCGACAAGGCGCGGCATCTCGACACTGTCGGCACAAACTTTGAGTACCCAATTCTCTGCATATTACCGGCAGAAACTCGGACATTTAAGCAAAGCATTCCGACGGGAGTTCAAAGTACCATTATCTTTCAAAATCAATTAACGATTGCAAGCATAATTGATTTGGCTACCAAGGAATTGCGGAATTCCCTATACGGAGGACAATTTGGATCGATTTCCACAGGGATAGTATCGATTTTGACGGAATTAGCAAGGCTAATTACACTTTGCAAGTGATCTCAATCTCATGTATTTTTCTGACTATTCCTTGCACTGCATTGTGTCGCCATGGATTCAGATATCAATATGACATTTGATTTTGAGCAAAGTACGCCTGATCCTACCCACGATGGCCTGAGGCCGGGGATCCTCTAAAGGAGAGTACCCGCGATGCTACGGTAGGTGATGACACTTACGAATTGCTCGATATTCAAGAATTTTGTGCACTTCAGACACGCATGTCATGCATTTGAAAATTTTAAAGCTTTAAATGCAAATGTTACTAAACTATCCACATTAGTGATTCAATTAATGCAACAGCGTCCAAGGGTCCTGCTGACATGCACATGCACATGCACGAGCACATTGCTACACAACGGCAAGGCCCTTCTAATCTAGGGCAAGGCCCAAATGCTGATATGTTGCACACTCTCATTGCAAAAGAGGTGGATGAATTGTTGAAAAACACCAAACCACCAATTTTTAAGGGAGAAGACAGAGAGCGCAATAAGGATGCAGTGAATATATTTCTCAGCAAGTGGGATGGAATTCACGCCTTACGGCGTACTCCGGACGCAGTCAGAGCTCTATAAACGAGCTTAACTCTGGAAGGCAAGGCCTACAAATGGTGGATGTCTCTCAAGGAGAAGAATATCATACCACAGAGTTGGGCATCTTTTGAAGCTATGTTTAGCAAAGAATTTTTGCCTACAAATGAGGCAGATCGGAATTGGATAGCTTGGGACGCATGTTCCATGCGCCAATACCCATCATTGCTTGAATATATCTCTCACTATCGGGATGTTATCCTCAAGTTGGAAGGCTTTAGATAACTTTCAACAAGTACGAGGGTTTATACGAGGTCTGACACCAAAGCTTAAGAAGTACGTCAAGACCCAAGACCCTAAAACACTTGAGGAAGCCATAGTGAAAGCACATATTCATGATGATCCAGATGAAAAGAAAGCACATAATATGCACGTGCCTGCTAATACACATTGTAATACACGCACTTAGTATGGGCACAATAAAAGGAAATTTATAGTTGCCAATTCAGATGCATCTAAAAAACCCAAGGGGTCCAGGGGCCCTCTCTCTCCTGAGGACTTTGATAAAGCTAAGAAAGAAAAATTATGTTTTCAATGTTTAGGAAGCGGTCATGGAAAAAAGGATTGTCCCAAGGGGAAATCTGTTGCTCATGGCAAGGAGAAAGCAGTGCACACGGTGCAACTGCTACCTCTTGAGTCTTCCTCACGCTTCTCTACAGTGGAAGTAACACACACAGAGGTGGTACATGAATGATGTCTCACAGCTTCCATGTGGCAACAAACCTTTGGACCACATGAGTTAGTACGTATGCACGGATCTCTGCAAGGCCACAAGGTGCGCATCTGGTAGATGACGGTGCTACTCACAATTTCATCAATTATGGATTGGTGAAAAAAATCTAATTTTCTCAAACTCCTAGTACCCACTGCTACAAAGTAGCAATGATAAATGGACATGATACAAAAATTTGGGATACTCAATGCCGAGCTGTTTCATTGGAAGTACAAGGTTACTCCACATACTTGGATTTTCAGGTTATGAACATGGAAAGGGCAGACGTGGTTCTTGGTAGGGAGTGGTTGCATAGCCTAGGACCATCACTGAAGCGTAGCTATGAGCACAACAGCTTGATGTTTGAATCCCATGGCGCACATGTGTTGTTGTTAGGAGAGAAGGATGTACCTTCATCACCATTGATTTGTATCGTTGAGCTTATGCAACTCATTTTTTATAATGAAATAGATCAAGTTTTCTTGTGTTACTCGCTGTCTTATTTTCTTTCTAACATTGAATCTGTTGAACATTCCTCAACGCCGCATGCTTCTCTCTCATCTCTTCCACCAATGGCTAATTCTAAACAAGCAAACGTTGCTAGTGAGTTACAAAAATTATCAAAGGAATTTCAAGATGTTTTTCCTAATGATTTGCCACTAGGATTACCGCCGACACGATCGATGCAACATAGCATCGACGTGGCTGCAAGCTGTAAACCTGTTAGTAAACCGCCTTACCGTATGAGTTATTTTGAAGCTATTGAGGTGGAACGTCAGCTTGCTGACTACCTTAGTAGAGGGTATATACAACCCAGTTCTTCACCATGGGCCTCTGCCATCCTATTGGTGAAGAAAAAAGACAACAGTATGCGCATGTGCGTAGACTACCGTGGTTTAAATGCGGTTACGGTTAAGAACAAATACCCATTGCCCCGAGTAGATGAGTTGTTTGATAAACTCACTCATGCTGGCATTTTCACAAAAATAGACTTGCAATTAGGATATCACCACGTCCGTATTCGACTTGCTGACATACCCAAAACTGCATTCCGAACACGGTTTGGACACTACGAGTTCTTGGTGATGCCCTTTGGGTTAACCAATGCGCCCGCAACATTCATGACACTTATGGATAGTGTCTTGAAGCCGTACTTGGGCAAATTTGTCATTGTTTTCCTCAATGACATTCTCGTCTACAGTGCTTGTGAAGAAGAACACTTACAACATCTCAAGCAGGTGTTCGAGTTGTTACGAACAAACAAATTATATGCCAAGGAATCTAAGTGTGATTTTCTAAAAGAAGAAATTCACTATTTAGGGCATGTTATTTCAGCCAATGGGTTATATATGGATCAATCCAAAGTGGATACCATCCGGAAATGGCCTTCTCCTAAAAATCTGGAAGAGTTACAGATTTTTTTGGGATTTGCAGGTTTTTACCGAAGGTTCGTTAAAAACTATGCTAATATTGCTCTTCCCATGACGGATCAACTAAAAGGCAAAGGTAAAGCTTTTCAGTGGGGATCCCCTCAACAGCACAGTTTTGATACGCTCAAGGATGCATTAGCTACAGCTCCCATACTTGCTATTATAGATCCTTTGAAACCATTCATTTTGGAAACGGATGCCAGTGATCGTGCTATTGGATCAGTCCTGTTACAAGACGGATGGCCAATTGCATTTGAAAGCAAGAAGCTTGATGCAGCTTAGCAGAACTACTCTGCTTATGAGTGCAAACTTTATGCAATAGTGTCCACCCTAAAAACATGCGGCATTATCTGTATGGTGCTCAGTTTGAGATTGTGTTTGACCACGAAAGCATCAAATGGTTTACACAACAAACGCCTTTGAAGGGTCGGAAAGCCAAGTGGGCCGAGATTCTTCAGGAATATGACGCCAAGCTAAGGTATCATAAAGGTCGATGCAATGTGGTGGCTGATGCTCTAAGTCGTATGTCGGAGATCAATTCTCTCTTGTTCACAGAACTTCGTAGTGAATTTTTGGATTCTCTCAAAGGCAAATATGAGCATGATGAAGCATATTCCAAAGTGTGGAGCCATGTTCAAATGAGGGATCTTTCTCACTCCAATGATGGTAGTGTAACGTTAACCTCCACACCTAGTTCTCCTCTATCGAGTGATGAACTACAGCGATGGAAGCATTTCACCATCGACAATGGGTACCTACTCCATAAGGGGAGAGTTTGTGTACCGACGGACATAGACATTCGACGCCAAATTCTTTATGAATGTCATGATAGTCCAAGTGCAAGGCACCCGGGTATTAGAAAAACTTATGCTCTCGTACGATGACAGTTTTACTGGCTAGGTATACACGGCTTTGTTCAAGCTTATGTCCTGCATTGCCAAAAATGTCAAATTAACAAAGCAGAGCGCCTAAAAGCAGGAGGACTCTTACATCCTTTGGAGATTCGCAATGCAAAATGGGAAAGCATCTCTATGGACTTTATTGTGGGTTTACCAACCATTGTACGAGGTCATGACTCGGTATGGTTGGTCGTAGACCGATTGACTAAACTTTTATTCCAACCAAATCAATGGTTAAGACACCAGAACTAGCCAAGTTATTTGTGGACAATCTATACAAATTGTATGGTTTGCCAAGTAACATTGTCAGCAACCGTGATCCCAAGTTTAACAGTCACTTCTGTAGGGCTGTGTTTAAATGGTTGGGTACACAAATGAACCTCAGTACAGCCGATCATCCAGAAACAGATGGTCAGACTGAACGAGTTAACCAGGTGCTTGAGGATATGCTCAGAGCATACGTCAGCAAAAAACAGTCAGACTGGGAAGAATACTTATCTATTCTCGAGTTTGCCTACAACAGTGCTAAGCATGTCACAACTGGATTTAGTCCTTTCATGCTCATGTATGGGTTTCAACCTAGGTCACCTGTTACGGTGGGGTTGGCAACCGAAAAGCTCCAATAGGTTAAGGATTTTCTCCAAGACCACATGGATATGCTAAAACTCGCTCGTCAGAATGTTCAACAAGCTTAAGATAGGTATAAGAAGTATGCTGATGAGAAACGTTGGCAAGTTACCTTCGAGGAAGGGGAGGAAGTATTTTTACGTGTGCCAGAACATTCAGAAAGTCTGAAAACTGGGCCAACACCTAAATTATCTCCCCGATATTGTGGGCCTTTCAAAATACTCAAGCGAGTAGGTGATCGTGCCTACAAATTATTGCTACTTGCACATTCTCGTATTCATCCGGTGTTTCATGTAAGCGGTTACATGGGGACGACAATGTCATTGACCAACATATTTTGGTTGATTTCATTGAACCTCCTACCTTACCGCATGAACCTGAACATGTTCTCGATTATCATGAGTTGCGTACACGTCATCATGTACATCAACAAGCCTTAATCAAGTGGAAAGACTGACCTGAGGAAGGTGCCACTTGGGAAAACATTAGTGTTCTTAAGAAGAAGTTCCCCACTTTTGTTTTCGAGGACAAAAACTCTTCTTAGGGGGGAGTAATGTCAAGAGACCGGCAAGGCCGGACAAGACAAGGGCAAGGCCGGGCTAGGCAGTGTGGAAAGGGAGTCCAACTAGCGCAAAGTGCCAGGGGCTATGCTATATAGTGGGTGATTGGGTGGTGGACTAGGTTCTAGTTTCCCTTGTCTAACAGATGCTCTCCCCCTCCTTGATTAGTAGCCCCTCAAAAGCTCAATCTCTCGCCTCACACCAGACCAATTCTCTCTCTCTCTCACCAGATCTCCTCCCACTCTCTCTACCTGTAGCACTCCACAAAAAATCTCTCTCTCTCTCTCTAATGTCTCATTAGCCTATTTCTCTCTCCACTTTCTACTCTCGACTCTGTAGAGGGTCCTCTCTCCATCCTTGGTTTTGGTGGCAGGGAATTCTCTCTCTCCTTCCTTTGACTACAAGGAAAAGCAAGCCTTGTTCCTCTTTCTATTCTTCCCCTTCCACACTAGAGTGAGACTCCTATCTCTCTCAATTCAAATTATGCAAAGGGAGATTCTCTCTCTTCTTTGACTTCAAGAAACAAGAAATTGTTGGATTTAGGGTTGCAAGAAAACACACACAGCTTAGAGAAAATGAAGGAAGTTCAAGGCACGCAACATGGAGTGTATTACTTAGTGTGCAATGGAAAGATAAGATAGCCCTAGAGTGATGGGCATATATACAATGCACCGGGGGAAAAAAACTTCCTAGTAAGGGAAAGAAAATTTTGGGGGTCCTAAGTGTGTTCACACACATCACTACCACATGCATATGGTAACAAATCCCCCCCTGGAAGTGATGCGATGAACGAGAGCTGTCACATAGAGTATATATAGGGAAGTGCCATGCCCTGAGGACATGATCAGTCCACAAAGGGGAGTAAGCCCAACGCTTTGTGGAAAGCTTCAAACTTATCATGAGACAATTCCTTTGAGAAAAGATCTGCAAGGTTGTCTTGTGTTGGCACATAAGCCAAGTTGATCTCTCCTACTGAAAGCCTCTCCATGACATAGTGGTAATGCACCTCAATGTGCTTTGTGCAAGCATAAAAAACTAGGCTCCTTGCAACTGCCAATGCGCTCTGACTGTCAGTGTAGATAGTGTTGGGAGTGTCCTGTCCAACACCCAAATCATCCATAAGGTGTCTGAGCCATACACACTCAATTGTAGCTGTGAAGACTGCCCTATACTCAGCCTCACATCTGGAAGTGGCCACAGTAGGTTGCTTCTTGCTCAACCATGATATGCATGAGCTGTCAAGCATGAAACAAAAATCACTTGTGGACACTCGTGTGACAAAACAACCAGCCCAATATGAGTCCGAAAATCATGTAAATTTGGCGGCAATGATCCCCCTTGGGATAAAACAAGCCAAGATGTAACGTGCCACTCAAGTAGCAAAAAATCCTTTTGACAGCCTGCCAATGCTTAGACTCTGAGGTATGCATGAATCTGCTGACCTGTGAGGCTGCAAACCAAATATTCGGCCTGGTGTTGCATATATAAATAAGGCATCCAACAGCAGTTTGGTAAAGAGTGACATTAGCAGGATCACCAACATCATAAAGACTCAATTTCAAACCTTTTTCCATGGGAGTGGCAATAGGTTTGCAATCCTCAAGTCCAAACTTACATAGCAATGTCTCTCTGTAACTTTTTTGACACAAGGCAATACCACCATCACACTACTTAAACCGTATACCCAAGTAATGATGCAACAACCCCAAATCTTTTATCTTGAAAGTAGCATTCAAATCAGCCTTAAATTCAACAATATGTCTCTCATTTGGTCCAATGATCAACCAATCATCCACATAGAGAACGACAATGAGAAGTACATCACCCTCACGCTTTACATACAATGTGCGTTCTGTGGGTCTGTTACGAAAGGCTCGTTTGATAAAATGGGTATCAACTTTCTCATACCAAGCATGAGAAAATTGATTTAACCCATACAAAGCTTTCTTATATCTGCACACTTTATCCTCATCCTTTCTTGACAAAACCGCAAGGCTGCGTCACATAATCTTCCTCAAATATGTCACAATTCAAGAGAGCGGTAACAACAACCATCCAATTTTTTGAATTCTGTGCTTCATCAAAAGATAGAGGTTCCTCAACATCATGTAAGCTAGACACAACCAAAGCATAAAAATTCGATGCATGAGATGCATGGCGAGAACCTGAACAAGTACGACTAGACAAAGGTGCATCCAATTTATTGTCACGCAAAATATGCACCAGCCATTTGGCATACCTCTATCTTGCTCATTCTCAGCCCTTTCCTCATCAAGTACATAATGTACATCTGCATTAGTAATAGGTTGATTTGTAACGTTTTCAAAAACCCCCATAGGCTGTACATTTGCGTCATTGGAATTTACATTCAAACTTCCACCACTGAAAAGAGGCAACAATGTCATAAATGTCATGTGAGCTTACATTACTATCTCTAATACATGACAGCAAGGGCTGAACAAAATCTTCCACAAACACAACATCTTGTGAGACCAAGATACTCATTGTTTGTGGATGATACAATCTGTAACCTTTGCTTTCAGCACTACAACCAAGAAAAATACATTTGACGGAGTTTGCATGGACCCACAAACATCACTATGCACAAGATGCAACTTGAATGTGGCCCTAACTGAACCATCCTTTGGAAACTTTGAATGCTGCATCTTACCCAAAATACAGCCTTCACAACCATGTTTGATAGGTGCTTCAAGAGGTGGCAAAAAAGCAACCATATCAGAGTGGCAAAATTCAGATGCCTAAAACATGCATGCCAAAGTTTTGCATCTGAAATAGACTTAGAATCCACAATGCATTTGCAAAATTCTGCCCACACTTGTCATACAAAGTGAGCCTATACAACCCACGCCATAAAATGCCTGATGCAACAATCTCATCACCAAAACTGAGATCATGAATTGTACATATGTCATCCACAAATTTCATAAAACAAGACCAAGTCTAGCAAGTGCAACAAGACCAAGTCCAGCAAGTGCATATACAGACAAAAGATTCTTCTTGATCTCAAGTACATAAAGTGCATCAACAAGTGTGAAAGAACTGCCATTCACAGTAGTCAACACATTCTTTGCAAATCCCTTAATATGATAAGAGGCATTGTTGGCACAAGTGACTGAATTCCCATGAGGGACATCCTCGAGAGAGGTAAACAAGTCACGATGAGAGGTAATGTGCTTTGTAGCACCACTGTCAAAGTACCACACTTGAGCATCTACAACAACTGACAAACATGCATCATGGACAATAAGATCATAAGTGCACTCTGCACTAAAATCCCATTCTACATCAACATCTGCATCACTGTCTTCTTTCACTGAAGACTCAACAATAGCTGCATTTGTAGTGAAACCAGCATTAGTAGTGGAAACTGCCTCTTTCTTCTTAGCCTCTTTGGCCTTCAACTTAGGACACTGCTTGATCAAGTGATCATTAGCTTTACAATCATGGCAACGCATCTTCTTTTTTCCCTTATCACCAGAATTCTCAGAAAAATTGCTGCCACACCAGGAGGCCTACCAGATTAACTAATCTTTCCATCGAATTTGACTCAGCAAAGTTGGATGGGTACTATTGTCTTTGCTATTCTATCCTTTCTTGATCCAAAAGAAATGTGTTTGGATCTATCTCAGATATGGGAAAGATGTCCATCGATGCCAACATCCTTTCAATTTTCTTGATCCCATATTTTTTGTATAGCTCTTCTGGGCACATTGCTCTTCTCCAACTTTTGGTGTTGTTTGTGTTAATCTCGATTCTTCTATTAAATCCTTGTATTGTTAATCTTTGTCCTATGTAATCGTGTATGGATCCTGCACTCCTCAACCATGGCCTTCCTAAGAGCATGATGTGCCCCTTGGACACCCATAACCAAAAAACTGGTTTTAAACTTCTTTGATCCTACTCTAATATGAAGATTCTCAATCAGACCACTGGCCTGAAAAATCCTTTGGTCTGTCATTTTGATTATGAAAGGAGTAAGTTTCATCTCTTGAATCCCTAACTTTGTTTGACATGCTCCCCAAAAATGTTGACTCCAGCATTGCCATCCAGAATCACCCCTAGCAATGGTTCCCAATGTTTCCTAATCTTGTATAGATGACTGGTACTTTCTCATCTTTAATTTTTGATGAATTCTCTACCATTGCATTTGATTATCTCTTCCTCTACATTCTAATGAAATTGGCCGCTTTAGGTAACATTCTTTTGATATCATCTAGCTCAATAGTTAGCTTCTAGATTCACTCACAATCTTTGACATATATATGATCCTGTTCATTTCCAAAATTACTATCTAAACTGGATGACCTCCCTTCTAAAAAACTTTCTTCGCAGTGCCATGTCTCTGCTTGCCTATTGCATCTCCTAGATGATGGATCATTTTGTGGGGATTCAAATTGTTGTTGTTGAACATTTTTTATCCCTAGTCCAACTTATCAGCTTCGGCAGGTCACTACCTTCCCTACTAAAGATATAGCCTTGGATATCTTAGATATCTGCTTGGATAGTGCCTCGATCCTTTTGGTCCAAGCTCCTTTCTTCCTACTCTTGGACGTGTCCTCCGACTCACTGTCCGAAGAGCTAGAGCTGATACATTGGATCCTTTAGTTGATGATTCACTATCACCGAAACTCTCTCTTCCTTTACGACTCTTCCCTTTCTTGGCCCGTTTCTCTAACTTTAAAGCTCATTGCACCAAATCGTAAAACTTTTGAGTAAGTGTTGGCACTTTGTGTTCTCTTAATTTCTTGCTTCTGAACCCACTCAAAAACCATGCACGCATGCATTTTTTGATGGTGGTTCATTCATCAGTTGCTTGGTCAATTTCTTAATCTTCTCCACATAACTCTTGATAGACAACTTACCTTGTTTGATTTTACTCAATTCGCAAAGGATGTCCTCATCCCCACGATTCTCGTTATACTGTAGTAGGAACGCCTTCTTGAGCTTACTGTTACATGCTAGGTAATGGTAGTACCACTTCTCGCTGCGTCCTTCAGGTTTTGTGGAAAGTACTTTGCCCATTCATCTTCATCGACGTCCTTGTTGAGATCAACATATTGTTCTAAGGCTTGTATATGGACATCTGGATCATCCTTTCTATTGTCCTTGAAGGTAGGAAACATGATATTCAAATCACTGAACCTTTCACTGTATTTGGTGATGATTTGATTCTTTTTCTCTGTGTCTAGACTTTTCCTTGTGATCAGATTTCTTCTCTCTATGTCGATGCTTGCTATAATGATCCATGTCTGCCTCCCATCTATCATTGTAGTTATCATCAATTTCTATAACCGTGTAAGTCTCATTCCCATGACCACATTTTGTGTGTAATCATGCTCGTTTACTGTGCCCACTCATACCACTGACATCCTTGTGAACCATTGCTTTGCCTCTTCCATTGAATGCCAAGACCCATGTGAATGAGAATGTCTCTCAACTCTCTCTAAATAGTGTCTTCTCGAGTGTACTAAATGCTCCTCATGCCCTCTTGTCCTTGGGTTGGGATCAATTTGCTCAGTATGAGAGTGTGGTTCTACACCAGAGGCTTGCTCCAATTCCTCATCTACTATGCTGATGTGGACTTGGTCTTTCGTAAACAATGTAGTCACTCTCCGTCTTGATACTGAACGATGTGGCCGCATTGTGAATAACTGATTGACTCTAAATTCTAAGTAGGAGATTGGTTCCTATCAAGAGCTTTAGCTCAGCATCATGATCGCCAAAACGAAACGAGGTGGTCACTTGACATCTATTCCAGGTTTAGAACTTTAGAGTCAGATGTCAGATACCAAATTCGATGGATGGAACAAAATCAGACTTCATATGAACAAATGGAAAAGTCAGACACAATTGAAGCGAAAGAATAGATTCATATAAGAATTGAGACAAATGGATCTTAGATATTCAAATTTATGAGTTCAGAAGTACAATTGCTGGTGCATTAAGTGCTCAGGTACAAGACAATACAAGAGTTCCAATGACTCATGAGTGATACAATTGAGCTCTGCGAAAGACCGACCAACAGACAAGACCTCAAATGACTAACTGACTGTACAGTTATCGACTAGTAACTACTGGTAACTCCACTGTTCTTCGTAGAAGCCGCTTCTAGGGGCAAGTTCTCGCTATCTACACCCCACCGTAGAACCCTCTACGAGCCTCCCTGCTCCGAGGTCTCGCAGGTTGCAAGAAGACAAGCGAACCCTGCTCATGTGAACCCTAAACTTGTATGAGAAATCTTGAGTCCTCACCTTGTTATATAAACGGGAGGTAGTGAATAAAAAATTCTAAGGATCTTATTCTCTAAGAGGATGTGGCATGCTTAAACCTTGGGAGCAAGCTCATGCGGCTCAACCCTTGACTCACATTGGTTTGTAGTGTGAAAGATCCGGGCTCAACCCTTGACTCACATTGGTTTGTAGTGTGAAAAATCCGGACGTAGTTTCTGAGACCTTAATTTTCAAATCAAGCATTTTAGTTATAAATCTTGATCCCTAGAATATATTACATTTCGGCATAATTCGAGGTTGTCACATCAATTTTCCTTAAAAATAAGGGCCAATATTTTTTTTGGAGCCACCCATGCATTGATATTAAGAGGTACTAACCTCTATCAAGTGCCCACTAATTGTTCAAATACTAGTAACAATGTAGTTTGAGTAGACACTACCCTGTGTTTAGGTGCACAATTTTGAGATTGTTAAGGTTGCTAAGAGATAAGCTTGGCCTTGGGTAGGATGGCCAAGGGGAGAACTTGTGAACATGGTATGCAGACATGGGGATTGGCAAGAAGGGGGCAGTGTGCTCATGCTCACTACCAAGGAGCAAAGGTCTCCATTAGAAGTGCATTGATTGGAGGAAGCACACCTAAATGAGGCTCCCCTTCTAACCACCACAATGTACAATCTTCTGCAATGTGCGATCTCTTGTCGAGGATGTGGGCGAAACCATTTCATAGGGTGTGTACATAGCTTGTAATCGTAACACATATCTTGCTTCTCATCCCCACGACCCACCACCCCCCAAAAAAAGGAAGATACCAAGGCCTAGAGAAAAGAAAGGTCTACATTAAAATGAGGGGCTACTTCTTGGAATTTCCGTAAATCTCCACAGCTTTTTAGACAGCGGTGTCGAAAACGCAATTTACGAATTGGCTTTTGGGCAGGTGTGTATAATTTTCCTCCGGTCCTGCTCTCTTTCTCCTTCTGTTTCTTTCCTCTGCGACGCACGCGACCCCTGCTCGCAAGTTGCCACCGTTGGAAGGTAACCTGTTCTCCAGTTACTTCACTTGATTCCGATTTGTGTGAACGGTTTTTGTTGTATGTTACGCCGTTTTGATTGGAAAAACTGGGCTTTGCGTGCCATATCTTGCTGGTTCGTTTTGGTGGGCTATTCAAAGCTCTGCGCATAATATTACACACGTACTCTGCTACCACTGCAGCCGCCTTTGCTGCAGGTAGGACTGTTGGATAGAAGTTTAGTGACTCGGGTTTTTTTTTTGTAGTTGGGAGCAGAGACATACATACGGAGTTGAATATTGTTCTTCACCAGAGACAAATGTGCTTGTGTATGTGGATACGCACTCTCTGTACATCAACCCTCCACGTCTGTAAATTAATTTGCAACTGATGGATGCCATTTCTGCAATAACACTTGAAATGAAGCAAAACTAGTCTTAATTTCTCCTGCCAAGTATTAAAGGAGTTTGCTTTTTTCCATAAGTTTTGTAGAGGGATGAAGGAGAGGAAGCGATCATAATAGTAAATTTAAATTGTCGAAGGGGTTTAAGCTTAAATCAGATTATGGTAGGGGACTTATCATGGGTCTGTTAAGTAGCAACATAGACAATCATTTTGAAATTTTCTCCCTTATTGCGGTTTAAAAATTTCTTAACTCGAATGTATTAATGGAAAGCCATGTGTTTTGCAGAAATTTATTTAATCAAGAGTCACCATGGAAATTTGTTCATCTAACAACATTGAATCAAACTGGGAGGACCTGCCAGCAGAACTTCTGGTTCACATCCTGTCTTTTGTGGATCACCGGACGGTCATCATTGCCGGCGGTGTATGCACAGGCTGGCGAGATGCAATGAATTTATACATCTTAAAGCTTTCGTTCAAATGGTGAGTCTCTTGGTTCCGGAGCATTTGGTTTTTGTCAGTCGATCTTGCATGTTGAATGTGACAACTCACTAGTAGAACCTAGTTTAGAAGTACAGTAGTATAGTTTGTTTTCTTTTCATTCTTTGATGGTTGCGGGCCAAAGGTCACCAAGTTAAGTTGTCTATGTCGACATTAGTTGGGAGGTTGTTTTCTTCACTCCTGAAGAGCTTCGTGCACCGCATTGACTTGTTCAAGGTAGCTGGCTACTCTGTTCTGTTGTCAATTTTCCAAAGAACAGGGATGAGATAAGGGGTTATCAACTAGGGCTATCATCTATCCATCATATTAAATAGCACATAACTGTTTTTAGGAAGATGTCTCGCTTTATCCACAAAGCTCTTCAAATCCTAACAGATGGACACTCAGGTAAGGCGATTATTCATTCGAAGGGGTTAGTCCAAAGTCCCACCCTATGGCTTACTTCTAGTTTTTTTGTAGACCAAATGGGGCAAGGCTCTGCTTACTTCATGAGTGTTGAAAAAGTCTTAAATATTTACATGTCTGTGTTGACTTTGAAGATTACTACACTTTTGCGGTTTGATCTCTTTGGCCTCATCGTGTCTAGGAATGGATTGTTAACATTCTCTTTTGTTGAGACTGTTTAGGCTCAACTACATCAAAAGTTACTTGGCATCGCCCTTCAGCATAAAGGTGCTCAATGCTACCAAGATTCATGTGAAAGTCGCATATTGATGTAGCCTCAAACTCGGAACTATTGTTCAGATATCCCAACAGATATTCAGAGAGTGACAAGAAGCTGATTGTATGTAGTGCTAGGCTTCTTTACGGCTAACCTTTGTCTCCAACGTTCGAATAGAAACTTAGTTGCATGGATTATTGCAGGCAGTAAGTGCGTATTTGATTGGGAGAGCATATAGTGTAACAAGTATTGCATCCTTATTAGGCACTTCTACGCTTACCATTGTATAATTTCATGCTCGTGCGTTTTTGTCCGTGCGTGCGTGCGTGCGCGTGTGGTGATTTGGAGCCTTTGTCACGATGGTCCTGATGATGTAATAAACTCTCAAGACTATGGGTAATGGACCTGATGGAGTTTGGGCATACTTCTAGATCCTTTGAGAGTTTATACACGCATCCCTTGAGCATGTTCAACTTGGAGCTACATTTTTATCTGTTGAGCATGGATAGTGTAGTCTTATAGCCATATCTAGCTCTTGTTCTATTTGCTGAGAAAGTAAGTATTAGTACCTAGAAATGGTTCAGGGTATTTGGAGAATCGGTTGCACACATAGTGACACTGTATATGGTTTTCAAGCTTTCCAAAGATATTATTTTGCAGTGTCCAGTGATGTCATCCGACTTAGAAAATAACTTGGCATAGTGTCTCTCAAATTTCTAATTTCAATATATATTGTTTTATTAGGGAAAGGCATTCATCTTGTGGTTACCATGCATGGGTGTGTAAGCGCGCTAATGCAGCTGTTTTCTCTGGGCGTGTTTAGGTGCCATCAAAACATTAGTAATCTTGTACGGTCGGTTGCCCCAAAGTTCAGCAAGCTTCAGGCTTGCCAGCTATGGAATAGCGGGCCTTACGTGAAGGATGAAGCGGTCAAAGCGTTGGCCTATTATTGCCACGACCTTCGAGATTTGGATCTTTCAAAGGGCACCTTGATTACAGATGATTCACTGTTTGCGTTAGCGCAAGGGTGTAGATTGCTAGAGAAGCTGAATTTAAGTGGCTGTACGAGAATCACTGAGCAAGGGGTGATTTTTTTGGCTGAGCATTGCAAGTGCATAAAAAGCCTGGACTTATGCGGCTGTAAGAAGGCTGGAACAGATCAGGCTCTTCTAGTAAGATTGTGGCATTTTACTTTCAATCTCAATTTTGATGGGGATTCCTTATATTGAATGCTTCTTTTTTTGTCAAATGATGCAGGCCCTTGCGAAAAATTGTATGACCTTGGAAGAATTAAATCTGGGCTGGTGTGAGACAGTAACTGATATAGGGGTTACTGGCTTAGTGTCCTGGTGCTCGGACCTTAGGAGAATCGATCTGTGCGGTTGTCTTGAGATCACAGGTACTGTGGAAGTTTCTGCATTGTGAAGGCTTAAGTTGGTGTGTGTGTATGTGTGTGAGGCAAGAGGGGGAAAAAAATAAAAGGGTGTAAGAGGAAGGAACAGTGAGTGTAAGAGGTGTAAGGAGAGTTAAGAGTGTGCACTGTGTATGTGTGTGTGCACAATTACACATGTACGTACTGTGTATGCTCTTTGAAAATCTGTGTGTATTTTTTGCTGACATGTTGTTTTTTTACCTCTTTCAGATCGGAGTGTGATCGCATTGGCAGACAAATGCCACCATTTGTCTGTTCTTAACTTGTACAATTGCTTTCTTATTACAGATGCTGCCATGTATGCCCTGGCAAATAGCAGCAAATATAGAATTCACCATACCAGCCAAAAGCGGAGGTGCCAAGATAACATTAGCTATCTCACAGAGAGAAGTAATTTGAGCAGCATTAGCAGCAGCAGCCACAGCTCTTCTAGCAGTGGCAGCATTATCAGCAACAGCCGTAGCTGCAGCAATAATGAAGGGAGCACGCTTACTAGCTGCGACTACTTGATGTCGCGTCCTGCTGATGGACTGGAGGAATTCGGCTTGAATTCGCTCAACGTGGGCATGTGCACACTCTTGTCGGCACAAGCAGTGCAAGCGGTGTGCGATGCCTTCCCGGGGCTACATACTTGTGCAGAAAGGCATTCGCTGAATATAAGTGCTTGTGTCCGTCTTATACCGGTCCATTGTGCTTGTGTCACAGAAGCGAGAAAGCAGAGACGATAAAGACAACTTGATACTTATCTTATACAAATACTATATCTGTCTATATCTATACGATTAGTATGTACATGAGTGTGTGTGTGAGAGAGAGAGAGGGAAGATGAGTAATGCCTTCTTGTACAGCAGTGAAGGATCACTTTCCCCCACTTTTTGTCCCCATGTAGAGAGGACCGAAGGGAATGCGGATATATAGATAATTCACAGGACTTATTTCCAACTAAACTGTATGCGCTATAACCGTACTCAACATTTCATCGCAATCTAAATTTGAGCATAACATTTAGTTAGTTTGTGAATGTAGGCTGCTTCAAGGATTGTCTTCTGTCAGCTATGGTGCACAACTGCGTGACAAAAGATACTTGTCGTCGCTGACCGGTTTGAAAGGAATGATTCCTTTCAAAGATGAATGCAAGTTAGTGTGTGATGCTTGTAGCTTTTCTTCTACAGTACAATAAAAACATTTTAATAATCATATGGGAGTTGCATCAGATTTTTGGAGATGCCTTATATCAAGCTACTGCGATGTCAATGTTATGTACTATACATATGTGTGTGCACTTGTGTGGTGTGAAACAAGCACTTTAATGCATGCTTGCATTTATTTAGAAATGAATTCAATTAATCTTCAGAGTAGTTAAGTAATTCTACGTCCAGCATCGTCCCCTAACCCCATGATCCTCCCCTAACTGTCGATCCCTACATGTCTGGAGTACAAATATTCTGTGGTTTATCTCATGTGATATGTACATGTTTTGAAAAGTGACGGCCTGAGAGTTGTTATGGTATGTTTTAAAAGTGACCACCCTGGACATGTTACCTGCTTTGATTGAAAGTGCACTGATGGAAGCAAGAAAGACGGGTTTCTGAACATTTGGTTTATTTCAGTGATTACTTTGTCAAACTAGCTAATATTTTTATGGGTCGATTGCATTGAAGACTCTTGCAAAGTACCATGGTTTGAGCACATTGATGCATCTCAGCATGCAACTGCTCGAGGCATCTGAGCACTGGATGTTTAAATTTTCTGATTAATTTAAAAAAGTTTGGACTGTTGCTCTCCAACTGAAACATTTCTACATGGCTGTAGGTGATCAGTTCGGAATGTCGCTCGCAACCGGCCTTAGTATTTTCACGTGCGTCTTATTGTTGGCTTCTCGATACAAGTCCTGGTACTGTCTTCAAAAGGTATTGTAGGATTTGGTTTATAGTGGCCAACTCGAAATTGTAAAAATACTTGAGCCATGCAAATTCGTAGAACACCTCATTATTGAAACATCTTGGCTCAATGTCATTGTCATTGCAGCCAATCCAGATATTTTAAAGATTCATCTCTTAAATGCATGCAATTGCTTAAAGCAGGGACAAAGAATGGATTCCGTGTATGTCTTCTCGTTTGTGTGTCTTTGTCATACACGTCCGCCTGGACGTGTGTGCAAGTGAGATGGTGAAAAGCCGTTGGTTGGCTGTGACGTCCGCCAGAGCAGAAAAGCAGGTGGCTCACCCCCTCGCCCAACCTTGGCATTGTGTGGACATGAGCACAAGAAGGCGCGCGAAGGATGGCCAGTGGGTGTGAGCTTCTCCAGCTCACTGTCGCTCGTTCGCTGGAAAGTGAATAAAATTAAATGTGTCCTCCGCCCGTGTGACAGTATGGGCGCCCAAAGGCGTTCTTTTTTGGCTTGTCCGGCGCCTGTGTGTGACACGGGCCTAAGTACATTTGTGAGGGCTATATGAGAAGGGAGAAAAGGACTAGAAGGTAATCTATGGATAGAAGGCTTACTGTGCCAATACAATGGTGCCATTCAAATGGACCTTTGGAGAGCTAAGAGGCCCCGTGTGTAATCTCTACCCCATATGATAAGATGATAAAATTTGAGAGAGCTATGAACTGCTAATGGGGGAGGTTTCACGTGATATGCTGAGGAAATTGGAAGTTTTTGCGTCTTCTTTACATAGAAGTGGAGGCTATAAATACGAAAAACAATCCTGTATATTCAATTTTTGTGATTTGTCGAAGATATAAGCTATAGTAGATAATGATGCCATCGTGCTCGTCTATAGCTTCTTTTTGTTTTAATCTCTCTCTCTCTCTCTCTCTCTCTCTCTCTCTCTCTCTCTCTCGCGTTGGCAACGAAAGAGGTAGACTTTTTGACTTGCAAAATCCCTCAAGAGTGCCCAAATGGTGCCGATCGTGAGGGCAAGATGTACCGATTTACAAATCATGTGCGAGGGCGCTTCCACCAAAAGTATGCTATGCTATTGCATATCAAAAACCTGAAGCCCCACAAGCAACCAACGATAAAATGGACAGGGAACAGCTGCCAACTGTTGCTCTTGCCTACCAACTTGTATGATTTGATAGCAAAAAGCATTGGATAAACATAAGAGAGAGAGAGAGAGAGAGAGAGAGAGAGAGAGAGAGAAGTCGATGACTAAGATGTGGGAGAAGAAGCAACTAACATCACCAAGAGTTGCAGGAGGATTCCACAAGATGAGCAACAAAGCACTGCATTGAAGCTGGACTTGACAAGGAGCTTTTTTGCAAGAATAGAAACCAATCCACTTGTTGAAGGTCTCTCTTCAGGACCAAAGCTGGAGAGAACTCTAAGAAGTCAGCCAAAAAAGGACGCTTTGATGACAACCACCGAGCGGAGCTCATGCTATGAAAAACACTTTATACAGGCAATTACAACGCAAGTAGGTAGGGGCTACCCAATCAAATCACATAAAAAAATAGAAGGAATCAAAGCAGATACGGACGAGGGTGGAATAGGGACTTTGTCAAGTGACGCGGCAGTCAGACTAGAAGGGTGTGTGGGCGAGCTTGCGGACAGAGAAGCAAGGGCCACACAGAAGACGGAGAGGCCTTTCGCCTCGCAAGCTTGCAGCTGAACCTCTGCGCACCCGGGGAGGAGGGGGATTGTAGATATTTAATATTCAAGGCTTTGACATCCGAGGGCGGCTGTGTTTTGGTCTACAACAATTCACAGTACGTCATACCTCTACACACCCATGTTCGACTCTCCAATCCCAGTTTTTAGAGGGCGACCCTCTATTGAGAGGTATGAGTTGCTAAGGTAAGGAATCTTGGGACAAATGAATAAATAGAAGAACCTGCCAGTAGGTGCAACGATTTGTGAAAGTGCATTAAATTTAGCACGTTCAACCTCCTTAAGAAAGTTGGTAGAGTGAATAGAGAGTATAGCAACACACCCAAACTAGATAACACAAGAAATTATGAGGGAGAAAAAAAAAGGAAACCAATGAAACGAAACAAAAACATGCTCTAAAAATAGACTTCACTTACACCCACTCACCCCATACGCCCGCACACCCACTCGAGAGTTAGATTTGAAAGCACGAGGAAAAAGAAACAAAACTCTACACGCATCTGATACACATATACTCTCACACATACACATAAACTAGAGTAAGGAATGCAAGCTGACACTTATTGACACTTCATGTTTGGGAGGGGACTCAGGAGCTACAGTCCCAGATCGTTGTCGTTTGATCGTGGACCGTCCTTCCTTTTTTGGAGGGGAGTTACCGTCCTCGATCGTTGTTGATCATGGACCATCCGATCCATTCATATGGATTGGATCGGGTTTGACTTCATGACCTCTCATTCATGGGGTGAATGTCTTACCATTGCACTAGCGTCCACTCTTTGTTATGGAAGAAAAAATGGAGCATTCCAATTAGTAATTTCAGCACTCCCGTGATCTTGGTTCACACTGAGTAACTACACCAAGTTCACACCATGAAAATGGAGCGCACATGCCTTGCAATGTTCACATATAGTTCACACCAACTTCACATGCAAGTTGATAACTAGTTCACGTTTGCCCAAGTTTACACTTAGTTTACATGAAGTTCACATTCAAATGCAAAATCAACGGTTATGATATTCACCAATTTTCAACCATAAATTCTCTCAAAAATTGAGGTGTCAATTAATGACGAGAGGATAACTACGGATCAATGTGGCGCCTCTCGCTCATTGTCCGGGGATATAGGTTCGAAATGTGAGCCAGAGTGTCGGGCTGTTGGCTGTGGGAAAATTGAGAGTCAAGAGTTGCCGCACTGCACAATAAGGTAGTTATAACTTACTTGGTAATGCTAATGACGCACAAAAACCGCTTGAAAACTGATAACACTGACGAATTGATGCACAATTATTGAAGCAGTGCCGTTAATGACACTTGTTAATTAATTCAAATGACGGTTTAGGAGTTTAAACTCCCCTCACAATTTCCCTCGAGGCGTTAATGGTTGCGTGATTCATAAAAACGGATTAATTAAACCTAAGTTGACGTCGATGATCAAAATTTCTTCTATGTTGGGCTTCTAGATTCAGCCCTGCTTAACTTCGTTCGATCTTCTCGAGCCTTGGCTTACCGAGCTCCCTTCAACTTGCTTTGACTGAGTGCCTTTTCACTTGCTTCTTCAACTCTCTTGCACACCTAGTCGAGGTCGAGATAGAGAGAGAAAGTTCCCTACAATCATAATTGAGAGATAGAGTCTCATCAATTATACACCGATGCTCCTTCAAGCTTGAGTTTTCCTTTTAAATATAAGTGGAGGCTTCTTTCAGAGAATCTTTGAGTATGGTGAATTTTGGGATTTGTTCCAACTTCTTCATGTGGCTCCATTTCTTCTTGTTTCCCTTGGCCTCAAATGTCATGGCTCTTGTGAACAATTGCCACTGTATGATGGAGATGTAACATTTTTCTTACTTTGGCCATATAGGGATGGTTAGTGGAATCATACCAATATCTACCTATGGTTGGATCTTTAATTGGATTGCTTGTTACACTCTGTGGAGAAAAAAATGGCATTTTTCCTACTTTTCCCACATTAGGCTCTTGACCTCCACCACATTTGATGGGTGAATTTCTCCTTGTGTTTAGAGGTCACCCATCCATCTATACTCTAAATTGATCTATAGGGCAAGGTGCAAGTAATTTTCAATCCTTTGACCAAGTAGGAAGTTGACGAGGATGATGTGTATAGCTCTAATGGGTGTGAAACCTTTTGAGTAGGGTTTGACAAACTAGGGAATCACATGTGTAGCTGCAAATTCAACCTTTGATGTCATATTGGAAGTCCAAGGGAGAAAATCATGATTTTTCTCATGTCTTCCACATTTGGCTTTCAAAAAAGGCGATACTTGATCATCCCTTTGTACTCGATGAGTTAAGATGGCTGGTCACCTTGCACTAGAATTTGGACTACTTTCATTGGATTGGGACTAGTTTTAGGCCTTGATTCTGAGAGACGTCCATCATAAGGGAGTATGGTGACTTCCAATTCATAGGGTCTCTTCTCAGAATTGATTTTTACTTTGAAGAGGACATGCATGATACTTTCACTGCCCAAAATACTCAGTGATGCAAAATGTGAGGAAAAAGCATGAGTTTTTTTTCTATCTAGCATAAAAACAAACTTTTTCCATCATGCATTGATTCATACAAAATTATACATTTTTTTTGAACGTTTTTAAGGTACCACTTCATTTATCATGTAGTCATGTTGACCAATATAGGACCATTGTGTCCACATAAATGATTCGGCAACTAATCACTTGCCCCTATGTGGTATAATGCCCCATTTCTGGCTCGTTTGTAATGGTCCTTAGAAGCTCTATACAAGTTCTTCCCCCAATCTATCATCCCATTATTCTTAGCATATATGTGACGGTTTCTCGGGCTACAAAATTTTCTACTGTTGTACCCCTTTGAGCACTATCACTAGTAAAGTTCCTTGCTTTGATGTTCTCAAACCTCTCGTTAATTCTTGCATCATTCTGACAACTAGGAAAAAGTGAAATTTTTTGCTGCACGGGTTTTCTAGTGTCCCAAAATTGAAGTTTGAGGTTAGGGGTTTGTTACTAAGATTAAGAGTGACCCTCCCCTAGATTTTTGTTGACATTGGGTGCCCCAACACGGTGTAAGCATCACTTTCACGTGTGAGCCAACCTAGGTCTACCTAGGTAGTCTCCCTACTCTTTCTGACATGCAATGGAGTCAAACGATAGTGTAACACTCTTTTAGATGAAATCGGAAAATCCCACAACTTTGAGACTGATTTCAATGCCTATGGATTCCTATTTTCCATTTGATTTGGGAAAATTTCATTTATTTTGGGAATGTTATAGAATTTTTTTTTGTTGAGGTCTTGTGTTACATTAGACAAAGAGATAGATTCTCAAGAAAATGGTGGTGTTGAGAAACACCCTTTTTTTGTCCCATCCAAAATTTTATTTTCATATTGGTGTTGATTGATACTTTATAAACATACATAGACAAGGATAACAAGAAAAACAATATATGAAAATGAAATGCTATTCAGTTTGTCCTATTCAACTAGCTTGTGCTTTCTCCACAACATTGGATGGAATTTTAATTGCTTCTACAAGTCTTCCACCCATTGGAGTCCATGACCACACAACTGCATCAACACACTCAACGCTTTGGGTCAGCAAGATTGCAACACCAATTCTTTTTCCAACAATCCTCATATTGTTCTTGGATTGTGGGATTTTTTTTTTTGATGTTTTGGTGCCCAATATTGAATGAAAACTTTATTGAAGTTAAGAGATGAGCTATCTATATCAACATCTGACTCTGCAACTCCTAGCCATATCAGATATTCTGGATCTGCGGATCTCACAAGAACAAAATCCCCTTTCCTTACATCAATTTGAGGCCTAAAAGCTTCCTGTGACCTTACACTTTGATGACCAACATAGTGATCATTCAATTATTCATATCCTTGAAACTCATCTGTGTCTTCCTCTATTTGTTGCATTCGATGACTCCTTGTACTCTTTGGCCAAAATGATGTATATTCACCAATTTGTTTATTGGTTGGTTGTTCAAGCTCACTAGTTGTTTTTTGCCAATAAATAATAACTGGCTCTATGTATTTTGTAGAATCGTGCTCCTTTCCCTTTAGTAAGTTCATCTTTTCCAGAATGCAAGATATGTTTTAATCCCTTGAATAACAAGCGGACTATCCCTCACATAGTCTGCTATATGAACCGCATCTTGACAACCTACTGTGGAAATTTTGGTTTCCCTTTATCATCTTTTTTCCACAACTCAATTCCTGACTTCCTTGGCATCCAATCAGGTGATTTGGAGTGAAGTTTGTACTGCATTACTGGGATTTCACCTTGCATAAAGAAACAAAATTGAAGTGGCTTAGAGTGTCCAACAAGAGCATCTTGTCCATCACACATGTAGCCTTTAACAAAGAATTTGAAGTCACGAGCTTGCGTCATCAGAAATGGTGCTGAGGCTGAGCTTTCACATCATAAATGGCGTTGGAGCTGAGCTTTCACATTTTTGAAAATGTTCCATCAAATGTGGAAAAGTGTATGTCATTCCTGTTTGCAGTTTCTCTGAGAACCTGCTAAACATTGCATCTATGTCCTCATGTGTATAACCCACCATTAAGAATCCCAAATACACGGTTTTGAAAACACCTTTTGCTACTAGCAAGGATAAGTATGCAAATAAATATGGAGTCTTATTCTCTCCTGCAAAATTATATAGATGTAGAAAAACATTCTCCAATTTTCAAAACACGGGAGTGGACATGGTACCAACAACACATTGAGAGGAGGTTGATTGCAAGTTAGCAATCTCTTCATTACATCCTTCAATAGCCAATGGTGGTGTTACTACTGATGATGCATTCCTCTCACGCTCTTTCATCATTCTGTTTTTGTGGTCTAGAGATGTCCTTGAATTCAATGCATTGACCAATATTAGATTGCTGCGTTGCATACCCTCATGGAATAAATCTCCTAGCTCATGGTTTTCTGTTCTTTACAAATTCTTTAACACTAGGTTGGTAACCTAACAGGACATAAAAGTGTCCTTTCAGGGTTTTGAAAAAAACCTCCAAAACCATAGTAGATCCACTCATTTTGTAAAATACTTTCATGAGGTTATAGTTCAAGGCTTACTACAGATGGAAAAAATAAGAAACTTGTAAAATTTCTCATCTTTTGGTCACACCAAGCCTCCAAAGTTGACGGACCAGTACATTTTCATCAAAACAGTCATTTCTTACGTTTTGTTGCATAAAAATAAGATTAGGGATTTTTGTAGGACTTGAGATAAATTCCCTAGTTAACTTCAATGGGTTGGTGATCAGAACATATGATTGCTTCTCACTCACTATTTTTTGTTTTGCCAAAAGAAATAGGTACAAAAAAGTTGAATTTTTACCATTCTGCAAACCTATAATCAAAGTTTCTATAGCCACGCTCAATACAAATAATATATGCATGTTTTCTTAGTTCCCTATTGTCCTTTAGGTTCATAAGGAGCCATGGAGCATGTCAAAAGAATAATACATCTCTTACCACGGGGAATCTTGGGGACAAAGATGAAGTGCTAAATACAGCAAACATGAAAAAACTGGGTTCAACATTATGAGTGTAGAATCCCATAGAAACTATTCAATATCTAGCCAAATTTGATCCTTATGACTAGATATGGTTACTACTTACAAAATGCATGTAGTTGTCACAAGAAACTAACAATATTGAAAAAGCTATACTTGATATACTAGAATGTTTCGTTTTCTTCTATAATTGAAAAAATCAACCATCGTTGTCTACTATGCAAAATAGGGTTTTAGGTGCCCTAAAACTCAAGGAATATTAGCTTTATGTCACAATATGTGACATAGAAAATCAAAACTGCATTCGGATATCATGAAAGCCACCAAAAAAATCATAGAAGAGCTAAAGTTGGCTAAAAAACAGGATTTGACAATTTTTGTAATTTGGTCATAACTTACAACTTTAACATTTATTTCTCCCTAGAAGCATCAAGACATGTTGAGGACTACTAAAGATAGTTCTCTAGCATTATAGACCTCACAAACATGAATTCTAGAGTGGTATAGTTGCAAAAATTTAAAAAAAAGCCAAAAACAGGACCCATTTTTTCATACAGTTTAGGTTGTGAAATGTTGTGCAAGGACAAGGTTAAAGATGGAATTGATATTCCAAAAAAATGTCGAGATTTTTTCAGCTCATGAGAAAACTTTCTAGACAGATAGCACCTCAAAATCCATTTTGAAACTCTTGACATAATTCAAGGAAAATGATCACTTAACAGGACATAAAAGTGTCCAAGGACATAAAAGTGTCCCATTACCAACCTAGTGTTAAGCATAATGCAAGGGAACCAACTGTAGCATTTGGATCTAAAGGCCATTCAATGAGAAATGACCATACATCCCATGACCATGCCCATGTGCACATGTTAATGATACTTGCAACTGATATGCATTCACATAGTCTTTTGAGTTCACTCGCAATCTAGGTATTGCTGTCTTATTTTGGTCCATTTTATCATGTATATTGCATAAATACTTATCCTTTTGAATTTGCAAGAACTTACGCCAGGTGTAGTACACATTTCTACAGCTTTGTTGTTGCATCATGTGAATTCCTACGTTCATCCTTCAAACATGAAATCAGCTCATCATCCTTTGTTGACTCTAGTTGAGACTTTATCCGACTACACACAACACATCTTGCGAACTCGATTATTTTTTACAAGGTCACATTAGCAAGTTCTATATTCAAAATACTATTGAATGTAGTGCTAGACATTGGCTTGAGACTCATACTCTCGAGTGTTTTATTGACATCATGTAAGATGTCTATTTGCTTGTACGTGTTCGGTATTGCAAGCAAGGTTTCCCTGGTAACATCTTCCATAGTTCTACTCTTATGTGGCATTTTCTCTAAGTTTTCATCTACAAAAGAGCACATCAATTCCCTTCCCATTTTTGTATGGTCTCTTACTTCTCTTATGACAATATCATTACCATGCACTGAGCGTCGAACCCCATTTTCAAATTGTTCACGGTGTTGGGAAAGAAGCAAACTGGAACACCTCTATAGCGATGTCACCCAAGAGCGTTGAAAGAGAACTACAAGAACACCAAAAGATTTGGGAAACCCCTTTGAAACACCACAAATCAAACAAGAGTAGCCCCCTTGATAATTTACTGGTCGTCGCCCACCCAAGAGACTATGTCACAAAGAAGGAAGAAACCTGCTTAGGCACGGAATTACGAACGGCGCCTACCAATGCTCTTGAAAAAAAATATTTCCCCTTCATCAAAAACCACTTTAAAAGCCCCCCTTAAAAGCATACATCACCCACAAGACGTATGGGTTTCCACAACTCAACCTACATAGTTTGGTCCCAAAGCTGCCATACAATCTAGGCTGCAGAGAACAAACCATAACTCCAAAACCCCAACTCCAAAAGACATGATTTCAAACTTATAAAAATCTATACAAACTCTGCAACAAAAGTGCTGAAATCCTTCAAATCAAACCCATGCACAACTATGTGCAAAATCAACGCGAATAGGATGCTGTAGAAGGAAGACTATGTGTAGAGAGAGCTAGTCGATGGAAAAAACATTGCATCCAAAGGAATCAAGAAGCCAGAATGATCTCAAACTTGAAAAATTATGAACTTTGGCTATACTTGTTTAAGTTTGTACATGAGTTTAAGTTATATACAATTCTCACTTCAAAAAACTCACTCACAGGCACTTACAATAGCCCAACAGCTGTCACTAGACTAGCAACTTACCATGCATGTACATGTGCTTGCTACTGCAAGCTAAAAAACCCACACACCCTTTTGACATCTGGAATCACGTATGTATGTACAAACTTACAAAAAACGGGGTGTTAGAAATGCGCCCAACATAGTTTGCCACAGGTGAGCCTGCTGGATCATTCATGATCAGCAACACAAAAGAGATCCTGTAAACCACATGAGGGTGTCAGGACACCGGCAAGGCCGAACTAGACAAGGGCAGGGCCGGGCTAGGGGATGTGGAAAGGGAGTCCAACTAGGGTAAAGGGCCAGGGGCTTTGCTATATAATGGGTGGTTGGGTGGTGGACTCTCAGGCTCTAGCTTCCCTTGTCTTACATTGGTATCAGAGCTAAGTTCCTATTTTGGGAAAGGGGAAGGAATGGTGCTTTCTAGCCACACAAAGCCTTGCATGTCGTGGTCCAAGACTGTGGGAATCACCCCTTGCTAAGGAAGTCGACGAAGAAGAAGCCCCGTGGGCACGCGGGCTTGGCAAGGAGAGCCGCCGGGTGCAGGAGTACCAAACCGACGGTGCGCAGGCTCATCAGAGGTGCAAGGGCCTGCTGGTCGTTTCTCAACACAGGGCCGAAGACCCTCTTGTATTGCATCGTCCGCCCCCGGCGTTCCAAGCACCTGCGCGCTACCTGCTCACGGCCATAGCCCGACTGGTTCGTTTTTTTTTTCCCACTTGAGGGCGCCCAACCCCCTTAGGGGTAGTGGCCATACACAAAACTTAAGCATAAGGGGCGGTACCCATAGTGGGTACCCCACCCCCTCCCACTCCACTCCACGTGCGAGTACGGCAAGGCCGGAAAGGACGGCATCGACGAAGCCGGTACACATTTCGACACAAATTTTTTGCCTATTATGCAGAAACTCAGAGATTTCAAGACCACCAATTTGGCAGAGTTGCAGTACAAGTTTTTGGTGAAATCAATTACCGCTTTCAAGCCTAATTGATTCAGCTATCAAGAACTTGAAGAATTCCATATACGGCGGACAATTCGAATCACTCTCCACCGGACTACTCTCAATTTTGACGGAATAAGCAAGGCTCATTATACTTTGCGAGTGCTCTCAATATCAGGTATTTTTTCTGCGTACTCCTTGCACCGCACTGTGTAACCATGGATTCGGATATCAATATGACATTCGATTTTGAGAAAAGTACTCCTGATCCTGCCAATGACGGCCCACGCTCGGATCCTCTCAAGGAGAGTACCTGCGACGCTATGGCAAGTGAAGATACTTACGAATTGCTCGATATTCAAGAATTTCGTGCACTTCAGACACGCATGACAATCATGGATAAAAATTTTAAAGATTTAAATGAAAATGTTACTAAACTATCCACATTAGTAATTCAACTGATGCATCAGCAGTCTAAGAGTCCTGCTGACACGCACATGCATGAGCACGTTGCTACACAAGGGCAAGGCACGTCTAATCTAGGGCAAGTCCCAAATGCTGATACGTTGCATACTCTCATTGCAAAAGAGGTGGATGAACTGCTAAAAAACACCAAACCACCGATTTTTAAGGGAGAAGACCGAGACTGCAATAAGGATGCAGTGAAGATCTTTCTTAGCAAGTGGGATGAAATTCACGCTAATCTAGGGCAAGGCACGTCTAATCTAGGGCAAGGCCCAAATGCTGATACGTTGCATACGCTCATTGCAAAAGAGGTGGATGAACTGCTAAAAAACACCAAACCACCGATTTTTAAGGGAGAAGACCGAGACTGCAATAAGGATGCAGTGAATATCTTTCTTAGCAAGTGGGATGAAATTCACGCTGGTGCAACCAAAGTTGGTACGAGATAGAAAATGGTCTATGCTAGGCAAAGGCAGCAATCGAGTGCAGTGTAGAAGGCTAGGGTAGGCGCCAAGGCCCTGGGCAGCCAAAGGGTAGCGGGAAAGTATGTTTAAAGTGGCTTTTTAGGCCAAAAATGTTGCAGGATGGTCCAGATGGAATGGCAGATGAAGGTGACCAAAAGGCCAAGTCAGTGTCTTGAAATGTAGTGTTTAGTGTGCTCTAGAAGCCCGTCTAGACGGCTCGTCAAACAGAGCCCTGATGAGCGAGATATTGAAGTTTAAAGCGGGAGTGTGTAGCAGATCCCCGATGGACAGGGCAGCTGGGGACAGGTGGCCCGGGCTGATGTCAGTATATACATGTGTAGTGCTCGAGTTGTGAAACATGCCTGTCTTCTCGAACTGCAAATCGGAGCTCTGGTTAGCAAGATATGGTCAGTTGAATTTTTTTCGGGGGCCGGGCCTGAGCTTATTTGACCGCACTGGAGAGTGCGCCATCTAGCATCGTTTCGGCCTTGGCAAGGTTCTTAGTGGAAGTGTGCATCATGAGGAGCTAGCACAAATCAACGGTGCATCAAACGGACACTCGGTCAGCTAGATGCAGCTCAACGAAGTCGGGAGGCAATGCCGGGAGAAGAATTGGCTGACGTTTTTCCTGTTTTTTTTGCGGCCTCGAATAACGCATTCGAAAGGATCTGAAGGCGGTAAGTTTTTTACGGTCCGGGACAGGTGCAGCGAAGACTCGGCACGGTTTGGTGGATCGAACTTTCGGCCCATGGGCAGGATATGAGGACCAGGAGGAGAAGGCCCAAAAAAATGGGGGGTCTTTCAATAGACTTTGGTGATTTTAGGTAGGCTTGAGGCTACAGGCCGCTACGTGGCGGGATTTTGCCCCACATGCGGTATCAAAAGAGGAGGGCCTGGCGTACATGAGTTGGGCCGGAGCCACCAGACAGTATGGAAGCGAGAGAGGGAGCTCTCCCTGCAGCGAGCGATGGCAGCGAGCACTGGCTTTGCACGAGTTGCGCTTTGGGCGTGTTTTGGCCAAGGGTGGGGTGGCCCAGGCGGCGCGCCCGTGTGAGGAAGGAAAGGCAGGCGGCTTAGGCGGCTCCGATTGAATGCCACGTGGCAGGAACTGTTGGGGGGCAGTTCCCGCGCCCCGCTTCACCCCAAGCTTTTGAGATAGAAAGGGAGGGCAATATCGACCTCGTATTGCCTCCCCCCTTCATGAAAGAGGAAGGTCCCACAACACGGACAGAGAGCATAGAGAGAAAGAGAGTTCGAGGGCGGCAAAGAGGCCATTCCAAAGGCCGTGAGGGCAGAGCAAGGAGCAAAAGGGTCAATAGAAGCAGAACAAACCAAAGCTAAGGGCAAGGTTGAAGCCAAGCCAAATGAAGGCCAAGGCGAAAGAGAGAGGTGATAGAGGAGTCGGATAGAGAGAGGCAAAAAAGTCAAAATCAAGCAGTGCAAGGTTGAGGCCACAAAGGGGAAAAAATGAAAGATTAAAAAAAAAAACCAAGGGGCAATAGCGACATCACTAATGCCCCCCTCCCCCCCCCGCAAGTGCCAAAGAGAGCAGATAGAGCAAGTCGGTGCCCCCTTCCCAGAAATACCAAAAATGGGTGCCATATGGACCAAAGGGCAATTTCCCAAATTTAAGACACACCCCCTCCCCCCCCCCCCCCCCCCTAAAAGTCAAAATTGGATCAAATTAAGGGCTTTTTTCTTGGCTTTTGGAGGCCGTTTGAAGCCTGCAAAGTGGAGTTCTCTAGCAAGCTAGCCCCTTTGTAACTTTTGCTTGAAAATGGCAAAAGGGTCAATAGAAGCAGAACAAACCAAAGCTAAGGGCAAGGTTGAAGCCAAGCCAAATGAAGGGGCGAAAATGAAGGCCAAGGCGAAAGAGAGAGGTGATAGAGGAGTCGGATAGAGAGAGGCAAAAAAGTCAAAATCAAGCAGTGCAAGGTTGAGGCCACAAAGGGGAAAAAATGAAAGATAAAAAAAAAAACCAAGGGGCAATAGCGACATCACTAATGCCCCCCTCCCCCCCCCCGCAAGTGCAAAAGAGAGCAGATAGAGCAAGGCGGTGCCCCCTTCCCAAAAATACCAAAAATGGGTGCCATATGGACCAAAGGGCAATTTCCCAAATTTAAGACACCCCCCCCCCCCCCTCCCTAAAAGTCAAAATTGGATCAAATTAAGGGCTTTTTTCTTGGCTTTTGGAGGCCGTTTGAAGCCTGCAAAGTGGAGTTCTCTAGCAAGCTAGCCCCTTTGTAACTTTTGCTTGAAAATGGCCATGGTGATCGCAGTAGAAGTCGGTGTATATGTTTTTTGAAGTGCAATCTAGCCACAATTGCCTCCCTTGCTATTTTTTACCCTTTCCCCCTTCTCTTTCTCCTGGTTTCATGGTTCTCCTCGGTGTGGGCTTTGTGGATGTGTGTGCCCCCCCTGACCGACGGGGTTTTGTGTGAGAGAGTGAGATTGAGTGGCTGTGTGTGTGTGTAAGGGTGGAGACATGCAGTGATAGTAGCAGGTGTACCTTGTGTGGTGGTTTGTGGAGTGTGTGAGCAGGCGGTGGTATGCTAGTGTAAAGTGTTTCTTTGAAGGTGTTTTCTGAGAGGATAGGGGTGCTGTGAATACCCTGAGCTATAGAGAGGCCCTTGTGTTTGTGCCGGGCATGTTCCCCCATTCCCCCTCTCCATCTTCTAGTGCCCCCACGGAGGAATGTGCTGATGGTCCTAGTTGAAGTCGAAGCAGTGATTTTTGTGATGCCAAAGGTGCGGCCTTTGAAGAGCAGGTGCTGCTAGTGATGGCTTGGACGGGATTTCCCATTTTCACTGGGGTTGAAGATGCAGAAACTTGGCTTCAAGACTACGGATTGTTCGTGTTGGAAAGCGGTTTATCGAGAGAAGATGGTGTGGTACAAGTGTTCCCGCTCCTGGTTCGTGGTAAAGCAAAGCTATGGTTCGATAGCCTTGGTGAAGAAGAAAAAAGAGACCGCGAAGCCCTGGAGACGGCTTTTCAGAGAAGATTTGTTGCAGATGCGCAGCTAGATGAGGTAAAGCGGAAGCTAGACAGTTTAAAGAAAATCTTGGAGGGAGATTTTCAAGCGTTCGAGTGGGAGTTCGAAGCCCTATGGGGGAAGTTGATGAAGGTAACTGCAGCAAAAAATGCCAATTTTTTAAATTGTGTAAATTCATGAATTGCCTGCATGAGGAAGTACATGATAAGGTGGAGATAGATGGCCCGATGTCGTATGAAGAGGCGGTAGCTCTAACGAGAGGGCGAACCAAAAAGATTTTGAAGAAGCGCGAGGCTAGGCAAGGTTTGCCAAATGAGGTGATGCCAAAGCAGTGTAATGCGGTGGTAGCGGAGCTGTAGGTGGTGCAAAGAGAAGTGTAGGTGCAAGAAGAACCAAGATTTCTTTGGCTAGAGAGAAACAGGATGGTGCCTATGCCGAAGATGCCGGCTAGAGCGGTTCCAATTGTGGAGGAGGTGCAAGTGGTTTCCGAGTGGACAAAGAATGTGCTATCAAATTCAAGTGTAGCTGTTGAAGCTCCATTGAAGTGCGGTAAAGAGCAAGGAGTGCGGTTTGTAGACGAGGTCGAAGCAGTGAAGCTAGAGGAGATTCCCGAGCTTGAAACCGAAGTGAAGACTGTGTGGAGTGATGGTAGTCTATGGATGCAGACACGAGTTGGCATACTGAATGTCCCAATCCAGCTATGATGAGTTTGACCTCTTACATGTGAGTGGAGAAGCAGTAAATATATGCGAGGAGCAGCCTAAAGTGCAAGCCAAAAAGCTTAGTGGAGACCAAGTGGAGCAATCTAGCCCTACATGTGGAGAAGAGCAGGTAAAGCTGATGTGCAATGCCATGCTAATGGCCATGTTGATGAAGGTAGCTATAGAGTATGCCATAGTGGTGCAACAAGTGTAAGATTTTGCCAGAAGGCATGAAGCAGTTACGCCTATGGAAGAGGACGAGGAGGATGTGATAGAGAATGAGTTTCTCTCTTCCTTGGCAGAGCTTGATGATGTAGTAGTAGAAGAGCAGGTAATTGCAGCTGACAAGCAGGTGGTGCTTATCGAACTTGAAGGGCCAATTGACGAGGAGGAGCTCGACGATGCTGGAATTGAGTTCATGGCAGGTGAGAAGGGCGGAGCAGAGTCAATGTTAGAGGTGCTTCCTACGCAGTCAATGCCCTCTATGACAGGTGATGTAGATTCCAAGGTGGTGTCCAAGCTTTCTAAGGAGGTCTATGAGTGGTGGTTAAAGGGGATGCTAGTAAAGGCAGTTGTGCAGTATGCTGTTGAGCAGGTGTAGGATTTGCTAGACGAGGATCTAGATTTACATGGATGGGAGGGCGGGTCAGATATGTTAGGTCTGTGTGGTGTGAGTGATGGTACAAGAAGGTCTTTGGATGGTGAGCACGAGGGTGCTTTATTTGGTGTTCTTGGAGATGCTTGGTTGCGACTGGGCAATTTGCCAATAAGTGCTTGGAGTGGTAGAAGCATGCTGGTGGTAGGTTGGATATGCACTTGGATATGTGCCTTGGTGTGGCACTATGCAAGGTCGTTGCAGGTGGACGGAAGAGACCAGTGCAAGGTGTTTGACCTAGGCGGTTGATGACAACTAAAGCAGGGGGTTGGGCAACCCGCATGAACAAAGACGGCGGGTTACAGGTGTCAATTTTGTACATATGGTGGGTGTTTTGCAATGTACAGAGAGTTTGTTTTTGGTGTGTTTTTTTAGTGCAATAAGCCCATGTGTGGTTGAACATAAATGTTCAACCAGGGGGTGGGCAATGATGGTGCAACCAAAGTTGGTTCGAGCTAGGAAATGGTCTATGCTAGGCAGAGGCAGTAGTCGAGTGCATTGCAAAAGGCTAGGGTAGGCGCCAAGGCCTTGGGCATCCAAAGGGTAGTGGGAAAGTATGTTTAAAGTGGATTTTTAGGCCAAAAGTGTTGTAGGATGGTCCAGATGGGATGGCAGATGAAGGTGACCGAAATGCCAAGTCAGTGTCCTGAAATGTAGTGTTTAGTGTGCTCCAGAAGCCGTCCAGACGGCTCATCAAACGGAGCCTCGATGAGCGAGATACTGAAGTTTAAAGCGGGAGTGTGGAGCAGATCCCCGATGGACAGGGCAGCTAGGGACAAGTGGCCCGGGATGATGTCAGTATATACATGTGTAGTGCTCGAGTTGTGAAGCCTGTCTTCTCGGATTGTGAATCAGAGCTCTGGTTAGCAAGATATGGTCAGTTGAATTTTTTTCGGGGCCCGAGTCTGAGCTCATTTGACCGCACTGGAGAATGCGCCATCTGGCATCGTTTTGGCCTCGCCAAGGTTCTCGATGGAAGTGTGCATCATGAGTGGCTAGCACAAATCAATGGTGCATCAAACGGACACTTGGTCAGCTAGATGCAGCTGAACGAAGTTGGGAGGCAATGCTGCGAGAAGAATTGGTTGACGTTTTTCCCGTTTTTTTGCGGCCTCGAATAGCGTATTTGAAAGGATCTGAAGGCGGTAAGTTTTTTACAGTCCAGGACCGGTGCGGCGAAGACTCGGCACGGTTTGGCGGATCGACTTCCGGCCCATGGGCAGGATATGAGGACCAGGAGAAGAAGGCCCCAAAAAATGGGGGGTCTTTCAATAGACTTTGGTGATTTTAGGTAGGCTTGAGGCCACAGAGCCATAGGCCGCCACGTGGCCGGCTTTTGCCTCACATGCGGTATCAAAAGAGGAGGGCCTGGCGTACATGAGCTGGGTCGGAGCCACCAGAGAGTATGGAAGCGAGAGAGGGACCTGCAGCGAGCGATGGCGGATGAGCATTGGCTCTACGTGAGCGGCGCTTTGGGCATGTTTTGGCCAAGGGGGGGCGGTGCAGGCGGCGCGCCTGCGTGAGGAAGGAAAGGCAGGCGCCGTTGGGGGGCAGTTCCCGCACCCTGCTTCACCCCAAGCTTTTGAGATAGAAAGGGAGGGAAATAACGACCTCGCTATTGCCTCCCCCCTTCATGAAAGAGGAAGGTCCCACAGCACGGACAGAGAGAATAGAGAGAAAGACAGTTCGAGGGCGGCAAAGAAGCCATTCCAAAGGCCGTCCGACAGAGCAAGGAGCAAAAGGGTCAGTAGAAGCCAAAAAAACCAAAGCTAAGGGCAAGGTTGAAGCCAAGCCAAATGAAAGGGCGAAAATGAAGGCCAAGGCCAAAGAGAGAGGTGATAGAGGAGTCGGATAGAGAGAGGCAAAAAAGTCAAAATCAAGCAGTGCAAAGGTTGAGGCCACAAAGGGGAAAAAATGAAAGATAATCTTGGGGCAATAGCGACATCGCTAATGCCCCCCCCCCCCCCCCCCCCCAAGTGCAAAAGAGAGAGAAAGAGAGCAGATAGAGCAAGGTGGTGCCCCCTTCCCAAAAATACCAAAAGTGGGTGCCATATGGACCAATTGAAGGGCAATTTCCCAAATTGAAGACCCCCCCGTCCCCCCAATAAAAGTCAAAATTGGATCAAATTAAAGGCTTTTTTCTTGGCTTTTGGAGGCCGTTTGAAGCCTGCAAAGTGGAGTTCTCTAGCAAGCTAGCCCCTTTGTAACTTTTGCTTGAAAATGGCCATGGTGATGGCAGTAGAAGTCGGTGTATATTTTTTTTGAACTGCAATCCAGCCACAATTGCCTCCCTTGCTGTTGTTTCCCCTTCCCCCCTTCTCTTTCTCCTGCTTTCATGGTTCTCCTTGGTGCCGAATGTGTGGATGTGTGTGTCCCCCGGACCGACGGGGTTTTGTTGGAGAGAGTGAGATTGAGTGGCTATGTGTGTGTAAGGGTGGAGACAGGCAGTGGTAGCAGGTGTACCTTGTGTGGTGGTTTGTGGAGTGTGTGAGCAGTGGAAGTTGAGCAGGCAGTGGTCTGCTAGTGTAAAGTGTTTCTTTGAAGGTGTTTTCTGAGAGGATAGGGGTGCTGTGAATACCCTGAGCTATAGAGAGGCCCTTGTGTTTGTGCCGGGCGTGTTCCCCCATTCCCCCTCTCCAACGCCTTACGACGTACTCCGGATGCAGTGAGAGCTCTGCAAATGAGCTTAACTTTTGAAGGCAAGGCCTACAAATGGTGGATGTCTCTCAAGGAGAAGAACATCATACCACAGAGTTGGGTAGATTTTGAAGGAATGTTTAGCAAGGAAGATTTTCCTACAAACGAGGCCGATCAGAATTTGACGGCTTGGGACACATGTTCCATGCGCCAATACCCATCACTACTTGAATATATCTCTCACTATCCGGATGTTATCCTCAAGTTGGAAGGCTTAGATACCTTTTAACAAGTACGGGGATTCATACGAGGTCTGACACCTGAGCTTAAGAAGTATGTCAAGACCCAAGACCCTAACACACTTGAGGAAGCCTAGTGAAAGCACATATTCATGATGATCCAAATGAAAAGAAAACACATAATAGTCACGTGCCTGCTCATATACATGGTAATACACACACTCAATATGGGCACAATAAAAGAAAATTTATAGTTGCCAATTTGGATGCATCTAAAAAACCCAAGGGGTCCAGGGTCCTCTCTCTCCAGAGGACTTTGATAAAGCCAAGAAAGAAAAATTATGTTTTCAATGTTTACGAAGAGGTCATGGCAAAAAGGGTCGTCCCAAGGGAAAATCTGCTGCTCACGGCAAGGAGAAAGCAGTGTACACGGTGCAACTGCTACCTCTGGAGTCTTCCTCACGATTCTCTACAGTGGAAGTAACACACACTAAGTTGGTGCATGAGTTGTCTTACAGCTTCCATGTGGCAACCAACCTTTGGATCACATGAGTTAGTACGTATGCACGGATATCTGCAAGGGCACAAGGTGCGCATCTTGGTAGATGACGGTGCTACTCACAATTTCATCAATTACGGATTGGTGAAAAAACTCCAATTGCCTCAAACTCCGAGTACCCACCGCTACAAGGTAGCAATGATGAATGGACATGATAGTGAAATCTAGGATACTCAATGTCGAGCTGTTCCATTGGAAGTACAAGGGTACTCCACATGTTTGGATTTTCAGGTCATGAACATGGAAAGGGCTGATGTGGTTCTTGGTAGGGAGTGGTTGCATAGCGTAGGGCCATCACTGAAGAGTAGCTATGAGCACAACAGCTTGATGTTTGAATCCCATGGCGCACATGTGTTGTTGTTAGGAGAAAAAGATATACCTTCATCACCACTGATTTGTACCGCTGAGCTTATGCAGCTCGTTTTTGATAATGAAATAGATTAGGTTTTCTTGTGTTACTCATTGTCTCATTTTATTTCTAACATGAGTCTGTTGAACATTCCTCAATGCCGCATGCTTCTCTCTCCTCTCTTCCACCAATTGCTAATTCTAAACAAGCAAACTTTGCTAGTCAATTACAGAAATTGTTAAAGGAAATTCAAGATGTATTTCCTAATGATTTGCCATTAGGATTACTGCTGACACGATCAGTACAACATAGCATTGACGTGGTTGCAGGCTGTAAACCTGTTAGTAAACCACCTTACCGTATGAGTTATTCAGAAGCTACTGAGGTGGAATGTCAGCTTGCTGACTTCCTTAGTAGAGGGTTTATACAACCTAGTTGTTCACCAGGGACTTCGCCTATCCTCTTAGTGAAGAAAAAGGATGGCAATATGCGCATGTGCGTAGACTACCATGGCTTAAATGGGGTTACAGTTAACAACAAATACCCATTCCCAGAGTAGATGAGCTGTTTGATAAGCTCACTCACGCTCGCATTTTTACGAAAATAGACTTGCGGTCAGGAGATCACCAAGTCCGTATTTGACTTGCCGATATACCTAAAACTGCATTTCGAACACGGTTTGGACACTACGAGTTTTTGGTGATGCCCTTTGGGTTAACCAATGCGCCCGCAACATTCATGACACTTATGGATAGTGTCTTGAAGCCATATTTGGGAAAATTTGTCATTGTTTTCCTTGATGACATCCTAGTCTATAGTGCTTCTGATGAAGAACACTTACAACATCTCAGGCAGGTGTTTGAGTTGTTACGCACAAACAAATTATATGCCAAGGAATCTAAATGTGAGTTTCTAAAAGATGAAATTCATTATTTAGGGCATGTTATTTCAGCTGTAACAGGCTATACATGGATCAATCCAAAGTGGATACCATTCGGAAATGGACTCCTCCTAAAAATCTAAAAGAATTACAGATATTTTTAGGATTTGCAGGTTTTTACCGAAGATTCGTTAAAAACTATGCTCAAATTGTTGTTCCCATGACGGATCAACTAAAAGGCAAAGGTAAAGCTTTTCAGTGGGGATCCTCTCAACAACACAGTTTTGATACACTCAAGGATGCATTAGCTACAGCTCCTATACTAGCTATTGTAGATCCTTTGAAACCATTCGTTTTGGAAGCGGATGCCAATGACCGTGCTATTGGAGCAGTCTTGTTACAAGACGGACGGCCAATTGCATTTGAAAGGAAGAAGTTTGATGCAGATCAATAGAACTACTCTACTTACGAACGCGAACTCTATGATATAGTGTCTGCCTTAAAAACATGGCGGCATTATCTGTATGGTGCTCAGTTTGAGATTGTGTGTGACCATGAAAGCATCAAATGGTTTACACAACAAACGGCTTTGAAGGGTCGGAAATCCAGGTGGGCCGAGATTCTTCAGGAATATGACGCCAAGCTAAGGTATCATAAAGGTCGATGCAATGTGGTGGCTGACGCTCTAAGTCGTATGTCGGAGATCAATTCTCTCTTGTTCACGGAACTTCGTAGTGAATTTTTGGATTCTCTCAAAGGCAAATATGAGCATGATGAAGCATATTCCAAAGTGTGGACCCATGTTCAAATGAGGGATCTTTCTCACTCCAATGATGGTAGTGTAACGTTAACCTCCACATCTAGTTCTCTTCTATCGAGTGATGAACTACAGTGATGGAAGCATTTCACCATCGACAATGGGTACCTACTCCATAAGGGGAGAGTTTGTGTACCGACGGACACAGACATTCGACGCCAAATTCTTTATGAATTTCATGATAGTCCAAGTGCAGGGCACCCGGGTATTAGAAAAACTTATGCTCTCGTACGATGAAAATTTTACTGGCCAGGTATACACGGATTTGTTCAAGATTATGTCTTGCATTGCCAGAAATGTCAAGTTAACAAAGCAGAGTTCCTGAAAGCAGGAGGACTCTTACATCCTTTGGAGATTCCCAATGGAAAATGGAAAAGCATCTCTATGGATTTTATTGTGGGTTTACCAACCACTGTACGAGGTCATGACTCGGTATGGGTGGTCGTAGACAGGCTGACTAAACTATGTAAGTTTATTCCAACCAAATCAACGGTTAAAACACCAGAACTAGCCAAGTTATTTGTGGACAATCTATACAAATTGTATGGTTTGCCAAGTAACATTGTTAGTGACCGTGATCCCAAGTTTAACAGTTTTGGAGAGCTGTATTTAAACGATTGGGTAAACAACTAAACCTTAGTACAATTGATAATCCAGAAATGGATGGTCAGACGGAACGGGTTAACTAGGTGCTAGAGGATATGCTAAGAGCATACGTCAGTAAAAAACAGTCAGAGTGGGAATAATACTTACCTATTCTCGAGTTTGCCTACAACAGTGCTAAGCATGTCACAACAGGTTTTAGTCCTTTCATGCTTATGTACGGGTTTCAACCTAGGTCACCAGTGACGGTGGGGTTGGCAACCAAAAAACTCCAACAGGTTAAGGATTTTCTCGAAGACCACATGGATATGATGAAACTTGCTCGTCAAAATGTTCTACAAGCATAGGATCGGTATAAGAAGTACGCTGATGAGAAACGTCAGCAAGTTACCTTCGAAGAAGGGGAAGAAGTATTTTTACGTATGCCAGAACATTTAGAAAGCCTGAAAACTCGGCCAACACCTAAATTAACTCCTCGATATTGTGGGCCTTTCAAAACACTCAAGCGAGTAGGTGATCATGCCTACAAATTATTACTACCTTCACATTCTTGCATTCATCCGGTGTTTCATGTAAGCCGTTTACGTAAGCGGTTACATGGGGATGACAATGTCATTGAACAACAGGTTTTGGTTGATTTCATTGAACCTCCTACCCTACCGCATGAACCTGAACGTGTTCTTGATTATCATGAGTTGCGTACACGTCATCACGTACATCAACAAGCCTTAATCAAGTGGAAAGACCGACCTGCAGAAGGTGCCACTTGGAAAAACATTAGTGTTCTTAAGAAGAAGTTCCCCACTTTTGTTTTCGAGGACAAAAACTCTTCTTAATGGGGGCGTAATGTCAGGACACCGGCAAGGCCAGACTAGACAAGGGTAGTGCCGGGCTAGGCAGTGTGGAAAGGGAGTCCAACTAGGGCAAAGGGCCAGGGGCTTTGCTATATAATGGGTGGTGGACTCCTAGGCTCTAGCTTCCCTTGTATTACAAAGGGAGTCTTCACCTTATCTTCATCCTTAGCCACATGATCACAAAATTCTTCAAAAGAAGGCTCATCCTCAATTAGAGTCATCAACCTTGCAATATAATTCTTCAACCTGTAGCCATTTCCACGTGCTTTATGTGGGGTACCATCCAAGTCAGCAAGCTAATATGTACCATTTGGAAACGTGTTTAAGACCAAGAAAGGACCTTGCCACTTGATTTAAATCTTCTTTTGAAAACTTCTATGAAGCTTACTGTTGTAACAAAGAACCATGTCACCCTTCTTGATGTCCTTGTCTTTCACCTTCTTATTTTCCTTTGCTTGATTGTTCTTCAAGACCTGCTCATAATGCTCAAAAGCCAACAACCTATCGAGTTGTACACATTTCAAATATAGAAGCCTTTCCTCGAATGCATCATTAGGCTCTTCTTCAAGCTTTAGAATCATCTTCAAAGTTGGTATCTCCACTTCAATAGGAAGTAAATCCTCTTTGCAAGAAACTAGATGGAAGGGAGAGAAACTAGTACCTGATTTGATAGTAGTCATGTAAGCCCATAGAGCACAAGATAGCTCTAAATCCCAAGTCTTCACATTGTTTCTTGTCATCTTTGTAAGCATTCTTATGAGCTCTCCAGTAAACCTTTCATTCATGCCAATGCATTGGGGATAATATGGAGTAGTTAACCTGCAATGAACATGAAGCTTCTCACATAGATAATCCACCAGCTCTCCCCTAAAACCTGGACCCTTGTCAAAAAGTAACTCCAATGGAATGCCAAATTTACAGCACAGATATCTTCATATATAAATAAGAAAACAGCTTCACTCCTGATGTGCTTAACAGCTTTTTTGGCTTCGACCCACCTGGATAGATAGTCAACAACAGTAAGTATGCAAAATTTGCCTCTAGTTGTCATAGGTAGAGGACCTATTGCATCAATACCCCACTTCTCAAACACATCGACATAAGCCACAATGGTGCCTCTAATTTCTGATTTGAGAACCCTATTTTCCATGCTTTGACACTCTTTACAAGACTTGCACCAACGGTGGACATCATGTTGAATGCTTTGCCACGCATACTTAGGACACATTTTTATGAGTTGCCTAAAGGTAACATCAGCCTTTCTACCCACCAAATCAGCCCTTAAAGTATAATTTGGTTTCCCTTCTCCCAAAGGAAACTTGTATGCATTGTAATTCTGCTTGGGTTTTCTCTTCTTCTTCTCTTTACATGTACATGTTTCAACTTGTTTCCCTCTTTTATGGCTGGGACTTGCATCACTCATGTCATGATCTCTTGTAACCCTCTTACCTATAGGCATGACCATAGCTCCCGAATCATCCTCTTTCTTCTCCAAATGGATTATGCTTACCACCTTTATTTTGCCCTTCTCCTCAGGTATCAAACCACTTGGCCCTACTTCCCCTTTAATCTCAATACCATAATCTTGAGCTATAGAAGGAACTTGTGGAGGAAGAGGAAACATGTCACCACCCATTCTCTTTGGCTTGTCACAGTGAGGGCTTTTATGACCCCATTCACCACAGTTGTAACATTGAAACATATCCCCTCTTCCAGCCAAGCCTCTTCCTCTACCACCTATAAACCCCTCATTGCTTCCATACCCACATCATATCCATAGCTTTGACCTCTTCCACCTCCCATCATATGCACAGTAAGATTCTTCACAAAACCTACAACCTCTTACATCTCCTTGAGAAAATCATTCACATCATGAGAAGCTTGTTGATCATAACCCGGCTCCCTGATGAGGACCCTTGGTTGCTCTACAAGTTTCACTTCAACCTGTGGTTCGACATTGATTCCAAGTTGATGAACACACTGTACTTTCCACTCTTTATTTTTTGCAATTTTGACTGCCTGCTCAAAGGTCCTTGGCTTCTTAAGCTCTTCCTTCAAGCGTAGATTAATCTTCAAACTTGCAAGAAACCTATTCTTCTTCAACATGGCTGGAGGAATTTCAGCCCCAAATATGTACACCACTTTGTCCATAACGCATTGAATGCCTTCACAAAGTATTGTATAGTTTGGCCTTCACCCTGTACCAAGCCTTGAATGGACTACCATACCTTTTGTGGGTCTTCCACTTGTTGAAAGTGTGTAAGAAAAGCATGTATTACCATTTTATAAGTCATAACTTGAGGAGGTTGGGCTGATTCTAGCTCCTTTTTGTAGCCTTCTAACTATTCCCTAGCATCACCCTTCAAACAGAAGTAGAAGATTTGTAGCACCAATGCTGGGTCTTGCTTGTTAGCAAGAAGGCAAGAAAATACCATAATTTTTGAATGAAACCTTTGAAACTTTCATTTGGTTTCCCACTAAACTAAACGCCATGTCTTCCAGAACCTGTAAACCGAAGGTAACTTGAAGCGATTCCTCGATGGCGGGCACCAAAACAATGTTGGGAAACAAGAAAATTGGAACACCTTTATAGTGATGTCACCCAAGAGCATTGAAAGAGCACTACAAGAACACAAAAAGCTTTGGGAAACCCCTTTAAAACACCACAAATCCAGCAAGAGTAGTACCCTTGAGAATTTACTGGTCGTCGCCCACCCAAGAGACTATGTCACAAAGAAGGAAGAAACCTGCTTAGGCACATAATTACGAATGTCACCGACCAATTCTCTTGAAAAAAAATATTTCCCCTTCATAAAAAACCACTTTAAAAGTCCCCCTTCAAAGCATACATCATCCACAAGACGTATGGATTTCCACAACTCAACCTACATAGTTTTGCCCCAAAGCTGCATACACGGTAGGCTGCAAAAAACATATCAAAACTTCAAAACTCCAACTCCAAAAGACATGATTTCAAACTTCAAAAAAACTCTGCAAAATCTGTAACAAAATTTCTGAAATCCTTCAAATCGAACCCATGCACAAAGATGTGCAAAATCAACGCGAACATGATCTTGTAGCAGGAAGACTAGTTGTAGAGAGAGCTAGTCGAGGGCAAAACAACTGCATCCAAAGGCATCAAGAAGCCAGAACGAGATCAAACCTGTAAAATTTTGAGTTTTGGTTGAAATTTTTTAAGTTTGTACATGAGTTTAAGTTATATACAAGTCTCACTTAAAAAAACTCACTCACGCGCACTTACAATAGCCCGACAGTTGTCGCAAGACTAGCCACTTCCAGTGCATGTACATGTGCTTGCTAAAGCAAGATAAGAAACCCACAAAAAGAAACCCCACACACCCTTTTGACATCGGGCATCATGTACATATGTACAAATTTACAGAAAACGGGGTGTCAGAAATGCGCCCAACATAGTTTTCCACACTCGAGCCTGCTCGATCATTCATGATCAACAGCAGAAAAGAGATCCCGTAAACCACATGAGGGTGTCTTCACTTCATCTTCATCCTTAGCCACATGATCACAAAATTCTTCAAAAGAAGGCTCATCCTCAATCACAGTCATCAACCTTGCAATATACTTCTTTAATTTGTAGCCATTCCCACGTGCTTTATGTGGGGTACCATCCAAGTCAGCAAGCTGACATGTGCCATTTGGAAACCTGTTTACGAACAAGAAAGGACCTTGCCACTTGATTTAAAAATTCTTTTGAAAAGTTCTATTAAGCTTACTATTGTAACAAAGAACCATGTCACCCTTCTTGATGTCATTATCTTTCACCTTCTCATTTGCCTTTCCTTGATTGTTCTTCACGACCTGCTCATAATGCTCAAAAGCCAACAACCTATCCAATTGTACACATTTTCAAATATAGAATCCTTTCCTTGAATTCATCATTAGGCTCTTCTTCAAGGTTTAGCATCATCTTCAAAGCTGGTATCTCCACTTCAATAGGAAGTAAAGCCTCTTTGCCAAAAACTAGATGGAAGGGAGAGAAACTAGTACTTGATTTGATAGCAGTCATGTAAGCCCATAGAGCACAAGGTAGCTCTAAATCCCAAGTCTTCACATTGTTTCTTGTCATCTTTGTAAGCATCCTTATGAGCTCTCCATTAAACCTTTTCATTCATGCCAATGCATCATTAATCCCTTCTTCAAGCTTTAGCATCATCTTCAAAGCTGGTATCTCCACTACAATAGGAAGTAAAGCCTCTTTCCCAAAAACTAGATGGAAGGGAGAGAAACCAGTACTTGATTTGATAGCAGTCATGTAAGCCCATAGAGCACAAGGTAGCTCTAAATCCCAAGTCTTCACATTGTTTCTTGTCATCTTTGTAAGCATCCTTATGAGTTCTCCATTAAACCTTTTCATTCATGCCAATGCATTGGGGATAATATGGAGTAGTAAACCTGCGATGAACATGAAGCTTCTCACATAGATAATCCAATAGCTCTCCCCTGAAACTTGGACCCTTATCAGAAAGTAACTCCAATGGCATGCCAAATTTGTAGCAAATATCTTCATATATAAATAAGAAAACAACTTTACTCCTAATGTGCTTAATAGCTTTGTTGGCTTCGGCCCACCTGGATAGATAGTCAACAACAGTAAGTATGTAACATTTGCCTCTAGCTGTCATAGGTAGAGGACCTATTGCATCAATACTCCCACTTCTCAAGCACATGGACATAAGCCACAATGGTGCCTCTAATTTTTGATTTGAGAACCCTATTTTCCATGCTTTGACACTCTTTACAAGACTTGCACCAATGATGAACATCACGTTGAATGCTTGGCCACACATACTTAGAACACATTTCCATGAGTTGCCCAAAGATAACATAAGCCTTTTTACCCACCAAATCAGCCCTTAAACTATAATTTGGTTTCCCTTCTCCCAAAGGAAAGTCGTATGCATTGTAATGCTGCTTGGGTTTTCTCTTCTTCTTCTCTTTACCTGTACATGTTTCAACTTGTTTCCCTCTTTTATGGCTGGGACTTACATCACTCATGTCATGATCTCTTGTAACCCTCTTACCTATAGGGATGACCATAGCTCCCAAATCATCCTCTTTCTTCTCCAACCGGATTATGCTTAGCACCTTTGTTTTGCCCTTCTCCTCAGGTATCAACCCACTTGGACCTGCTTCCCCTTTAATCGCAATACCATAATCTTGAGCTAGAGAAGGAATTTGTGGAGGAAGAGGAAACATGTCACCACCCATTCTCTTTGGCTTGTCACATTGAGGGCTTTTATGAACCCATTCACCACAGTTGTAACATTGAACCATATCCCCTCTTCCAGCCAAGACTCTTCGTCTACCACCTATAAACCCCTCATTGCTTCCATACCCACGTCCATATCCATAGCTTTGACCTCTTCCACCTCCCATCATATGCACACTAAGATTCTTCATAAGACCTACAACCTCTTGCATCTCCTTGCAAAAAGCATTCACATAATGAGAAGCTTGTTGATCATAACCGGGCTCCCTGATGAGGACCCTTGGTTGCTCTACAATTTTCACTTCAACCTTTGGTTCGACATTGATTCCAAGTTGATGAAGAGGCTCTGCTTTTCACTCTTTATTCTTTGAAATTTTGACTTCCTCCTCAAAGTTCCTTGGCTATTTAAGCTCTACCTTCAAGCGTTGTCATGCAGCTCTGCTCCCATGCTAAGAAATATGCCAAGAAGATGCACATCAAGCTTATTTGAAGCTTACATTATTATTGAGCAGTGATCAGGCTTGTTAACAGGCCAAGTTTAATGATTATTGTATGCCAGATGCGGCTTAGAAGGGCCAACATATGCCTTAATGATGCCAAAAATGAATATTCTTGAAGTGAGCACAAGTGGGAGAAGTAAAAAGAACTCATGCTAGGTTAGGGAAGAAGAAAGGAGAAGGAAGGAGTGCGCTGCGGAGAGGAAAGAAAGAAGAAAGAAGAGAAAGAGAAGGGAAAAGAAAAAGAAGAAGAAAGAAGAGAAAGAAGGAGAAGGGAAGAAGAAAAAGAAAAAGAAAACGAAGAAGAAAAAGAAAAAGAAGAAGAAAGAAGAAGAAGAGAAGAAGAAAAAGAAAAAGAAGAAGAAAGAAGAGAAAGAAGGAGAAGAGAAGAAGAAAAAGAAAAATAAAGAAGGAGAAGAGAAGAAGAAGAAGAAGAAGGAGAAGAAGAAGAAGAAGAAAGAAAAAAAGAGAAAAGAAGAAGGAAGGAAGAGGTGTGGCGAGCTTGGGGAAAGAGGGTGCTCTCTCTCGAGCTTGCACAAAAGCGACCTCGGCTCGTGCTCGGCTCGAAGCAAGCAAAGCTCTCTCAAGATTTTTCTCACTCTCTCTCGTGCTCGGTTAAGAGCAAAGGGAAAAGCTCTCTCTCCCTCTCGACCTTGATGCAACAAAGGGGTCGAATAAGTGAACGAGTTTGAAGGAGGAATAGGGTAACCAAGGAAAGACAAAGTCTTTCTCTCTCACTTTCAACCTTGGTGAAGTAAGGAAGGGAGAAGAGGGAAATTATAACGAAACTAGGAAGGCGAGAGGAGCTTGGTCAAAGCAAGTAAGAAGCTTCAGGAGAAACTCGAGTCGAGGTCAAGGAGGGAAATTTCTCTCTCTCTCGAGCTAGTTCTCGGCAAGGCAAGAAGCAAGTAAACTTGTCCAGGTCGAAGCGAGTAAGCTTGAGAAGGCAATCTTGGTCTTGAACCAAACAAAGAGAAAAAATCAAGAGAAGGCAAAGGCAAGGTAAGAAGCAAAAGGAAAGCACGAGGCAGTGCAAAGCGCACAAAGCAGGATAATTGATAGCTTTATGATTGAGGCATTGAGCAAAGTCAAAGCTTGCAAGATCCGCGAGGTATTTGAAGTAGATAAAGAGACATGAGGGAGTTTCCATCACCGTCATCAGCTAATGTTTGATTAATCATTCTGTTAAGCCCGGTGTCGTTAATGGCCCGGTTAATTCGGTAAAGCGGGAGCTTAAACTCCTAGTTAGCAGACGATCCAAGTGCCGGTGCTGTTAACAACCCGCATTGGTTAAGGATTAAGTTGTACTCAAATGTATTAATCAATTAATTGACGGGTACGATGATTGCCAGTGTTAGTAGCATCAGTTGTTCTTTTTCTCTCTCTTTCACACCTCCCACAGCCTGAGGCTCGGTGCCTGCCCGGCTCATGTAGCAAACACATATCCCCCGACATCTTTGGTGAACCCGATGTGAAACGAGCCGGGGTGGGAGGTAAGATGGAGAATTTGGAGCAGATGATGAAGATGATTGCATAATTAAGTGCAAACGATTTTGATGATAAGTCAACAATTGTAGATTTTTCAAAGATGCTTCAATTGGTTCAAGGATCTCTGCTTGAAATGGAGACCATAAAGAAGAAAAATCAAATGGATGAAGTTTTGGATGGAGCTTTAGATGCAATATACGAGGAGAGACGACTCTTTGATGGATACGATCCAGAGGACTACCTAGAGTGCTATGAGCTGGAGACCAAGGTAAGAGGGATACCAGAATAGTTGATGATCAAATCTTTTGAGCAGTTAGTGAGTTCAGATGTGAAGGAGCGATTCAAGAGGTTACCAGAGCCTGCAGCGGCAACTGGGAGTATTTCAAAGAATCTATGGTACAGGTAAGTTATGAGCAGTATGAAAGCTATCAAGAACAGAGTGCAAGTCTACCGGACTTCGCAGATATTCGAGGACAAGTACGATCAAAGTTAGAAGCTGTGATTGATGAGTTTATTGTGCAAGATGCTACCTTCTTACAGGCTTATGATGAAGACATAGTCAAAGCTGTGTATGCAAGGTTGGGTTTTGCAGATGCCGTGCATGAAGCAGAAGTCCTTGAGGGTGAGTCTCTACAACCTCAAACTACACAGGGTGAATTTTGCAAAGAACATATACCTGTAGTACAAGAGAAAAATAAATCATGGGATCAAGACAATGAATTGGCTAAAGCTTAGGAAGAATTTTGCAGGTGAATGAGTGCGGTCATATTCAGGTAGACATGCAGGAAGATTCAATTACATTTGATACTTTTGCTATTGAACCAGAATTAGAGCAATTTTTTCTGGTACAGATTCTACCATAGAGGTGATTAAAGATAGTGGTACAGGTTTTGCCAAAGATTTGATTAATGATACAGATGTTATGGGTCAAAGCAGGGATGCTGTTGAGAGTAGCAAGACCATAGATTTTGGTATACCAGATTTATCGAATTTGGATGTACCAGATTTTGAGGACTTGGCTAAGCAAGAGTATGTGCTTGAAGATCTGCAAAATGTTGATTCAGAGGGGCTGCAGACTCCTTCATTGACAAGTTTTTGTGAAGCACAACTACAAAAGTGGAAAATTGGTCTTGAATGTGATGATAATGAATCAGAGGGTGTGCAGACTCCTTCTTTGAAAAGTTTCTGTGACCTAGAGCTACCGATCTGGCAGACTGATCCTGAATTTGATGATGGTGATTTAGAGAGGGGAGCAAACCTTTTCTCTATAAAGAATTTGTGACACAGGGCTCACACTATGGCAGAATGATCATGAAATTGATGATGCTGATTCAAAGGAGGTGCATAGTGAAGTGCAATCTCTTGTTGATGAATATGATTGGTTTCATTGTGCCGATGATACAGATAGGGCAGTAGATACAATTTTCAATGTGCATATCAAACTTTGTGCTACAGAAGTGCAAAGATGTCTGGATGAGGGTGCAAGACTTGAAGAGAAATTTACTGTAGATGCATTTAGTACGCATGTCACATGTGGAAATCTTAGTTTACAGCAACCTGAGATGTGCACGATGGAGGAACCTTCTGAAGCGGTGGACCTATACCTTATGCTCTTATTGGAAGAATCTTTGGAAGGGTTCTCAAATACAGATGCTAAGGATACCAAGCAATCCAGATTCATGTATGAGCAAGTTTGTTCAGATGCAGTTGACGATGAACTTATGCAGTTGTTGGATGATGCTCTACTTGATTTTAAGCCTCTACAAGATAGAGAATTGTTTTCTGATGCATTTTTTGAGCCTAATGAAGAGAGTTCTTCCAGAGACTTGATGTATTCAGATGTGCATGATGGGGATTCCAATACTAGTGAGAGTGAAGGTGAACTGCCAATGCTTTTACCTGATTGATGATTGACAATTGGATGAGCCAGTTGTAGAAGGGATATAGTAGTATCTGATGCTACCTGATGTTAATGGCATCTGATGTTACCCTATGATGTAGGGGATTTGAGCTAGCTTTTGGCCCAGGAGGTGAGAGATATATGCATGGCCCGGGGCAATTGACTTATAAGCCATATGATCCATGCAGTTTTCATGAAGATTTGTGGGTTAATTATGTTTATGCTGTAATGATTGGAAATTCTTGTATATTCCCTATGATCCTGGAGGATGGTGCAAAATTTTTAAAGTAATGCTCACAGTGGGATAGATGATTGGTTTCCCGTTTGACCCTGGGGGCTATTAAAGTGCAAAGTTGAAAATTTGAAGAGTATCAGTTATCTGATGTAGCAGGTTGCATGGTACAAGGTTTTGTTTTCTAGATTATGATGAGTCAAAATAGTTTTTGTTATGCGGTCAATAAGCTTACATGGATGGATTCCAGTTGACTCCTTTGGACAATTGCTGAAGTATCTTTACATCTTTTGAGTTGGTTCTGCTACCAGAACTTGAGGTAAAGGACTTGACGACCATTCCGTGTGCAGACAGAGTAAGGAAGACTTGAGCTTGACAGGGTTCCTCAAAGAGAGCTAAATGGTCAAGCCGTGTGCATCATTAACTGGAGCACTTGAGTCCGGCGGGGTTCACTAAACAAGTTATCCATGATTGAATGCTTTGAAGATACGACAGATGCGGTTCAGAGATTTTTGATGGGTAGCTACCAAATGATTAAGCTAGAACATTGATGATAGGGTATAAGCCTTATTTAATTTTTCATATGTTTACCAATTACGTGAGTTTGATGATGGCAAAGAGCTAAAGGTACCTATAGCAGGTGCAGATTGAAGTGCAATTGGCACAGACCGGAGGCTGTGCAGGTTTAGAGGGGGTGGATGTCGTGCAGCTCTGCTCCCATGCTAAGAAATATGCCAAGAAGATGCACATCAAGCTTATTTGAAGCTTACATGATTATTGAGCAGTGATCAAGCTTGCTAACAGGCCAAGTTTAACGATTAGTGTATGCCAGATGTGGCTTAAAAGGGCCAACAGATGCCTTAATGATGCCAAAAATGAGTATGCTTGAAGTGAGCACAAGTGGGAGAAGTGAAAAGAACTCATGCTAGGTTAGGGAAGAAGAAAGGAGAAGGAAGGAGTGCACCGTGGAGAGGAAAGAAAGAAGAAAGAAGAGAAAGAGAAGGGAAAAGAAAAAGAAGAGGAAAGAAGAGAAAGAAGGAGAAGAGAAGAAGAAAAAGAAAAAGAAGAAGAAAGAAGAGAAAGAAGGAGAAGAGAAGAAGAAAAAGAAAAAGAAAGAAGGAGAAGAAGAAGAAGAAGAAGAATAAGAAGAAGAAGAAGAAGAAGAAGAAGAAGAAGAAGAAGAAGAAGGAGGAGGAGGAGGAGGAGGAGGAGGAGGAGGAGGAGAAGAAGAAGAAGAAGAAAGAAAGAAAGAGAAAAGAAGAAGGAAAAGGAAGAGGTGTGGCGAGCTTGGGGAAAGAGGGTGCTCTCTCTCGAGCTTGCACAAAAGCGACCTCGGCTTGTGCTCGGCTCAAAGCAAGCAAAGCTCTCTCAAGATTTTTCTCACTCTCTCTCTCGTCCTCGGTTAAGAGCAAAGGAGAAGCTCTCTCTCCCTCTCGACCTTGATGTAACAAAGGGAACGACGAAGTGAACGGTTTGAAGGAGGAATAGGGTAACCAAGGAAAGACAAAGTCTTTCTCTCTCACTTTCAACCTTGGTGAAGTAAGGAAGGGAGAAGAGGGAAATTATAACGAAACTAGAAAGGCGAGAGGAGTAAGTGCCCGTAAGTGAGTTTTTTGAAGTGAGACTTGTATATAACTTAAACTCATGTACAAACTTAAAAAAGTTCAGCCAAAGTTCATAGTTTTGCAGGTTTGAGCTCATCTAGCTTCTTGATGCCTTTAAATGCAGTTTTTTGCCCTCGACTAGCTCTCTCTACACCTACTCTTCCTGCTGCAACATCCTGTTCGCATTGATTTTGCATATAGTTGTGCATGGGTTCGATTTGAAGGATTTTAGAAGTTTTGTTACAGATTTTGCAGAGATTTTTTGAAGTTTGAAATCATGTCTTTTGGAGTTGGGGTTTTGGAGTTATGTGTTCTCTGTAGCCTACCGTGTATGGCAGCTTGGGGCCAGCTTGGGGCCAAACTATGTAGGTTGAGTTGTGGAAACCCATACGTCTTGTGGATGATGTATGCTTTGAAGGGGGACTTTTAAAGTGGTTTTTGATGAAGGGGAAATCTTTGTTTTCAAAGATCATTGGTAGGTGACGTCCGTAGTTCCGTGCCTAAGCAGGTTTCTTCCTTCTTTATGACATACTCTCTTGGGTGGGTGACGGCCAGTACATTCCCAAGGGTACTGCTCTTGTTGGATTTGTGGTGTTTGAAAGGCGTTTCCCAAAGCTTTTGGTGTTTTTGTAGTGCTCTTTCAATGCTCTTGGGTGACATCATTATAGAGGTGTTCCAGCTTTCTTGTTTCCCAACAGTGTTTTGGTGCCTGCCACCAAGGAATCGCTTCAAGTTAGCTTCAGTTTACATGTTTTAGAAGACATGGTGTTTAGTTTTCTGAAGTTTAGTGGGAAATCAAATGAAATTTCTAAAGATTTCATTCAAAAATTATGGTATTTTCTTGCCTTCTCTGAGAAGCAAGACTCAACGTTGGTGCTACAAATCTTCTACTTCTGTTTGAAGGGAGATGCTAGGGAAGAGTTGGAAGGCTACGAAAAGGAGCTACAATTAGCCCAACCTCCTCAAGCTATGACTTATGAAATGGCAATACATGCTTTTCTTACACACTTTCAACAGGTGGAAGACCCACAAAAGGTATGGCGGTCCATTCAAGGCTTGGTACAGGGTGAAGGCCAGACCATAGAAGACTTTGTGAAGGCATTCATAGTGTTATGGACAAAGTGGTGTACATCTTTGGGGGCTGAAATTCCTCCAGCCATATTGAAGAAGGATAGGTTTCTTGCAAGTTTGAAGAGTAATCTACGCTGTCGTGGGATATTTGTTCGGGCAGGCGCCGGGCCTCTGGCTGTGGAAGGTGTGAAAGAGAGAGAACGACAACAATTGATGCTACTGACACTGGCAATCATTGTACCCGTTAATTAATTGATTAATACATTTGAGTACAACTTAATCCTTAACCAATGCGGGCTGTTAACAACACCAACACTTAGACCCGGGGCAGTCACTTATCAAAAGACCCCTATATCACGTGCGTTCAAGAGGTAATTAATAATATCCCAAGATACATACTATACTTACATTGTGAGCCTATTTAAAAAACCCCCACCCCCCTCTGTATGTATACATTTTGGTCTTTTAATAATCCTCTCCGTTTAACTCACGTGATATCATACACATTCTAAAAAGTGACCGCCCCGGGCACTTAGATCGTCTGCTAACTAGGAGTTTAAGCTCCCGCTTTACAGAATTAACCGGGCCGTTAACGACATCGGGCTTAACAGAATGATTAATCAAACATTAGCTGATGACGGTGATGGAAACTCCCTCATGTCGCTTTATTTGCTTCAAATACCTCGCGGATATTGCAAACTTCGACTTTGCTCAATGCCTCAATCATAAAGCTATCAATTATCCTGCTTTGTGCGCTTTGCACTGCCTCGTGATTTCCTTTTGCTTCTTACCTTGCTTTTGCCTTCTCTTGATTTTTTCTCTTTCTTTGGTTCAAGACCAAGATTGCCTTCTCAAGCTTACTCGCTTCGACCTGGACAAGTTTACTTGCTTCTTGCCTTGCCGAGAACTAGCTCGAGAGAGAGAGAAATTTCCCTCCTTGACCTCGACTCGAGTTTCTCCTGAAGCTTCTTACTTGCTCCGATCAACAATAGCCCGACAGCAGTCACTAGACTAGCGACTTACAATGCATACACATGTGCTTGCTAAAGCAAGCTAAAAAACCCACAAAAAGAAAGCCCACACACCCTTTTGATATCAGGAATCATATCTGTATGTACAAATTTACAAAAAACGGGGTGTCAAAAGTGCGCGCAACAACGATAACAATAAAACAAAGTTTTTGGAATGCCATGAATTTTGTACCAAGCTCTACTACATACCTCATTGCCATTAAAAGAAAATACATAGAAAGTCTTTGTAGTTGTTTTGTTCTCACACCAAGCAATCAACATTGTATCATACACATAGTTGGTTCTATTTTGCAAACTTTTTCCCCAAAATTCATTGCGCACAAACATGAACTTATCTCTATTGGCATACTGACAACACCTCATAGAACAATAATCTATGGTTGAAACAAGCTAGACATATGATATGGATGCTTGATTGGATCTCATTAGAAGGTTTCACGGACATTTTTGGCTTCCTATTTATGAAGCCACATTTTCATTTTTTTGAAATAGGCTCTACCAAACGAGCTGATTCAATGCATGTATCTTGTAATGGATCAGTAGCATGTAAATCCTGATATCGTAACAACGCTTTTCCATCCATAGTTGTCACTCTCTTGATAGGCCAAAAAACCAAATTGATGCTGCATACATCAAATTGTGCAGAAATAGTAGCCTCACAAGCATAGGATGTTTCAATACCAATACCGATGTTATTTATACCTAGCTCACCAAAGTTCACGGAATCAAATGGGCACACATACATGAAAACCCTTGTGGCTACTACATGTGTTTTGCTTTCACTCAAATTTGAACCCTTTTATCCTTCCAAACCTCCCTATAGCTCATTCCATCTGATTGTGCCTCCAATGCTCCTTGTGAGTCTCAGACATAGAAACCCCTTCGTGCAACCTTTTGTGTGGCTACAAACATGCATACTCTATCACCTTGATTAAAATCCATACCCGCAAGAAGGTTTCAACAAATATTTGTTAAGATAACCATCACAAAGTCATTTCAATGTGAGTATATATGTAGGTGTTTCATGATGAATATATATAGACAGGGCACTATATGTGGTTGTTTCATGATGGGTATCGTTGTAGTGAAAACGGAGGTTGAAATGAGTTCAAAATGAAATTTTGAGCTGATAACGCTCGCCAAAGCTCGTTAAAATTTGAGAAAATGAGCAGGGGTGTTCTGAAAAATCTAGTGAATTAGCCCAGGAGTACTTGAATTGCTCTGATACCAATTGTTGGAATTAGGGTTGCACACAAATGCACACAGCTTGGAGAAGACGAAGGAAGCTCAAGGCACACAAGAGAGAGTGCATAACTTAGTATGCAATGGAAAGATAGATAGCCCTAGAGTGATGGGTGTATACACAATGCACGGTGGGGAAAAACTCCTAAAGAGGGAAAAAAAGCCCCGGCAATCCTAGTGTGTCACACACATCACTACCACATGTATATGGTAACAAATTAAATATATGGTTCTGTTGCTATCGCCAATTAAGTTCACCCTTTATGTTCTCAAGGTAGTCTCATGAAAATGCTCTCTTATATTCTCTTAATTCCAATATTCTCAAAGTTCATAGGCCATTTCCATTACATTAGTATCGGAGCTATTGGTTTTTCTTTTCTTGCTTAAGAAGAGAGGTCCTTAATTTTTCCATGAAAGGTTGGACATGTTCATTGCAATAGTGTAAGTGGGATAGGGATCTATTATCTTGGTTGAGAAGGACTTAGTTTGAGGTACACCGTTGGGAACTATAGTCTTAATAATGAAATCTCTCGGGGCTTGCCTTTGGCTTAACCATTATTGAGCTATGGGAAAGCTCAACAGGAACCATAATCAACCAAGAAATGCTGGACTCTCTCCACTAGCCTTTGCAATCAACAGTGTCTAAACCATGGGTGTGGTTGCTTGAGAACTAATTTTCAAAGATAAATAAGAGTAGTGACTGAGGTTTTTGAGGTTATCAAAACACAAAGTAATCTATACACCTGGGGGATTCACTCTATATACAAAATGGGACGCCACCTGCGAGCGGACAACTTTGATAAAACCCCTATATACGATTCATATTAGGGAATATGACCCCCCCTTCTACGCTTATACGATAATCAATGCAGAAAAATATAATACCCCTATCTTACATATAAAATTTAAGTCTCACATGATCTAACTAAGTAAAACCACTCCAAGAGAGTGTAGCATAGTGGCAAGCAACGTACTAAGGAACCACTTCTGTTGATAATTATATGTATCCTCAATGTATCTTAGTTTCACTTTCAAACTATTGCTTGTCAGCCTACACTCTAGCTACTCGTCCAATTCTGACCCATCTTATTTACTCAAAAAACATGGTTATAAAGTTGTGTTAGGTTCTCCGTGCAAATTTGCAACAAACTCTTTATAGCTTTCATCCCTCTAACAAATGAACTATAATCACAAAACAAGAAATTGTTACAAAGAAGTGTTAGTTCTTGCATGTATCTTTGTAGCTATTGACTCCTCATAAGTTCGAGGCTCCAGACTCTTTTGGGAAGCCATGATCTGAAACACAAAAACTTCCTCTCATTTTTCCCTTTTCTCACTTCTCCCCCCCCCCCCCCCCCCCCCCTCCCCCCCCCAACAATAAATATGATACCCCCTTCCCTATTTTTAAGCTTGGGAGATAAATTATTGGGGGCCTGCCCCTCACTTATACACTTATGCAACTTGTAAAAATAACCCCCTCCCCTGGACTTACGTGGTGCGGTAAGTTTTCCATGGTGAATCCCCCGGCTCTATACATAAGTTTAATTAGCATGGCTAGCAATAACCAAGAGATTAGAATGAACATTGATAACTTTGATTGTGTACATGAAGATGTTAATGATGATGTCTCCATGTTTGTTAATTACCTTGTTACTAGGTTGCAGCAAGCTATGGGCAACCCTGCTTTGCCAGCCACCATTACTCAACAACTTCGTACTTATGGGATTTCCCTTCCTCGACAAGAGGAGAGAGATCTTAGAAGGCCTCTCGATGAGACTCCCAAAAGAAGACTCTCTCACATAAGAGAGTAGGAATAAAAAGAACACAAGAAGCAAATCCCTAAGTTTCTCTGAAGATGTGGCTCCATGAAGACATTGGTCTAGATGTTTGCCAACTCCTCCTAAGAGAAAACGTTCAACCCATTGTCCTTCTCCTCGTCACTCGTGAAGGGAAGAGAGGAAACAAAGGAAGAAAAAGACAAGAAAAAGGTCACCCTCTTTTCCTTCTTCTTCAACTTCCTCCTCTTTCGACAAAAGCAACAACTATTCTCCTAGAGAATACAAGAGGAGATGACATCGCAAATCTTACCGTGCATGGCGAAGGTCCCAAAAGCTCAAGAAGTTCAAAGATGGAGGAAAGAGTATCTCTTTTCTCACCTATGATGGAACATTTGATGCTACCAACAAAGTATTGGCCTTCATCAAGCAATTTAATGCAACCTTTGGATATGAGGGCTTCACAAAGTCCGCCAAGCTACACCATGACTTACAGAATTCTTATCGTCAATGGTGGGCTAGCCTTTGTGTCAATGGGGAAGCCCCAAAGACACGGAAAACTCTACGAGTTTCCATCATGAAGCAATCCCTTGCAAAGCGATGCAAAGGACAAAGTGCTTATCAAATGGTGGAGATTGAAGCTTCTCTCCAATGAGTCTATCCACAAATATGTGGACAAGTTTTGGGATTTACATCTCAAGGCTACTATCTTTCAAAAGTTATACTTCACCAAGCAAAAGCAGCAATTATGTGTAGGATTACCTAAAGATATGGCCAAGTACATCAATTCTTAATGGCCTGGTTCTATCACCAAAGTAATCCACCACAATATGGTTGCTTCATGCATCAGTTTCCAACAAGGGGCTAGAAGAAATGCCAAGCCGATGGAAAGCAAAGACAAAAGTGATGCAAATGGGAAAGACAATGCCCAAAATTATTCACAATTGGTCCAAGGAGAAAGGAGTCTACAAAGATAAAAATAAACTCTCTCTTGAAGAGGTAGAAGCTTTTTGTAATAAGGACCACAAATGCTTTAAGTGTGGGGAGCAAGGACATGGCTACCGTTCTTGCCCCAAAAGAAATTCCTGCAATAAGACTCCTAGAGCTTCCACAATTGAAGCTCCAAAAGAGGATGGCCATTTGCAAAGGATCACCTTTCTCCTATTCTTGGGAAAAGGTAAAGGAGCATGATGCCTTCATCTCGTTTGACCATGGTTCTATTCACAACTTCATAGCAACGGAGTTCGCCACTAAGTTGGGCATTCAAGATTTGAAAATGGGAGATACTGTAACTGTCGATGGAGATTTCAAGGGAAGTTGAGGCTCCATGTCTAAAAATACATCGACAAAGAAGAATTTTTTACCTCTCCTCTCCAACATGAGGATGTTATCCTATGGGCACCATGGTTCAACTGCATGGTTGCCAACATGAAGTTCTCTGAAAGGAGAATCCATTTCACCTAAAGGGAAAAGAGCATGTATATAGATGCTAGCGACTCCGGTTGTACTATACCACTTGTAAATTCACCTGGCTTTGATAAGTCAATGAAAAGCTCAGTTTCTGCGTACACGATTTTTGTCAAAGAGTCTCTAAATGATGCTTATGTTTTAACAAAGCAAAATGTTAGGAACCGAGAATCATTATACTTGTCTAATTTTCTAAAAGGATTCCAATATGTGTTCATTAATGATATCCCTATGGACTTACCTCCAAAATGAGGGGACGATGACCATCAACTTGAGCTCCTACTAGTAAGCTCACCGCCTAACAAACCTCTTTATCAAGTTTCTCAAGCTCAACAAGAGGAGATCATGAGGAAAGTACAAGAATTGGTACACAAAGGGATAGTGAGGCCTAGCTCCTCTTACTTTTTTTCTCCAATCCTTTTAATGCAAAAGAAGGATGGTACATAGCGCTAAACCATATCACTATCAAAAACAGATTTCCCGTACCACGGGTAGAAGATATGTTTGATAAGCTACAAGGTTTGACCTACTTCAGTAGGACTTACCTTAAAAGTGTCTATCAATAAATAAGGATAGTAAATGAAGATATCATAAAGACTGTGTTTCGTATAACGTTTGGTCTTTATGAATATCTAGTCATGCCTTTTGGGTTGACTAATGCACCGGCTACATTCAATCATTTGATGGAGAAAATGTTTAGACCCTAATGAAAATTCACTGGAGTAATCTTTGATAATATAATCATCTACTCCAAGTCCTTGGAGGCGCACAAGCAACATGTGCAGGTAATTTTTGAATCTTTGAGGGAGAACAAGCTTTTTATAAATCAGAAGCAGAGCAAGTTTTTCCTTCAAGAGATTCAATACTTAGGTCATATTATCTCTCAAGATGGTATTTGTATGGATCCATCAAAGTTGGAGGCAATAAAAACATGGCCTAATCCAAGGAATCTACATGATCTAAGAAATATTATCGGTATGTGTGCATACTATAGATGCTTCAAAGACGAATTCTCTCAAATAGCGATACGATATAATGTCAGCCCTTGCATTGGGGAAGAAAGAAGAACCATTCAGCTTGCAGTATGGTTATCTTCTCCATGATAATAGACTATGTGCTACCCACTCCCTTCTTGAGAAATTCATGTATGAATCCCATGCTCCTCTCTACGCGGGGCATAGAGGCATTCAACCTACTCAGACATACTTCTATTGGCCTACCATGAAAGTAGACATACAAGAGTATGTTTCAAAATGTGTGGTATGCTAAAAGACCAAGTATGATAGAGGGAAGCAACCTAATTACTCCAGCCATTGTCAATCCCTTATTCACCATTGTGAGGTCCCCACCCCACCATATCAAACAACGGATCTGATGGTGAACCTGGTGGCCACTAGATCTATAGAGGAATCAAACAAAGTGGTTTAGGGTTCAGCTAGCGGATGATCTTTCATCACAAAGTAAGTCGAGCTCGAGCCTACTAGCAATGAGATCTAGCTCCACCTCGCAGGGGAAGCGTACTTAAACCATCTAGCGATCCTAAGACCCACCTTCCAAGAGGAGAGAAACCCCGAGTGCCTTTTTCCCCATGTTTCAGAGGCACGTACTCTCGAGATTTCAGCGCTTTAGGGGCAATGAGTATTACTAATATCGAATTAAACACTATGGGGACAAAGAGTTCTCGACCAATCGGGACCACCCATCTCATAGGCATTGGCAACCTGAGCCAAGCCCCCACTTTCCACCCCCACACTCACACTTCCTTGTGTGACCTAATTACTACCACAATGGTTGTTCAACATAAACATTCCTTGATTAATTCCGAATCACATTGTTCGTTAAGACAACCCTTCAACCAGTATTGCAAACAACACCAAGACAGTATTCTAGTAAAAATTCTACTCAAACTTAGTCATTAAAATTCCAATGTTCTGGAGGTACAACATCCCCCCTGCAGCGCATAGAAAGCACGACATGGACATTCCTACCGCTTAACCAACAGACATGGGTTCCCACCGCTTAACCAGCAGTCGTGGGTATCCACCGCTTAACCAGAAGTCGTGGATTCAAGAGCCCTTAACCAGGAACTCTGCCCCCTGTGATCAGTAGGGGGTTCATGACTAATTCAACATTGGAAATAGAATGAACATGCTGAGCTAAATTTTCCCTAGCAGACATTCTTTCCTATTGCAAACAGTATATCCGTCAATCATTTCTTTCCTACTTTAGACTTTAATATACAAATGAATTCAATTGCCGAGGTTTCCGTCGGATTTCTCCAACATGTTTGGGGATATGTTCATTCCTAGCTAAACGTATGCAATGTTAAATTAAACAACTTGAATAAAACTGTGATCTACCTCTTCCATTTCTTCGTCATTGGCTCGTGAGATGGCCGGTGCTTGTTCGACCATGGGAGCTTTTCCTTTTCCATTTGTATTGCTCATTCCCGCCTCGTGGTCGTGGGCACCACCGAAGCGAGTTCTCTTAACCGGGGCCATTTTACTCACTACTTTAAATGATAAACTTGAAGAAAAGAGCTAAAGTCAGAGAGCATCATAACAACCAAATGGAAGATTAGAATTATTAAAGAATCCTCCTTAGGCAAGAGATTAGATTTTTCCTTCGAGACCTAGCAATTTTATGGGTAATTCCTTACTTACCCTATGGGAAATGGCTCTAAGGTTAATTACTTGGCTTAGATGATTAAGAAATTCAAAATTTTACTAATTGATTCACGAAAGAGATGAAGTAAGCAAGCTCTTTCATTTTCCTAGAGCAATATGAAGATGCAGAATTGCCGCAGGCATGCATGACATAAAATTCTCTTCTTAATGGCCTAATGACGGATTAATTTTCAGCCTTAATCACATTTTAATGTGGGAGAAGATTGAGTCTAATTTAATTACAACACTATTGAGTGGTAAAAGAATGAATTTCATCAAATCTACACTATTACTGGCTGACAATTTATTAACTATGCTGCCTAGAGAGAGAATCTTTCCTAATCATGCATTAATCCTTGGTTAAGGATGATGAATGGCTGCATAATATAGCTAATTGAATGATGATTATGTAATGGAGTATAGCTATGGAGATTTATAGAGCAGCTATAGGGAATTATATCCAGGATTAAGCATAGTAGCTAAGGAATTTGGAGAATAAAGATGAGAATTAAGAGGAGCACTAATTAAACCATGATTACCGTGATTAGGGGCTGAGAATCCTCTGATTTTTCTGATCCAATGAATCCTCAAGATGAGAATTTCAGCAGTACCTTCCTCCTTGCTTCTCCTTCAAAAACTGTATGTGTACCGGTAGCACCTCCCCAAGGTGTGTGTAGGTGTGTGTGTGTGTGTACTGGGTGTGTGTGTGAGCATGTGTGTGTGTGAGTGTGTGTGTGTGTGTGTGTGTGTGTGTGTGTGTGTGTGTGTGTGTGTGTGTGTGTGTGTGTGCATGCATTTAAATAGGCCTCCTCAAGCTGAAAATCGATTTTTGCTGCTATAAGCATCTGAGTGAGCACTCAGTCCTTGCATGGCAAGTCTCGTTGCCTACCTACCCAGTGTCCTGTTAGTTTAGTTAACTGGTTCTCACACTTAGTTGCAAGCTTGGAAACTTCCCAAAGACTCCCACAAGGCAAGAGGGCGCCCCCTAGCTGCTAAAGCTGGTATGGAGTGGCCTGGAACCTGTTCCCACACAGCCCCGGGCCCCCGGTGCCTCCCCGGACAATTTTATGAAAAATTGGTTTTAGGCTAAAATGGGCCATACGAGTCGGATTTTGATGCCGTAAATTGCTATACTGAGCTCTAACTAAGGCGTACTAGACCGAGTACCTGCCATATTTAGCAGCCCCCCGGGGTTCGAAAATGCATTTTTTTCAAATTCGGGGTACAGGTGCAGATTTTCGAGACGGTCAAAACTAGACGGGTCGGGTGACCAAAAACTTACTATATTTGGAAAATTTTCACAAAAATTATTTTAATTCACATTTCGAAGCTTTATAACATTCTAAACATCATGGCACTGACAGAATTCGAAAAACTGCTAAAAATAGTAAATTTTTTCCATTATGATCATTTCATAGTACAAGGGTGCTCTTTTTGGTTGGGGTCAGAGACCTTACAACCATGGGAGATTATATCCATTGATTTTATCTTTGGATTACCCAAGTCTATCCATGGGAATATAGGAATATGGAACATAGTCGATAAGTTTAGCAAGCAAGCATACTGTATTCCTGTCAAAAAGACTATTGAGGCACACCAAATGGAAACTCCCTTCATATCTCAGATATTCAAATACCACGGATTACCAACATCCATCGTGTCAGACAGAGATCCTAGAATGACCAGTAATCTTTGGAAAGGTCTCTTTGAAAATCTAAATACAAGATTGAATTTCTCTTTAGCCTATCACCCACAAATGGATGGCCAAACCGAGACATCCAATCTTAGGATACTTGATCTACTAAAGACTTATATTATAGAAGTAAATCAACACTCACAATGGGATAAGTACTTACCCCTTACAAAGTATATGTACAAATAATATTGTCCATACTACTATGGAAAAGGCACCTTTTGAGATCATAGAGGGAAGAACCTAAAAGTCCCTTGCTACTTTAAGTACATGGGAAGATCTTCTTTGTTGATAAGTATAGCAGTGACCTACAAGAATCCTTCCAAAAGATTAAGGAGGCTATATCCATCTCTCAACAAAGGCAAAAGGCTGTTGCTGTGATAAGCACAAAGGTTCCTTGACATTTAAAGAAAATGAATGGGTCTTACTTAAGTTTCCCAAACCTCGATTGAGGCAAACAATAAGCAATAATCCTACGGGCCATCAAAAGTATTATGCTAAACTAGCAAAAAGATACTATGGTCCTTTTCAAATCTTGAAGCCAATCAATGACATGGATTATCAACTCAAGTTTCCCAACCATTGGCTCATACACAATGATTTTCATGTGAGCCTACTAAAGCCCTACAAAGGAGATTCACCAAGAGAACCAATTATTGAAGACCCTCCAGAAATCAAAGTCCAAGAAGAGGTGCTACAACCCAAAGCTATCCTTCCGCATGAGGAAAAGGTACTAAGACATGCTAAGATTATCCAACGGTATCTTATCAAGCTCAAAAATTATCCTTTCAAAGATGCTAGATGGATGCAAGGAATACAACTTAAGGATAGAATGAACACAATAGTAAGGAATCAGGGAACAGAACTGGATATTGAATATATTCCTCCCTCATGCTCGTGCTCTAACCACCTTCTTCTCTCCCTCTTACACTTGGTAATCCTATGCTGTGGTTTCCATGCCTTCAGCATGATTAGGAGCGTAGAAGGGGCACATGCAAGTTATGATGGTAGAGCCATGACGACAAAGTGGAAGGAGCACAAAGGATGGTTGAAATAAGAGTTTCAGTGAGTTTGAAATGGTTTACGTGCAGTTTCAGTTGTTTATAGGTTCTTGACAGTTTATGTGCAGTTTTAGGCAGTTTTTGTGTGCATTGTTTTTCTGCAGTCCATTGCAGTTTAGTTAAGGTAATTGCTGTTTGCTTTTGTAGGAGATTTTTTAATCTTAAAAGTATGCAAGTTATGCAATACACAACTTTATGCAGTTTTCTAAAGGTGTTTTAGTATGCGGTCATTGTTGTTTGCTATCGCTTTAATGTTTACCTTAGGGTGGCAAAGAAGAAGAAGAAGTTCTCTCTTTCTCAAAAGCATGGGCATTATGCAAAGCGATGTCCTTACATGTGTAAGCCTTGTTCAAAGGAGGAGGTTTGTGTCAAGTATTGCATGCCAAAGTTGTCCAAGGAGTTGTATCGAATTATGCAATGTTTTTAGGATGCATCATGTCATCAGGACATGTACCATGCTCAAGAGGATCTAGATTGGTTTCTTGATGTTCTTGATGATGCACACAAGTGGAATAATTGTCAAGTTGATAAGAAGAAAGTCACGTTCAACTGTTAAGAGAATATCAAGGTTGCAAGAAGCGTATGAATGTATTTTAGAGCAGTATGTAGATGAATTTGATGATTATCTCAGTGATGATGATTCTCAATGGTGTTTTCAACAACCTGTTATTGATTCCAATATAAAATATCCTCAATTTGTCAGTTTTTAGCTACTTGCAATTTCAAAACCCGAATTTTCAAAGCTTGAATCTGATTTCTCAGCACCTTAAGTTTTTCAACCTAATTTTTATGTTCTTGATGAATATGGGATCAAAGTTGTAGATATACAGATTATTGAAGAAAAGGAGTTGGTTGAAGATGCAATTTGAAAAGGACCCAAATACCTCAGTTTGAGTTTTCGAGGCCTCTTGTCAAGTCGGCTATTATACATCAGGATCCAATCTCCTTTTGAAAATGATTTTTATTTGATATTCCTGTCTACCCAAGCCTATCTTCTCCTTTGGATAGCTTCAATTACATAATTAGCCTAAATTTTGCTTTCTTCCAGTTTTAGTAGTTGCTCCTATCTACAAGCTGATGATTCATTTGATAACAATTTATATTGAATTGCAATTCTCAATCTAAGAACAACAAATTCCATTGGAACAATTGCTTCCAAACCATACACCATCTTGAAATGGTGTCATCCATGTACTTACTTTGAATGTTGTCCTGAATGCCCACAATGCTGAATCAAATTTTGTATCCCAGTCTTTCTTGTTCTCTGAAACGATTCTTCTAAAAATTCTTACCAAAGTTTTGTTAGTGGATTATGAATGACCATTGTCCTGTGGATAGTAGACTGTGGACTTCTTATGGATAATCAGGTGATATTTTGTAAGCTTCCTGATTACTTTATTGATAAAGTGTCCTCCTTGATTTGAAACCAATTCCACTGGACATCCAAACCTAGTCATTATAGTTTTGTAAAGAAATTTAGCTACACTCTTTGCTCTATTTTCTTTCATGGCCCGTGCTTCTACCCACTTGGTACAATAGTCTGTTGCCAAAAGAATATATTTTTTCCCTGTAAACTTTGATGTTGGATTCACAGGGCCCACAAAATCTAACCCCCATTTTTGGAAAGGTTCCATCAGGAAGAGAATGGAGTCTAGGAGGGCCTCTTTATTTGGCATTTTAAGGGAGTCAAACCTTTAGTATTAAGAAAGCAATCAAAGGACAACTTTTGAATTCAAACAAGCAAAATGGCTAGTTTATTTGAATTCAAAATTTCCCCCCAAAATCAAATTTAAAATCTAGCTGGCAAAACCATATCATATAACATATCTATAGAAAGAGCTTGGCACGTAGATTATAGATCTATAATCTCCGCTCAAATTGAAGATCATATGTAGGAGTTATGGAAGGCCGAAAATCATAAAGTTGTCCACCTCCTTTTTTGGTGGGAAAAGTGCATCCTTTGACCACTCTTACACCTCTCTTACACACCCACCATTCTTGCACACATGGCATGCATCTATTTGTCAAAATGTTAATCACCTCCATAATCTCATGGCAAATAAAGAGGCCCTCCTAGACCCCATCCTTTTTCTAATGAGTGGTAAAACAAGTTGTAAAGGCATCCTATCAGCATTCAAGCGTCTGTCATCCCTTTGACATGTCAAACATGTCTTTATAAAATGATGGGAATCTTAAAAAACTGATGGCCACCACAAACCTGCTTGTAAGATTTTCTTTGCTATGATAGCCCTTGAAAAATGTCCTCCTGTATTACCTGAATGAGCCTTAGATAATATTGCATTCTATTCAAAATGTTCCACACATCTCCTGAGAATCTGATCAATTCCCTTTTCATACAAAACTCCCATTATTACTGTAAAAGGCCTGCTTTGCCATGCAAGTTTCTTTCTTTGTGTAGCTACCATTTGTCTTGGTAAAACATCTTCAACAAGAAAGTACAACATATTTGCTTACGATGAATCCTTGTCTTGAATCAACTGAATAGGTTTGCATCAGGTAATTCATCAATTGAGTGAGTGGGAGCTTCACATGTAGCCAATCTGCTCAAATAATCTACAATAGCATGTTCCTGACCTGGTTTTTAAATTACTGAATAGTCGAATTCTTGCATCAATAGAACCCATATAGCCATTCTTCTTGCCAAATGTGGCTTGTTCACCAAATACACCAGGGCTTGATGATCCACATGAATAGTTACCTGATTAGCTAACAAACAATGCCTGAATTTTTGAAGCCCAAAAATCATCCCTAGACATTCCCTTTCAGTGAATAATTTCTTTCTATAGAGGAAAACACCCCGCTTGAATAGTAGATTGGTTTAAACCAACCTTTTTCAGCTTATTGCATCAAAATTGTACCAATGGCTGAATAAGAAGCATCCACAAATAGGTGGAATGGTTTGTTTCCAATTTGAAGGAATTAGTTAAGATGGGTGCAATTACTAGCATTTTCTTCAGTAAAGTAAAATCCCTTTCTTGCTCCTCCTTATTACAAACAAAATCCACATTCTTTCTGGTTAAATTTGTCAGGGGTAGACATACATGAGCTAGGTATCTCAAAAACCTTGTATGCCAGTTTTGGGAGCATGTACCTTCAGAATAGTTTCAACCTTTGTGGGATCAATTGCAATGCCTTCTTGACTGATTATGTAACCCAACAAAATGCCCCTTTTTACTGCAAATGCACACTTTACAGGGTTGAGTGACATTCTGGCCTTCTTGCATTTCTCAAAACATAACTTCAAATGAAACAAATGTTCATATTTGTTTCCTGAAACACTAAACTCATCCCAAAAAACCTTCATGAATGTTTTCATGTAAGGACCAAAAACTTCCATGACCCATTTGTGAAATGTTGGTGGTGCTTTCTTCAATCCAAAGTTCATTTCAGTGGAAGCATACACACCCCATTCTGTAATAAATGCAATTTTGTCTTTGTCCTCCAAAGTCATATACTGACTTGATTATAGCCACTAAAACCATCTAGGAAGCTATACATTTCCTTTCCAGCAACTGCATCTAGCATTGTGTCATAGTAAGGTAGTGGGAATGGATGAGTAATTGTAGCACACACAGACTTTGATTTTACCATTTTTCTTTGAAACCAGCAATGGGTGACATCCAAGTTACTTTATCCACTAGATAAATGAAACCTACTTCCAAAGGGTTATATATTTCCTCCTTCACCCATTAGGAAGAGAATGGAGTCTAGGAGGGCCTCTTTATTTGGTAGTTTAAGGGAGTCAAACCTTTAGTATTAAGAAAGAAATCAAAGGAAAACTTTTGAATTCAAACAGGTAAAATGGCTAGTATATTTGAATTCAAATTTTCCTCCCAAAATGAAATTTAAAATCTAGCGCGCAAAAGTATATCATGTAGCATATCTATGGAAAGAGCTCGGCGTGTAGATTCTAGATCTATGATCTCCGCTCAAATCGGAGATAATATATAGGAGTTATGGAAGGACAACAATTATAAATTTATCCTCCCCTTTTTTAGAGGAAAAAGTGAATCATTTGACCACTCTTACACATCTCTTACACACCCACCATTCTTGCACACATGGCATGTATCTATTCCTCCAAATGTTAATCACCTCCATAATCTCATGTCAAATAAAGAGGCCCTCCTAGACCCCATCCACTTCCTAATGACCTGTTTGGCATACTTAGGATTCATCCTATACCTCTATTGCTTGACTGGTACTGCATCTGTTTTTAAATTAATTTTTTGATGACATACTATTGGATCTGCTTCCTTCATATCACTATAAGACCAAGCAAAAATTTCTTTAAACTCCTGCAATAAAGTTTTCGATGACTTCTTAAAATTCAAGTCCAATTCAATGGACACCCTGACAAATTTGGGCTCTTTTTCCTCTCCCAAATTCATATCTTCCAAATTATCATCTCTGACCCTCGAACTCTTTGACATTTGTTTCTCAAACATTCTCTTTGCATGGTTTATTGATTCTATTGTTTCTTGCTTCTCTTGCAACTTTTTAGTAATAATTGTTTTACCTGAAACATTCCTGCTATCTGTCAGTCTTGTCTCAGGTTACTATACCTGATTATGAACTGCATCTGCAATCTTTTGCACATCTACTTAAAAAATAGGAATGAATTTTTTATTTCTTTAAAGGAATTCTTCTTCTTGATCTTCTCCCATGCATTAGGAAAATTTTGAACTCATTTTTGGGCCTTTTAAGAGTGCCACATCATCAAAGTTGTACAAAAGAAAGCAACCCGGTAGACCCCTCTAAATATTGCTTAGAACCCCATGATATGACCTATCATTGGAAAGTTCTTGAAAAATGGATTCTAAAGAGCCAAGGTCCGAAAATTTTGGATGACTTCTATGAAAGTTATGCCAATTTTTTTTAATCAGCCAGGTTTTGTTACAGTTACGGTAATCTAAAATCACCTTTTTTTAGATCTACATGAAGGCAATGTCCGATACATGCATGCTATATATCAATAGATAGCATTTGAAGAGTAGATTCTAAATATCCAACCTCCGACAAGTTTGGATCTTATTTGCAAAAAATTTACCGATCCCCACTTTTTGAAAGCTATGCCACATCAACAATTCTTACAAGGCCCATTTTTGAGTCCAAACTTTTCCTAATGTCGATGCCTTCTGCATACAAGGGTCTAAAACCTGGTGGGAGAGTTTTCCTAGGAATCATCTCCATTCTGAACTTCTTCTTGACCTGTTTAATAGCAATGGTGTCTGCACCCCAAAGTTGTTTAGCTTTGGCTTCCCTTAAGCATGGTCTTCCCAGGAGCATTGGATAGAAACATGTTGTTTCTTCCAATCTTAAAATCACAAGATTCAAAACAAAGATTAATCCTGCAACACTGATAGTGTGATTCCTAAAAATTCCCAAAGGTTGCACTTTTCTCTGATTAGCTCCATCTTCACTTGAAAAGGTGCATGCTTCGATTTGGTTAAATTCAATTTCTTACAAACCAATTCAGGAGGGATGTTTATTCCTAATCATCCTCCATCCACCAACACATCTGAAAAATACACTTTCCCAATGAAAATATTGATTACTGGAACCTTGTAGTCCACATCTACAGGTGCTACATCTCCAAAATCTATATGTGTCAGATGGATGTGACTCATTTCTCCCTTCTGTTGCAAATCCTTTTCTCTAATTTGATTTTTTAGTTTCCTGAGGAATACCCGACTAAAGTGAGGAACCAGTTTCAACAGTTGTCCCACCTTCACTGAAATAGAGTCATCCATCAATGCTTCAAAAAGATCGTTTGATAGCCCCTTAGCAAAAGAATGTACTGAATTATCTACCTTGAGGCGATGTTGTAATTCTTCAGAATCGGATTGTTTACTGCCCAAATTATCCCATATTTTTTGCATTGAACCAGTTGCCCAAAAATTTGATGATTCTTCAATTTTTTGATTGGATTGGATTTCCTTTAAAAGTCCTCTTTGGATTTTATCCGAATTAGGAAGAGGATGGGGTGTAGAAGGGCCTCTTTATTTGCCATGAGCTTATGGAGGTGATTAAAATTTTGACGAATAGGTGTACGCCATGTGTGCAAGAATGGTGGGTATGTAAGAGATGTGTAAGATTGGTCAAAGGATGCACTTTTTTCCCCAAAAAGGAGGTGGACAATTTTATGATTTTTGGCCTTCCATAACTCCCACATATAATCTCCAATTTGAGCGGAGATCATAGATTTGCAATCTACACGCCGAGCTCTTTCCATAGATATGCTACATGATATGGTTTTACCCACTAGATTTTAAATTCAATTTTGGGGGAAAACTTTGACTTCAAAAAATTGGTCGTTTTGCCTGTTTGAATTCAAAAGTTGTCCTTTGATTACTTTATTAATATTGAAGGTTTGACTTCCTTAAATTTCCAAATAAAGAGGCCGTTCTACACCCCATTCTCTTCCTAATGCCTTACTTTCCAATTAATAGGATCTTCATGATCTTTCCCCTGTTCCTTTTCCTATGGTGGCAACTTCCCTTTTGACCTAGTAATAACTAAACTCTACACTTCCAATGGTTTCTCCTGCACTTCTTCAATTTCCATGCATTAGGAACAATCGCATTGAGAAGAATGGAAGAATGGAAAGAATCAGTGTATGAGTTTGTGAATTTTCCACATGTTTCCTCAATAAACTGTTTGCAATCAATTTTTGTTGTTGATTGCCTTGTTTTTCTAATGAGGTATCAATTTCTTCCAGAAAGATTGCATTAATATGAGCTAGTTGTTTCATTCTTCCATCATTAGAAGAACTAATGCCTGCATTTGGAGAGTTGAAGTTCACAGTTGGAATCCCCCTCTCATTCCTATGTTTACACCAAAGCTCACAAGAAGGTCCTTGCCTGTGCCCCATTGTACCACATTAAGTACATGGTTGCATTGGATTGTTTGATTGCTAAAATCTTGGCACATTTTGCCAGTTCCCTTGCTGAAATGGCCTTGGTTGATTCAAAATCTGGAATCTACTTTTGAAGGGTTGTGGTGCAACCACATTTGCACCTAATACCATTTTGGCCAAAATACGTGCTGGTCTTCTTCCCCTGAAGTTAGGTTTATAGTACCAATTATCATAATCATGTCCAAGTATTTGACATGCTTAACAAAATGGTGATTTGGTAGGACTTGAAAATGATTGTGGCGCTATCTCCTTCAATTTGTCCAAAATTTGTTTACTAATATTTTTTGGCTCTTAGCTTCAGATTTACCATTCTTGGCTTTGCCTTTTCTTTTTTGTTTCTTTGTCTTTGATCTTTCTTTTTGGATTTATTCTTCTTCTTTCTTTTGGCACTCCATGTGTCCTCTTCATCATCCTCAAAATCAGTCTCTTGATCAGAATCTGAATCTGATTCTTCAGCATCATTTGAATCTGAATCTTCTTCTTCTGAGTCTAATTCCTGCTTGGATTTCTTCTTCTTACTTTTCTTTTGTTCACTAGTGCCATATCTTCTTTCAGCTCTCACATCTGCATCCACTATATTTCCAATTTAATCTTGAGGTTGGGTAGGAGGAGCATGACCTGCTATTGCACTTTTCAACTACTTCCTCAAACCTCTACAAAAGTAGTCACCCACTTGCTCCCAAGAGGGTCTTTGATTGGTCTGCAACAACCTGTTCATCATCAAGTTTCTAAACTGTTTGGCATAATCCTCTACCAACAAATCTTTTTGCTTAACTTTTCTAATTTTCTTCAAAACATCTTTCGGGGTTTTCTCTACCCTGAATATGGCAGAAATCTGATTTTCAAATGATCATAATCAAGGAATGTAGCAGTACCATATTTCACAAACCCGGACATGGATTTTCCCTGCAATGCTTTTGTAAAATGCTCCTTCTTGATAGCATCATTATAAAACACATCATACCCACTAGCAGACCATCATCTCTCAAACTGTCTCACATGATTGTTAGCATCTTGGGATTCTTTCCCACTGAATTTTGCTGCCCCTACTTTAGGATTGAGTGGTTGTTGTACCATACTAGGTACTTGTTGAATTTGTGGACCTCCAAAAGGATTAAAATCCAACAATGGTAAAGGTGGTGTAGGAAATTGCAATTGCCTCTTCGCCCTCAAAAGCTAATGGACTGCCTGAATGCCAATCAGCTGGTGGATGACCCTTTCAGGAGTTGTTTTTCTTCCTTGCCCTGTTGGCCTAGGCAAAGAAGTTTCCCTTGCTTAGTGTTTTTTATCTCCACTTGTGGTGCTAGACTCTCTAGATTATGTCTCTTCAGGAATTGGTGGAAAACCTATAACTGCTCCTCCTTCGAGAATCTCTTCCCCTGTATGACCATCTATTCTTTGAATTTGAGATTCCAACCATGAATCCCATCTTCTTCTCTGAAGCCTAGTGCCATAGGAGATTTTTCGTGGTTGATTCTCTGAATCACTCATACATGTCTCCTTCCACTTGTGATTTTTATGAAAATTTTGAGTTGCTTGCTACTTGAACAGTTAGTTAAACTGATTGGACCATTTGATAAACCAAATGGAAGTAATAGTGCCCTATAATACTGAAACACCTTTGAAGAAATTTGGAGTTTTAAATCACCGGGTAGTTTTGGAAAATGGTCTTGAAGGAAGATAAGGTTGTATTCTTCCTGTTCCTCTTCCTCAAACTTCTAGTTGGAGAAAGAGTTTAGGAAATCTTCAGTTTCAGCCCCCATATGCCCCAACTAAGTCCCATTGCCCATGTTGGCTTGAGCAAAGTTATCTCCACAATGAGCACGACTCCAAGGGTTATTGAGGCATTAAGGGTTGAGGAATTGCATTGAATTACCAAACAAAGCATTACAATACTTCAACACAAACAAATGATTCAGTACCCTTTTAGTATGCAGTAAGGAATCAAGGAATAGAACTAGAATAGAAATTGAATACAAAAAAGAGAACAACATCTAGAACATGAACTGAATACATAAGGATATGATAGTGAGTATGACAACTTACGAAGGAATGTTAGAGCACGAGCATGAGGGAGGAAGGCGTATAGAGAGAGAGAAACAAGTAGGCACGAGCATTTGATCATTCAAATTAACTCTCCTCAATGACAATACAAGAGCCCCTTGACACCTCCTCATAGATGGCCATTCAATTCTCCTAGACCTTAGGGTAAGTCCTAGGGAGTAGTGCACTTACATATTATGATTTAACACCTAGCACAGTCTAGTGGTAAAACGTTTTGCCGAGAAAAAACTTTTGACTTGATACCCACAAATCCCTTCTTCCAAAAACTCAATGCTCATAGAATACTATGATGCAAAGTACAATGCCTGGAGTCTACTCCAAGGTACACATATACACCACAATATTTCATGAAACACCGCCCTTTCCCCCACAAGTATTTAGAAAATGCTAAGTACAGTGCCTAGAACTCAATCCAAGATGCACAAATACATTTCTGAAAGATATTCATTGCGTTACAATCACCAAACGAGGTATAGGTGCCTTCTCACCAAAAGTGTGAATACAAGTGCACCATTTATTGGCAACATGCCAAGGTTGGGAACCCATCAAATAGAGATACATCCATTTGAACTCATACCAGAGAAACTTATGAAACCAAAAAGTTTTAAGCATATTGCTACTCCATTGACATAGAGTAGACACCATCTTTCATGAGAACACTCTGCAATTTTCAACATTGTTAGCAAACAAATAGCTAACAGACTCCATCTTGGCCTTTTCTTCATAAAGAGAATTTTCAAACACCTTGTCATCTTTGGCTTCAAAAATTGAGTACATGTAGAGAACATGATATCTTCCAAAATCTTCTATAAGAAGTAGTCATAAGGTATTAGCATCATTGTAAAAGTTGTGTGGATAGATAGACACATCCCATCACACAACTTTGGATCAAGGAAACTTCAATCAGCATGAGTAAATGTATAACTTGCATCAAGCAAAAACAACTCCATTTCCTTTAGGTATTGGTTAGCCCAAAAATCTTTATGCACTAGCATTTCATACAAATAACGAACCAAATATGAATTCTTCCAAGAGAAATTAGGAGAATGATCCACAAAAATACTCCATCCTAGAGATATGAGAAAAAACATCTCCATCCTTCAAGCTTCATTGCATGGCTAGGTATCAATACCCCTTCGTGCTTTACAGATTGTCTTGTATTAAATTGATCATTTAAAGTGGGAGAATAAAAAGGAACAAGGATAGAATATAGACATATGATTATGGATCTATCTCAACACGGGGCCAAGGATAAAGAGGTCCAAATAAGAGATGGTGTGCCAAAGAGGAAGGCTAGCTAATGGAGCTTAAAGACGTTATGGCTAGCTTCATTAAAGACCTCTAGAAGTTAGTGTTAAAATATCAGGGTGTCCACTAGGAAATATGTAAGATAGCAAGTGCAAACAAAATAAGGGATTTATAATTAGGTACATTTACAAGAAAATGTACTTACATAAAGAGTTTTTTAATTGAGAAAGTGTCAATTTTCATACATAAGGGCTAGTTTTTTTACACAAATGCATACAAAAGGGGTACGTATAATACTTGAAAATATAGAGGTAGGGGATTATTTAAATACCTCTTGTTTACACATGCTATATGAAACTTTTACATAGTGGACTCCCCGAGGTTAAAATTCCTTTAACCTTAGGAAAGCTAGGGTTGTGCTTGAAGTGGGAACCCGTCCTAAGATTGAGGTGCTTGCTGACTAAGGTGCTTGAGGTGCTTAATGACTACGGTGCTGATGGGATCCATGACCAAGGTGCTTAAGGGGTTCAAGGTGTTCTTAAAATTCAACATGATCCCTACTCAAGGGGGGGAGATCCCTCATTGTAGGAGCATGAGAGAGACCAAACACACCCTCACACAAGGCAAGCTTGGTCTAAAGAAGCAACATGGACACTTGTCAAGTTCCTCTCCATGTTGCCCTCATAGTGTGTCTAAAGCCTATTGGTTGGCCTCTCAAGGGGTCCAATGATAATTTAACTAATTGAATTAATTGTTAATGCATTTATCATGTCCTCTCTCTCAAAGGGTAAAGGGGCACACTTGTCCCAAGGCTAGCATGGTTGCTTGATATGCACTCTACATAGTGTTCAATGAGCTTCCACCTTGAGCTAGAAGAGGGGATCATCCCAAGCAAGGACGGGGACTGCTTGTAGGCTATACTCCCCCCCCACACACAGACACTCTCTCTCTCTCTCTCTCTCTCTCTCTCTCTCTCTCTCTCTCTCTCATTGTGTGAGATGCAAAGTGCAAGAACTCCATCTCCTTATCCAAGCTTGTTGCGACAAGTTGAGAGCCTACTCCAACACTCTTGTCTATGGAATGCAAATCCAACCAAGAGCCATGCTCCAATGCTTAAGCTTGCCATCTTCTTCATCATTATTATTCTATTATGCTATGCTATGCAAGAAGAGTGATGATAAGTGAGGAAATATCTCTTTCTTGTATGTTACTTCTTCTTCCTCTTCATCTTCCCTACCGTCATTCCCCACTATCTCTCTCCACCTTCGAAGGTATTTGAGGCCTTGGGACTGAGGCGGGGGATGGTTAATTCTTTTTACAAGATTATGTTATGCTCATGATGCATGAAGCTTTCCATCTTCATTGCATCACCTAAGTCACAAGAAACACAAAGGTTGTAATGTACCAAGTCTCTCTTGATGGGAGAATCTATAATACAAAAGCCTCAAGTTTTGTTAAGTTCTCTAAATCTCTCTCCTGCAAAAGTATTGTGCATGCCAAGTTGATTAAATATATCCGATCCTCAAGTTTTGTTAAGTTCTCTAACTCTCTCTCCTGCAAAAGTATTGTGCATGCCAAGTTGATTAAATATATGGTTATGCTACTACACTAATTAAGTTCACCCTCTATGTTCTCAAAGTAGTCTTATGAAAATGCTTACTCATATTCTTTCAATTCGGCTATTCTCAAAGTTCATAGGCCATTTCCATTACATATAGATCATGGTGCTATGATTCTAAAGATTACATGAAGTTAGTTATTTTATGTATTCTAGGATTCCCACCCCAAGATCACCATTGGTGAACGCTCCTTCAAGACTTGCAATTGGTACATGTGATTCATGCATGAGAGAGAGACATGTTGTTGCAGATAGAGAGGTCCTTATGGGACCCTGAGACTTTGTCCACTCTTTGTTGTGTGAGCATGTGTATGTGTCCTCCTACAATCAAATGTTGTGTGTGGAGGGAAAGTGTGCCCAATGTGGGGATCTTTCATGACTTAAACCCATCCCTGGTGATGGTGATGAATGTGAGATAGTTATATGGTAGCAGTATGACTATTAGACATACATAGGACTTCAAGGTGGTACATCTTGTAGATTGCATCTTACATATCATAGTGCACCACGCCCCTTCTTCGTGCATGCTTTTAGGTCCTCTATGTATTCATATGTGCAACATGCTCATCATGTAAAGTGGTATGATTGTTAGTTTCATGCTTGCCTTGCCTCCATGGACACTGTGATCTCTGTCATGGATTTTGTAGAGATTTATACCTTTGTCTCAGAACATGAGATCCAGTTCGAGTGTTACTTCTCTGAGAAGGTACAAATGATCTAATGGTTGGAAAAAATTACATTTGCTTGCATTTTCAGCCACATGATTTCAAATTGTTGTTTCATGTATTTTAACATTTTTAAATGATATTGTCATGTAGAGGCGGCAGCTAATGGGGTGGAGATCTCTAAGGACTCATGGGTGATCATCATTTCTACATTAGTGATGATCGCTCCCACAATGTGCATTTTGTGCAATATCGTTTTCAGTAGCACTATCTCTTCTTCATGAGGAGTGCTATCATTTAACGAGCAGAGAACGAGCGACAAAAAGTGAGCAACATTGTGATGATCGCTCCCACAATGTTTGTTGTAACAACATGTTTTTGAAATGTTGTAGAAACTATCCATTTTAGGCTCATGGTCCACCATTTATAAAAGACCAAAGAAAAATCAACATTCAAGATAGAGCATTACAGCTTATTATGAAAAAAAAGAAAGAGCAAGAAATTCCATGGCAAAAGAAGAATAAAAAAGAGATGTTTTGCTACATTACAAACAAAAAAAATTGATCCAAAAGATTAAAAACAAACGTGTGTGTGTGTGTGTGTGTGTGTGAGAGAGAGAGAGAGAGAGAGGTCATAATATCATTGGTAGTAATCAACACTCAATATCTAGAATCGATTTCAAATCCATAACCTTATCATCATCATATCATCATCGACCAAATCCAGCCCCGTTTCACTATAATCAAAATTATGATATCATCCTCAACCAAATCCAATCCCATTTCATTATAATTGAAATCATTTCCCTCATATATTTGGGTTCAAAAAATCACACTAGTATTAATGGTGGTAGTAGAAACCAAAGTTTATCAACCTCTATAGTACATAAGACCAAGATTCTTCACATAAGACCTACCCATAGGCCCTATAAAACCTCTATGATAACCTTTTGTACTATAAAACCTCTATAGTATTAATGGTGTCTACCTCTATAGGGCCTATGGGTAGGTCTTATGTGAAGAATCTTGGAGACAACCTATTTCCCTATATATGAATTATAAATGCGTGGAGATCTAATTCATCAACCGATCAGTTTGGTGGTCTACATCGTTCCATAGGGCTACTAGAAAGGAGAACTCTTTCAAAAGATAATTTGAGTTTACAAAAATGAAAAAAAAAAACATCCTTAGGGTTTTCTTAGCACCATCATGTACTCTAGCCCTTGCGCACTTTGTTGTTGCTGCTATCTAAACATATCTGTACGTTGAGGGAAGGAGGTGGCAGGAATACATTGGAGTAAAACATGAGTGTGACTCTAGAGAGCCCCCATATGACCCACTAAAAGTGTTTATCAAGGGCCCTCGTAGAGGTTAACTGCATACCTAAAGGCCCTTTTCCTACCTTCCCCTTTTGCTACACAAAATCCGCAAGGCATTTCAAAACGCAATTGTGCGTGGCTTGGTGAAGATCCCTACTCTATGTTTTTATGCTCAAGATATCATTGTGCTCTGTTGACTTGCGTTTGGAAACGCAATTGTCCCTAGCTTGGTGAAGAACTTTGGTCACCACAAAAAAATAGTTTTTATGCATATGATGGCATGAGGTTTCATCCTCGGACCGTGCAACTTCTCCTCTCCAAAAACATTATCCACTAGGTCCTTCCAAGTTGCATTTCCACACCATGCCTTTCCAACTTGCATTTGGAAATGCAGCTTGGAAATCCCAGGTGAGGAGGAAAAACGTTTTTCTTCACCATGCCTTTCAAACTTGAGTTTCCAAAAGCAAGTTAAAAGGACCCATGAGAGTGTGCTAGCCGTAGGTCCTTTGAAAACGCCTCTCATGCTATTTGACCCATTCAATCGGGAGATTTTGTGTTCTATGTGAGAAATCTTTGGCATTTGTAGAGATTATGAAATAGACAACGGAAAGCATGGCTTGTTGGATAGTCATTGATATGCTTGTAGAATGGTAGGATTGAAGGAGACAACTTGCATGCATCACTACCGTCCTCTTGGGCTCCCCCTTCAATTCAAGCCCTTCGTCTTGACCGAACAATCCTTCTCTCTTTGTCCTCCATTCAATGAGCCCAACATTACATTGGCAGCCTAAATAGTGGTAGTTGTGTTGTCTTATTGTCACAATCTCTCTTCCATCTTGTTGAAGTCCACACATTGTGAATAAATGTGAATAAGTTTCGTGTGTGTTTTGTTGAGAAATCAGGAAATAAAGATGCACTAATCTAAAAAAGTGCAATGTCTCAAGAGGATGCAATGCAAAAGAAAAGGCAGCTTGCAATGCTACATTTGAGGCTAACGGTCGTCTCAAACTAAAAATCAGATATCTCTCTCTCTCTCTCTCTCTCTCTCTCTCTCTCTCTCTCTCTCTCTAACAAAGCACCGTTTTTTCATAAGGGACTTATTTCTTTTTTTTTCAAGGATACAATTTTTGAGCCTTCAATGATTCATATAAAAGAAAACATCAGGGGTCATGGTGACTAGTTTCTGGCTTACAACAAACTTCATCATTGGCCACTAGTTTAACTGGAGTGACCAATTGATAATTCATCGGTTTCACTTCATCAAGATGAGTAAAACCTTCCATGTATATTATTATTGACATCAATACTAGCACCCTTCATTGCTAACTTCTTTAAAAGTAACAAAATTTTAGCTCTGAGTTTTTGTTTTTGAGTAAGTATGTTTTGGAACAGATCTCATGATTAAGTTAAATCTCTTGATCTATAGGATTTGAAATTTATCTTTGATTTATGTGTACTCACTAAGAAAAACAATAACTATGCCATTTGCAAGCTCTATTATCATCTGAGTGCTTTTCTCAACTAATGCAGCAAGCAAAATAGGGAGCATACAACTTTTGTCTATTAAATCTATTCTATGTCAAATTTTTACCTTCTAGAAATCATTTTTCAATAGTGCTATAACAACATAGGCAACATAAAGAGCGTCAAAATCCAATGAGTATGTATGTTTACAGCTGGGTCATTAAAGATTTGGTCTAATATGTGATATTTACATAGTTATAAAATCTCCTTACTGCATGGCTACATATGATGTTAACTTGTCATATTAACTAATATCTTTTCTCCTAAATGATTTTCTCATGCTAAACTGATCATTCAATACGGGGAAGTGCCAGAAGAGAAAAAGCTAGAATATTGGTTAAGCTGGCAGACAGGCCACAATAGGGAAAATAGGGATTTAAAGGGGGGGGCCATCTGCAAAAGAGCAAGGTGCAACAATAGGCTTAAAAGATCCTAAGGTTCAGCCCATTAAGATTTCCAAAATGCTAAGGTTCCAAAATTCAAAGGTTGTGTCCAAAGGTCAAAAGCCTAGGAAAATTGGATGCTTCACGTGTGCTCAAAAAGTCCTTTACACAAAGGGAAAGAGGGACACATGTCAGCTCCCTAGCCCAGATGCCCACAAGGTGTACTTAAATCCTATTGGATGACCATGGAGGTGGACCAATGAGAATTAGGCTAGAGTAAATCTAGTTTTATAATATTTAAAAACACTTAGTAAAAGAACCAATAAGACTTAAGCTCTCTAGAAGATTATTGGACAGTCTCCCAAGGGGTTCAATGAGCATTCAACAGCCCAATGGCTTGCCTGATTCCGACTTGCCAGGAGACAAAGGGGTCCAATGAGATTTTAGTTGCATTGATTAATTACCTAAAGCTCTCACAAAAGGGGAAAGGGGGACACATGTCAGAAGGCTATCACTTATGCTGCTTAAATTTCATTGGCTAAGCCGGCATGGCCCAATAGGGTGTGAGCATGAGCAAATAGCAAGAGGGGTCGACCAAGAGAGAGAGGGGGACTGGTTTTTAAAAGGCATTATTGCATACATAGTCACACTAGTCCATGTGTGGAGTAAGAAGAGTCTCTCTCTCTCCTTCTCAAGCTTTAATGAAAAGCTTATCACCTACTCCAAACTTGTGGGAAGGGAGGCCTACACCAACAACTCTTGGCTTTGTGATGCAAATCTAACCAAGAGCCAAGCTTCAATGCATGCTCATCTCCTCTACCATGCCAATTACTAAGCTAAGCTATGCTAATATGAGTGATTATGTGAGGAGATGTACATCTTTCTCGTAAGACTATTCCTCTCAATCTACTCTCATACCCCGCTAGCTCTCAACATCTTTGAAGGTGTGAGGTCTTGGGTCTGAGACTGTGAGGGAATTGATTTTGTGTTTGATAAAGTGTTTTGCGTAGTGCTTGAAGCTTCCATCTTCATTGCACTAGCTAGTATTGAAGGAACACAATGAATTGTATTGTAAAATGTTTCTCTTGATGGGAGAAACCATAATACAAAGCCTTTTGGAGGGGGGACCTGGTCCATGTAAATCTGGTTCTCAGCTGTTGTCAATAGCTTAATTTCTCTCTATTTTGAAGTATTGTTCATGCTATCTAACTAGGTGTTATAACTTTTGTTGCTCTCTCCACCCAAGCACTCTTGTTATTCTCATCTATACTAATAGATAAAGGGGGAGGGAATTCCGGCCCCTCCCCCTTGACACGTGGTTGCAAGTGCTTGCTCTGGCACATTCCGACAGTGAGCCCTGCGCAAATAATGAGACATAGCGAGAGAGAGAGAGAGAGAGAGAGAGAGAGAGAGAGAGAGAGAGAGAGAGAGAGAGAGAGAGAGAGAGAGAGAGAGAGAGAGAGATGTCGTCGGGACTTGGAGCTGCAATGAAGTCGAGAGAGTTTGTGAGAGGTGGCAAGCCTCAAATTCCCAATGATTTCATTTAATCGTGGATGTATTGAAACCATGGTAGGGCAGGCTGCAGCGCAGTGCATGTTGGGGGGTGTAGCCACTTTATTTTAGAACGCACGCGGGAGAGAGACTAGAGAGAGAGAAAGTGAGAGACTTTGCATGCAAGCTGTTCTGCGACCTCCATTGCTCTGCACATGTTCTCAGAGCTTGCGCTGCCATGTTCTCTCCGCGTGCGCTTCCATTTTTTTTGCTGCTGGCTCACACAAGTCCGCCATGTGAGGCTCACCAAGAAGCTCACCCAGACACCCAGTCGCTTGAGAGAGAGAGAGAGAGAGAGAGAGAGAGAGAGAGAGAGAGAGAGAGAGAGAGAGAGAGAGAGAGAGAGAGAGAGAGAGAGAGAGCCGTGCAGGTCCTGGGCAGCAGGCTATGGGGAAGAGGAGAAAAGCCCGCCATAGCAGAACCGCGATTCGGTGGTGTGGCGTGCATCTCTCGACAGCACACGCCCGCGTAGGAGAGAGAGAAGGAGAGGCGGCCGAGGCAGGTCACTGTCCAGTAGAGGGAGGAAAATGCGACAATGGTGCCGCCGTGCCAGACCCGCTCTCATCCTCTCTTTCTATCCTTGTTTCTCTCTCCTTGCGTATTGAGCTTGCCACTGCTCTGTGCATGCGCTTCCATTTTTTTGTTGGTGGCTCACACGAGTCCGCCATGTGAGGCTCACCAAGAAGCTCACGAAGGCAACGGACCCAGACACCCAGTCGCTTGAGAGAGAGAGAGAGAGAGAGAGAGAGAGAGAGAGAGAGAGAGAGAGAGAGAGAGAGAGAGAGAGAGAGAGAGAGAGAGAGAGCCGCGCAGGTCCTAGGGAAGCAGGCTATGGGGAAGAGGAGAAAAGTCGGCCATAGCGGAACCGCAATTCGTGGTGTGGCCTGCAGCTCCCGGCAGCACACGCCCACGTACGAGAGAGAGAAGGAGAGGCGGTTGAGGCAGATCACTGTCCAGTAGAGGGAGGCAAATGTGGCAATGGTGCCGCTGTGCCAGACCCACTCTCATCGTCTCTTTCTATCTGTGTTTCTCTCTCCTTGCGTATCGAGCTTGTCATTGCTACGACATCGCCACACATAACACAGATTATCCTTACCATTTAATCTCCACGCTTACATGCAACCTCTACTTTTATGAATCAGTAGCCTGCCACATTTACCTCAGCAAGGTCTTGTAACGAGCCCAAGCTGCCTTGGCTACAGATGACCACCCGAGAGAGAGAGAGAGAGAGAGAGAGAGAGAGAGAGAGAGAGAGAGAGAGAGAGAGAGAGAGAGAGAGAGAGAGAGAGAGAGAGAGAGAGAGAGAGAGAGAGAGAGAGAGAGAGAGAGAGAGAGAGAGAGAGAGTCCATCTTTTGCACTGAGTGCCTTTTCCTTTATGCTTTGAAGGCCCTGCGAGTCTAGCAAGCTCCTGTTGCTATTGCTGGTGCGCAATAATGCAGCGGCTTCTTGCTGCTGAAGGTGCGCAGTATTGCAACCGAAATGTTCCTGTTGCACAATCATGCAGTAATACAAGTGGGCTACTCGATGTTGCTGGTGCGCAGTACTGCAACGAGGCCTTCAACGCCTACAAGCCCAACCTACAACTCCTCTGTGATGTACAAGATGGACCTCAAATAGAAAAATGGTTGCGAGTCTAGCTCCCATTTGGGGCTATTGGGGCACTGCATTACATTAACGGGGCTACCACTGGTGTGCAGTACTAGAACCCCATCCTTCTTCATTGTCTTCAGTTCCAAAGTGCAAGCTTGACCTTGAATAGGAAAATGGTGCAAGCACAACGTCGGCCTCGGCCTCAACATGCAAGGGGAGAGAGAGAGAGAGAGAGAGAGAGAGAGAGAGAGAGAGAGAGAGAGAGAGAGAGAGAGAGAGAGAGAGAGAGAGAGAGAGAGAGACCGACGTACACTTCACCATTTGGTTTGTGTTTTTTTAATGAATGTTGTCTACTTCTAGGGTCTGTTTAGCTCTTTTTACTTGAGTGGTCTTACACACAATGGATTCATCTTCGTTATCTCCCAAGTAAGAAAGTAATGTTTTCAAGGTCAATGGTTTCGACGTTCCTGAAGCTTCCGATCTACAATCCCCGTACAAGGATTGTAAATCCATGTTCATATCAGAAGGTAGGTTATCCAACAAAACTTCCTCTATAGGAGCTGACTTTAGAGTTAGGCTCCCATCATTGATGTCTCTCACTTTTTCCCATAAGTGTTCTGGCCAATCTTCCTCTACGAGTGGAATTCTGTCTAAGCCATATTGTAACATTTAATGGCCTAAAAACTTGTGTGTAGCGGAAATTAGCATGAACATAGTGGGCATTTCATTAGAATAGATTCCTAATGAGAATTACAAGAGTGCTTGGGTGGAGAGAGCAACAAAAAGATAACACCTAGTTAGATAGCATCACCAATAGTTTCAAAAGAGAGAGAAATTAAGCTATTGACAACAATTGAGGACCGGATTTGCATGGAGCCGGTCCCCCCTCCAAAAGGCTTTGTATTATGGTTTCTCCCATGAAGAGAGACATTGTACAATACAATTCTTTGTGTTCCTTCAAGACTAGCTAGTGCAATGAAGATGAAAGCTTCATGCACTAAGCAAAACACTTAGTAAACACAACTTTAATTATCCCCGTTCTCAGACCCAAGACCTCACACACCTTCGAAGATGGTGAGAGCTAGCAGGGTATGAGAGTAGATTGATAGGAAGAAGGAGTATCTTACGAGAAAGATATACATCTCCTCACATAATCACTCATATTAGCATATCTTTAGCTTAGTAATTAGCGTGATAGAGGAGATGAGCATGCATTGAATCTTGGATCTTGGTTGGATTTGCATCCACAAGACAAGAGTGTGTCGATGTAGGCTTCTATCTCACAAGCTTGGAGTAGGTGATAAGCTCTCCATTAAAGCTTGGGAAGTGATAGTATTTTCTTTCTTCACACATGAGATTGTGTGAGTGTGTGTGTGTGATAACCCTTGCCAAAAATCAGCCTCCTCTCTCTCTTGGGCGAGCCCTCTTGCTATTTGCTCTTGCAGGCTCCCCATTGGACCTCCCCAAGTAAGGCCAATGGCTATTAAGTAGCATAAGTGATAGCCTTCTGACATATGTCCCCCTTTCCCCTTTTGTGAGAGCTTAATCAATTAAACTTAATTGATTTAAATGAATTAAATCCCCATTGGACCTTTCCCCATTCTGACCAATATGAATTAAGTAGCCCATTGGGTTGCTCAATTCCTATTGGACCCCTTCATGGGCTGTCCAATAATCATCCAAGAGACTTAATTTTCATTGGTTCTTTTTATTAAGTGTTTTAAAATTAATTAGGCTAAATTTACTCTAGCCTAATTCTCATTGGTCCACTTCAAGGGTCATCCAATAGGAATTGGGTACACCCTGTGGGCATCTGGCCTAGGGAGCTGACATGTGTCCCTCATTCCCTTTGTGTAAAGGGATCTTGTGTGTGTGTGTGTGGACTTCTCTCTCATCCCCACTTGCTAGGCTCGCCCCCTCCTATGTAGGGATATTCAAAGACTTTTTTGGTCACACACAAAGCATCCAATTCCCTTAAGGTTGACCTTTGGACACAACCTTTGAATTTTGGAACCTTAGCATTTTGGAAGTCTTAATGGGCTGAACCTTAGGGTATTTTTAGCCCATTGTTGCACATGTTTCTTCTGCAGATGCCCCCCCCCCCCCCCTTTGGATCCCTATTTTCCCTCCTTTGGATCCCTACTGTGGCCGGTCTGCTAGCTTAACCAATATTCTAGCTTTTTCTCCCCTGGCACTTCCCCATATTAAATGATCAGTTTAACATGAGAAAATAATTTAGGAGAATTAAATATTGATTATTATGACATTACCTATCTCTTGAAATCATAGTCGTCCTTGACTATGGTGTAGAGAAGATAAAGCATATTCATGAGTCCTTTTCTTAGCGGGTAGAGGATCCCTATGTTACCCTATGACATCATTCCACAATGGATGACTAGTCCATTTGGCACTTGAGAGCCTGAGGCTGCCGCAAGCATGTCTGCACTTTAGTCCTATCAGTCTTCCATAGTAGAGTGACAAGCTCTACTTGGTGTTTGGGAGACGTGGTCTCCGCAAACTTGATCTAAGCATGCATACTACTTCATTTTTGTGCACAATAAACAAAAAGAGAGTCTTATAAGACAAAAAAACTTTGTTCATTTTTAATATTTTGTACATTTTCTTACTCTTGGGAAGCATTGTAAGCATTGACAAGGTTTAGGTTATCCTTTAATTGTATGCCTTGCATCCATCTAGCATCTTCAAAAGGATAATTCTTAAACTTAATAAGATATCGTCGGATAGTCTTACCGCCTCTTAATACCTTGTCTTCATGTCGGAGAATGGACTCGGGCTGCAACACCTCCTCTTGGTCCTCGATCTCCGGTGGGTCTTCAATAGTTGGTTCTTGAGGTGGCTCTCCTTTGTAAGGCTTTAATAGGCTCACATGGAAATCATTGTGTATGAGCCAATGATTGGGCAACTTGAGTTGATAGGCCATCTCATTGATTGGCCTAAGAATCTGGAAGAGACCATAGTACCTTTTTGCTAGTTTAGCATAGTACTTTTGGTGGCCCGTAGGATTCTTGCCCGTCGTGTGCCTTAATTGAGCCTTGGGAAACTTTAACAAGACCCAATCGTTTTCATTAAAGGCTTGGGCTCTTCTGTGCTTATCAACAGCAGCCTTTTGCCTTTGCTGTGAGATAGAGATAGAATCCTTAATCTTTTGAAAAGATTCTTGTAGGTCTCGGCTATACTCATCTGCAACGAAGATCTTCCCATGTACCTTAAGTAGAAACGGACTTTTTGATCTTCCCTCAATTACCTCGAAAGGTGCTTTTCCCGTGGAAGTATGTACAGTGTTATTGTAAGCATACTCCACTAAGGGTAAGTACTTATCCCATTGGGATCTTTGATCTACTTCCGTTACATAGGCTTTTAGCAGATCGAGAATTGTTAGGTTAGCTATTTCACTTTGGCCATCCGTTTGTGGATGATAGGCCGAAGAGAAGTTTAGCCTTGTTCCTAAATTCTCAAAGAGACCGTTCCAGAAATTACTGGTCATTCTAGGATCTCTATCCGACACTATAGACATTGGCAAGCCATGGTACTTGAAAATTTGTGAAATGAAGAGGGTTGCCATTTGATGGGATTTGATAGTCTTTTTGACAGGTATAAAATGAGCTTGTTTACTGAGCCTATCTACTATCGTCCATATTCCCGTATTCCCATGGATAGACTTAAGAAATCCAAAGATAAAATCCATGGATATGCTCTCCCATGGTGAATTAGGAATTGGCAAGGGTTGAAGCAATCCAAGTTGCTTCCCTCTATCAAATTTTGTCTTTTGGCAAACCACACATTTAGAAACATACTCTTGTATGTTCACTTTCATGGTAGGCCAATAGAAATATGTTTGAATTCCCTTTAAGGTAGACTGAATCCCTCTATGCCCCACATACGGTGGAGCATGAGATTCATACATTAATTTCTCACGTAGTGAGTTAGTAACGCATAGTCTATTGCCATAGAGAAGATAACCATCTTGTAAAGTAAATGGTTCTTCTTTCTTCCGTAATGCAAGGGCTGAAATCACATCTCTAAAATCGGGATCAATAGCGTACTCATCTATCATTGAAGATAGATCATTGTGAGTTGCTATGGAAATCGCATTCACTCTCGGCCGTCTTGAGATTGCATCAGCTATTTGATTATGCTTGCCAGCAATGTGAGCAATATGAAAATGAAATTGCGAAAGGAAATTTTCCCACCTCATTTGTTTGTTGGAGAGCTTGGTCTGCGTCATGAAGTACTTAAGACTTTGGTGATCCGTTCGCAGAATGAAAGGAGTCCCCAATAAATAGTGCTTCCATGAGTCTAAGGCATGTAGAACTGCAAGGAGTTCCCTTTCGTATATGCCTAGAGCTTGCTCAACAGGGTCGAGCCTTCAACTCTCATAGCCTATGGCGTGCCCTTCTTGGAGCAAAACAGCTCCAAGGCAATCACCACAAGCATCACATTGTACCTCAAATGGTTTTGAGAGATCCGGTAGTGTAAGCACAGGTTGAGAGATAAGCTTTTCTTTAAGCTTTTTGAAAGCATTGTTCTCCTTAGCAGACCATGTATACCTAACGATTTTCTTTGTTAGGTCATGTAATGGTCCCGCAATTTGTGAGAACTTTTCTATGAAGCGTCTATAGTATGCACACATACCTATAAAGCTTCTTAGTTCATGAAGGTTCCTTGGTTTAGGCCATCCTTTTATTACCTCTAACTTTGATGGATCCATTTGGATGCCATCTTGAGAGATAATATGACCTAAATATTGAATCTCTTGCAAGAAAAATTCACTTTTCTTTCAATTAACATAAAGTTTATTCCCTCTCAAAACTTGAAATATTACCTGGAGGTGTTGCTTGTGTTCGTCTAATGAATTAGAGTAGATGATAATATCATCAAAGAACACTCCAGTGAAGGTTCGATGAGGCTTGAACAGCTTCTCCATCAAGCGGTTGAATGTGGCTGGTGCATTGGTCAAGCTAAAAGGCATGACAATGTATTCGTAAAGACCAAATGTGGTGCGAAATGCGGTCTTTACAATGTCTTGATCAACTATCCTTATTTGATGATAGCCACTTTTTAGGTCAATCCTATTGAAGTAGGTCGATCCTTGTAGCTTATCAAATAGGTCTTCTACCCGTGGAACGGGAAACCTATTCTTGATAGTGATCCTATTTAGTGCTCTATAGTCGACACACATACGATATGTGCCATCTTTCTTTTGCACTAATAACACAGGTGAGCAAAATGGAGATGAGCTAGGCCTAACCAAGCCCTTCTCAACTAACTCATGCACTTGCCGCATAATCTCCTCTTGTTGAGCTTGAGAAACTCTATAAGGAGGTTTGTTAGGCGGTGAACTTCCTGGAAGAAGTTCAATTGCATGGTCATCATTACCTCGTTTAGGAGGTAGCTCAAAAGGGATGTCGTCAATAAAAACATCTTGAAACCCCTTGAGAAAATTGGATAACTCTAATTCCTTTTGGTTGGTTTTATTTTCTTTTGCTAAAGCATTAGGTTCATTTTGAGAATCTTTAACAAAAATCATGTACACGGAAATAGAGCTCTTTATTGACTTGTTGAAAGCTGGTGTATGTACAATGGGGATAGTGTTACCCATTTCCTTAGCATCTATATACATGTCTTTTTCCCTGAACTTAAGGAGATTGTTCTTTCAGGAAATTTAACATCTGCAGCCAGGCGGTCAAACCATGGTTCCCCTAGGATTACATCCTCATGCTTGAGAGGAGAGATAAAGAAGTCCTCTTTGTCCACATAGCCTTGGACATGAAGCCTCAATTTCCCGATTAAGGGAGTGACTGAAGCTTCTTGCCCCTTGAAGGCACTGTCTGCGGGTAGGACATCTCCCATCTCGTAGGATTGTATGCCTAGCTTGGTGGCCAACTCTATAGATATAAAATTGTGAGTAGAACCACGGTCAAAGAGAATAAAAGCATCATGTTCTCTTACCTTTCCCCAAGCATGGCATAGAGGAGATCCTTTGTGATGAGTTTGGTGAGTCTCCTCCTCTTGGATTTCAACTAAGGAAGCTCTAGGAGGATCTTGGCGGTTGTTCTTTTGGGGACAAGCGTGGTACGCATGCCCTTGTTCGCCGCACTTGAAACACCGGTTATCCTTGCGATAACGCTCAAGCTCTTCAAGAGAGAGTTTGTTCTTACCTTTGTAAACTCCCTTCTCTTTAGCTTTGTTAGAGTTGCTCTTAGGAGACTTTTGGACATTGTCCTTCCCCTTGGACAGTGAGTAGGGTTCGATTGTCGACGGCATGACAACATGTGCATTGGTTACGGAAGGCATGGCAGCTTGCATAGGGAGGATTGGGTAGCCATGCACTAGACCATAGGTAGCCAAAGAGTGTTCGTTGCAATAGCAAATGCAAGAAACCCAAAGCAAAGATCACCAACTGGTGGAGACTGGAGCTAATAGCACCAAGCATTGGAGACTAGCGGAAGGATTGACTAAAGGATAAAGAGAGAGAGAGAGAGAGAGAGAGAGAGAGAGAGAGAGAGAGAGAGAGAGAGAGAGAGAGAGAGGAGGAAAATAAGTCGAGAGATAGGTAGAGAGAAGAAAGAGGAATAGGGATAGAGAGAGAAATGAGCAAACAAAGATAAGTAGGGATAAATAGAGAGTAGGAAAATTTTTAGAGAGAAAAGATTACACTAAACCTATGGAGAGAGAGAGAGAGAGAGAGAGAGAGAGAGAGAGAGAGAGAAAACTTTACTAGTCTGCTTTTATGAAATTTATCAAGAGCGAGGAGTTTGAGGCTAAGAGGGGCCATGCCACCGGCCGAAGGCGGCGCCGTTTTACTAGTAAGGAATATATTCTAATGAAATGCTCACTATGTTCATGCTATTTTCCGCAACACAAAAGTTACTAGGACATTAAAGGTTACATTGGTATCAGAGCACAAGGGTTCTCTTTTGTTTCTAAAGAAGGGACGTTGGAGTGGGGGAATGGGGAAAACACCCGACACACACGCGATGAAATGCTCACTATGTTCATGCTATTTTCCGCAACACACAAGTTACTAGGCCATTAAAGGTTACATTGGTATCAGAGCACAAGGGTTCTCTTTTATTTCTCAAGAAGGGATGTTGGAGAGGGGGAATGGGGAACACACTCGACACACACGCGATGGCCCATATATAGCTCAGGGTATTCACAGCACCCCTGTCTTCTCGAAAACATCTTCAAAACAAGCAACTCACACTAACAGGGCCTCGCCTGTACCTCGCCCAACGCACAAACACTCTGCACAATCCTCAGACAGCTACCACACAGATCTTTCCCGCTTCTCTCACTTCCACAATTCAGCACCTCTCTCTCTCTCTTTCTCTCTCACACACACAGGGGGCCCGGGGGGCGCACACGCTCACACACACCGGCACCACACACCCTGGAGACGAGCAAAGAAGAAAGGGGGGAAGCGGGTAGAGATGAAGCCAAAAAATCGGCAATGATTGCTTTCCTTTAATGAAAAAACCCCATGTACAAGATCCGCACTGTCTGCTCTAGGCCGCACCAGCAATCCGTACTGAGGGGCATACACATCCCACGAAGCTCGACTCTGTCAGCACACAACTCGACAGAAAATCCACCGATGTCTTCGATTCCATAGTAGCTCATCCTTGTGGAAACCCTCACTGGCTCCCTCTTCTTCCAAGCCCTCGTGCTCTTGGGTCGCTTCACGGACCACCGATGTCGGCTCCGACCACTCTGCGCACAAAGCTTTTCCTTGGTAGTGAGGCGGTCCGGGGCGGGCAACAAGAAGAGTGGCCTCTAAGCACTTTTCTAGGCTCCCGTGCTCCTCAATTGGGGCTGGGGCAAGCACAATCAAAGACAACAGCAACCCACGGCCAGAAACCAAACAAGAAAGGGGGCACCACCTAGTTGTAGATGCGAACTAGGACGCACGTGATGTCTCCTTGTACTCAAACGCACAAAGAGAGGGGAATGCAAGATAGCCACACAAACAAAACACAAACATTCACCATGCCAGAGAGAGGTAAAGAGCACAAATCAACTTGAGCAACTCAGTCTTAGCCTTAAAGACTAGATGCACACAAAGCTTGATGAGAAATAGAGAGACAACACAAAACTTGACTTTGTTGCCAATACACAAATTGTCTTAGGGTCACGGGAGCCCTCTCACCGAGCACCCTCTTACAATTGACCTTTTAGGCAAACAATTTAACAAGCCCTCAAACCACCAAGCATGAAATGGCACAACAAAATTCAAGGACAATATACCTTCAACCACCTGATGAGCCAACTTATCAAGTCAATTTGGAGAGAAGAGTCGTAGTTGCAGCATACAACTGTACCCAAAACTATAAATCTTATTTATGCACAAGAGTAGGCTACAAGTGTGGTGAAGAGTATGGCATACACTCCACTCCTCTAGATGGCATAACTAACTTCAAGCTTCTCCATGCACCTATGTGTAATGATGGAATAGAGCACTCATGATGCACACACTCTACACAACTAGGCTTGAAGAGTGGTGTGTTATGTGTTGAGAATGGTGTGGTTTAGTGTGATCATGTGATGATTTACAAGGGAGAGAAGGGCTCTATTTATAGGTTTTAGAAGCCCCGATTTGGATTAGGCCTAATCAAGTTTATTCGAAGGAATAAAAGATTATGCATTTTTTTTTTTTTTTTTAATGAGGGTGGGTCTCTCTTGTCCTTTGAGTCACATGGATGTGGGCTCAAGGGAAGAGAATTATTGAGGATGAAAGGAGAGAGGATTGAGTGAATAATTTGGGAGTGCCTACTCTAGTAGAGGGTGCATTTTACAATAAGGTTAGTGGTTAGTAGTTAGTAGTTAGTAATTATCACTACAAAATATTTACAAAATCATTCACCAAATGGTGAGATATATGATGAGAAAAGTTAGAGAAGGGATAAGCTTGTAAAGCAAGGTTGAAGCTTGGAGAAGTTGACATTCACCTCTTTACAGCACCAGTAGAAGAAGCGGTCAGAATGGCGAAGTAACGCGTGTCGATGAAGCTGTGTTATCTTCAAACCTTGGAAAATTCATGATAAAAGACTTCATTTGCAGAGGTTATCCTTGGATTTTTTCTTATTTTTTGAAGTTCTTTACAAAGCTGAAGAGAGTATGGTAATATGGACATATATGTAGAGAGAAAGGGGGACACATAGGGTGTAGAAATGGAGGATGAAGGCTATGGAGGTGTGAGAGATGTGGAAATGGTAAAGAGGGTGAATTAGGACATGGGAGTTGCATGTTTGGGAGTGGGAAGGAGAGGGAGGAGTGTGTATGAAAGAGGAAAATGATAAAGTGGAAGAGGGAGTGTGGCTGCATAGCATGGGCAAACTGGGGTCCACCAATAAAATCATAGCTCACAGCTTGTACCTTAAAAAAATATGAAAACATTTGAGGTGAAATTTCAGCTCTCGAGCTACAACTTTTGTTTGTATCACCTTTTCAAATTCGGGGAGCATGTGATCTTTAAAAATTCAGCAAAACCGACTGTTTTTTCCACTGCACAAGGTCCTTGTGAGGTCCTTCTTTGGATGATTCTTTTGAATATCTCCAAGAGTGAGCTCCTCATGGTGCATGCATGCATGCCACATATCCTTGACCTTATTTGGTAGGTCTATAATTGAAGATATTATTGAGATCATGATATAAGTGAATAGTACAACTAAGAAAATCAAATATTGAGGAGTCTAAAAAAATATGTACATGTCAAATATAAATAATATAGGTGAAAAAAATATAAAGGGGTCAAAATAAATCTCTCTCATTATAAGTCTACCATAAAAAGATGAATATTTTTGGTGGTCTAATTTATGAGAGTAATAGAGAATAGATGTAGGAAGGAAAAAATGACAATAGTGAAAAAATATACACATAAATAAACTAGTTTTTTGGGATTTTTATTGGGATGGAGTTACACCAAAAATAAGAGAAGCTTGCATGAAATTATTTTTATATGAAATAAAGAGTATGCAAAATGGTAAGAAAAAATATGGTAATGGTGAGTCACTGTACATAGCATAAAGAACACACCATAGGTAGAAATATTTAAATAAATACCAAAATAATGATGAAAAATCCTATTATTTAGGCCCTCTATACAATGAAATATTTACACACAAATGGGCCATAATATACTTATATTTTTTATATTTTTTATTTTTTTTTGGCTCAACTAGTCCAGTGACTAGCTAATTAAGGGTTTTTAAGAAGATATGGGAAAAGTCCGCTAACTCACACAGACCTATATACAGTGAAATGGTAGGATAACCAAAATGTTTGAGTGATTTGATAGGGTGAGGTAACTCACTATAGCAATTACAGAGAGCCGAAAAACGGCTATCATTAGCCCCCCCCTCAGATAATGGTACATTCATGTACCATTTATCCGACCATACAATATGTAGATTGTGTAACGTCTGTCTTTGTCTGCTCTCATCTTTGAAGAACCTTTGTTGTATGATTAAAAAACCTTGCGTGATATGAAAGGTTCTTAGAGCCAATAGTAGGATGTAATATAGTGACTGAGTAAAACTCCTCCATTGAGAAAGTTTCCATAAGCACCCCCCCAGGATCAAAGATCTTGAAATATCTTTCTCAAAGAGAGATGTATGGTATGGAATCACTTACTGATTTCGGTTGAAGAAACTTGTAGATTTTATTGTTGTCCATCATTGCATCTATCACTATGAATGTGATATAAAAGATTGGTTGCTCTTCCTTCTGTGTAAAGTTGATGTATCTGCTACGATCTTCAAGAGCTTGTATGAGCAAATTCCTGAACTGTAGCTCATAAAATTCATTCAACCTGGGTAGGCTCTTCAAGTCAAAAATTCTATGACCTTCATGATTTATGAAAGCTTGATTCATACTTCCAACCGCTATTGGAAGATATTGCAAATATTTTACCACATAAGTAGATAATAGACGAAGGTTTCTATTGCTTCCAACACATTGGAAGAGAATAGATTTTGGTACTGATTGATGAAATATCCACATGTAGCAATAAACAATTTTTTCATCTATGATGAAGACCAAAAGCATCACAATGTGTGACCTCCATACACCAAAGAACCAAATGTAGAAGGTTTGGAAACATCTATTCATCACCAAGTATTCATGTCCTCTTCCACTTAAGAAGGTATGGTGCCCCCAATGAAAGGTATATGTGAAGAGAGGAGAAGTTGACTTTGAAGAGGTGAAACCCAATGTGAAGATGATTGGGGCCCATGATCTCCCCACCTATGATTTCATCTTCTTCTTCACTCTCTTCTTTTAGACAAGATACACTCTTAGAACATTCTATAAGATCAAGGTTACCTTCAAGGTCTTCATTCTCCATAGAGTCATGTTGCACAAAAGCTTCGTCTGCTCGGATTAGAAATTGATCCTCTGCCAAAAGGTTGGATGTATCCATTATTGAATCATCAATGCCATTTGAGATATCTTGTGTCGATTTTTGCATGCTTGTGATAAAGGTAGAAGAAAGAGATTCCACATTTGAATCTTGGCCACACACTTTAGCACTTGAATAATCAGTTGGCATGTAAGTAACTTCTTCAACATTTGTCGGAGTAGAAGGAGACAAGTATGGCAAAGGAGATGACTCCTTGATAGAAACACTTTCATGATGGTTGGTTCTTCCAGTATGATGGAAACCATTTTTGATGTAGAAGTACTTGTGAAACTTCCTTCGGGCAATAGTGACCGCTTCTTCAAAGGTAGAGGGTCCACTACAAGTAACCTTAGTCTTTAGGAAAGGAGACAAACCCGAAATAAATTGCTCCATTTTTACATAATCTGGAAATGTAGAACTAAACCGACATCCTCCCCATTGACGAGAAAAAATATCCTCATAAGCATAGTAGTCTTCACCATGTTGTTGAAGTCTCCCTAATGAAGCCCATGCTTTCTCTATTGTTGGAAATTTAGAGAATCTGGTCTTCAAAGCTTTGGAAATTTGGGTATATCCATATTCAATCTGAGAAGACATACTCCAAAACCATTGCTCAGCGTTGCCTCTAAGGCATAGCAGTAGAAAATCCCCTTTTTCAATGTCATCCCTTTTACCAAGGATACGACAAACCATTCTAAAATCAGCAAGAAAATCATCAACATCTTCTTCTAGATTTCCGAAGAAGATTGGGATATCATCAAAGGTATAGCGTGTCATAGTCTCTCAATGCTAGAACCACACAAAGATTAGTTCCAAACAATCATTTTCTCTCATGACATCAACTAACTACACAAAGTTTTGAAAGGTCTTTCAACATGAATTCTAGATTCTTATGTGAAAATGTTTTTTCCTTTCTTATGTTATGCTACTACAAACCATATTCTAGATCAAATTTTGTTGCCTTGAAATTCAACTCGGTCATACAAGTTTTCATGATTCATATAATCTACTTGATTATGCTAACATTCAAGCATGCATGCAATACAACAACAATAAGCACAAAGTCATTCCTCAGTGGGGGCACCAATTTGAGGTGGTCCGGGGCAGGCAACAAGAAGAGTGGCCTCTAAGCACCTTTCTAGGCTCCCGTGCTGCTCAATTGGGTTGGGGTTGGAAAAAATAGCAAACACACACACAAACCCGCAACCTAACCCTACACAAATTTGGGGCACCACCTAGTTTTGGATGCGAACTCGGACGCGTAGAGAGAGAGAGAGAGAGAGAGAGAGAGAGAGAGAGAGAGAGAGAGAGAGAGAGAGAGAGAGAGAGAGAGAGAGAGAGTGCTCAGGCTGCTTTGAAATGTATCGGCCGTGATCAAGCAAACACAATTATATATGTAAGAAAGAGAGAGAAAGGGGAGGGGGTGCTTGTTGCATTAATACCTTCTTACAAATCTGTCATGACCAATCAAAGTGAGATTAGTATTTGTTCAACATAGCTGGAGTAAATAACACCACAACACATCACAAGAAAAGCCACCCCAATCACTGTCTTAAGGTCAGGAGAGTCCTCTCCACCCGTCGCCCTCTTACAGTATGTGGGATTTATGGCTAAATTGATGACAACACCCAGAGACAAGCTATCAAGAACTTTAAAAAAACACCAAGACACTTACACATCATTGTTGTCCATTACTTCACGTTGGAAGAGAGACAAAGTATCCAAGCTTAGTCCAAATCCACCCTCCTTGATTCAACAAATGTTGGGCTTACACTAGTAGGAGAAATGATAGATTTCCTACTCTCAATTGAATGATCACTCTCTCTTACAATGACATAGATTTCCCTTGCTAATCACCCCTAATACAACACATGCATATGCATAAGACAATGATCTTCCACTCAAGAGCTCCTTCTAGAGAGGTTGAGCTTGGCTTCTCAAGTTATAGCATAGTGCTCTTGCTTATGGCTTCCCCATTTTTGTGCTAGCTACACCCTCCTTTTATAGCAATTTTGGGGGCTAGGGTTACTCCTCTAACCATGGTTGGGTTAGATTTTCAGCACGTATCTAATTTCTTTTTCTTGGAATTATCAAGAAGTTGGTGGGGATAGATGAAGAAGAGAGAGAGGAGAGAAGTGGAGGTGATAGGACTTTTCATAGTAGGTTAGTGTTAGTAAATTAGTAGACTTAGTATTTTTATTAATTTACAAATGGAATTGGATATTTACAATGGAAGTATCCATATAGGATACAAATAAGGAAGAAAAAACTCTTAATAGGTAGAAAAATATGGATTTCTTACAATGTTGATGTTCCAAGTGTCTTGAGTAGGGTCAATTTTGACGCTTGTTGACAGACCACTAGCTTTGACGGTACGTTTTTTCCACTCTTGACCTTCCTTTGGGAGCCAAGGTAAGTGAACATGAGTAATCAATCACCATGATGCTGTCTTTCAAGAGAAAAGGCTGAATTTTGTGGTTTTTTTGATAGATATGGAAAATATGGATGAGGAAAAATGAGACTAAGTGGTCAATTTTGGAATGGAAGTGTGTGTAGGAGACATGAATTCACCATGGTTTCTCTTATTCTTCAAGGTTGAGAAGAAGGTGAGTAGGGTGCAGAAAGGAGTGGTGAGAGAGGTGGGGATGATGAGTGGAGAAGTGTGTGTGAAAGAGGACAATGATAAAGTGAAAGAGGGAGTGTGGCTGCGTAGCATGGGCAAATTGGGGTCCACCAATAAAATCATAGCTCACAGTTCGTAGCTCAAAAAAATATAAAAAAATTTGAGCTAAAAGTTCAGCCCACGAGCTACAACTTTTGTTTGTATCACCTTTTCAAATTTGGGGAGCATGTGATCTTTAAAAATTCAGCAAAACCGACTGTTTTTTTTCACTGCACAAAGTCCTTGTGAGGTCCTTCTTTGGAAGATTCTTTTGATTACCTCCAAGAGTGAGACCCCCATGGTGCATGCATGCATGCCACATACCCTTGACCTTATTTGGTAGGTCTATAATTGAAGATGTTGTTGAGATCATGATATAAATGAATAGTACAACTAAGAAAATCAAATATTGAGGGGTCTAAAAAAATATTCTTCATGTCAAATATAAATAATATAGGTGGAAAAAATATAAAGGGGTCAAAATAAATCTCTCTCATTATAAGTATACCATAAACAGATGGATATTTTTGGTGGTCTAATTTATGAGAGTAATAGAGAATAGATGTAGGAAGGAAAAAATCACAATAGTGAAAAAATATACATATAAATAGAATTAGTTTTTTTGGATTTTTGTTGGGATGGAGTTACACCAAAAATAAGAGAAGCTTGCATGAAATTATTTTTATATGGAATAAAGAGTATGCAAAGTGGTAAGAAAAAATATGGTAATGGTGAGTCAATGTACATAGCAAAAATAACACACCATATGTAGAAATATTTAAATAAATACCAAAATAATTATGAAAAATCCTTTTATTTAGGCACTATATACAATGAAATATTTACACACAAATGGGCCATAATATATTTTATTTTAGTTTATTTTATTTAGTTTTTTGGCTCAACTAGCCCATTGACTAGCTAATTGAGGGTTTTTAAGAAAATATGGAGAAAGTCCCCTAACGTGATCACACATGCTGTCAGGACTTTTTGGAGCAAGGGATTGCGCATATGTACATACACATGCATGGTGAATCAAATAAACTATTGTCCATTTTCCAGAGCCAGGTGGTTATGTGGGGCCCACATGTGTACAGGTAGGACAACATGTACATAGTGCATCGATTTTCACTATTACCAATACCAGTGTGTTTTTTCTACAATAATGAGAATTTGGTAGTGCGTAAAACTTCTCGAGGAATCTATCCGCAGGCCGACGACATGAGGTAAGCAGGTGCGTCAGATGGCATCGAGTGGCGTTAGGAGGCCGAACGGGGTCAATATTTGCACGTGGATGAATACGGACACAAAGTGGTGTTTTCTTGTGAGAGTTATGCAGAAAGGTCATCATTAGGACCACTTTTTGGGGCCACTTCACGTGGTTGCGAGACGAATTATTGAAAAGAAATGAGTGCCAGGTGTGCGGATGATGCAAAAAAGGTGACAACTATGCACTGCGAGGTCAGTTTTTGGCCTGTTCGGGGTCCGTTTGAGGTCATCTAAAAGGCCAAGGGTGCCCAACTAATATATCTAAGTGTGGGAACTGAAAAAACAGAGAGAAGACCAGAAAAAACGTGGAGAAGAGAGGAGGAACAGCCGCAGGTGTGTTTTTGGTGTTTTTGGAGCCTGTTTTGGCCCTAAACTGCTCATCCGAGGTCGGATTTGAGCACTTTGACATTGTAGACTGGGGTTTTGGGCCGTTCCGGACGCGATGGCGCTGTCCATTTTACCAAATTCCTCACTCTTTTTCTGCTATTTTTGCTGTGTAAGTTTCTCCTATGAGCGAAGTTTCTGCTCTAGTTTGTGATTGTATCTGGCTCATTTTACCCATATTGTGTGAGCTATTTGCCCCATTGGTGTTGGCCCAAGCTCAATTGTATCTAAACATCAGAAATTTTCCTCTTTTGAGATGAGTTTTTTGGGTGTGTGTGTGTGTGTGTGTGTGGAGTGGGCAAGTGGATAGTCTCTCTCCTCTCACTCCAGAGGTGTGTTCCCTCTCTCGGCCAGGTGTGTTGTCTAAGCCGAGTGGTGCCCCATAGTGTGTGTGTGTATCTCCCCAAGAGTGTGTGTCGGGTCGTTATAGAGGCGCTGTGTGTGTTTTTATCCCGCTCACAACGCCTATGTACAGTGAAATGGTAGGGATAACCAAAATGTTTGAGTGATTTGATAGGGTGAGGTAGCTTACTATGGCAATTATGGAAAGACGAAAAATGGCTATCATTAGCCCTCCCCCAGGATGATGGTATATTCATGTACCATCATAGAGTATCTTTTCCAAAGAGAGTGCTTCAGAGTCCTTGGACGAGATCTTCATTGTTTGGCCCTTTAGAATTTTGGTTGGAGTTACACTCATGCTTCATGTAACAATACTTACATGAGACAACTGCCCTTTGACAGATCTTTGGTAGATCCTTTGGTAGAAGGCAACTCAAATAGGGCTTCAAGCGATAACCATTTACCTTCCTAGAGTGCTCTTTCCCATTCAAGTCCATAAGTTGATAGTAAATTGAATTGAAAGCCTTCTTAACTATGTATGGCCCCTGCCTTCTAGTTTCAAATTTGGCATCAAAACGATTATCGAGTCGATTGTCATACCTTAGCACAAGATCTCCTTCATTGATGCCGTTGTCCTTTAGTTTCTTGTCAAGCTTTTCCTTCGTCTGTGTGGATTCTCTTGTAGCACTCGTATGCTGCTTCTCTTTTCCACTCAAGCTTAGCTAAGGTAAGAAGTCGATCCATCCATGCTTCTTGATCATCTTGTGCTGCTTTGCCATGAAGTCGCATTGTTGGAATGTTGAGCTCAATTGGTTGTAAAGACTCTTGACCATAGACCAAGTGAAATGGTGTGAACTCCGTGGCTTCCCTATATGTGATTCGATACGCCCACAAGGCACCATCCAAGAAGTCATCCCACAACTTTGTCTTGTTTTTCACCATCTTTCTAATGATGCCTGCAATGACACCATTAGGTTTTTCTACCAAACCATTTGACTGTGGGTAGTATGGTGTGCTATGACGATGTAGAATATGAAGCTCTTCACAAACTTCTGTGAGTAAACCCTTCTTGAACCGCGGACCATTATCCGAAACAATCTCTAGAGGTGTGCCAAATCTACAACAAATATTAGTGTAGACAAACTTGCTCACTGTTTTCCCATCTACCCTTGCCACACTTTGAGCCTCTACCCACCTAGTCATGTAGTCCACAACCACTAGAATGTAGAGTTTACCATTCTTTGTTCTAGGCAGAGGAGCCATAGCATCAATGCCCCATTTTTCAAAGGGTCCATTTGCAAGCACTATTTGCCTCGGGCCATGCACCAACCTTCTATTTCCATTTATCTGACAATTGTGACAGCTTTTACACCAATGTTGAACATCCACATGCAAACCTGGCCAAACATACCCCGCAAGCAAAATCTTCTTAAGAGTTAATTCTTGGGCAAAATGACCACCACATGCCTCCTCATGAAAACCTTTTAGAATGGCTGGAATTTCCTCGATAGTTGGTACTCTTCTGCACACTTGATCCTTCCCTCTTTGGTAGAGGGATCCTTCTAGGAAGAGATACACACTTGCCTTTTTCACGAGTCTCCTCTTCTGAGCCTTCGTGAAGTCTTGTGAAAACTCACCCTCCAAAATGTAGCTAATAATGGGAGTCAATGACTCCAATCCCTGGTATCTCGGTTGCTTGACAATTGCTGCCACCATGATGACCTGCACTTCTTTCTCAACACATGTAACTGCTTGTTGTGCAAGTAAATCGGCATCTTCATTCTGTTTCCTAGGAATATGATATAGTTTCACTTCTTCAAATTGATTAAACAATCTACGAATGATATGAACTTTTGTCCTTAGGCTTTCATTCTTGCATGCCCAAATGCCTAAAATTTGCTTCACAATGAGAAGTGCATCCCCTTTTACCATGAGACGTTGTATACCTTGGCCAATGCATATCTTTAAACCATGAAGTAGTGTGTCGTATTCTGCTTCATTGTTGCTAGTTGAACCTGGTAGATTGACCTTATCTTTCATGACCACCTCTCCACTTGGGTTGAACAATATTAGCCCTCCCCCCGCTTTTCCTGTGACTCGCCGAAAAGCTCCATCAAAGAACAAGGTAAAAGCATTAGGAATACTTTTAGGTGGTGGCAATGGTAGGGTCTTTACTTCAGGCACCTTAATCTCCTTCTCATGTACCCTATAAGTAAGGATCCCTGCCAATTGTGCACGCACACTATCTTCTACCTTGAAAGAGTATTGAAACTCTTGCAATTCCATAATCCACTTTGAGATCCTAGTGCTAAGATTCATTTGAGATGACACCCAAGGAAACAAATTTTCTGCAGTGAGAATTACAAAAGGTTTTGGTAGCAAGTAGGATCTAAACTTTCTCACTGCAAACATGAGAGAAAGCATCATGAGTTCTGCCTCCGTATAGCCTCTCTCCAAAGCATTCATGACCCTACTAGCAAAGTAGATGGGTCGCATCTCGGTACTGTGGGAATCTTGTTGTAATAAAACTGCACCAATTGTTTCCTTCCCAACACTAGAGCTAACAAAGAATGTGTACTCCCAACAAGGAGGCATGAGTATTGGTAGCTCTCACAAAATGACTTTAATGTTACAAAAGTACTCTTCAAGCTCATAAGACCATGCAAATTCTACTTGTTGTGTCAACTTTTGCAAAGGATGAAGCAACTCCGAAGCTAAGTGAATAAAGCGTGACATATACTTCACCTTTTGAATGAATGAGATGACCTCTTTGAGATTCTTGGGTGATGGGAGCTCAATAAGAGCCTTTGCCTTTGAAGGATCCACCTCAATGCCTTTATAGGAAACCTTGTGACCAAGAAAGATCACTTCATCCTCACCTATGTGACACTTGTCGGGGTTGAGTTGACCTCCCATGTTGTAGAGCTTCTTTAAACCTTCTTCTACCCTTTGTAGATGCAATGATTTTGAGCTATAAATGCAAAAATCATAAAAAAAAACCCTAATGGACTTTTCAAAGAATGCTTGAAACACCATGTTCATGAAGCGTTGGAAGGTTGCAGGAGCATTTGTTAGTCCAAATGGCATGACTCTAAAAGCATAACAACCCCAAGGAGTGATGAAGGTTGTTTTCAACTGATCTTCCAATGCGATACCTATTTGAAAGTAATCCGAGTAGCCATCACACACAGTGTACTTCTCATGACCAGCTACCTCATTTAGTATCTCATCTTGAAATGGGAGGGAAAAGTGATCTCTTTTTGTTGCCTCATTGAGTGGACGGTAATCCACACACACCCTCCACTTGCCATTTTTCTTAGGAGTGACAACAATGGGAGAGATCCACTCTCAATTCTCCACTGGATAAATGAAACTTGCTGCTAGAAGCTTTCTTACCTCCTTGAGTAAAGCCTACTCCTTGATGACTCCTAGCCTTCGTAGCTTCTGAGCCTTAGGCGTGGCCTCTGGCTTCAACTCAATTTTGTGTTGAACAACATCTACTCCACGCACGTCAGTGTAGTCTTTAGCAAAAAGCCTAGGAAATTTCCTTAGCACACATTTGAACTCCTCTCTTTCGTCCTTTGTAAGTGTTGTAGACAACATACCTTCTAACATTCCTTCATCTTGCACATTTTGGTTCTCTTGGGAACCTACCTCTTCCAAACCTGGGCAAGAGGTCTCTTGGTTGTTTGGATTAAACCTTACCCCCATGACTTCGATGGAAGACTCCTCTTCAGTAATGCTGCCGCTACTTTCTTCTTCTGAAGTGCTATCGGTCCAACCTTCCTTCATCTCACTTTGAGATGATTCTTCATGGAGCTCCTCTTGGCGTTGCTCCTTCATTTCAAAGACATCCTTATTATGATTGTCATTCCTGCAAATTAGCTTTCCACTCTCCCAATCCTGCAAAGCTAGCATTTTCATTAGCCATGGTCTCCCTAGGATAAATGGGTAACCATTTCCTTTGGTAGACATGACATAGAAATCCACTGCCTTCTTAATGCCAAAGCCCTCTACAAAAACATTTTTACAAATGCCTACACACCTAGCTTTGCTATTGTTTGCCATCTTGACTTTAATTTCAGGTGTCTCATGGATGTGCATGCCTAGTTTTTGCATGAGTCCCTTTGTCATGATGCAAATTTGTGCACCCCCATCCACTAGACCTTTTCTAACCAATCTTCCTTTGATGTAACAATCTAGCACATGTGTAATATCCTCATGCATTTCAGCATGTGCAATTTTTACAACAGGCACACTCTCTTTTATCTTTCTCCTAGTGCTAACTGCCTTCGTTAAATCCCTCCTAACTTGTGGGCATAATGCAAGAAACTGAGGCCATGAGATATCAGGACCCTTACCTTGCATATCTTCCAACAGGTTGTATGGATCCATACCATGTCCAAGAGGGAAGTCTTGGAGATTGATACGACGTCGAGTCTTCTTAGCTTCCTTGGTCTCCTTTGCCTTCTTGCCTTGTCCATGGTCACTCTGTGATGTGACACCTTCTTTCTCTTTACCTTTTCCTCGGCCACGCTTAATGCCATTTGCTTCCATGTCAACCTCATTTGAGTTTGTCACCTCTACCACATGCACATTTGGATCTGGCAAAGGTGGAACTCCTTCTACCCCTTGTGGAGGCGGTCTTTGTCCATTTGGTCTTTGTAGAAGCCTTGGTTGTTGACCAGTTCCTTCACCTGCATTCATCACTGGGTAATTCAAGTTAGGTCTCCCTGGCTCCCCACAGGGCCAAGGACAATTATACATCCCATGTCGAGACTCTCCGCAATTCCAACATTGCAAGACTCTCCTAGGTCGTGGATCTCGCTCTTCAGACTTCTTTGCTTGTCCCTTTGGACCTACAACTTGTGCAAGGTGAATTGACAAGCTGCTTAAAGATTCATTTAACTTCTCAATCACTTTCGCCGTTACCTCAGGAAGCTCCCTAGATATTGATGCTTGTGACTTACCTTTGGGTCTAAGACCTTCTATTGGAACCTCTCCCCTTAGGCACTTGAGTTTTCTATATTTCTCAGCAGCCCTAGTTTCAGCTCCATCAAAGGTAGCAGGTGCACCCGCCTCAACTTTTATCTTAAGTTCAGGAAAGAGTCCGCGCTATGAACCTCTCCTTCTTTAGGAACTCTGCACCATCACCAGGGTTAGCAACATTTCGTATCCATAGAGCCCAAAGATGTAGAAACTCTTGCTTGTACACGTAGTAGTCATCTAAGTTTTTTGCTTATGGGAAACAATGTCTTGTTATAGTTTTTGAGTGTTTTGGGGATCAAAGAAGTATTTCTTGAAATGATTCAAAACTTCTGTGTAATTCCCCTTAACTTCCTCAGGCAAAGAGTCAAACCAAGTGCTAGCATCTTTCCTAAGGACCACCTCAAACATTTCTACACGTTCTTGATCAGTTACTATCCTCTTGATACGGCAAGACATTTTGAAATTTGCTAAGAATAATTCTGCATCCTCCCCAGGCTCTCCAAAGAACAAGGGGTAGCCACTCATTTGCGTAGTTGTATCCATGTTGCTGGTTTTACTCAAAAATTTCTTTTTCTTTTTTTATTTTTTGTTTTGCAAAATCAAATTTCAAAGTAGAATGAAAATGTGAACGTCAAAGTTTAGATCGTAGCGAATAAATGGAAAAATGAAGGGATTGATTGAGGCATTGATAGCCGCTACTTGCCTAGGTTCAAACATACGACGGAAAACACGTTGAAATTGTAACTTTGTGCCAACTATTACATGCACGTCAAAAGAGACAAAGGAATGAATGTACGATACAAGTACTCTTGATTCATTAACCTAGCTAAAATAAGATAAACACATGTACATCAAAAGAGACATTATAGTCTACAAAAGGGAGTATAATAGGATTTGGAGATTGTAGAAGATCTCTTAATGCTTCAGCACCAAAGAGGAATACAATACGTTGTTGAAAAAAGAATTTTCTATCAATGCAAACATTTATCCTAATCCCTTGCAACCAATGAAACTGATGAAATTGAATTGCATGAGCAGGATTAGGAGGTGGTGGATTGTTCATGTAAACACAACTAGTTTTTGAAGACTTACCTTGTGTATGCTAACACAACCGCTCGGACCTCAGTGGGGGCACCAATTTGAGGCAGTCCGGGGTGGGAAACAAGAAGAGTGGCCTCTAAGCACTTTTCTAGGCTCCCGTGCTGCTCAATTGGGGCTGGGGCAAGCACAATCACAGACAATAGCAACCCACAGCCAGAAACCAAACAAGAAAACGGGAACCACCTAGTTGTAGATGCGAACTAGGATGCACGTGATATCTCCTTATACTCAAACGCACAAAGAGAGGGGAATGCAAGATAGCTACACACACCAAACACAAACATTCACCACGCCAGAGAGAGGTAAAGAGCACAAATCAACTTGAGCAACTCAGTCTTAGCCTTAAAGACTAGATGCACACAAAGCTTGATGAGAAATAGGGAGACAACACAAAACTTGACCTTATTGCCAATACACAAATTGTCTTAGGGTCACGGGAGCCCTCTCACCGAGCACCCTCTTACAATTGACCTTTTAGGCAAACAATTCAACAAGCCCTCAAACCACCAAGCATGATATGGCACAACAAACTTCAAGGACAATATACCTTCAACCACCTGATGAGCCAACTTATCAAGTCAATTTGGAGAGAAGAGTCGTAGTTGCAGCATACAACTGCACCCAAAACTATAAATCTTATTTATGCACAAGAGTAGGCTACAAGTGTGGTGAAGAGTATGGCATACACTCCACTCCTCTAGATGGCATAACTAACTTGAAGCTGTGTTATCTTCAAACCTTGGAAAATTCATGATAAAAGCCTTCATTTGCAGAGGTTATCCTTGGATTTTTTCTTATTTTTTGAAGTTCTTTACAAAGCTGAAGAGAGTATGGTAATATGGACATATATGTAGAGAGAAAGGGGGACACATAGGGTGTAGAAATGGAGGATGAAGGCTATGGAGGTGTGAGAGATGTGGCAATCGTGAAGAGGGTGAATTAGGACATGGGACTTGCAGGTTTGGGAGTGGGAAGGAGAGGGAGGAGTGTGTATGAAAGAGGAAAATGATAAAGTGGACGAGGGAGTGTGGCTTCATAGCATGGGCAAACTGGGGTCCACCAATAAAATCATAGCTCACAGCTCGTATCTCAAAAAAATATGAAAAAATTTGAGGTGAAATTTCAGCTCAGGAGCTACAACTTTTGTTTATATCACCTTTTCAAATTGGAGGAGCATGTGATCTTTAAAAATTCAGCAAAACCGACTATTTTTTACACTGCACAAGGTCCTTGTGAGGTCCTTCTTTGGATGATTCTTTTGAACATCTCCAAGAGTGAGCTCCCCATGGTGCATGCATGCATGCCACATACCCTTGACCTTATTTGGTAGGTCTATAATTGAAGATATTATTGAGATCATGATATAAGTGAATAGTACAACTAAGAAAATCAAATATTGAGGGGTCTAAAAAAATATGTACATGTCAAATATAAATAATATAGGTGGAAAAAATATAAAGGGGTCAAAATAAATCTCTCTCATTATAAATCTACCATAAAAAGATGAATATTTTTGGTGGTCTAATTTATGAGAGTAATAGAGAATAGATGTAGGAAGGAAAAAATGACAATAGTGAAAAAATATACACATAAATAAACTAGTTTTTTTGGATTTTTATTGGGATGGAGTTACACCAAAAATAAGAGAAGCTTGCATGAAATTATTTTTATATGAAATAAATAGTATGTAAAATGGTAAGAAAAAATATGGTAATGGTGAGTCAATGTACATAGCATAAATAACACACCATAGGTAGAAATATTTAAATAAATACCAAAATAATGATGAAAAATCCTATTTAGACCCGATATAAAATGAAATATTTACACACAAATGGGCCATAATATACTTATATTTTTTATATTTTTTGGCTCAACTAGCCTAGTGACTAGCTAATTAAGGGTTTTTAAGAAGATATGGGAAAAGTCCCTAACTCACACACACCTATATACAGTGAAATGGTAGGGATAACCAAAATGTTTGAGTGATTTGATAGGGTGAGGTAACTCACTATGGCAATTACGGAGAGCCGAAAAACGGTTATCAGTAGCCTTCGTTGACCCTTTCCTCTACCCAGTGTTCACTCTCCCGAGCCGCTTCTTGTTGATCCTTCTCCCTTGGTGTCGGCTTCGATCACACTGCGCATGAAGTGCCTCCTTCTTTCCCAAACTTAAAGCAAAATCCCAAAAAATCCACTAGCTTAAAAAAACGCTCCCTCCTTTTCTTCTCCCTTTCCCTCTTTGATTTCTTTAAGGCCAAGAAAACAAATTCCTATTTTTGGCAATGGCGTCCGCGCCCACCGCCGCTGCCTTTAGGCTTTTCTTTGTGAGTTTCACTCCTTTTGCTTTTGAGCAAGCTCCACCCAAAACTAAAGGCCAACCTTTTTTACCCTTTTGAACTTATAGCCAAGGGGGTTTTGGGCATGGTTTCCCCACCCCGTCGGTGCTCATATGCGCACGAGTTTGTTGAACCCCCCTCTCTCCAAGCCACACCTCTCGAGAAATTTTTCTGCATTCGAAACATTCCACATCCTTCCACCGCAAGTCGCACAATTGGAAAAAAATCAAGCTTGCCCCCTTCTTCTATCGTGATTGTCTGTCCAGTTGAAGTGTACGCATCTCGATGCCCTTGACTCCGATCGGCAAGCCACAAATTTTGGATGACTCCCCACATTGCATGCCATTTTTCAGAATCTTGGCAAGCCCTAAAAACATGCCTGTTGACGAGCATACCAACGTGGCCGGGAGCACATACCTGACCCCCTGTAAATACTCCACAGGCCATAACTTGCCCGTCTGAGCTCCAAATGGCGAACCGAAAAGACCGGCATGCTCCATAGCTTGAGCTTTACACGTGTATCCATTAATCCCATTTTTTGCCACCTGTCTGTACCTGCCTTGCCCGTCGGGACCTGCAAAGCATTCCATCTTCGGACAATCATAACTTTCACATCGGGACTCCGTTTGACGAGCCGTCTGGAAGAGCTTCTAGAGCATCTTGAACACCGCATTTTGGGACACATTTTTGCATTTTGAACACCTTGACTTGCCGTCATCATTATCTCACTTTGGAGGCCCCCCTGGCCTAAAAAACCCCGTTAAGCACGCATTTTCGGTGCCACTGTCCTGCTGAGGTCTCCTACATTGGCTTTAGCCCTCTACCATGCACCTGCTAGCACCCTTTGCACTGCATAGCACACTTTATAGCGCGGACCAACTTTGGCTGCACCAACATCCTCAAGCTAGCTATATTTGGTTGGTACTATTAATTGCATTTGAGTAAGTAGAATAGGGATTTTTCAGCCTTGTAGTGTGCCTGCCTTCGATAATGGGCATCATCGTGGAGAGCTATGGTCTTAATAGTGGAGTCCTATGGGGCTTGCCTACGCCTTAACCACTATTGAGCTATTGAAGATTGATAGGAGCCGGTGCTGTTTTGGTGTTTAACGACCCTCTCTTCTATTCCTTGCAATTAATGGTGTTCGAGCGACGGGTACATTAGCTTGAGTGTTTTTTCTAAAGGGGTAAAGAGGAGTAGCAACTAGGGCTTGAAGTGCCAAAGTACACTTAAAAAGTTTACACCTAAAAGTTGTTAGAATGGCTGACAATAGTAAAGAGAGTGAAATCAATGTTGATAACTTTGATTTTGCTAATGAGCAGGCTACTAAGATGCCCCTATACTTGTTAACTATCTTGTTTGTAGGCTTCAACAAGCCATGGGCAATCCATCCCTCCAAAGTGAAGTGCAACGGCAACTTCGTGCTCATGGGTCCCCACCATGACGAGAGAGCTCTTAGGAAGACTCCTTGTGAGACTTCTAAAAGAGGCCTCTCTCTGATTTGGGAAGAAGAAGAGGATCCATATGAAGGGCTCATAAATTTGCTTCTTGATGACACATCTCCTTCTCAAAAGAGAAGTCAAGAGCCTCCACCGAAGGAATGAGAAGGAAGTGAGTCTCCTGCCACCTTGATGGAGATGGCTCCACGAAGATGGCGGGCTAATTTCACCTCCAAAATGGAGAAGACCATCGCACACTTCTCCACACCACAATTGGAAGAGGGATGAAAAAAATCAAGAGAAGAAAAAGGCGAGAAACAGGACACCCTCTTCACCCTCTTCTCCATCTTCTTCATCCTCTTCCTCTTATGAAAGTGATGGTGCAAACAAAGAAGATCAAGGTAAGAAAAAGGAGAGAAAGAGGTCACCCTCTTCTCCATCTTCCTCAAATTATTCATCTTCTGAACAAAGTGATGGTGAAACTTTTGAACCATAAAAAAGAAGAGGCCATAGGAAATAATATACCGCATGGAAGAGGTTGTCCAAGCTCAAAAAGTTCAGGAGGGAGGGAAGAGCATCTCTTTCCTTACCTACAATGGCACCTTTGGTGCTGCAGACAAAGTCTTGGCCTTTATCTAACAGTTCGATGCGGCGTTTGGAGATGAGGGCTTCACGGAGTCCTCTAAGCTACACCATGTAGCTATGCACTTTCAAAAGTTGGATAGACAATGGTGGTGTAGCCTACGGGCCAACTGTGAAGCTCCACAAACATGAAAAGCTTTAAGAGCTTCCATTATGAAGCAGTTTTTGGCCACCGATGCCAAAGATAAAGTGCTCACCAAATGGCAAAGCGTGAAGCTCTCTCCCTACGAATCCATTCACAAATATGTAGACAAGTTTTGGGACCTACAACTCAAAGCCACTGTCTTCAAAGAGTTGGATTTTGGAGAGAAAAAGAAACAATTTTTTGCGGGCTTAACTGAAGAAATGGCGGAGTATGTCAATTCCCAAAGGGCATGCACCATATCGATGGTTATACACCATAGTATGGTGGCTTCTGGAATCAGTTTCCAAACAGGGGCTAAAAGAAATTCTAAGCCCACAGAAAACAAGGGTTCCAATGAGCCAAAGGGGAAGGACAATGTCCAAAAGTCTCTCAAGGGAAATTCCAACAAAGATAAGAATAAGGGAGTTTACAAAGGCAAAAACAAACTCTCTCGTGAAGAGCTTGAGCATTATCGCAAGGATAATCGATGTTTCAAGTGCGGTGAGCAAGGGCATGTGTACCATGCTTGCCCCCAAAAGAACACTTGTCATGAACCTCCTAGAGCTACCTTGGTTGAAATCCAAGAGGAGGAAACTCACCACAAAGGATCTCCTCTATGCCATGCTTGGGGAAAGGTAAGAGAACATGATTCTTTTATTCTCTTTGACCCTGGTTCTACTCACAATTTCATATCCACACAGTTGGCCACCAAGCTAGGTATACAAGCTTACGAGATGGGAGATGTCCTACCCGTAGACGATTCTTTCAAGGGGCAAGAAGCTTCAGTCACTCCCTTAATCGGGAAATTGAGGCTCCATGTCCAAAGCTATGTGGACAAAGAGGACTTCTTTATCTCTCCTGTCAAGCATGCGGATGTAATCCTAGGGGCACCATGGTTTGACCGCATGGCTGCAAATGTTAAATTCCCTAAAAGGAAAATCTACTTTAGGTTCAGGGAAAATGATATGTACATAGATGCTAAGCAAATGGGCAACACCATACCCATTGTACATATGCAAGCTTTCAATAGGTCAATAAAAAAGCTCTATTTTTGTGTACATGATTTTTGTTAAAGATTCTCAAAATGAACCTAATGTTTTAGCAAAAGAAAATATACACACTCACAAGGATTTAGAGCTATCCAATTTTCTCAAGGGGTTTCAAGATGTCTTTATTGACGAAATCCCTTGTGAACTACCTCCTAAATGCGGCAATGATGACCATGCAATTGAACTTCTTCCAAGAAGTTCACCGCATAATAAACCTCCTTATAGAGTTTCTCAAGGTCAATAAGAGGAGATTATGTGGCTAGTATAGTTGAGAAGGGCATGGTTAGGCCTAGCTCATCTCCCTTTTTCTCACCTGTGCTACTAGTGCAAAAGAAAGATGACACATATGGTATGTGTGTCGACTATAGAGCACTAAATAGGGTCACTATCAAGAATAGGTTTTTTGTTCCACAGGTAGAAGACCTATTTGATAAGCTACAAGGATCGACCTACTTCAGTAGCATTGACCTAAAAAGTGGCTATCATCAAATAAGGATAGTTGATCAAGACATTGTAAAAACCGCATTTTGCACTACATTTGGTCTTTATGAATACATTGTCATGACTTTTGGCTTGACCAATGCACAAACCACATTCAAACGCTTGATGGAGAAGCTATTTAGGCCTCAACAAACCTTTACTAGACTGTTCTTTGATGATATCATCATCTACTCTAATTCATTAGACGAACAAAAGAAACACCTCCACGTAATATTTCAAGTTCTAAAAGAGAATAAACTTTATATTAATCGACAGAAAAGTAATTTTTTCTTACAAGAGATTTAGTATTTAGATCACATTATCTCTCAAGATGGCATCCAAATGGATCCATCAAAATTAGAGGTAGTAAAAGGATGGCCTAAACCGAGGAATCTTCATGAACTAAGAAGCTTTATAGGTATGTGTGCATACTATAGACGCTTCATAGAAAAGTTCTCACAAATTGCAAGACCATTACATGACCTAACAAAGAAAATCGTTAGGTATACATGGTCTACCAAGGAGAACAATGCTTTCAAAAAGCTTACCTCTCAACCTGTGCTTACACTACCAAATCTCTCAAAGCCATTTGAGGTCCAATGTGACGCTCGTGGTGATTGACTTGGAGCTATTTTACTCCAAGAAGGGTATGCCATAGCCTATGAAAGTCGAAGGCTCCCCTGTTGAGCAAGCTCTAGGCATATATGAAAAGGAACTCCTCGCAGTTCTACATGCCTTAGATTCATGGAAGCACTATTTATTGGGGACTCCATTCATTCTACGAACGGATCACCAAAGTCTTAAGTACTTCATGATGCAGACCAAGCTATTTGACAAACAAATGAGGTGGGAAAATTTTCTTTCGCAATTTGTGGGACGCATGTCTAACCTCACCATCCTATCTTATTGCAGTATTAGTGAGAACCACGATTAATTTGTCAAACCATGGGACGAAGCTGACTCGACTAGTGCATAGAGGCTACAAGAGGGTATCAATCTCTTGGAAAACAACTAACCACTTGCATCTAACTCAAGCTACACTCAAGTGACTGAAATCACCAAAAGCCAATCGCTCATCGGCAAGAAAATCACATCCGTTACAACATCAAATGACATCCAAACCTAACAAAACTTCTAGGACAAGTTAATAAGACCTAAGCACACATGCCTATGGTCTCAAACCCCACTTTAGGTCAAGTTCCAAAACCGCGATTATTAACAACATTGGATTTTTGACCTAGTCGTTTTGGACCCAGAATGCATCTAAATGTTTAGCAACGATGCCCCAATACCCCGCCTATGCTTAGTTTTTGATTTAAAAGTGTAAATTCCTAGTTATGAAGAAATTAGGCCACGGGTCGGCTATGCCAAAAGCTATGAAATACTGTGAATGGCGTAGGTCAATGTGTAGAGCTCTTACTTGCGGTTGCAATGCAACAAATGCAATTGCAATGTGACAACCGAAGAGGGAGTAGGAAGCGCGAGAAGGAGAGAAGTGAGTGCCATTAGCTCATGCTATGTATTTCTTATCCAAAACCTATAGAGAACTTACAAAAATCGGCTTTTATATCTTAGCCAAGGTTTTTGGGTGGTCAAAACTAATAATCTAGAGTTCTACCAAAGCTGGGAAATGACTAGTTGTTTGATGTAATCTGGAAGCTTGTAGCCTCGACTCATTAATTACAGAGTTTATCCAAGAAAGTAGAAGTTACAATATTCCCAATTCATCAAAATAATAAATTTTTTACAAAGAGAACTCCGAAAAATGGTGTCCACGTTAGCTTGCTGCTAACATTCCCCCCCCCCCTCGCCTGTATTGTCCCTTGACACAACTTTATGGGCTGAAATAGTCTTCGGGTTGACGGCTGGTGAGGCGGTCATTAAGCGTGTTGAGTGCCTTCTGGTATCTGATTCTGCGTTCTTTGTCGGGCACTTGCAAAAATTGCATTGTGACTTGATTCTTCAGCTCCACCACTGAGTAGCCTACAAACCTGGATGTTAGGTTGCTGATCACCGGTGCAAATATCTTCGTTTGTCGGGTGAAGAATCCAGTGTAGAATGCTTCTTCAAAGGCCATCATATTATTTGATGGCAAGAACCTGCATTTGGCATAGAATCCGTAAAGGACCTCCTATGAAGATTGCCCACTTAGATCATAGCATAAGCCTTTGTTTCCTTCCAAGAATGATAGCCATGGGGCTCCTGTTTTCTCAGGCTTAAAAAACTTTTATACATGTGAGCAACATTCTGCAAATCTTATATAACATTGCACATGAGAGATCTATTAGAATCTTGAAGAAAGACATGGTGACCGTTAGGGTTTTCACCATGTATTCCTCCGTCGCTTGGCCTCTCTTTGGAGCTGGTAGCCTAGGGAAGTTGAGCCAAGTTGGCCTCTTCTTTTGCAGTGATTCATGCGCTTGACATGTCCTTACTCTGGGTACATGACAGAATGTTGGATCTCTTTGAAGGGCTGCAGGTGCTCTTGTGAATAGAATCAGGTATCTTGGATTCTTGTTCAGCTAGCTTAACCTCCACTTTGGGTGGTCTTTATCTGCGCCATCTTCTTGCATATCCTTGTACAACCTTTCTTTCACCTATAATAGTTCCACTTTGATGAGAGGGTACGACAGGGATTGTTGGTGCCATTGAGCGTTGATCTGATTGGGTGACGTTGACAGAGTGTAAAGCTCTCAACTCCCAATCCATTGCGGCTTTCGACTGCTCATCCACCTCTAAGGTGATCTTCTCCTTTAGTGCGTCTTCTTCAGCTTTTGACAGCTGGACCATTGGCACGTGTCTGCATCTGTGATGTGAACCAGAAAATCCTCATCACCACTCGGCTCTACTGTGGACTGTGTCTCAAACTCAGCAAATGATACCAAGGGTATGTCTATCTATGGCAACTCTGAAGTGCCTGCCTCTTCTTGTGTGTGTGGTTTTCCATCTCTGAGGAGTTGATTTATCCGTTTGAGTTCTACTATCTCCTTTAGAAGCTCCTCCTCTCTCTGAACCCACATCAATGCCAGGTCCCTGCGTTGTGATTGTTCTAACTTTAATTCCAATTCTAGGTCTTTAAATTTCTTTTAAAGTTCCTTGTACACTCCATCAATTCCTTTGATCGAGGCCACGGCTCGATTTTATTTGATTTGCCGTAAGAAAATGGCATGATCATTGATCCTCTATTCAGAATACTGCAAAGAAGCATTGGCAACATCTAAGTGCACCTGAATTTTCTGAGCTGATAGAGAGGTCGTAAGTAGTTCATTTGTAACTTTTGTCAGCTGCTCATCTTTTGCTTTGTAGGCATCATATAATTTGGTGAGTAGATCACCTAACTCCTCCATTTCTTTTTGTTGTTTATCTCTGGCTATCTGATGATGTTTCGCTTTTGTCTTCAACTCTTGCACCTACCTTTGGAGATCAGTGATGACAGCCGCCCTGTCTTCTAGCTCTCCTTGAAGAGCATCGATCACCATTTCCAGTTCCTTGGCCTTAGTGTTGTGGTTTAAAGCTGCATAATGGATTTTTTTCATCATTTCCTGCATCTGACGTGCATATTCATTGACTTGGACTATTACCTTGTCGTTTGACTGCTTCCTTGTCTTTCAGCTTTAGAGCTTCAGCCTCTTTCAAGAAATGGTCTAAAGAATGGTCTTCCGCTTCCTTGTCTTTCTTTGTAGCTTCTTCTGCCTCTTTTAGCTTTAGAGCTTCAGCCTCTTGGTACATTATTTCTAAATCTATTGGATCATCTGTCTCTTTTCTTGTATGATGCTTTGTTCGAGGGCCTTTCAGTCCTACAGGTACCCACTTTTCTGGGTCCTTCCCTTGTTCTTGCCTGTACTACTACGTTGGTACGCCTGTTTTTCTCTTTCAAAGCGTGCTTGTTTTTGAGTTGGCTCCTCTTGGTGTGCGGCCACAAATTTCCTTTTCATCTCTTCTCTCCGAGCTCTCTTTTCTTCGTTGTCAGAGCACTCGCTGCTGTGCCGTTCCGACAAACTGTCAGCTGATTCATCATCGAATTTATGTGATCTTTTACCTGACCTTGTAGCTCATGGAGAGGGTTGTGCTGCCAAGATCCATGTATTCTGATCAGGGGCAAGCGGTAGGTTGTCGGCCACGCCGATGGCATGATACGCTATTCTAGTCAACACCTTAGGCGCAACCAAGTATGTGATTTTGCCTTCCTTCTTGGTGCCCTTCAAGGTTGTCAAGACATACTGCACGTGGTACACAGGCTATCTTGTTGTCGACTTAAGAACTTGAGTGAATGTGGTGGCCACGACGTGATTTGGTATAGTGTACCTTGATGGCCTTTTTGCCAGAAAATGGAAGTTTTGATGGTACAAACGGGCTAGATCTTCCACCTGTTTGTCGATAAGATCGGCGAATGTAGCCGCTCCGGCTGTCTCTTTGGCAAATGTGCCTGCGGTTTTCCTCTCTCTTGCCCGCATGGTCATTCCTTCAATGGGAAGTCTGAGTGCCTCTGCCACTATCTCTTTTGTGATCACTACCTCGACCTTGTTCCCTTGGGTGTCTGATATGTGTGCGGTTTCATCTTCTTTGATGGTGGATAGAAGCTTGTAAGCTGTTTGAAAGTCCACTCCGCAAGGCTCTTGTTCATAGAAATGCCTGAGCCCCAACCTGCAGTTAGCCTCTTTCGTCTCTGGCTTGGCAGCTACATCATAGAATTCTTTGGGTAGGATTTGCAACTCCACCTGATGCCCCTCTTCACTCTTGAATCTACCAATGAAGACAGTAGTGTGGTGCTCTTCTAGCTATTCTCTAGAAAGGTAGGATGCCTTTGCCACTTTGACTGACTCGGGGTCTAGTTGATACGCGGGCAGTTCTTGTAGTTTCTCTTTTTGGTTTAGCTTCTTCTTGGCCCTCTCTGCTTCTTGCATGGCTCCTGTTCACTGAATAGAGTGCAAAGTTAGCAGATTTGTCAGAATTTTCTCTGAAATGTTCTTTTAGACTGAAATGCTGACAATTTGGTCCAATTTGCTTCAAATCAATTTTTGAACAAGCAAAGATGCATAAAAATATGCAAGGAACAAAACTGCCTGGTCAAAACAAAAATTCGCAACCAAAGTAAATAATCGCGATTATTTACAGCTGAAATTTTTTTTCAACTTTTTGCAAACTTACCTTTATAGGCTTGAAGTATATACCAAACATGCTCTGAGTGAAATATGGGCTCATTTGGATGCACAGGGTGAAAATGGTACCAAATTTCGGCTTTAGGTCTCTGAAACAATAGATATAAAGGAAATTTGAGATTTTGAACTCCAAATTGATTCAAAATTGGCTAGTGGGCTTATCACATCATGTACTTTGGATGTATGATGACAAAATATCCAAATTCCCCAATTTTGACCAGAAAGTAAATAATCACGATTATTAACTTTTCTTCCAAAATTGACATTTATTGGTACAAATTGGTTCTAGGCATTGTATAGATCTTGTGTATGAGATATGAAGTGATTTGGATCAAGAAAAGTTGTTCATAACCCAAATTTTGGTTTGCAAAAACTTCTTTGCGTTTTTTGGTAATTTTACAAGTAATGGGTGGTCATTTTGGCTCATACTTGATTTTTGGCATGTAATAGGTGAGGTGATTTGACAATTTCCAAGCAAAACTGATGCAAAAGTAAATAATAGCGATTATTTACAACAATGACAAAAACTTTGCAAAACCTATAAATTCTGACCTAGACATGTTTCATACACCTAATACAAGTCCTAAATTGAATTTTGTCAAGTTTGGTCATGCCGGCATCACTTTGTGCTCTGTCGACTCTGAAATCACCATTTTTTGTGACTACTTTGTCTGTTGGGTTGATCGGTCAACTTTGAGGCTTTGGACTTGGCCGTAACATAGTCGTGAAGCAACCTGTCCAATTCTGGCTCATTTGGAGTCAGTTTGACCCCGTATGTCGAATTTGAACTTTGTAACCTTCGAGCCATTTTTTTTCTTTTCGAGGGCTTTGCTTGATGGATTTCACCAAACCAATCATATACATTGTATAGGGACCTCATTAGCAAGCCATCTGTGGAGTCAGGTCGGAATTTTGGCATTTGCCAAAAACCTAACTTTTCTACTGTGGACCCCCTTGACTCCAGCCGAATGGTCATCTGATGGTATAGAAAGGTTCTATTATGTTAGGGCATGCTATGGTTCAAATGTCATCCGATTTGGTCAAGCTGGCAGGCCGCTATGGTCAGTTTTAGGTCGTAGGTCTTCGTGCACTGCTCACTTTTTAGGGTTTCTTCTAGGGCTTTAGACTAGCTACCGGTCGTACAAAATGGATCATTGTCGAGTAAAGAACTTACCCCTCATGTCTCGTGTGAGACGGCGCTGAAAACGGTCAACTGTGGGCTCCAAAAAAGTCGCATGAAAGAGGCCAAAATCTCTCTCTGCAAAGGCTCCAAGTGGAAATGAGGTGGTTTTAGCCTACCATGGATATCAATACCCGGATTTCCCAAACCAAATTTCCCCAGATTCCCCGGTTAGTCCTACTAGGCCGTGAAATCTATGTTAGACTCAAAAATTTCCCTGATCGGATTCCTGTAGCTCATTCTGCAAGAGTTTTGCAAAAGTAGGCCTAACCGCCTAATTTAGGCTTCCCGCTTCCATTTTCTGATTTCATTGGAAATTTTTGTGCTTGTCCGTCTTGTCTTTCTGAACACCATCGTGTCTTCCATTTTTTGATCTGAGCTTCCTTGCTATTTATTATTAATTTTGACCCGTTTATTTGAAAAAATCAAAGAAAATAGCAAAATGCTCTAAAAAAGTAAAGTAAAAATCTAATAATTAAGAAAATCCCTTGAAAAACACAGCTTTATTGTTGTTTTGTTGGATTTCTCCATTTTTAAGCTTCATTATCAACAAAAATGATGAAAAAATCCAAAAAAGGACTATTTTTTATGATTTTTTGATAGTATATACACTATTTACACTCATCGGGAAGATATTATTAGTGAACTTTTCCTTAATGATGAATTATAAGGGCATTATTAGGTAATTTTGCAAAAATCACACGTTAACATCAAACTTTTTCCTCCCTCTTCAAACATTGCCCTTAATTACTTAGTACTTAGTGACCTTCCATCCCTCCTAGATGGCGTACTCCGGGACGATTGCATGCATGGGTTGAACAACCGTGTCTATGCATAGTTGTGGTTGGCTCTACATGATATGAAGATCAATGCAATTCAAATGAATATGCCGTGCAAGAGTCGGATCTTGAGTAATTAACTCAAGGGTTTCTGATGTCGAGGTTTGCTGTTAATGTCTACCAAAGAGCAAATCTTGTAGCTTATGTGCTCCCTATTTGATTGTACCATCAGGATGCTTTAGCATACTGATTGCTTGAGCTATTGGTAGCACTTTTGACTGTTGTTGATCTTTTTCTCGCCATTGGTAATTTGGTATGCGTGGTGCTGCATGGTGTGGTGGAGTCTGTTGAGACTTAGCTCGCCATTGCTTGATTGGTTTCGCGGTTTGTGGAGAAGTGCTCCTTTTTCTTCCAAACCAATTTTTTGTTAGGTTCCTTTCTCGAAGATGCTCCTCTATGTGTTTTAACCCTTGGAACCTTCTTTCCTTTTGTCGCGGTGAAGTTTTAGGCACCCAGATCTAAACCGACTTTTCTTTCAGCTGTACTTTTGGTACCCAAATCTGCCTGACTCCTTGCATGCTACATGTAGCATTTGATTGTCAAGGGGATGGAGAAGTTTGACTTTGTGTATTGGTCTGCTGATTGCTTCTTTTCCATTGCTTCTTGCTTGGTGCAATTGGAACAATGAGTTGCCCTCCTTTAGGTGATAGCTTTAGCTGATTCGTATCCCAATCTGGTATTGCTTTGTATGTACGCATCCAGGTAATTCCAAGAATCATTGTCTCATTCATGTGTTCATCTGGTAAGCATACAAACTAATGAGGACATGAACATCCATGTACTATCACGTTTAAGTTGACTACTCCCAATGTTGGAGCTGGGTTCTTGTTGCATCCTTTGATTGTCGCTATTCCTGTCACCATCAATGCTTGACTTGTTGCCTTCTTGTGTGTGGAATAACTGACTGCATTTACTCTAGCTCCTGTGTCGACCAAAGCATTGGTGCTACGATTGTTGAGCTGTACTTTGATGCGCAGGTCCATTCCATCTAACCAGTCATCATCTGTTGAAACTATGTCTTTAGGTAATTCCCATTGTCGATCATCTATTTCCAAAGTGTTGATGGGAATCGATATCTGCTGATGCTTGAAAGAAGCTTTCCACTTGAGTACCCTAAGCCTAGATTCATCTTGGGCTCAATAATCTGCTATCGTTTGATCTTCCTTTGTTTGGCTGCATGCACTCTTTCTAGCAATTCATTGGTTAGTGGAAAATTGTATTTCTTTAAACGACATCCACTAATCCAATTAGCCATTGGTTCACCATCTAGGGTGGACAATTTTAATGCTCCACTTGGAGATACATCTTCAATGATAAATGGTCCGTTTCCCTTTTTCTTAAACTTGGGAATGTGTTGCTTAAGGGAATAGACTAGAACTAAGTCCCCTTTCTTGAAGATCTTTGTGATTAAGTGGGAGTCAAAAAACTGTTTTTGTTTCCGCTTTTGTGCGTAGATATGAGCTACAGCAGTTAGCCTTTGCTCGTCTAGCTTTTCCAAATCGTTGAGTCTTTTTGACAATTCATGTCCAGTCCACTCAAGATTCTATGCTACCCTTAATGTCGGCAATAGAAATTCTATTGGGGCATCAAGACCATAAGCAAGGTTAAAGGGTGTAGCATTTAGAGCTGTTTTGAATGAAACTTGATAGGCCCATAGAGCAGCATGGAGATTCATTTCCCAATCTGTCCTTCCTGAACTAACCACTTTACTCAGCACCGAGCTAAGAATTTTATTCGTATGCTCAGCTTGTCTGTTTGCTTGTGGGTGATAGGGAGTTGATTTGTTATGGATGACCATAAGCTCGTTAAGCAAATACTCTATTACCTCATTGAGGAAATGAGTTCCCCAATCACTGACAATCTCTATTGGCAGTCCATATCTTGTGAATACATACTCATATAAGAATGCAATAGTGGTTCTGGCATCATTCTTTTGAGTTGCTTTAGCCTCGGTCCACTTGGTCAAATAGTCCGTAGCTACAATGCTATATTGAGCTTGGGTTCTATAAGCAGGTGGTTGTATTGGTCCAAAAAATCTATACCCCATTTTGCAAAAGCTCTAGCCCCCATCATTGGTCTTAAGGGCATGCTATCTACTCGTGTTGGCATTTTTGCTCGTTGACAAGCATCACATCTTTGAACATATTCTTTAGCATCTGCAAAAAGTGTTAGCCACCATATGCCTGCCATCAATATTGCTCTTGCGGTGGTCTCACTAGAAACGTGACCTTCAACTAATCCATCATGTGCTTGTTCTATAATTGAAATATACTCGTTTTCATTTGTACAAAGACGCAAATGTTGATCTTTACCTCTCCGATACAATTGGTTCCCAATAAGAGCATAGTCTCTTGCTTTAGTTTCAATTGCTCTTTGACGCTGTTTACTCATATCCTCAGGAAATGTTCGGCTCGATAAGTAAGTAACCAGATAATTACTCCACTTAGGGACATGTGACATTTGAAACAATGTTACGTGAGGAATGGGTGTTTGTTTTTGACATTGAGGGAAATCCTTTACAAAAGATCTAGAATCTCTCCTCATAGTCAGCCAAAATACTCCAAGTCTCAAGATTTGTTGCATAGTTTGGTATTTTGCAAAGTGAAGTCCTACTATGGTAACATGTGCTTGACTTAGGTATTGTTCTTTTTCTTCAGGGTTAATGCATAAGAGCAATATCCTGTCTCGATTTCTTTTGTATACCGTTCCAGCTAGTAATTCATACATAGCCGATTGCTCGATTAATCGGATTGTGATAGGAAGTGGTATTTGTGAATCCACTTGATGTATTTTCATTAATGACACAATGTTTTTTGACCATCTAGATATCATTTCCACGGAGAAAAAATAGACATCTGGTAAATCATCGTCTACCCGTTTAGATGCTTCCCCTGAAACAATCCTTGACAAATGATCTGCTCGTTGATGTGTAGTGCCTTTTTCTACAACGACAGTGAAACCAAATTCGAGAATAATGATGAACCATCTCACTATTCTCCTTGTGATCCATGGCTTGTTGACCAAATACAACAAAGCTTGGTGGTCCACAAAGAAAACAAACTTGTTGGCTAATAGGTAATGCCTATACTTTTTAACGGCATAGATCATTCCTAGTCCTTCTCTTTCGATGGTGGTTTAATTCTTTTCTGCCATGTTCAATTGTTGGCTAGCCTAAGAAATAGGAAAGTCGATTTTCCCATCCCCTGGTTGAGCTAGTATACAACCGATAGCAAAATTAGAAGCATCTACATGTACGTGGAATACCTTATCCCAATATGGTGCTTTCAATACTAGAGCTGAGGTGAGAGCTTGCTTAAGCTTCATGAAGGATTCTTCACATGCCTCGGTCCATTCAAAGTATGTAATCAAGCTATACATGGGTTTTGCAATTATAACGTACATGTAGATGAATGGTCGGTAATATCCACAATGTCCCATGAAGGCTTGTACCCCTTGACTGTTGTTGGTCTGGGAAAATCAACAATGACATGAGTCTTCTCAATATCAGTACTATGCCATTTTTAGACACTATATGTCTAAGAATTTTTCCTTGTCTTCCCATGAATGTGCACTTTTCAGGATTTAAGCAAATCCTATAAAGTCTACATTTTTTGAATACCTTTTTGAGGTGTTCAAAATGATCAGCCCGGATCGATGAATGTACGCATAGATCATCCATATATAGTTTTGAGAATTTCCTAAGATACTCTTTGAAAGCATGGCTCATCAAGCTTTGAAACGTGGCTGGAGCATTAGTTAACCCAAATGGCATAACCCGATAGGAAAATATACCCCATTCTGTTGCAAAAGCAGTTTTGTGCTGATCTTTTGGGTCAACCAAAAGTTGATCGTATCCCAAAAATCCGTCTAAGAAGCTGTAAGCTTCTTTTCCTGCAACTCATTCTAAAACATGCTCAGTTATCGAAAGAGGAAAGTTGTCTCTGATGGTAGCTGCATTCACTTTTTTGAGATTAACACACACTCGTAATTTCCCATTCTTCTTGGGTACTACCACGATTGGAGACACCGAATCTGTGTGTTCAATTTCGTAAATGAATTTGGCTTTCTTTAGTTTTTCAATCTCTTCTTTGATCTTCATGGAAAATGTTTTGTTATACGTGTATGGTCTTTGTCTACTTGGTTTTGCGTCATCTCTCATGGGTATAGTATGTTGACAGATTTTTGGATCAACACCCTTGAGATCCTTGTAAGACCAAGCGAATATATCTCGGTATTCTTTTAGCAAGCTCAACAAAAGCTTTTTTTCTTCTTCTGTTAGGTCATTTGCAATGTAAGCAGGTCTAGGCTCTTCTCCTGGTTCAGCCAAGTCTATCCTTTTAGCGTTTTCAAGCCCTTCATAAGATTCACCTTGTTTTTGCAGTTCCCTAACAAGTTGTTCAATTATGATTTTCCGATCTTGGAGGGTATACTTTTTGTAATGGGATGGAACATGCATTATATCCTTACCATCCTCTTAAGTGGGTTTCCATTTCAGTTGTGTACATCTTCTTTAGAGCTTTTTTCAACTCTTGATATTTCTTTTTCCGCTCGACTCTTGTCATGAGTGGTTTCTTTTCATATGAATTCTCTTGTGTACCCTTCCTTGTTTTTCTCGATGTCTCAGACATTTCTGAGTTTTTGTTTCAAGGATATCTACCAGTTATTTTGTCTTTGACACAATCATTAGCATCTATTTGCATCAAAAATTGTGTTTTACTGGAGACTGATGGTATAGGTCATGTTTTCACAATTTTGGTGTCTCTCTTTCGTCTATACCATTTTTGTCTTGTCGATTTCTGGTTTGGAAAGTCAAAAAACTTTTCCTCCCCTCCCTTTAAGCGTAACTTAGCTCTCGTATGCTCTTTTTCTGACCCCAAATCTTCTGAGGTAGCTGAGTGTTCATCTAACTCATCAGTTGCATCATAATAGAGGTCTAAAAAAACTTGTTGGGCTTTCATTAAGTACTTGGGTTCCTCATCTTCGTTTTCAATGTTAAGAATTGAAATCATTTGAATGGGAATTATGTCGTAGCCATCTTCATTGCAAAATTGAGTAGGCATAGACGTATTCACACATACATTCATTGTTGCTAAAATCTGAGTCCACTCGAATGGCTCAAATAAATGCTCTAGAAAGGGTTCAGGTACGTAGGCTTTGTCTGTGTAGTCCCTTTCTAGGATACATTCTTCTCGTCTTAAGCTTCCGTTCTTTGAAGCTCCACATCCAAATAGGAGTGTCTTTGTTTAACCAGGACGAGAGTTTAGTTTCAGCCGAAGAGACTGAATCAAACTCTTGGATGGGTGTTTTCAAGACATCTCTATAAGTGTGATCTTTTAGATTGACTCTCGTTATAGATCCCACTTGCTTCAAGTACAGATAGTTGTTTCCCCAATCTTGGATAAGCTGTACCTGTCGCATGAAAGGTCTTCCCAATATGATTTCATAGTTGAGTTTTTTCCCAAAGTCTACTATGGCAAAAGTGTGTTGATATTCAATTCCACAAGAATTGACTATCACTTTTTCAAGCAGCACTAAAGGTCTCTCAATCTGTCCGTCAGTCAATTGCAATTTCATTTGAGTTTGTCTAATGACTGGCTATCCCCCAGGATTCCCATACTGCTTTAGTGGCTATGGCTATGCCAACTGCACTATCCAGTATTGCCATGGTTTCAATGTCATTATATTTCACTGGGAGGGTGGTGTTTCCTTCTTCCCCTTCATAATATTCTCCGACCTTGTTCATAGGAACTGATCCAATCTCTTTGTTTTCCATTTCATTTTTCAAATTTTCCAAATTCTTCGAGATTAACCCCGTTATCCCCACCTTCTCTAGGGTTTTCTATAAATCATTCCATAAGTATGGTCTGAGTTGTAACAGTTCTCCCAAGGTAAGAGTGCATTGAATGGGTGTAGACATGATCGAATGAATGTTGTCTACTTCTAGGGTCCGTTCAACTCTTTTTATTTGAGTGGTCTTGCACACGATGGATTCATCTTCGTTATCTCCCAAGTAAGAAGGTAATGTTTTTAATGTTTATGGTTTTGACATTCCTGAAGCTTCTGATCCGCAATCATTGTAAATCCATGTTCATATCAAAAGGTAGGTTATACAACCACACTTCCTCTATAGGAGATCACTTTAAAGTTAGGCTCCCATCATTGATGTCTCTTACCTTTTTCCACAAGTGTCGTGGCCAGTCTTCCTCTACGAATGGAATTCCATCTAAGACATCTTCGCTGTCAGGCACTATAAGCTCTGGTTCATTTGTTTCAAGGTGGGGTTCCGCCACCACATCGGATTTTGCTTTCGTTTCTTCTACCACAAGCTCTTCAGGTTTTGCAATACTTTCAAGATTGGGTTTTTGTTTTTCCAGCATTTCTTGCGTGATTCTTACCAAATTTTGATAAGCTTCTAGCTTCGTTGCTTCCATGTCTAGAGAAGGATAGTTTTTCCATTTGTTTTCCATGTTTTGGCCTGCTTTAAGTCCTGCTTGGTAGGCTTCCAAGGTGGCATTAATAGGCTCAACAATTTTATCAACCAAAATGAATTCTTTAGATTTCACGGTTGTTTCTTTAAGTTAACTTCCAATTTCTTTCAACTTTTCTTGGAATAGCTTCTTTCCTTTCTTCTCGATTTCGACCCGTTGTTTTTGTTTTCTCATCTCATATCTTTTGCTTCTGCTCCTTTTGATTCTTTGAGAAGAAACTTTCTGTTTTCCGAATCATCATAGGAGTTGTGTTTCTTTTTCTTTGCCTGGGCTCTAGTGATTACCTTGATTGGAACAATCGGTTCACTCTCTGATGAGCTACTAGGCATCGTTTGGACTACGTTTACGACGGTTTTACCCTTGTTCGAAGGATTCTTAGGACAATCTTCCAGAAAGTGTCCTCCCTTTTTGCAACATTTTATGCAATAGGCTTCAATTGGTTTGAGGTTTTTGTTAGGCTCTGGACATTCTTTTTTCCAATGGTCATCAACAGCACAGTTATGACAATTTCCTATTCTAGGCTTCACCATGGGTCTTCCCATTGGAGGTCTGACAACTTGATTAGCTACATAATACATTGGTGCTAGCTTTGGTGGAGTATAAGTCATTGTTTCTTCCATTGGTGGTGAATGTGGATTATACCAATCTCCCTCTACCATTACTATAGATGGACTAGGATCTGCATGGTGTGTAACAGGCACTAATGCTTGTTCATCTATGACTCCTTCAGAGTGCATGTACTTTACAGGCACTACAGTATGTCCTGGATATGGAGGTTGTTGTCCCAACATAGGTTGAGGTGTTTCCATACCCATTGGTGGTCTTTTAGCTTGGGCCATATTAGGATGATATCTGTACATGGGCTGTCCTTGTGGCCTCATGGGCACGTAGTGAACATTCCCATCATACTTTGGTCTGAAGTAGCACTCGTGGGTCTCATGGTTGGTCCATTTACCCTTGATTGCACACCATTTTTGTGGCCTAATTGGTTGTCCTTGTGGAGGTATCCCTTGTCCTGGTCCTCTCATAGGTGATTTTTGTATATTGCTCATCATGTCGTTCATCCTTTTTAGCATATCTTCTATGGCTAAGAGTGGTGCCGCAGTAGCCGTTCCCACTTGTACTGGTTTTGTGGATGCTATTTTTTCACTTTGGTTATCCTTAGGGACATCTTATTCGTTGAAAATTTTGCAATTGTCTCCTAGTTCAATAGCATCAGACACACACACTTCTAGGGTTGTATACTTTTTACTATAGAGTATAGCATGAAGTTCTTTTTTTAGCAGTCCCTCCACAAACAAAGATACAAGTCATTCTTCTGCAGGTATCTCCATCTCTGGGCATCTGGAAATGTATTGTTTCATTCGAGTTGCACAATCCCTAACAGACTCACCATGTTTCTGTTTAAAGCTATAGGTTTGAGCTACCGTATTATGTTTGATCTCCGTTTTGGAAAACACAGCTATAAATCCTTGAGCTAATGTGTTCAAGTTTATGATTGACCTTGGTGGAATGATTTGGAACCATGTCAATGCTTTTGCTTCTAATGGAATTCCAAACCCCTCTAAGTGAGTATAGAAATCGAATATACACTCTGCTCTTAGCACTTGCTTAAAGCTTGCTAAGTGGTCGTATGGATCCCCTGATCCACTGTATTTTCTGACCCATTTCTAAAAATCAGCTGGTCTGACACTGTCAGGAGTTTTTTGGAGCAAGGGATTGCGCATATGTACATACACATGCATGGTGCATCAAATAAAGGATTTCCCATTTTCTAGAGCTAGGTGGTTACGTGGGGCTCACATGTGTATAGGTAGGACAACATGTACATAGTGCATCGATTTTCACTATTACCAGTACCAGTGTGTTTTTTCTACAATAAGGAGGAGTTGGTAGCGCGTAAAACGTCTCAAGTAAGCTATCCGCGGGTCGACGACATGAGGTAAGCAGGTGCGTCAGATGGCATCTAGTGGCGTCAGGAGGCCGAATGGGGTCAATACTTGCACGTAAATGAGTACGGACACAACGTGGGTGTTTCCTTGTGATAATTATGCAAAAAGGTCATCATGAGGACCTTTTTTTCGGGCCACTTCATGTGGTGGAGAGATGCATTATTGGAAAAACGCTGAGTGCCAGGTGTGCGGATGATGCAAAAAGGTGACAACTATGCACTGCGAGGTCAGCTTTTGGTCTGTTCGGGGTCCGTTTGAGGTCAACTAAAAGGCCAAGGGTGCCCAAGTAATAAAGCTAAGTGTGGGAACTAAAAAAACTGAGAGAAGACCAGAAAAAATGTGGAGAAGAGAGGAGGAACAGCCGCAATTGTGTTTTTGCTCATTTTGGAGCCTATTTTGGCCGTAAACTGCTCATCCGAGGTCGGATTTGAGCAGTTTGACATTGTAGACTGGGGTTTTGGGCCGCTCCAAAAGCGATGGAGCTATCCATTTTTCCAAATTTCTCCCTCTTTTTCTACTGTTTTTGCTGTGGAAGTTTCTCCTATGAGCGAAGCTTCTGCTCCAGTTTGTGATTGTATCTGGCTTATTTTACCCATATTATGTGAGCTTTTTGCCCCATTGGTGTTGGCCCAAGCTCTGTTGTATCTAAACATCAGAAATTCTCCTCTTTTGAGCTGAGTTTTTTGGGTGTGTGTGTGTGTGTGGAGTGGGCAAGTGGATAGTCTCTCCCCTCTCACTCCATAGGTGTGTTTCCTGTCTCGGCCAGGTGGATTGTGTAAGTCGAGTGGTGCCCCATAGTGTGTGTGTGTATGTTTCCAAGAGTGTGTGTTGTGTTGTTATAGAGGCGCTGTGTGTGTTTTCATCCCGCTCACATTCTTTTGGCGCCCCCACGAAGGATCTTCTTCGAGTACCTTCTGCTTCGAGCTTCAAGCTTCGAGATTCGGGATTACAGGTTGCAGATTACAGATTACAGGTTACAGGTTACAGGTAGAGGTACAGGTGATTCACACAGGTACAGGTAGCTGGAGTACAGTGATATACTAGCAGTGGTGTCACTTGCAGTTGTTGTGGGTATGCATCATTTAGCGCCTGCTTGAGCGGATTGTCTACTGGATTGTACGTTACTTGTGGAAACTGCCATTGTACACCTTTGTGGAGCCATACTTGGTTTTATTTGGCAGTCCTAGCCATTTCTGAGACTTGGTCTGGAAGATAGTCATTTCTGAGACTTGACTATACGCGATTTGCATTAGCCTTCGTGTGAGGGTCGATAGCGTGAGGTTTTATTCAGATGGGGGATTCTCAAATGTGGAGATCCTTTCGGTGATACAGGTAGTTGGAGCATCCTTTTCGTGACCTCGCCATAGGCTATGTACTAGTGAGTCCTATTTGATGCTCGGATTCTATTGTTGACAGTTTATGCATACATATACAATCTATATTTTGGGTTCCTACTCCTCTACTTCTGGGGAAACTCTGTCAAAATTTTTCCAAGTTATGATGGCTGGTTTTCTGGTCTTTTGAGCCATTTATGCTGTTATGCTGCTGAAATTTTGGCAAAATCAGAGTATAAGTCAGTTGTGCCTTCTTGGGAGCTGCATGGTTGGCTTTAATGGATGATCAAAATGGCCCTCAATTCACTCCATTTCATTTAACTCAAAGAATCCAGATAAATGTTCATGTGTCTAGGAAGATTTTTTTCCAGCAGCGCATAGTCTTTATGTTCGGGCCAAGAAGATTAAGAGAGATCCTGGAATGTCCTTTGCCTATTGTAATTCCAATGATTAACTATGAAAACTCATTTGATGTGCATGTGTTTGTCCTCATCTAAAGTTGAGCTCCATTGAAGTTTCTGGGAATTGAGTCAGTCAAAAGTTTTGGGTTCTTAAACGTGTGTTCGAAGGGGTTCTCAAAGTATTGTAATTTGGGTAGCCATGGCTTTCTCTTATCCAGAGTTTCATGGAAGAAGTGATGAAGATGTGGAAGACTTTTTGGAAAAGATGGAGGTTGCCTGCATTAGCAACCAGATTCATGACCCGGCGCGGATGTTACGTCTTCTCCAAATTTGTTTGAAGAGTGATGCACGGGTTTGGTCCAAGGCATTTGAAGAGGAGTTGCGTGTGGCTGATCCACCCATAAGGTTGAGTTGGGACAATCTACGACATGGATTGAAAGTGGAGTTTGTGAAGATAGAAGATCCTGACAAAGTGTGGCAAGAAGTACAAGCTTTAGTGCAAAAGGAAAGTGAACTAGTAGATGTGTACATACGTAAGTTCTCATTGGCATGGGAGAGGATGTGCAAGGCCTTAGCACCACAAGTACCCCCGCCTGACATGATGAAGAAGGATAGGTTCTTGGCTGGTCTTTGGGAGAATATACGTTGGAGAGTGGAGCTAAAAAAGCCCAGGACATATGAAGATGCATTGGAGGTGGCAAGGAACAAAGAGTGGAAGCTGGGAAAAATGAGCCAGTTAGGGGTCTGAATTTCAGCCTATGGACTCTTTATAAGGTCGCATGCCAGGGGTTCATCACGAACCACTGGTTCCTGTTACTACTCAGGTTATGCCAACAGTGGTCACTACATCTATTGAAGATGATGGGCTTAGGCAAGACATGAGGCAAGTGGTAGATTTAATGAAGAATCTTAGCCTAAACCTGCTACGTCAAGTGGGAAATAATTGAGGTCGAGGGAGGTTTGCAAATCAGCCAGGAGGTGAGGAAAGACCTAGGAATGGTCTTGGACAAAAAAATGGTAGGTTTTGGAGGCAGACGCCCACATGTTATAATTGTGGAGAGTTGGGCCACATCAGCCCACAATGTGATAAGCCACCAAGGATGGGTGGAGACATGTATCCATTTCCAAGACAGATGCTAACTAGGTCAAATGATTATGGCATTGAAATTAAGGGAGATGAAGGAACCAGTGGACTGAACCAAGAGGAAAAGGGAAAGACAAAAGTGCTAAGTGTAGTCACCTTGGAGAAGGCATCAAAGCTAGAGGATACATTAGTGATGCCTATTGGGAAGAGGACCACAGAGGAAAAGGAAGGAAGAAATGCCCCAGGTCCTAGTAAGAAGAAGGGAAAGAGTCATGAAGGCGAGGATGTCAAGGCCAAGAGAAAAAGAAGGGCTCGTCGCAAGTTTCATGTTTCCGATTTTCCACTAGGGGATGGGCAATTAAGCTACGACTTGAAGGAGGATCTGACAAGCAGGAAGGCATATGTTACTTTTGGGCAGCTTATAGAGATGGTGCCTAAGCTAAAGCGACAGTGGAAGAGGATGGTTAACCCAATGGACAAAGAGCCAGAGAGAGGTTCAGTGAAGGTGTTGGCAATGGATGAGCTACCAGACATTTGTCCAATAGTAGATGTGTGGCACAAAAGAAAAAATATGGGACAAGGTTATGTGGATGGTGGAGCCCAAATATGTGTCATAACACACTCATGCGTTGAGAAGATGGGTCTTACAGTGACGGGGGTGTCAAGCTTCCGGATTAGGTTGGCAAACCATCAAAAAGTAAAATGTTTGGGTGTTGTAAAGAGCTTAGAAGTGGAAGTATATGATGCAAAGGCAGTGGTTGATTTTCATGTGATGCCAGCGGGTTTGGAAGCATATCCTATTATACTGGGCAGACCATGGTTACGTGCAGTGGGAGCTGTTCAGGATTAAAGACATGGTACAATTAGCCTCTATGGAAAGACAGGTGCCAAGAAGCTTTACAATATGGATACGAGGAAACGATTGGAGGAACTTTATGAAGATGAAGATGAGTGTAGTGATGAAGACTATTCCACAGTGTCTGACGAGGACAGTGATAGTACTACCAGCAGTGATGAAGATGCTGATGTTTCGTTTCTTTTGATGGACAAAGGAATCCAGGAGTTTGGTTTAGTTGCATGTGCAAATGAAGTTGAAGGTGCAAGTGAAGGGCCTTATGAAGTGATTGAAGGGCTGATGCGAAGCAAGGTTGAGTTGTCAAAGAAGCAAGAATTGATGACACAAATGATCAGTGGAGACCTCTCAGCTATGGAGAAGGAGAGAAATTTGCATATGCAGGTCTATGCCAAAGTAATTGATGATTTTCTTGATGCAAAGTTGATATATGTCATCTCTACAGGTTTTCCTTGGGAACCAGGTGGAACCTTGATTAAGCTTTTGATGCAAGGAATGCCAAGTGTTTTCGTGTGGGATCCAGGTGGAATGAGCATCTCTTTTTGCTGTTACTGAGCATGAATGCTCTAGTAGGCTAGGGGATGGGCAAATTATGTCAGGAGTTTTTTGGAGCAAAGGATTGTGCATATGTACATACACATGCATGGTGCATCAAATAAAAGATTGTCCATTTTCCAGAGCTAGGTGGTTACGTGGGGCCCACATGTGTACATGTAGGACAGCATGTACATGGTGCATCGATTTCCACTATTACCAGTACCAGTGTGTTTTTTCTACAATAAGGAGGAGTTGGTAGCGCGTAAAACTTTTCGAGGAAGCTATCCACGGGTCGACGACATGAGGTAAGCAGGTGCGTCAGATGGCATCTAGTGGCGTCAGGAGGCCGAATGGGGTCAATACTTGCACGTAAATGAGTACGGACACAACGTGGGTGTTTCCTTGTGATAATTATGCTAAAAGGTCATCATGAGGACCTTTTTTTGGGGCCACTTTACGTGGTGGCGAGATGCATTATTGGAAAAAAGCTGAGTGCCAGGTGTGCGGATGATGAAAAAAGGTGACAACTATGCACTGCGAGGTCAGTTTTTGGCCTGTTCGGGGTCCGTTTGAGATCAACCAAAAGGCCAAGGGTGCCCAAGTAATAAAGCTAAGTGTGGGAACTGAAAAAACTGAGAGAAGACCAGAAAAAACGTGGAAAAGAGAGGAGGAACAGCCGCAACTGTGTTTTTGCTCATTTTGGAGCCTGTTTTGGCCGTAAACTGCTCATCCGAGGTCGGACTTGAGCACTTTGACATTGTAGACTGGGGTTTTGGACCGCTCCGGATGCGATGGCGCTGTCCATTTTTCCAAATTCCTCACTCTTTTTTTGCTTTTTTTGCTGTGTAAGTTTCTCCTATGAGCGAAGCTTCTGCTCCAGTTTGTGATTGTATCTGGCTTATTTTCCCCATATTATGTGAGCTTTTTGCCCCATTGGTGTTGGCCCAAGCTCTATTGTATCTAAACATAAAAAATTCTCCTCTTTTGAGCCGAGTTTTTTGGGTGTGTGTGTGTGTGTGTGTGTCTATGTGTGGAGTGGGCAAGTGGATAGTCTCTCTCCTCTCACTCCATAGGTGTGTTTCCTATCTCGGCCAGGTGGATTGTGTAAGCCGAGTGTGTATCTTCCCAAGAGTGTGTGTCGGGTCGTTATAGAGGCGCTGTGTGTGTTTTCATCCCGCTCACAACGCATCTGTTTGGTTCAACTCCAAGTCTTTTGGGAGTTGGTCTGTTCCAAGTCCTTCAAACCAGTGTGTTGGAAATAGTGACTCATGTGGCCCTGGACTCTGGCCTTAGTGTCACCCGGTTTTCTACGTGATGAGGTGGTTTTTGGTTTCTTCACATTACTCTTAGATGATCTCTCACGGTGTTCACCTCTTAGAATTATGTATGGTCCTTGCCCCAATATCCAATCCCGGATGGAATACCCTTGGTATTTGGTTTGTTCTACCTCCTCAGGAGTCATTATAACAAAGTTGTTGTTATAACAATCCCTAAACAAGTAGGTTGGCAGGTCTGTCGATCCCTTATCTTTGACCTAGAAGATATAGATGATCTTCATGGCCGTTAGTTGTCCTGGTTTGGCATGAGAAGTCCACAGAAGATCTTTTATGTTTCTATCTTCCCAACAATAGACTCCAATCCTAGGATTATTCGTACTAAGCCGTTTCAAAGGCTTCAAGTCTACTTGATCGTATCCCTCGAGTTCTAAAGTTGGTGGTCCTTCTCTTGCTGACACATCTGGGATTATGGTGTTTACTTCTAACCCCCATTTGTCTATCACGTCAGTGTTTTTGACCTGTAAATACTAAGTTCCATTTCAATCCATGTACATTTTTCCTTGTTTGTTTGCCCTAACCTCTTCTTCGAACTCAAAACCGTAGTCATCAATGCAAATAGCATACTCCTCGTTAGGGTCCAAGTAAACCTGGGCTCCATGACGGTTAGTCTTGTCGAAAGATAGTATATGCTTATAGCGCACTGTCATTCCGGTTTCCGAGTGAGTCGAGTAAGAAGACATTTCGGATGTTGACTCTGATAAAGTATCTGAGACTTCTTCAGGAATTGTGTGCAAGGAATTGCCTTGATTCACGCTTTCTTCGGTAGATACTCTACTAAAGGTTTCTCCGAGTATGCCCTGATTTCCTAGTACATGACCAGATCTAAGGTTCATATAAAATTATGAAGCCTTGGAGAGTACTCACCTTTGGATTGACTTGTCGTCAATTTCCACTTGATTCAATTGCAACTTTGTGTCAAGCCACGGATTCCTCGTCTGCAACCTGATTCCTGTAGAAACTTGATCAAGTTAGCTATTCTTCTATAAAGACAATAGAGTTTTTGCTAGTCTCGTGATTGGTCTCTGTGTATCACTTCAAATCGAGCTATGAGAGTCAAAATTTTGACTTTCAGATTCGACTTTAGCAAAAATCAAAGGTTTGATCTGCAACCTGAAAACTAAGTGTACATGTATCAATTTTGATCCAATTGGACCCAAAATTTCCCTGTGGCTTTATATTATGTTGGTCTATCACTGTATAAGTTCAAAAGTAAAACATGATGTCTCTGGATAGCAGAAGAAAATAATCACGATTATTTACTTTTGTCAGTTTTTTGCACTTTCTTGATTGGTTTGGCAAGTATACAACTTATTAAAGTCTTTGGGCAAGTTTCAACAAGTTTGGACAAATCAACTGTTTTGTGTCCACACAGACTCTGCTTTTGAGAATCTGGCTTAAGTCTCACTTTTGGGATCCAAATTTTACCAAAATGGATTTGTGAGGTCTACTTGATGTGCTTGAGCTTGTGGTCTACTCAACTTTGCAAAATTATCAAGTTTTGAAGCAGATGTAAATAATCGTGATTATTTACTCCAGCTAGATTTTTGCAAGTTTTTGCCCCAACTTTGACACATATCTATTAAGCACCTTAAGGTAAGGTCACTAGCCAAGTTTCATCAAGTCTGGACAATTTTTGGTCAAATGGTCATCAACAAATGGTCATCAACAAATGGTCATCAATTATCTGTCCGCAGACTAACTTTGCAATTTTAGTCACAAATTACAATCCAGTGGTCCAAATCTTACCAAATTTGGTTTGTGCGATTATTACAACATGGTGAAGCTAGTGGTATGCAGATTTGGTCAAAAAAGTTGAAAAATAGGGCAGATGTAAATAATCGCGATTATTTACTTCTGAAATTTTTTTACAAATTTTTGGTCAACTGAGCATATACACATGTTTATCACATCAACATAAGCCTATGAATCAAATTTCAACAAGTTTGGATAAATTTTTCCCAATTTATACTCAACATTAAAAAAGTCAGTACAAACTTTAGTTTTGATCCAGTTTCTTGCCAATTTAGTGATCCAAATCTCTTGGGCCTTTACAAAAGTTGTTTGTACACATGCAATGAGTCAATCGTATGAACCGTGGCCAATTTATAGCAGAAAGTTAATAATCGTGATTATTAACTTTAGGCTTGAAATGAGCACTTTTTTGCAATTTTCTCAAAAATAGTCTTTATATGAGCTATTTTAAGCTTATGAATCAAGTCAAAACTTAATTTGGCCTACACTATCAAGAAAAAGTACATAATCTGATTTTTGGCCAACTCTTGAAAATTTTACCTCAAAGTGTCTTTGAGCTTACCCATTGGTTCAGACAACTCTTAGGCTTACTCTCCAGTCAGATTGAGTGGATTCGAGTCTTTTCGAGCTATTTCTAGCCGTAGACCTGAAATTTTGCAACTTCCAATAACAACTCACACTTGATTCTTTTAGAGAGAGAAATGTTATGAAATCCACCTCGGATCCTACTTACCCTACTCCTAGATTCTCATGCGATGGGGTTGTGGAAAGTGTCCACAAACACTTGTTTTCTTGTGTTTTTTATGTTTTTCAGAGCCTTGATCTTAAGACTTGTCTCGTCCACCAATCATTCTCCAAATCCTAATCTAAATCTATAATCCTACATGTAGACATGTAGTAGTGTTAGTGTGTATACGCGCTTCACCAGGGGCACTTTTCTCCCACTGGGTTTTTCCCCTGGACATCCGGTGTGAAAGGACACCTTATCTCTTAGGGTTTCATATAAGATTTGTAGCTCTGAGTTTGTATACACTATTATTCTAATACAGAGAGAGAGACTACAGAGATCTCGTACGCAAGCTCTGTGTCTTCTCCTTCTCCATCTTCTTCCTACTTTGAGTTGCTGTCTTCCTTCTGTTTCCTGTTTCATCATCTTCAACAATTGGTATCAGAGCAAGGTGATTTCCAGAGCCTCTACTTGCGTTTTCGCGTCCGCGCACGCAATCGCAGTTTTCAGGCAGTTTTCGGAAAATTTGCTCGTGGGAGCATCCTCGACGTTCCGGGAGTATTCTGAGTAGGTGACTTGGGGTTTTACCCCCCCTTTGAAGCCGTTCGAGCCCTCAGAATTTTGTTCTGAGCAGCGTAGCAGAAGTTACTTTTCGGAGGCGTTTAGATCAAGAGGGTGTGCTTTTTGACAGATTTTCTTCAGGTAAACAGTTCTTTTGGGAAGCAACTTGTCTTAGCTTTGTGCTGAGATTTTGTGTAGAGTTTTGCTTGCATTGGAGAGGAGATTTGTGAATCTCTTGGAGGTTCTTTTGCTCTCTTGTGTGCATCCACAGTATGGCTCAATCTATGGAGGAAGAGATTTTTGGTGCGTTTACATCCGAAGACAAATTGGATGGTACCAACTATTCTCTTTGGTCTTTTATGGCCAAAAATATTTTGGTTGGTAAATTATTGTGGGATTATGTATCTGGAGATGAAGTTCGTCCAGTTAGCATTGCACCTGCCACGCCTGGTCGTGGTGCAACTGTTGGTGCAGGACCCTCACAAGTCACTCCAGAGCAAAAGAGATGGGATACTAAAGAGGCACAAGCTATGGCCGTGATTTCCTTAACCATAAAGAGGACAATCACACCACATATCAGATCTTGCAGAACTTCTGAGGATGCTTGGAACACTCTGCAAGCTATGTCTGGAGGAAGAAACGCTGCCAGAATAGAGTTTTTGAAGAAACAACTTGACAAAATACAGATGGACGAAGGTGACGATATTGTCGAGCATCTTACAAAAATCAGGGATCTTAAAGAGCAATTGCTTAGCATTGATGAAGTGATTCCAGAGAAGGACTTGGTTTCCAAAACACTCAATTCACAACCACCATCTTATCTAACTTTTCAGACTTCTTTGACTCTGTCTTTGCGAGCTAATCCTGAGCCGCTTCATTTTGAAGAGTTAGTGGCTTTGCTATTGCAGGAGGATCAATCACGTAAGAACAAGTCTTTACAGGTGGATGGTATGGATCATGCTCTTGTTTTACATAACAAAAACAAGGGTAAAGAGAGTGCTCATCACTCCAAGTCTGGTGCAGGACAGTCTTCAGAGAAGTCTAAAGGTGATTCCGAGAAGTCCAAGAAGAAAGGTAAATGTAACTACTGCAAGAAACCTGGTCACTACATTAGTGAGTGTAAAAAGCGAATTGCTAAAGAAAAGAAGAAAGAGTCAAGTTTGGTTGTTTCAGCTTCTGGTGATTCTTCTACAGCTAAACAAGAGTCTGCAAACTTTGTGCAGGATTCTTATGCTTTTGTAGTATGTTCAGATTTTTCTGCTTACAGTGTTGACGAGACACAAATGATTTGGTACTTTGATAGTGGTGCATCCAGGCATATTACTTCAAGGAAGGATTTGTTTTGTTCATTGGATGCAGCTCCAGCAGGAAAGAAGGTGACTTGTGCAAATAATGCTTCTTATCCAATCAAAGGCGTTGGTAAGATTTTGATTACCATTTCAGATGGTTCAGATTTATTCTTGCCAGATGTCTTATATGTTCCAGGGATCAAGAAGAATTTGTTGTCTGTATCCTCTCTTGCAAAAAATGGTCTTCGGGTCATTTTTGAGGATGACAGATGTGTTGTACGAGATCGAGAGAATGGTTATTCTCTTATCACTACAGGTACGCTGGAAAATGGACTATTTGTGCTAGATCGTTATGAAAAGCAGATTCAGGTATGTATTGCAGAAACAAAGACTCAGGCCATGCAGGATGCTGAGTTGTGGCATGCTAGATTTGGGCATGTTAGTTATGGCAGTTTGATGACTTTACAACGTCATAATATGGTGCATGATTTGTCTTTATTGGAGATGCCACCAAGACATGTATGTGAAGGTTGCGTTCTTGGAAAGATGCACAGATTTGCATTTTTGCAGAATGGTTCAGTTAGAGCGACACGAAAGTTGCAGCTTGTACACAGTGATGTATGTGGTCCTATGAGGACGCCATCTTTGGGAAACAACCTTTATTTTGTGACCTTCATTGATGAATTTTCCAGGTTTTGTTGGGTGTATCCACTCGAAGCAAAGTCAGATGTGTTTGCAGTTTTTCAACATTATGTCGCCATGGTTGAAAATGAAAAAGGTTGCAAAGTACAGACTCTTCGTACCGATCGAGGAGGTGAATACATGTCAAGTGCATTTAAGGATTTTTTGGGAAAGAAAGGCATTAAACACCAATGCACTATGCCATACACACCACAACAGAATGGTGTTGCAGAAAGGAAGAACAGGTCTTTAATGGAGACGGCTAGATGTATGCTCAAGGCTAAGAGTTTGCCTCATAAGCTATGGATGGAGGCAGTTGCTTGTGCAGCACATGTTTTGAACAGGTGTCCTACTCGTGCCTTGAAGACCATTACTCCATATGAAGCTTGGTATGACATAAAACCTTCAGTCAGTTATCTTCGTGTTTTTGGTTGTCTTGCTTATGCTCACATCCCTCAGCAGTTACGTGGGAAGCTTGATGATAAGGCAATCAAATGTATATTTGTGGGGTACAGTAGTGGAAGTAAAGGTTATAGACTTTACAATCCTGCTACAAACAAGATTTTTGAAAGTCGTGATATAATTTTTGCAGAAAATACTGCTCAACCTATGGTTGCTTTTGATGTACCTCATATGCAGACACATGATGTATTTGAAGGTTTGCTTCCTTCTTTTGTGGAGAATCAAGAATCACAACAGGTTGATAATCTTAATCAGTCTTTTGATCAGCATGTGACACCTCATGATGTAGAGGAAATTGTGCGTGAAGAGCAAGAAGTTCTCAGGGAAGAAAGAACCTTGCCTAAATGGGTTCAGAAAACTTTGCAGGATAGCAAGTTGGATGCACCGTTGCCACGAAAAACACATGCTGGTACTACTTTTGGCAGAGAGCAAGTAGATTTGGCTTGCTTTAGCACTCTTTGTGATGCAGATGAGCCTAATTCATTTGAACAAGCTTTAGAGTGTGTTCAGTGGAAAGATGCTATGCAGCAAGAAATTGATTCTATTCATAAGAATCATACATGGGATCTAGTGGACTTGCCTACAGGTAAAAAGCCTATTGGTACAAAGTGGGTTTTTTAGGTAAAAAGGAAACAAGATGGTACTGTTGATAGGTACAAAGCAAGGCTTGTGGAAAAAGGCTATGCGCAACAGAAAGGCATAGATTATGATGAAACCTTTGCTCCTACTTCTCGTGCGTCCACAGTTAGATCACTAGGTGCAATTGCTGCTCATCATGGTTGGAAAGTGCATTAGTTGGATATCAAAACTGCTTTTTTGAATGGTGATTTGTAGGAAGAAGTTTATGTAAGTCAACCAAGTGGTTTTATTGTAAAAGGTCAAGAGCAAAAGGTATGTAGATTGCGTAAAAATTTGTATGGTCTCAAACAGGCTCCAAGAGCATGGTATGAGAAGATACATACTTATTTGATTGGCCAGGGATTTCAGAATAGTCCAACAGAAAGTACTTTGTATGTCAAAAATAGAGATGGAACTCTCATTATGCTAACACTTTATGTGGATGATATGCTTCTTACAGGCAATAGTGCAGATGAAATTGAAGCGTTCAAAGATGCTTTGAGAAAAACCTTTGAGATGTCTGATCTTGGTTTGCTACATTATTACTTGGGTATTCAATTTGTGCAATCAGAGGATGGCATATACATGCTGCAGGCAAAATATTTGCATAAAATTTTGGACAAGTTTGGTATGCAAAATTGTAAACCAATCTCTACACCCGTAGAAACTGGATCAAAGTTGAGCATGCACGATGCTGGAGAACCTTTTGATGTACATACTTATGCAGCAGCGGTTGGTTGATTGATATATTTGGCAGGCAACACTCGTCCAGACATTCAATTTGGGGTTTCACAAGCAAGCAGATTTATGCACAGCCCAGGTATGCATCATTGGCAGGCTGTGAAGCGCATACTTCGTTACCTTTCAGGTACCCCTAATCTTGCCATGTTCTGTCCAAGGGGGGATATGTATGGAAAGCACAGTTCTATGCAGCTTCTTGGTTACAACGATTCAGATTGGGCTGGTGATTTTGACACACGACATTCCACAAGTGGCAATTGTTTTTTCTTGGGAAATGCATGTATATCTTGGCTAAGCAAGAAGCAACCCATAGTGGCTACATCAACTTGTGAAGCTGAGTACAAGGCAGCTTTCACGGCAACAGTTGATTGTGTATGGATACGCAGGTTATTGGCAGATCTTTGTGAGTGTCAACAAGCACCCACTACCATTTTCACTGATAGTCAGAGTGCTATGGCAGTTGCAAGGAATCCGGTATTTCATGCAAGAACAAAGCACATAGAGGTTCACTACCACTATGTCAGGGAAAGGCTACATGCAGGGGAGATCACACTAACTTACTGTCCTACACAGGATAACATTGCAGATCTATTTACGAAGGCGTTATCACGAGAAAAGTTTGAAGCTTTCCGAAAAGCTTTGGGCTTACTCTCATACACATGATGATCTGCTACCTTGTACGGATTCACACTATCACTACAGGGGGGATTTGTAGACATGTAGTAGTGTTAGTGTGTATACGCGCTTCACCAGGGGCACTTTTCTCCCACTGGGTTTTTCCCCCTGGACATCCGGTGTGAAAGGACACCTTATCTCTTAGGGTTTCATATAAGCTTTGTAGCTCTGAGTTTGTATACACTATTATTCTAATACAGAGAGATAGACTACAGAGATCTCGTACGCAAGCTCTGTGTCTTCTCCTTCTCCATCTTCTTCCTACTCTCAGTTGATGTCTTCCTTCTGTTTCCTATTTCATCATCTTCAACACTACAGTCCTAAAGGTACTCAACAAGTACAATTACTTCCAAGCTACCTCTACACAACAAAAGACGACAATCTTAAGCTATGCGGTTTCTAAAAGAAAGTTTTAAACTCTAGGAAAGCCTAGAGGAAGTTAAAGGACAACTACACAAGATGCTCGTGTTTTTCCCTAGTTTAGGTCTCTTCGATCCCCGGCAGCGACGCCAAATGTGGGATGCATGTTTAACCTCACCATCCTATCTTATTCAGTATCAGCGAGAACCACGATTAATTTGTCAAACCATGGGACAAAGCTGACTTGACTAGTGCATAGAGTCTACAAGAGGGTGTCAATCTCTTGGAAAACAACTAACAACTCGCATCTAACTCAAGCTACACTCAAGTGACTCAAATCACCAAAAGCCAATCTCTCATTGACAAGCAAATCACATCCGTTACAACATCAAATGACATCCAAACGTAACGAAACTTCTAGGACAAGTTTATAAGACGTAAGCACACATGCCTATGGTCTCAAACCCCAGTTTAAGTCAAGTTCCAAAATCGTGATTATTAACAACAAATGGATATTTGGCATAGTCGTTGTCGACCCAAAATGCATCTAAATGCTTAGCAATGATGCCCCAATACCCGGCCTATGCTTAGTTTTTGATTTAAAAGTATAAATTCTTAGTTATGAAGAAATTAGGCCGCGGGTCGGCAACGCCAAAAGCTCTAAAATACTGTGAATGGCTTACATCAAGGCGTAGAGCTCTTACCTGTGGTTGCAATGCAAAAAACACAATCGCAATGTGACAACCGGAGAGGGAGTAAGAAGCGCGAGAAGGAGAGAAGTGAGTGCCGTTAGCTCACGCTGTGTATTTCTTATCCAAAACTTATAAAAAACTTACAAAAATTGGATTTTATACCTTAGCCAAGATTTTTGGGTGGTCAAAACTAATAATCTGGAGTTCTACCAAAGCTGGGAAATGACTGGTGGATACAATCTGGAAGCTTGTAGCCCCGGCTCGTTAATTATAGAGTTTATCCGAGAAAGAAGGAGTTACAATATTCCCAATTTATCAAAATAATAAATGTTTTACAAAGAAAACTTCGAAAAATGGTGTTCGTGTTAGCTTGCTGCTAAACAATTTCATTTTCATATTGCTCACATTGCTGGCAAGCACAATCAAGTAGCCGATGCACTCTCAAGATGGCCGAGAGTGAATGCGGTTTCCATAGCAACTCACAATGATCTATCTTTTATGATAGATGAGTATGCTATTGATCCCGATTTTAGAGATGTGATTTCAGCCCTTGCAATAGGGAACCATTTACTTTACAAGATGGTTATCTTCTCTATGGCAATAGACTAAGTGTTACTAGCTCACTATGTGAGAAAGTAATGCATGAATCTCATGCTCCTCCTTATGAATCTCATGCTGCTCCTTATGCAGGGTATAGAAGGATTCAGTCTACCCTAAAAGGGATTGAAACATATTTCTATTTGCCTACCATGAAAGCAAACATACAAGAGTATGTTTCTAAATGTGTGGTATGCCAAAAGACGAAGTTTGGTAGAGGGAAGCAACCTGGAAGGCTTCAACCTTTGCCAATGCCTAATTCACCATGGGAGAGCATATCCATGGATTTTATCTTTGGATTGCCTAAGTCTATCCATGGGACTACAAGAATATGGATGATAGTAGACAGGTTTAGTAAACAAGCTCATTTTATACCTGTCGAAAATACTATCAAAGCCCATCAAATGGCAACCCTCTTCATTTCGCAAATCTTCAAGTACCATGGCTTGCCAATGTCCGTAGTGTCGTGGATAGAGATCTTAGAATGACCAGTAATTTTTGGAAGGGTCTCTTTGAGAATTTAGGGACAAGGCTAAATTTCTCTTTGGCCTATCACTCGCAAACGGATGGCCAATGTGAAATAGCTAACCTAACAATTCTTGATCTACTAAAACCCTATGTAATGGAAGTAGATCAACGGTCCCAATGGGAGAAGTAGTTACCCTTAGTGGAGTATGCCTACAACAACACTGTACATACTTCCACGGGAAAAGCACCTCTTGAGGTAATTGAGGGAAGATCAAAAAGTGCCTTGCTACTTAAGGTACACAAGAAGATCTTCACTGCAGCTGAGTATAGCCGAGACCTACAAGAATCTTTCCAAAAGATTATAGATGCTATCTCTATCTCATAACAAAGGCAAAAGGCTGCTGGTGACAAGCACAAAAGAGCCCAAGCCTTTAACACTAGTTTGGTAACCTAATAGGACATAAAAGTGTCCTTTCAAGGTTTTGAAAAAAACCTCCAAAACCATAATAGATCCACTCCTTGTAAAATCCTTTCATGAGGTTATAGTTCAAGGCCTACTACACATGGAAAAAATAAGAAACTTTTAAAATTTCTCATCTTTTGCTCACACCAAGCCTCCAAAGTTGATGGACCAGTGAATTTTCATGAAAATAGTCATTTCTTACGTTTTGTTGCATAAAAATAAGATTAGGGATTTTTTTAGGACTTGAGATAAATTCCCTAGTTAACTTCAATGGGTTGGTGATCAGAACATATGATTGCTTCTCACTCACTATTTTTTGTTTTGCCAAAATAAATAGGTACAAAAAAGTTGAATTTTTACCATTCTGCAAACATATCATCAAAGTTTCTATAGCCACGCTCAATACAAATAATATATGCATGTTTTCTTAGTTCCCTATTGTCCTTTATGTTCATAAGGAGCCATGGAGCATGTCAAAAGAATAATACATCTCTTACCAAGGGGAATCTTGGGGACAAAGATGAAGTGTTAAATACAGCAAACATGAAAAAACATGAAAAAATTGGGTTCAACATTATGAGTTGTAGAATCCCATAGAAACTATTCAATATCTAGCCAAATTTGATCCTTATGACTAGATATGGTTACTACCTACAAAATGCATGTAGTTGTCACAAGAAACTAACAATATTGAAAAAGCTATACTTGATATACTAGAATGTTTCGTTTTCTTCTATAATTGAAAAAATCAACCATCGTTGTGTACTATGCAAAATAGGGTATTAGGTGCCCCAAAACTCAAGGAATGTTAACTTTATGTTACAATATGCGACATAGAAAAAGAAAATGCATTTGGATATCATGAAATCCACCAAAAAAATCATAAAAGAGCTAAAATTGGCTAAAAAATAGGATTTAACAATTTTTGTAATTTGGTCATAACTTACAACTTTAATATTTATTTATCCTTAGAAGCATCAGGATATGTTGAGGACTACTAAAGATAGTTCTCTAGCATTATAGACCTCACAAAAATGAATTCTAGAGTGGTATAGTTGCAAAAAGTTGAAAAAAGCCAAAAACAGGACCCGTTTTTTCACACAGTTTAGGTTGTGAAATGTTTTTCAAGGACAATGTTAAAGATGGAATTGATATTCCAAAAAAATGTCGAGATTTTTTCAGCTCATGAGACAACTTTCTAGATAGATAGCACCTCAAAATGCATTTTGAAACTCTTGACATAATTCAAGGAAAATGGTCACTTAATAGGACATAAAAGTGTCCCATTACCAACCTAGTGTTAAAGAAAATGATTGGGTCTTACTCAAATTTCCCAAGGCTCAATTAAGGCTCACGACGGGCAAGAATCCTACGGGACATGAAAACTACTATGCTAAATTAGTAAAAAGGTACTATGGTCCCTTTGAGATTCTTAGGCCAATGAATGAGATGGCCTATCAATTCAAGTTTCCTAGTCATTGGCTCATACACAATGCTTTCCATGTGAGCCTACTAAAGCCTTACAAAGGAGAGCCACCTCAAGAACCAACTATCGAAGATCCACCGGAGATCAAGGACAAAGAAGAGGTGCTGCAGTCGGAGTCCATTCTCTGACATGAAGACAAGGCACTAAGAGGCGGTAAGACTATTCCACGATATCTTATTAAGTTTAAGAATTATCCTTTTGAAGATGCTAGATGGATGCAAGGCACACAATTAAAGGATAATCTAAACCTTGTCAATGCGTACAATGCTTCCCTATAGTAAGCAAATGTACAAATGTTTAAAATGAAAAAAGTTTTTGTTTTATAAGACTCTCTTTTTATTTATTGTGCACAAATATGAAGTAGTATGCATGCTTAGATCAAGTTTGCGGAGACGACGTCTCCCAAGCACCAAGTAGAGCTTGTCAGACATGCTTGCGGCAGCTTAGGCTCTCAAGCGCCAAATGGACTAGTCATCCATTCTGGAACGATGTCATAGGATAACATAGGGACCCTCTACCCACTAGAAAATGGACTAATAAATATGCTTTATCTTCTCTACCCCATAGTCGAGGATGACTATGATTTCAAGAGAGGGATAATGTCATAATAACTAATATCTAATTCTCCTAAATCATTTTCTCATGTTAAACTGACCATTTAATATGGGGAAGTGCCAGGGGAGAAAAAGCTAGAATAATGGTTAAGCTGGCAAACTAGCCACAATAGGATCCAAAGGAGGGAAAATAGGGATCCAAAGAAGGGGCCATCTGCAAAAGATCAAGGTGCAACAATGGGCTTAAAAGACCCTAAGGTTCAGCCCATTAACACTTCCAAAATGCTAAGGTTCCAAAATTGAAAGGTTGTGTCCAAAGGTCAAAAGCCTAGGAAAACTGGATGCTTTGTGTGTGCTCAAAAGGTCTCCATGCATCCCTACATAGGAGGGGGCGAGCCATAGAAGTAGGAGATGAGAGAGAAACACACACACACACACACACACTCACAATCTTCTTTACACAAAGGGAAAGAGGGACACATGTCAGCTCCTGAGCCCAGATGCCCACAAGGTGTAGTCAAATCCTATTGGATGGCCATGGAGGTGGACCAATGAGAATTAGGCTAGAGTAAATCTAGTGTCATTAATTTAAAAACACTTAATAAAAGAGGCAATGAGAATTAAGCTCTCTAGAAGACTATTGGACAGTCTCCCAAGGGGTCCAATGAGCATTCAACAGCCCAATGGCCTGCCTGATTCCTATTGGCCAAGAGACAAAGGGGTCCAATGAGAGTTTAGTTGCATTAAATAATTACCTAAAGCTCTCACAAAAGAGGAAAGGGGAACACATGTCAGAAGGCTATCACTTATGGTGCTTAAATTTCATTGGCTAATGGGCCAATAGCGTGTGAGCATGAGCAATAGCAAGAGGGGTCGACCAAGAGAGAGAGGGGGCTGATTTTTCAAAGGCAATATTGCATACACACTCACACTAGTCCATGTGTGGAGTAAGAAGACTCTCTCTCTCCTTCTCAAGCTTTAATGGAAAGTTTATCACCTACCCCAAGCTTGTGAGAAGGGAGGCCTACACCAACATCTCTTGTCTTTGTGATGCAAATCTAACCAAGAGCCAAGCTTCAATGCACACTCATCTCCTCTACCATGCCAATTACTAAGCTAAACTATGCTAATATGAGTGATTATGTGAGGAGATGTACATCTTTCTCGTAAGACTACTCCTTCCTCTCAATCTACTCTCATACCCCGCTAGCTCTCACCATCTTTGAAGGTGTGTGAGGTCTTGGGTCTAAGACCATGAGGGAGTTGATGTTGTGTTTGATAAAGTGTTTTGCTTAGTGCTTGTAGTTTCCATCTTCATTGCACTAGCTAGTATTGAAGGAACACAAAGAATTGTATTGTAAAATAGCCTTTTGGAGGGGGGACCGGCTCCATGTAAATCCACTTCTCAAATGTTGTCAATAGCTTAATTTCTCTCTCTTTTGAAGTATTGTTCATGCTATCTAACTAGTTGTTATAACTTTTGTTGCTCTCTCCACCCAAGCACTCTTGTTATTCTCATTAGGAATCTATTCTAATGAAATGCTCACTATGTTCATGCTATTTTCCGCTATACACAAGTTACTAGGCCATTAGACCCTAGATGAGATATAGTTATTAATAATGAAACTAATAAGTATACCTTTTGTGACCATTATAGTCATTAAAACTAGCTAGATAACCCTTACAAGCTCTTATTTGAGAGACATAGAGATGAGAAAATTTAAAACAAAATGACAATAGTATACTAAACCCAAGGTGACAAAGGTACACAAATTTTTTTTTATCCCAAAATAGGATTCTCTCCTTTAGTTTATTACTCTTGAATATTTTCTCAAATTTGTGAGATTCTCTTCTCTTTCCAAATATAATCCTTTATTGTTTTGATCAATATTCAAAATTTTCTTTTGTAACTAACCCGTGCAGACTTTTCCAAAGTACCTTGATTATCTTCTCTCGTGAATAGGATTCATTCACATTTTCGACACATCTTTAGACTAACACACCAATAAAACTTAAATGATTCTCTTCATTTTTGAAGTCTCCTTTGAGGCATGCATAACAAAAACTAGTAGCTTTTGTGCATAGCCTGATGTGAAGAGACAATGTAGTATGTAGTGACCATGTAGTATAGCCTGATGTGAAGAGACAATGTGCGAGACTCATCAAAAGATGCTACTCAATGTAATAAAAAGACATGAAGAACTACCACCCAAAAAAATATATACACATGTTTGAGTCATTATTTGATGTGTCCTATCAACAAAAGGTCACTTTTGTCGCTTTAAGAGAAATTTGTAAGACATTTGCCAACATTTTTCAAGATGTCTAGTAAAAAACTGCTTTTAGCAAAGTATGTTGCAATATAGTACAAAATGATAAAAAATAGTGAGAATATGTCTTTCAATGGCCATGAAAAGACATCTTATTTGAAATAATAGATCAAGTGAAACTATGAATAAAGAAAATGTTCCTGTTCAAAATTACATCGAGGAAAACAAAAATATCTTTGAGGAGATTGGTTCCATGGGATTTCATGCTTCAAACACAATTAATTGACTTGACTCACTATATCCATAGAATAGAAGGAAGACAAACTTCCACATGAGAACCATGCCCATGAATAGATTTTTCAAGAATTAGTTAAGATACAAAACATTACCATGCAATCCATGTGTACCATCACTTTGTTGTTATTGTTCATTTTCTTGTTCCTTGCTCGCTTTTTATCGCTTGTTAAATGATATTACTCCTTCATGAGCATCACATCTCATGCTCTTATTGTTATATTTGGTCAAATGGTTGTGGTGTGCAATTCAAAAGTGCATGTCAATTCCCTAACTACACATATAGCACAATAAAAGTGTCATACCTTGCATTTGGGACTTGTTTGAGTCCAGGCATGGAAAGGGAGAGAACAATGGGGCAAGCGCTTGTGTGAAGCACGCTCTTTGCTAATATTAACTTCGATGTCAGGACAATGGGTGATTTAGAGATGCTAGAGAGGTTGTAGAGTGGTGCTCACAACACATGGCATGTGACTCATCCACAATCAATGGACACTTAGTGAGGAGGTTATTTTGGTATGTGGATAGCTAGGATATTGATCTCACCAGCTAGGATTGTGACACAGAAGAAGGTGCACCCCTTTTGCACAACATTCGAAGCACCACAACGAGGGATACCACCATATTTACAAGGGGACACTCATGATTTTGTGATATCTGCATATGTGGAGAGTGGAAAACTTCCACCATGATAGAGTGGTATGACAAGTGGACCCTACAAATTTGTCTAGCATCACAGGGTATGATCACATTGAGTGGCTCCATTGAGAGCAATATTACATAGTTCTCAATGAAGCTAGAACTCTCATAGATTGCTTGACAAAGGAAAATGATTTTGTAATTAATGTTGAGGAGGGATGTATAGGGAGTTGACTATTAAATTCTTAGATGCACCAAGGCAAAGTTTGTGCTTCAAGATTCCATCATGAATGATTATGGTGAGGCATATGATGCTCAAAATAAGGTTGTTTTAGGGCACTATTTTCAACACGTTGTTAGGTATTTTTTGGATGAGCATAAAGTCACTAGGTCATGCCTAAGAGCTTTCCCACTACCCTCATGTATATATGTGTACACAGCCCTGCAAGTTTTGGTAAGTGGCCTTGTAAAAATTCGTGTACAAAGGTGTGATTTTTCTAAGCTTGGGTGCTGATGTTTAGGGTTGTTCAAGTCCCCAACACATGGTTATTAATAATTATTTTTAGCCCTGCATAATAGCTTGTGAATCGAACCTGTACATCATGGGTTATGAGCGTCCGAAGTGGGCGCTCTCAACTTAGAAAGTGATTGCGGGTGCACGCGACAAAGGCAATTGAGACAACTTGATAATTTGAATTAAATTTGATGAGGTTTGAGAATTCTAGATGTAGCCAAGATGATGGGGTTTGAGCCGTGTGTTATGGTCAGTCATTCAGTGATCGGATCGGCAAGTTATGCTTAGGGGAATTTTCTCGAGAAGTGCTCCTACTTTGGTGAAAATCTGGAAATTTGTGGGCATATGGGAGTTGAAAGGCTTAAGGAAGAAGTTCCATGTGGCGGGAGGATTATCCCACATGGGAAGGAAAAAGTGGAGAGTGGGGGGTATATAGCCTAAAGGGGAAGCCCATTATGGGTGTATCAAATGAAAGGAGCTCACAAGGCTTGGCTATGGAGGGGCTGATGGGCTCATGGGGAGGGAGGTAGCCGCCAGCCTAAACAGACATCTCGACACATTTTTTGGTCCCCGATCACTTGCCCCCACCCCATTTCCTTGGTCGAAGGGTCACCGACACCTCATTTTTTACCCAAAAAAAGGCAAAAAATGAGCCAATTGAAAGATGCCTACCAAGAGAGCCTTGTCGATTGAGGAGAGAGAAAAATATTTGGGGAATCAAAGATAAGAGAGCCCCCAATTTAATAGTTGCAACACTTGCACAACTACCAAAGAGCTCATTTTTTAGCAAGAGAAAGGACACCTCCATGTTCGAGTGTCCATAACTTCTTCATTTCTCATCTATTTTGTGCCTATGGATACTCTACAAACATCTCCACAAGACAAGCTTTGTAATGATGTGCTTAATTTCTCCTAATTTCAAGTTTGTTCCATTTTTGAAGGTTTTTTCATAAATATCTACTGGTGTTTATCTGAGGTGTTTTCCACCGTGCAATAGGTCTTTCTTCCGATGGTGTGAATCATGTAAAGCTATAGAGGTACTCGTTTTCCTTGTCCATGCTAACATGGTTTTGTTGCCCCCTTTGAGGATCAAGTACTCCTATGCTCCAATTCTTGTGAAATATGTCTATTGTGTAGGAAGATAATGTAAAAGGGATGTGGGTCCTTATGGACAACAACCTATGCATGTGCAAATTGTGGATAGCACTTGAGGCGGTCCTATAATTGCATTACAACCTTTGGAGGGTCGTGAGGTTTTGTGAATCCAAGCACTAGGGGCCGGGTTACCCATTGTGAGGTGGATTAGGTACTAGAGCAATCCATCAAATCCCTTGAACTTTTAACGTCACATGTAAGTGTTTTTGTGGGATTCAAACATGGCAGACAAGCTCCCATAGTTTCATGGATTGCCTAATGAGAATGCACAAACTTTTTTTCAAAAATTGGAAGTCAATTTCTTACTGAAAATATATTAGACCAAGCTATATTGTTGCAACTGCTGCAATGCATTTTCCAGGTCGATGAGGCAAAATTTTTGTCACACAATCATGAAGAGTTGGTGCAAGCACAAACTCTAGGGGTGGTTTTGAACTACAATCATGTGAAGCAAGATTTCCAAGCACAGTACAACTCCATTGAGGTACCTGATGAAGTTTGGCATGAAATCTTGGGGTACATTCAAAAGGTTAATCAGAGTGTTGATGATTTTTTCATGCAGTTCACCCGTTTATGGGATAAATGGGCTCGAGCTTTGGAAAATGAAATCCCTCCATCCATGTTAAAGAAGGACCGTTTTGCGGCAACTTAAAAGAAACTCTGAAGGTTAAAGTTGAGCTGAAAAGGACCGCCACCTTCAAGGAAGCAGTCACTATCACTAGGGAGAAAGAATGGAAGGCCCAAAGACTTAATGAGTGTGGAAAAGCGGTCCATGTGTAAAGTAATGGTGGCCAAAAGGAGGAAAATGAGGTAGAGGCTGGAGCCCAACCTGCTCAAAGGGTGCTAATACTAAATAGTTACAATAAAATATGCAAGACATGATGGCCATGATGTAGGAATTGCGACTTAGTGCTCTTAGAGGAAAATCAGGCAGAGACTGGAGCCCAACCTGCTCAAAGGGTTGCTAACGCTGAATAGTTGCAATGAAATATACAAGACATGATGACCACGATGTAGGAATTGCAACTTAGTTCTCTTAGAGGTGGAGGTGGTCGTGGTCACAATCGCGGTCATGGTAGAGGAATGACCTAGGAATGTGAAGCTCAGCCTAATGCAAATGGGGGTCGTGGAAAAGGTGTCTTTGAGCCTCGGAGGAGGTTCATACCTACTTGTTATAATTGTGGTGAGCTTAGTCACTTTAGCACTTATTGTTCAAAGCCAACAAGGATGGGAGGTGATATGTTTCCACTTCCCCAACAGATTCCTAATAGGGCTAATGATTATGCATTGAATATACAAAGAGATCAAGGTAGAACAAGAAAATCAAGCCTCAACCTCTAGTGGTCATGTGGGTATTGTGCGGGTTGAAAAAAGAGGAGCAGATGTGTTGTCCGTAGGCAAAAGAGAGAGGGAGGGCTATGCCGCTCCAAGTCCTAGAAAAAAGAAAGGGAAGGAGAAAGAGGGAGAAGATGAATCCAAAATTACCAGTGTTAACCCTCACGGCTCACGAACACCCTATCACCTACGGCGGACATTGTGTTATTTATTTGGTAGAGTCAGGTACCGGGCTTGTCGGTCCAATAGGAAAAGGTTAAAAGTGATCGCCGATGAGAGGCGCACTCTAACTGGAACATTCAAGGGATTAGTTGGCTAAGCATGGGCGCACAAGTGTGAATGGGGCGAGCTCATATAAAAGTCAACTAAACCTAAAATTCACTCATTCTCTCATTTGTGCAATAGAAGAGTGCTCTTGCTCCATCTCCATCTCCTTCTCCTTCTTCTTCATCTCTTTGTGTGTGTGTGTGAGAGAGAGAGTGAGAGAGGGAGAGAGAGGGAGTGTGTGGGCGATCGAGCATTACGAATGCACGACGGCGGTGAAGCGGTTGAGTGCGGCGTAGCGGCATCTCCTTCTTCTTCGCGGCGAGGAATCCTCCACGAAGCAAGCGTAGAGCGGTGAGTGACACACCATCGCCTTCTTTGAGCTTACTAGTTTAGGCTTGTTGTGTGCTTGGAGCCATTTGTGGCTCGCACACGGTGTATTGGCAAGTTCCTTGCATTGACACGTGCGACATACGCGCACATTTTTGGCGCCGTTGCCGGGGAATGCCATACATGAAGCTCGAGTAACACTCTGTGCTTCTCCGTGGTGCAATTTCAATTATAGGAAAGGTAGGGAAGGAGTGTGTGTATGTTGAGAAGAGGGATTTGGTGTTATAATGTGTGTTTTTTTTGTTAATGGAGATTTCATAGGTACTGTGTTTATTCTCTGTGTATTAAGGTAGTTAGTTTTTTTTGTCAATGGAGATTTCAAAGGTTCCGTGTTTATTCTTTGTGTATTAAGGTAGTTAGTTTTCTGTGTACAGTAAGTAGGAAGTAGATTAGTGAGAGTTAATAGAGTGTGTTAGTGTGTAAGAGTAGGTGTATTAGTTAGAAGCAGGTAGATAGAGTGTGTGTGTGCTCTCGCGCAGGCCGCGGTGACCTTATCCTTTTAAAATAATAATAATAATAATAATAATAATAATAAATTGAAAATTTTAAAGGTAGGACCGGGATTGAGAATATCTCCCAGACCCAAGCCCAAACCCAAGCCAAGCTCACGCTCAGGCCTAGGCCTCAGTCGCCTTTTAAAAAAACGAATTTTAGTTTCACACGTAGCTAAAAATCGATTTTTTGAGGACCAACGGAACGTTAGATTCCCGAAAATTGTGCTGTAAAGAACACAGCGACCCTCTAAGTGATACGATCGTTTCGAGCTATCACACCTTTTAATAAAAAAAATCAAACATTCAAAAAACATCAAAAACAAGAAAAAATCAAGTAGAAAATGGGGTGCAAAACACCCACAAAACAAAGCAAGTAACCTTTGAGGGTACTTGCCGACACTTGTAGGGCACCCAAAGCACATGTATCTACGATCTGGTCGTGTGCTAGAGTTCGAACAACTAGCTAGTGCTTTGATTTACGGGGGTACTCACTATCCTTCCACGCTAGGGTCTACGCCCTCGGCGGGGACCCAAGGTAGTGCAACCCAAGACCCAAATATAGCGGCTAGCGGCTCTTCCTTTGACTACGATATTATGGAAGAGCATCTTACACAAAGCCCCGGGGGAACAAATGAAACCGTACCTAGCTGGGCCCAACAACCTGGAACTAGTGTTTTAAGCCGTTTGATGGAAACTTTTAGTAGAGCTACACGCTCTGAACCTACGGCTAGTGAAGTAAACGAAGGGGGTGGGGAAGTAGAATCACCATTCACATCTCCTGTAGACCCCACACTCCCTCAGAGTGTCCACGTGGACATTCTACCTACCTCATTTAATGAGGGCCCTACCGAGCTACCACCTTCCAAAGTTGCCTCTAAGGTAGCGGTGACTAAAAGTCAAAACATGGGAAGCAACATTGCATCCACCTCACGGCAACCCTCTAGTACACCAAGTTTGGACGAGGTATTTCTCAATGAAAATTGAGAATATGACCTACACACGGAGACTTTGACCGACCTATACATGGGCTACACATACCATGTGGGTTGGTTAGAAGTTGTACAATCTACATCTAGTGCCACTAGTCTAGAGGAACAACAACACATGATCTGCAATGTCATCCATAGGATTATCCAGTCCGAGAGGCAAAATCGAGGAATAAACATACCTTCAACGGGTCCTATGCGATTTTTAGACACGGGCAAAGGGAAACAACCCACTCTATCACAAATGGAGACTCCCCCAGTGAGTCCCATCGATCCCCCATATGTTGTTTCGCCAGGGGTCTCAATGCAATCTGAGCCCACAAGTGATAGCTTCACCTTTCCAAGTCTAGCTCATCTTTCCCTTGATGACACCATGGCGACCATGCCTACCCCAATGATGGGCATGCCGAGAAACACGCCATGGACCTCATTTGTTAGTAAAGCACCACTACATGGTAGCTCAATGCCTGCAACAGTACCTACAAGTGTGTACCAATCGTATGCACCTATGGGTCATCACACTCATGTAGTCCCTACCCCTCCCATTGTTTCAACTACCTATGCTCCACAACCACAATACACAAGTTCTTATTTCCATGGGACTATACCGGCTAGCATTAGCATGTCACATCCAACGTCTGCTATGCCTAGGGCCACTCATATGAGCTATGGACCACCACATGGCACAACATCGTACCCAACATGGAACCCAAGGGCTTCCTATGCGCCAAGCCCAATGCCAATACCTACTCCACATGTAGTCTCTGGAGCGCCTTCACCCACGGTGCCTGCTCATTTAGGTGACTTGGCAACATTTGCTCAAGCTATTGGTCGATCTATTGCTGAGAATATGCGTAACACGCCTGATAGAGAGCCTAGAAGTAAGGCAGTACAAATAGCCAAGCTCACACAAAAATTTAGTGGAGACGGGGATGTGAGAAAGCATATAGAAGTGTTTGAACAAATATGCGATTCTCTAGGAGAACACAATGACCTGCATAAGAGCAATGCTTTAAGCCTAACCTTAAGTGGAAAGGCTGGGGATTGGTATAGAACCTTAAGGGTGGAAGAAAAAACAATTTACCCTACTCTTAGGAGACTGTTCTTAAAAGAATACATACGAGAGGGAGTGCTTTGGGGTGTAGCCTCTCAGCTCCAGAAAGCCCAACGAGAAGAAGGAGAGTCGATGAGAGACTTTATAAGTCACTTGAAGCATTTGAATTCTCGTTGTAATCCGAATGAGCGCTTCAACAATAACCAATTTCTTGATAGATTCATTAGGGGATTACGACATGAGGACATCTACAATGGCCTAGTCATTAGAGTTATCACCACTTGGAAAGCAGTCACCACCAATGCGATCCAATTGGAGGATAATTGAATGATTCAAGGAGAAAGAGTGTCTGTTGAGCCTAAATCTATTAGCTCACAAGCATCGGGGCATCAGCCAATGACCCTAAATCCTATTGCTAAGGAGCCAAAGATATCTGAGACGACTTTAGCAAATCTCACCAAGGCTATTCAAGAGAGTCTTAGAGACAATCGTGCTCCGCAAAACAATCATATGTATCCAAGAAGGCAACAGCAATGGTGCTCAGTATGCTATGGACCGCATAGTACCAGTGAATGCCCTACTTTTATAGTAAAATTCAATGGAAACTGCAATGCATGTGGAAGGTATGGTCATCAAGCTAAGGAGTGCATAGTATTTAAGCGCGCAATGGTCAATAGACCAACTTAGCATGGAAAAACACACCTCGAGTTTCTGCATTGATGCCGGCCCCACCTCTTGAACAAACAGCACAACACATGGTCCCTAGGGCCCAGAATGTTGTTCAAACAACACCCTTACCACCTCCAGTGCTAGGATCACAACCACCACATCCGAGAAGCACTTCTGTGAATCAAGTGGGTTGTGAGTCATCTATTTCTTGTTTGGAAGGCTATGAGGAAGATATATATCCTAATATCGCCTATGGGATGGATGTGCTTGAAGAAAGTCCACAATACTACATGGAGGACTATTGGGGACAAGTCAAACCTGTATATCAAGTAGCTGCTCTTGCGGCAAGAGGCCAAAATATCAATTACACTACTAAGAGACCACCTCTTCAATGCTATGAGTGTGGAGGTCCACATCGTGGAGCTGAGTGTCCTATTAGGCTACAAAAGAACGCCACACTAATGCAAACCAATCAAGCAAGCACGTCTACAATGACGATACTCATGTGTAATCTATGTGGCATAGATCATTTGATTGCCCAACGTCCAAATAATCCAACTTCACCGAAGATCACGCCATTAAACTTGATTGAAGTTATCAAGGAGAAATCACCAAGTACCGAGGAGCCATCACCAAGTACACCCATGGTACCAGTAAACGTACTCACACGATCGATGCTCCAAAAACAAAATTATATTCTTGAGGAAAGAGACACAGCATCAATTGCCCAATCTCAAAAAAATAAGAAAACACGAAGAAAGAGATCGCAAAGAGCAGCGAAGTCAGACCCTAGTTCAAAGACCAACATAGGGACTGGTGACGACCCCGTATATATGAACGACGTTGAAGAAGATTCTGATTCAGGTGAAACCATGGAGGCCAAAATGACCACTAACATAGAAACCAACAAGGAAGATCTTCATGAGCCACAATGGGCAGGATCCAAAAAGAAGATAGGAACTTACCCAAACCCTACAGAGGAGATTGAGCGAGTCAAGCAATTAAGGAGTTTGGTAGAAGATACCCAAAGGGATCTAGAACCAGCACCTAGGAAGATCCAAATTACAGACACCGTGTTCCCTACACAACAACAACCTCACCAAGTCCATAGACCCTTGGACATACCTAGTGTCATCCAAGAAGAAAGTGACTTAAAGTCATGGGAAAGTGGGCGTACTCACTTCTTGATGGAAAGTATGTTTACAGAGGGACTACCTGATCCTATCGAAGATAAGGAGATCCCATCTTCCCCACGTCAAGGGACTCAAGGCCAAAAGGTGCCGTTAAACATTGCCAAATTGATGGATTTCATGTCTTCAGAAGTTAGAACCACCATCATGTCCAAACTATATAAAGACCCCGAGCTAGTCTCAGCTCTTCGAGCTTTCCTCAATGGAGAACTAAAGTTTGGGCTACCACAATTTGCACAGATGGATGGAGCTGGGGAGATGCCAATAGAGGAGGAACAGTTAGATCCACAACCCAACCTAGATGAGAACCTTGTTATAGAAATACCTGTTAACAAGTTGGGACAATACTTTGAGGGTGATGAATCCAATGCGACTATACCAATCACTACTAAGGGATTAACTGTGAAGGGAATCCTTGATGGTGGCGCTGGGGTTAGCATTGTGACTAAAAATTGACCCCAACCATAGTAGTGAAGATGGCCAATGGGTCTATTGTTAAACCTATTGGGATTCTAGAAGATCTCAAGATCAAGGTCTTTGGACATAAAATAAGGATTACCTTTATTGTTATGGATTTCTCCAAACACACTATGGCATCGAAGATGATCTTAGGACGTCCTTTCATGAGGGAAGCAAAAATGGTGCACGACTGGTCTAAAAGCCATGTCTACTTGCAGTTCCAAGATTCTCTCATTCGAGTGGATCTTGTGATGGGTCGAGCGCATCCTCTAGGAAACATGTTTATAATTGATCATAGATCTGACACCACAGTTCACTCGGCCCCATTGCAGTATTGTTACACGTGTAAAGCGGACACTGATGTTGGGGAAGATTATCCTTATATGGATGTACTACCTGGGATGACTGAGTCGGACAATGTGGATTGGGTCCACCTAGCAGCAACCATAGACACTTGGAGAAATAGGGGGGCAACCTGGGTAATACCTGAGGGGGGTGAAATGCCACCACACGTACCCTTAAATATGCTACAAGCAATGCATATAGCTTTTGACAAGACTCATCCTCATATAACAAGAAGAACATACAAGTGGGTCCATAAAGCTTCTTTAGTGACCATGGCTAGTACTAAAAAACAAAAGCCTTGTAAGAAACGTACCACTCGCTCCAAGAAATGTAAGGAAACGTGGCGGTGGATTCCTAAACGACTATTGGAAGCCCAAGGCTACTATCAAGGAAATGATCAAATATGGGTACCAAAACGTAGATTGTGTTCTTACCTGTCACCTGACCTATGTGAGTCAAACCTTGTGACAACAAAGCCGATGAAAGATCATGGGAAAGGAAAAATCACAGAACACTATACACCGGATCCGGAGCTAGTATGGGTTCCCAAGCGAGAGAGGCTTGTTTTGCTCAACTCAAACATAGAAAAAACGAATAAAGCTTCTAGCTCCTCATGTAATGCATCCATAGAAGAAAAAGCTTCTTCACAGCCTCCACCTACAATAGTGGACCTCCATGAAGCTACAAAGGAATCCACACCTCCCAATGTTCAAGAATCACCTGATGAACCACTTCAAGTTCGATCCTGGGAGAGTACCTTACCACCCTTGCAACTTGACGAGGCACCTAAGGTAAGAGAAAACTACTGGAAAAAATCCTCACCTATTACCAAATGGAACAATTGGTTTCAAAGGGTGACGAGCTCATTTCAAACGGCATGATCTACCCAAGGAAGGGGGGAGTGTTTGCTGACATCCATCATTCACTTGCTTCCCTCTCAACCTTCTTTCCCTGACCTCTTAATCTCCCAATCTTAGGGAATGTACATATAAAGCCTTATACTCACAAAAAACAAAAATAATAAAGAGCAAGAGAAATTAGCAAACGAGTATGCACAATAAAAGTCAAAACATTGACTCAGACCTACAGGTTCGCATTTGGTACACTAAAACCGAAACCTATGTCATAAAACACCTTTGATCCTCATCACTCGAGTGATGGAGGGTAGGTAGAATTAGTACGATAGGAGTGTTTCTGTTTTAGAGTTGAGTGATTAGCAAAGTACCTTTTCCCACTGATGTACCTCCTAGAGGTATTCTTTGTGTTTCCTAGTGTGTACAGGAACGTGTTGCTGTGGTTAGCATTTGGACATTCATGGAATCTTTATCTCGACTCACTCTTCAAATCAAGGAAATTATCAACGCAAACAGGTGTTTCTTGTCCATTAGCATTGCCCCCTTTTTTTTGCATCTATGATTGTCTGCTTTGATTGTGATTGGTAGAATAATATCTAGCACATTTGCTTAGTATCAAACATTAAATTCAATGTAATTTTTTGTCATAATCACTTGTCTAGGTTTAAAAATCAAGCAGTCCGACTAAGCTAGTTTGACCAAGTTAGGTGTTAGAGATCTTCTCTTAATACCATGGGGAATGACTCCCTGATAATCAATGGCTAGTTAGGTTCTTAATTCGATTTAGGTAGCATTGTGTGAAATGTACTAGGGCTTTCTAGTGGGCTTGACCCTATTGACCTTTAGCTTAAGTATTATACAGGGAGTTTACTAGTGTGATGAGCCTGGGGAGGTGTATCAGTGTTATATGACCCCCCAAAGTTACACAATTAAAATGCTGAAAATGAACAAACAAAAAATCAAAGTGCCACATTGTAAAATCTTAAGCTGGAAGAGAAATCTCAGCTTGATTGGGTACTTCACTCACATGTATCGCCTATGGTACTAGAGACCTAGAGGTTCCCAGTATGGGCGCTTTTCCTTGAAAAGCAAAAAACCCAAGGCATACAAAATAAGCACACACATCAAAATTGAATCACTGTGAAAAGACTTTGGGGGGTCAAAGGAAAGGTAATCAGCCAGGCGATGATTTCATGAGAAATTCCTTTTATCGTAGCTTAACTACAAGGTCTTCTAGTTATAGCCTCTAGTCAGCCCTCGAACATGAAATACTTGGCTCTCGCGATTAAACAACTTAATTGACCAGAGAAAATTAAGAAGCTTACCCATGGTATTAATAGTCGATCTCTAGTGCCTTTCGACCGTTAAATTAGCGACCCCAGACTTTTTTTACCTTTACATCTGTTTATGCATTTGATTTTATTGCAATTTAATGTTTATTGCTGACAAATTGTCTAAAATTCTGTTACCAATCAATTTGTCTGCCTAAAACTACATATGCTTTTTAATCGCTCATGAGAATGCAATTACTGTACCAATGTTGTTTGATTTTGCAGTGACTGAAGAAGGCTAAGGACATTCATCTCAAATGCTCTGCCACCTCGACCAACGAGCTTCAACTCAATAGCTTCCGAGGACGGAATATACATCAAGAAGGGGGGACATGTTAACCCTCACGGCTCACGGACACCCTATCACCTACGGCGGACATTGTATTATTTATTTGGTAGAGTCAGGTACCGGGCTTGTCGGTCCAATAGGAAAAGGGTAAGAGTGATCGCCGATGAGAGGCGCACTCTAACTGGAACATTCAAGGGATTAGTTGGCTAAGCATGGGCGCACAAGTGTGAATGGGGCGAGCTCATACAAAAGTCAACTAAACTTAAAATTCACTCATTCTCTCATTTATGCAATAGAAGAGTGCTCTTGCTCCATCTCCATCTCCTTCTTCTTCTTCTTCATCTCTTTGTGTGTGTGAGAGAGAGAGAGAGAGTGAGAGAGGGAGAGAGAGGGAGTGTGTGGGCGATCGAGCATTACGAATGCACGACGGCGGTGAAGCGGCTGAGCGCGGCGTAGCGGCGTCTCCTTCTTCTTCGCGGCAAGGAATCCTCCACGAAGCAAGCAGAGAGCGGTGAGTGACACACCATCGCCGTCTTTGAGCTTACTAGTTTAAGCTTGTTGTGTGCTTGGAGCCATTTGTGGCTCGCACACGGTGTATCGGCAAGTTCCTTGCATTGACACGTGTGACATACGCGCACAACCAGCGAAGACAGTTCTAAAGATTCAAAAAGTAGCGCTGCTTTTAGTTCCAATGATGAGGGTGAAGTGTCATTTTTGTTGTTGGACGAGGAGAAGAGGGAACTAGGTGAAATGTTTCAAGTGTCAGAGAATATGAATGTTTCAAGCCGCTTAGAGAAACTGAAGAGTTGATACAGCCTAAATAGGAATTTCCAGTGAAGAAATAGTTGATTCAAAATATGATGAGTACTGATTTGACACAAGGAGAGAGAATAGAGTACTTAACAATGTTGGACATGTTTCCATATATTTTCATCACTTCATAACAAGAAATAAGGGGTTTTGTTGGGGATCCTATGAAGATCGAGCTAGTTCAAGGGGCAAAGCCAATACGACAGAAATTCAGAAGGATGGGTAAGGAGCAAATGAATGCTTTAAAGGAAGAAGTGGATAAATTATTGGATGCAAGGCTCATTGTGCCGAGTGATAATGCTGAATGGGTGAGCCCTATAGTGGTCACTCTAAATAAAGATGGGTGTTGGAGAGTTTGTATTGATCACAAGCCATTAAATGTAGTGACCTAGAAAGATCCTTACCGTTTGTCTTTCATTGATAAACTTTTAGATGTAGTGGCTGGCTTTGAAAGATACAGTGTTTGTAATGGTTATTCAGGATATTTTTAGCTTATTCTTGCTCCTAAAGACTACTGTTATCACGTCATGGGGTTGTTTCTGCTATTGTTGCCTTCCTTTTGGATTGAAAAATGGGCCTTGACATTTTGAAAGGAAAGTAGATTGGGATTTGTCAAAGGACTCATAGATGATTTCTATGTATATAGTTCAAGGAAAGAGCATGTTCAAAAGCTTGAAATGATTTTTGCAAGGTATGATGAATGTGGGGTCTAGTCAAACCCTAAGAAATGTGATTTCAAAAAATGGGATTGAAGCAGATCCAAAGAAAGTGGAGGCTTTGTTTCTGCTCTCATATAGCTCGTTTCATACCTTTGGCATCACAACTATTGTATCCATTGTAGCAAATAGTTAAGAATGATCCCTTGAAGTGGTCGCGTGACTATGATGATTTTTTTGACAGAGTCTTCAAAGAGATTTTGAGTACACTACCCATTATGCAAGCTCCTGACTGGAAAAGGAGTTTTATGTGAACCCATCAGTGGGAGATGATGCTATTGGAGCCATGTTGTTGCAAAAAGGGAAGGAATCTCATTATATGAAGCCTATTCATTATGCCAGAAGAGTGAAGACTCCTCATGAAAGATATTTCTTTGAAATTGAATTTGGTGATGAACAGTATGGTTTATGCTTGCAGACGATTCCGACACTACTTGCTGCAAAAGTTGTTCACTTTTCTCACTAGTTATTAATTGCTTCCTTAATTGTTGAATAATTCAAATATATCAAAAACAGTGATGAAATGGGTTATTGAACTTTAGAAGTTTGTGTTCACCTTTTTGGTGGAAGAGAGTACTCGGGCTACCCTAAAAAATTTACTCACTTATAAAGACACTCTTGTTTTTGTTAAGAAAGAGGTGGCGCCAAAGAAGAAAGTCGAGACTTTTGCCATCTCTGACGCTTCACTGTTATATTTTGATGGCTCTTATCAAAGAATTCATGATGATGCTTCGGGAGCATTTTCATTTATGATGCACAAGGAAAACTTGTAGGGAAGCAAGGGCTGAAACTTGATGCAAAAAGTAACAATGAGGCAGAGTACATGGCTCTTGAAGGTGGTTTGCACATTTGTTTACAACTGGGAAATAGACGCTTGCAGATCAAAGGAGATGCCTTGTTGGTCGTGAAGTAAGTATTGGGAGTATGGAAGAATAAGAATCCTAAGCTTAAGAATCTATGCTTAAACGTGAAATCGTTCCTAAAAAGAATTGAAGCATGGAGTTTGCAGTGTTAAGTATGGAGCTTGATTTACCCCTTGTAATTTTCCGTGGTAAAAATGCACATTTGTAAGGCCCCCATTATGAGGAGAAGCCATCGTGCGTGAAGGAAAATCACTTGCTGGAAACCAGAATTTTCATGGCCAAAATTTTCCTTCGTCGGAATATTTCTTTTCGCCGGAATATTATGGCCATACGGTGGTCGGAAAGTGGTTGGAAAACGATCGGTCGGTTGGCCACTGTGGCCGGTAGTCAATGAACGGTGGTCGGTGGTCGGAAGTCAATAGCCGGTGGCCGGTGGCCGAATTCAAAAGTGGACTTGTCTTCTCAAGGGAGGCCACACATGGGCGGATTGGAGGGTCCAATTTGGACTTATCTACACAAGGGCGACTACACATGGTTGCCTCTCATGAGAGAGGGCAGCCCTTTTGGCCTATAAAAGGAGGCCATTTCTACACACATTTCATAGTGTGAAGTTGATGCAACAAGGTGAGTGTGAGGTGGTGAGAGTGAAGCAGGGCGGGAGCTATATTAAGGGTATAATCCCTTTGTAAACTACTTCTTGTTTTGAAGTACTAAAGGCATTGAGTGGCCGCTTTCCCGTGGATGTAGTCCACATTGGGTGAACCATGTATACCATGTGTACTCTCTCTCTCTCTCTACACTACAATCTCTTGTGTGTGAAATCTATCTCTCTCCATTAAGTAATCTACTCCAATATCTATTTAGCTACGTCTTATTTCCTAATTACTGGTATCAGAGTAAGGTTTGCTCGTAGCTAAATTATCTCAAAGAAAGGATTCTTTGAATTGAGTGGGAGTTATGGCGGAGGAAGGGAAGCTCAAGATTGAGAAATTCAACGGCAAAAACTACCAACATTGGAAGATGCAGATTGAAGACTATCTCTACCAGAAGGACCTCTATTTGCCACTAGGCAGTCTTGCAAAGAAGCCCACAATGATGGCAGATGAAGCATGGATTGTCCTTGATCGAAAGGCACTGGGAACAATCCGGTTAAGCTTGGCGTCAACGGTGGCCTTCAATGTTTTGGAGATGAAGACCACAGAGGACTTGATGAAGTCACTTGATGACTTCTACGAGAGACCATCGACATCCAATAAGGTATTTCTTATGAAAAGCTTGTTCAATCTAAAGATAGCAGAGAATGGTTCAGTTGCAGAACACCTAAATGACTTTAACACAAACATAAGTCAACTTTGATCGATGAAAATCATTTTTGATGACAAAGTGCAAGCTCTCCTTATACTATCATCTCTACCGGATAGTTGGGACAGCCTTGTGATGGCTGTAAGTAATTCCAAGATTACACCAAAGGTAATTTTGGGTATGTATACTTGGGAGATGATGAAGCTTGTGAGATTGTCGGCAAAGGTACATTTTCTATCAAAACTACTAATGGAAATGCATGGAAGCTTAAAGATGTTAGGCATGTTCCTTCTCTTCGAAAAAGTCTGATCTCTACAAGACAATTAGACGATGAAGGTCACAACATTGCATTTGGAAACAAACGGTGGAAGATCTCAAAGGGATCTTTGGTGGTTGCCAAGGGAGAAAAGGTTGGTACACTTTACTTGTGTACTATCAGCACAAAACCTTCAGCTTGTGCAGCAACTACAAAAGTTGATAGTGTGGTGTGGCACTACCGGCTTGGGCATACGAGTGCCAAAGGAATGCAAATCCTTCAAATGAAGAAGCTTCTACTAGGTTTGAAAGAAGTGGACTTAGAGTTCTGTGAAGATTGTGTTTATGGTAAACAAAAGAGGGTATAATTTCAAAAATCAAGAAATGAAAGAAAAAATAAAAAACTTGAGTTGGTTCATTCTGATGATTGGGGTCCTGCAAGTACACCATCACTTGGTGGCTCATTGTACTATGTAACATTCATAGACGACGCGACTAGAAAAACATGGATTTATGTAATGAAAAATAAGTCTAATGTATTTTCCATATTTCAAAGGTGGACAGCCTTTGTGGAGAATGAAACAGGTACCAAGGTTAAATGCCTCAGATCCGACAATGGAGGTGAATATTTGCAGCCAAGCTTTTGAAAGCTTTTGTGCTAGAAATGGCATTCGGAGGCAAAGGACAACCCCAAGGACACCTCAACAAAATGGGATTTTGGAAAGGATGAATGAACAATCATGGAGCGAGCACGAAGCATGCGGCTACATGCAGGCCTACCGCTTGAGCTTTGGGCGGAAGCTGTAAGTACGTATTTGTACTTAATCAACCGGTCACCCTCAACGACATTGGATGGGGTAGTTCCAGAAGAGGCATGGACAGGTAAACCGGTGAATTATGCATTTCTCAAAGTGTTTGGGTGTGAGGCTTTCATGTACATAGATAGAAGCCTAAGATCAAAGCTAGATGCAAAGTCCAAACAATGTTTCTTTATTGGCTATGGAGAAGGTGACTTTGGCTATCGCCTATGGAATCCTGAAGATGGTAAAATCTTAAGGAGTAGGGATGTAATTTTTAACGAACAAAATATGGACAAAGAGTACTTGGAAAGAAAACAAACAAAAGAAAAAGGTGATGAGTACATGGAGCTTGAGGACAGTGAAGACTCAAGGACTGCAAACGGTGATAATGTGCAACAACGTCAACCAAATGAGGAGCCTCAAAGATCTACAAGAGCAAGTAGACCTCCAGAAAGGTTTGTTACTTCCTTCAACCATCTCTTGATCTCAGATTCTAGAGAGCCGGAATCATACAAAGAAGCTATGAAACACGAATCCAAAGAATAATGGACAAAGAGAATGCAAGTGGAGATGGACTCACTACATTGCAGCCAAACATGGGAGTTGGTTGAGTTGCCTAAAGGTATGTGGGCACTTCAAAACAAATGGGTTTACAAGTTGAAGGAAGAAGAAGGTGGGAAGAAAAGGTACAAGTCTAGGCTTGTGGTAAAAGGGTTTTCTCAAAAGAAAGGAACTGACTTCAATGAAATATTTTCTCCTGTTGTAAAAATGAACTCAATTAGGCTTGTCTTAAGCCTTGTGGCTTCTCATGATTTAAATCTTGAGCAAATGGATGTAAATACGACATTCCCTCACGGTGACTTGGAGGAGGAAATCTACATGCTTCAACCAAAGGGGTATGAAGTAAAAGGTAAGGAGAAAATGGTTTGCAGATTAAAGCAGAGCTTGTATGGTTTAAAGCAAGCGTCAAGACAATGGTACTTGAAGTTTGATCAATGGATGTTGGGTCATGGATTCACAAGATGTAACTCGGATCATTGCATCTACACAAAGAATTTGGGAGATGGGAAGTTCATCATCCTAATGTTGTATGTTGATGACATGTTGATTGCAAGTGCTAATATGTAGGACATCAGAGACCTAAAAGAGGAGCTATCTAAATCTTTTTCAATGAAAGATTTAGGTGCTGCAAAGAAGATACTTGGTATGAAGATATCAAGGGAAAGGATGAAGAAGACAATAAAGCTATCTCAAGAGGATTACATCAAGAAGGTACTAGAAAGGTTTGCAATTCAAAATGAAAAAACAGTTTCTACACCTTTGGCTGGTCACTTTAAACTAACCAAGAATATGTGTCCAAAGACACAAGAGGAGATAGCCTATATGTCTAAAGTTCCATATGCTGCAGCGGTAGGTTCTCTTATGTATGCTATGGTCTCGACAAGGCCAGACATTGCACATGCAATGGGAGTTATAAATAGGTTCATGGACAACCCAGGTAAAGAGCACTGGCAAGCTGTGAAGTGGATACTTAGGTATCTAAAAGGGACAACAACAAATGCTTTGTATTTTGGAGGAACTGATATTTTTCTAGAAGGGTATGCTGATGCAGATATGGCAGGTGACAAAGATACTCGAAGGAGCACTACTGGCTATGTCTTCACGGTTGGAGGCACAACAGTAAGCTGGGCTTCAAAGTTGCAGAAAGTGGTCTCACTTTCTACCATGGAAGTAGAGTATGTAGCAATGACGGAGGCAAGCAAAGAAATTTTGTGGCTTCACAGATTCTTAGAAGGGATTGGATTCAAACAAGACAATTGTGTCTTGTACAGTGATAGCCAAAGCGCTATCCATCTTGCAAGGAACTCAGCGTTTCATTCAAGGAAAAAGCACATTGAGGTGAGATATCACTTCATACGCACTCTTTTGGAAGAGGGACAGCTAAAGCTAGGAAAGGTGCATACAAGTGAAAATCCTGCAGCATGTTTACAAAGGTGGTCAAGAAGGAGAAGTTGAGCTTTTGCTCATCTTCAATCGGCATTCAAGGATAAGAAGCCAGGATGGAAAGTAGTCACATGTTTGGTTTGGAGATCAGTCTCCAAGTGGGAGATTGTTAAGTATGGAGCCTAATTCACCCCTTGTAATGTTTTGTGGTAAAAACGTACATTTGTAAGGCCCCGATTATGAGGAGAAGCCATCGTGCGTGAAGGAAAATCACTTGTCGGAAATACAAATCACTCGCCGGAAACCAAAATTTTCATGGCCAAAATTTTCCTTCGCGAGAATATTTCTTTTCACTGGAATATTATGGCCGGACGATGGCCGGAAAGTGGTCGGAAAACGACCGCTCGGTTGGCCGATGGTCGGTAGTCAATAGCCGGTGGTGGCCGGTGGCCGAATTCAAAAGTGGACTTGTCTTCTCAAGGGCGGCCACACATGGGCGGAATGGAGGGTCCAATTTGGACTTATCTACACAAGGGGGGCTACACATGGTTGCCTCTCATGAGAGAGGATAGCCCTTTTGGCCTATAAAAGGAGGCCATTTCTACACACATTTCATAGTGTGAAGTTGATGCAACAAGGTGAGTGTGAGGTGGTGAGAGTGAAGCAAGACGAGAGCTCTATTAAGGGTTAATCCCTTTGTAAACTACTTCTAAATTGTTTTGAAGTACTAAAGCCATTGAGTGGCTGCTTTCCCATGGACGTAGCCCACATTGGGTGAACCATGTATATCGTGTGTACTCTCTCTCTCTCTCTCTACTCTATAATCTCTTGTGTGTGAAATCTATCTCTCTCCATTAAGTAATCTACTCAAATATCTATTTAGCTACGTCTTATTTCCTAACATGCAGCATATTAAGAGGTCTCAAAATGAAGAATCTCATGATGCTGCCCAAGAAATGATCACTTGTGTGTTTGTGTTGAAGGAAAATGCCCCTTTATATCATGGGAGGAAAGTTTTATCAAAGGAGATGGGTTTTCTATTGACATGTGTCCTACCTGAAGGTTTACCATCCTCCAAAAAGTATGCGTTTATAAGAAAAGCCAGGAAATACAAAATGCTTGATGATGTGCTTTACATGAAAGGAAGTGATTTGGTTTTGTGTCGTGTGCTTTGGAAAGAGGAAATCTATGAGATCTTGGAAGAAAATCATGAGGAATCTTGTGGAGGCCATTTTGCCATGAAGTTCATGTTGCATAAAATTTTGCAAGAAGGCTATCTATGGCCAAGCATTTAGCGGGATGTTAACCATTTTTGCAAGTCATGTTTACCTTGCCAAAATATGGGAAAGAAAAATTTGAAGCCCAAATTGTGACAAAAAATTCTACCTTTTGATGTGTTTGAAAAATGGGGTTTTGATGCTATTGGACCCTTACCTATGACTAGCAAAACAATTGCTTACATTTTGACAGCAGTGGATTACTTGTCACGATGGGTAGAAGCCAAGGCTATCAAACAAATTACCAGTAAATAAATGGGGATGTTTGTTTATGAGCATATATGTTGCAAATTTGGTGTGCCCCTAAAGCTACTTTCTGATAGAGGACCAGGATTTAGAGAACAATTGTTTGATTTCTTATGCGAGAAGCTAAATATACAACATAGATACAGTTCTCCTTATTATCCACAATGCAATGGTCTCGGAGCATCTAGCCTCATGAATATATGTGTACATAGCCTTGCAAGTTTGGGAAGTGGCCTTGTAAAAATTCATGTACAAAGGTGTGATTTTTCCAAGCTTGGGTTTGATGTTTTGGGTTGTTCAAGTCCCCAAGACATGGATTTTAATAAGTATTTTCAACCGTGCTTTATAGCTTCTGAATCGGACTTGTACATCATGAGTTATGAGCATCCAAAGTGGGCAGTCTCAACTTAAAAAGTAATTGCGGGTGTATATGACAAGGGGAACTGGGCCAACTTGATAATTTGAATTAGAAATGCTGAGGTTCTAGAATTCTAGATATAGTCGAGATGATGGGCTTTAAGCCGTGTGTTACAGTGTGTTGTTCGGTGACCGGAGCGACAAGTTATGCTTTGGGGAAGTTGCTTGAGAAGTGCTCTTACTTTAGGAAAAATCGGGAAATTTTTGGGCATGAGGGAGTTGGGAGGCTTGAGGAAGAAGTGCCATGTGGCAGGGGGATTATCCCACATGGGAAGGAAAAAGTCGAGAGTGGGGGGTATATAGCCTAAAGGGGGAGCCCATTATGGGTGTGTCAAGTGAAAGGACCTCACAAATCTTGGCTATGGAGAGGCTCGTGGGCTCATGGGGAGGAAAGTAGCGCATTTTTGAGTTCCCACCATCCTGGATAGGTGCTTGGACACATTTTCTAGTCGTGGACCACTTGCCCCTACCCATCCTGGGGACTATCTAACACTGGCATTGAGGGGGTGGATCTATGGTGGGATGAAGGAGAGCCATAGATCATGGCAAAGTAATCTCGGGTACCCGAGATTACTTTGTACCCAAGGTTACTTCGCACCTTAGATTACTTCGCGGCCGAGTTTCGAACCCTTGACCTCACCTTTGCAACTCCCATGTCCTATCCACGAGGACCCGCATGTTTATTGTGATGGTATGGGCCCGAGATTACTCTTATACCAAATGTAACCAAAAGAAACCTCGGGTAAAAAAAGTAATCTCAGGTACCGGAGATTACTTTTTTACTATGCCGACAAGATCTACGGAGCTCGACGCTCTCACCATAGATCCCATGCCCCTAGGCCCGTGTCACATAGTCCTGAGGCCCGCTACCCGATTCCCTTGGTCAAAGGGTCACCACAACACCTCATTTTTCACCCAAAAAAGGCAAAAAATGAGCCAATTGAAAGATCCCTACCAAGAGAGTCTTGTCCACTAAGGAGAGAGAAAAATATTTGGGGAAGAAAAGATAAGAGAGTCCCCATTTTAATAACTGCAACACCTGCACAACTTCTAGAGAGCTCATTTTTTAGCAAGAGAACGGACACCTCCATGTTTGAGTGGCCATAACATCTTCGTTTCTCTCTGTTTTTTGCTCATGGATACCCAACGGACATCTTCATGAGACGAGATTTTTCATGATGTCCTTGGTTTCTCCTAATTGGGAGTGTGGTCCATGCTTAAAGGGTTTTTCATAAATCTCTACAGGTATTTATCACAGGTTTTTTGGTTGCGCAATAGTTCTTCCTTCCGACGGTGTGACTCGTGCATGGCTATAGAGGCAGTCCTTTTCCTTGTTGTTTGCATGCTAACAACGTGTGTGGAAGTGGGTCCTACATGCATTTTGTATAGTATGAGTGGCAAAATATGGGCAAACACTACTCCCATCTTGTCCTTGCTATGAAGCTACGGCTAGCGAGGATTTTTAACAAGAAGAGAGAGAGATGTCATAATATCTAATATCTAAACAAGCACTACAAGAGGTCACTTAAATTCCAGTGCCAAATTATTGGCGACAATGGCAGGCATCGATATATGTGCAGGTAAGTATGGAGGGAGATGAAAATCTACAAAAATTTTGTTTTTAAATTTCCAACGCTTGTATCGATGATTGTTCCGGCATGTATATAGATATGTATTCCGACGCCTCTTCCGATGTTTGTTTCGGTGCCTGCACTAGTGCCTGTACCGATGGAACCTGCAAAAACCGAATACACGGGTCTTTCTCTGCGCATTTCTCTAACTTGTGCGCCTCTTCTCTTGCTCTCCTCCTCCTCATCACCTATTGCAGATCTAGTGCCCAACAACTTGCCGGAAGTTACAATCTTGCTTGTTGACTACTCCTTAGCATCAAGGTGAGATTATTTTCAAATTTGCTTGTAGGTTTAGGGTTCAAGGTTTAGGGTTTAACATAGTGTGTGTGTGTGTGCAATTTTGCAGGTTTGAAGACATTTACAAGACCCTTTCTTGCTCAAATAGGCCGTATGTGAGTGCTCAAAACTTTTATGCATATTAAATTAATTTAAAATTATATTGTATATTGACAAGATAAAATTTCATTAATTAGGAATTCAACGGTTAGATTTTTATGCAATTTTGTTTAGAAATTATTCTTTGAAAAAAAAATCTTTTGAAATTATGGTTTGGGATAATTTTGATATCAATAGTGCTGCGGAGAAATTTTTTTTTGAAACTATGCTTTGAAGAAAATTTGTTTAGAAATTATGCTATGGATTTTTTTTTTTTTGAAGAAATTTGGTTTTCAAATTACGCTACCATCTCATCATGTGACTGATCAGGTTTACATTATAGGTTTTGGTTAGGTGTAGTTTAGGTTAGGGTATAGGTTATATGTTAAGTTATAGGTTATAGGCTACGTTATGTTAGATTAGGCTTAGGTCATAGGCTAGGTTAGGTTAGCTTATAGGCTATGTTATAGGCTAGCTCAGGTTAGGTTATAGGTTAGGTTAGATCAGCTTATAGGTTAGACCTGGCTAGAGAATGTGAGATTGTCATGTAGTTAGTAGTGTGTAGTTATAACAACTTTACCGTTTTAGTTATTTGTTGCATCATTGGTAGATAAAGTATAGACGATAGGATGATGTATCCTTGTGTGCATTGTAAGCATCAGAGCTTTCAAAAACAAAAAATCTGCGACCAACACATATGCAATCACGGTCTCTTTTCGATCGAGCAACTACAAGACCTACATTATCAATCTCATGGTCCACAAACAATAGATCAAACTTTGCAAGTAGATGTTGCTCTAGCTTCATCCTAGAGAAGACAATTTTCAAACGAACAACCATTTGTCTCCTTCCAACCAATACCTGATGTGGCATTTCAAGAAGCAGAGATGGAGTAGATGTTAGATGCGTTCTTTGACATGGATCCCATCATTGCAAACATCGAAGATAACATCATTCAAGGCAATACTACCAACCAACCTTAGCCATCCCGTCCATTTCGACGGCATGATAGCAACGATAAAGAGTGTGTGATGATGAAAACTCTTGTATGCATATCTCAGTTCTCTATACCGCTTTGGTAATGCGTAATTTGCAGTTGCTGTCTACAAGTGGTCCGACACCTCAGTTACAAATATTTTTAGGTAAATACATTTTATCCTAAGCATGATCAACTACAAGCTACAGTCCAATAATTTGATCAAGGGGATGACATGTTCATGTAACGATTTACAATGGTGCAAAAATCTCAGTTCTCTATACCGCTTTGGTAATGCGTAATTTGCAGTTGCTGTCTACAAGTGGTCCGACACCTCAGTTACAAATATTTTTAGGTAAATACATTTTATCCTAAGCATGATCAACTACAAGCTACAGTCCAATAATTTGATCAAGGGGATGACATGTTCATGTAACGACAGGTTTCTCAATGAGAAAATCTTGCCAGAAGGGAATCACATGCCCCCTACCTGTTTAGCTGCTCAAAAGCTTCTTACTATTTTGTGCTTGTATCATCACAAAATACATGCATGTCCTAATGACTGTATACTTTTTCCAAATGAGTATGCAAGTTTGGAATAGTGTCCCAATTGTGGATCAAACAGGTATAGAGAGGACACACAAGGAAAATTTATTCCTGCAAAGGTCCTTCGACACTTTCATATCATTCCAAGAATAAAGAGCATGTGAAGGTGCAAGTCTATAGCAGTTTTGATGACATGGCACTCAAATATTAGACCGACAGATGATGTGATGCGGGTACCTACTGACTCTCGTGCATGGAGGCACATAGAGAAAAGTTGGTCTACATTTCTGAAATGATTTGATGTATCCGCTTTGGTCTGGCAATGGACGGAGTAAACCCATTCGGATTACAGTTCGTCATGGAGCGCATGGCCTATTTGTCTGGTTAATTACAATCTTCCACCATGGCTAGCTATCAAGAAGGGCTATCTGTTGCTGTCACTGATTGCCCCAGGAAAGTACAAAGCAAAGAACATGGACGTCTATCTAGCACCACTTATAGACGAGCTCCAAATCTTGTGGACAGGAATTGATGTGGGTGATATGTCCCAACCAATCGGACAATGGAATATACATGTGCAAGGCATTCTCATATGGACCATGCGCACGATTGGACAAGCTTTGAAACTCTTTGTAAATCAAATCTCATAGAAGACGAGAGATTAAATAATGGGTGAAAGCATGTTAACGTGTCACACTTTTTCATGTCCCGAACAATACTAACTAGCATAATTTTGACATATGCTAACTAGTACAATAACATGAGCTACATCTCCAAGATCTATGACGTATGATATATCAATAGAAAGCTCTTGAAACAAGGAATCCAGATGTACAACCTCCGACAAACTTTGATATTATTTGTAAAAAATTTATCGGACGTCCAATTGTTTAAAGGTGTGCTGACTTAAAAAATGCAAACTAGCACAAAAAGCACGACACATTAACATGCTTTCACCCTAATGATTTTTGCTAGGAACACTTTTGTAAAATTCTTTTTATTACTCTACAATAACTTTAGATTCATTTATTTTTATTGGCAAATTGTTTATTTGTTATTTTTATTGATCAGGGGTTTCTTCTTAAAGTTAACGTATTTTGTGGGTGTTATTTGTGTATCTATAGCCATGGCTGATGACGATGAGCCATACTCTACTAGTTTTAGTTTTTCTGTCACTCCGAAAGGCATGTCACCCGAGCAGATGGGTCTCTTTTTGACACAGTTCACACCAGAGCAGATTGTGATGACATAGAACCTTTGGGTAACAAGTTCCTCTAGACCTACTACGACCGACCCTACGTCTGTGACTAGTGTGGTCCCTACACTGACCGGGCCCAAACCTCAGTTGAGTGTGCCCCCTATGCCTAGGACTAGTGTTTCACATACACCAATGGGTGGTCCATCCTCAAGACGATGTAGGCATCATTCTGGAGGCATTAGTTGCTGTGGTAGCGGTTCTATCGATGCATCCACACCATCGAGAGAGCGTCCCTCACTCTCTTCAGTAGATAGTGGACCGATTGGGACACCACGTACACCTTGGGGATCACACGAGCATGATCCTAGCAAGGTGTACAATGTTGAGATGTAGAGAGAAAGAGAAAGACGATACAAGAGACACACCATGTACGCTCCCAAAGACTAATTCATATTGAGGACAAGATACAAATATATAAGTGAGACCAAGTTGAGTAGAGTGATCCATATATAGCTCCAACACCCCCACTCAAACAAATATCTCTAGCCTTGGATGAAAAAACCCTTGGGGAGTTCAAGGAAAAAACCCAAGTCCCTATACAATGTGAAAATATGAACCAGCGATGATCATGTGAAAGTGAACTGTGTATCTATGTACAAATATACAAGTGACTCAGAGATCACAATGTGCAAATGTGGAGTGTGCATAGTGCATGGTACATATAGGGTTACAATTTCATATGTACAAAGCTATTACAATAGCAGAGAGGCTAATCTAGAAAGAGTGAGGTCGAAGAAACTCCAAGCTCCGAGCGTAAGAGGATAAAACGTGACTCACTGAGGCCTTTGGTAGGAATTTTTGCAATCATCTGGTCACTTGGATAGTGTTCAATCATAATGGTTCCTTTGCGTACTTCATACCTGACATAATGATAATGGACAACAATGTGCTTTGACTTATTATGTTGAACATAGTCTTTTGCAAGACTAATAGCACTTTGGTTGTCACACCGCAAGGGTGTGCTAGAAAGAGGAGAGTGACCAATATCAACCAGCATTTGTCAAAGCCAAATCAACTCATGAGCTGCAAGTGATACCGCAACATATTCTGACTCAGTCATAGAAACTGCAACACGACGTTGTTTCTTGTTGGTCCAAGAAACAAGACAACCATTTATAAAGAAGCAATTTCCACTAGTAGATCACATAGATAAATGTGAGCTTGCCCAGTCTACATCTGTGTAACCCAAAAGAGAAAGATATTGCATCGAATCCGATGTGAGTTGTCATCGATACACCAAACCAAAATCTGTATTGCCTTTCAAGTATTTCAATACACGCTTTGCTGTAGACCAATGCTTAAGAGAAGGACTTGCAAGATGTTGTCCAAGATAATTAGCAACAAACAAAATATCGAGATGAGTGTTCATGCCAACAAACTGAAGACATCCAATCAAGTTAGCATAAGGTTGATTTGTGACAAGTTGACCGTCATTGTCAGAAGTGTTCTTTGTAGATCTCGCAAGACAAGGTGTGTTGGCCGAATGTGCAATTCCATACCAAATTTTTAAATAGTATCTGCAACAAACTTTGACTGTCAAAGGAATAAAATACCTTTTGTACGGTTCTGTTGGATCTAAATGCCAAGACATGGGTGAATCTATCCAAGATCCACCATATAAAATGCAAAAGACAATAACCTTTTCACTTGCTGAAGAAATCCCAAGTCATTGAAAACAAGGATGGTATCATCCACATAAAGAGCAAGAATCACAAAACTACCACCCTTGGCATTTTATGTATAAGTTGGGGTCTGAAGAGCAAGAGATGAATCCTTTAGAGGTGAGAAAAAGATCAAATTTTGTATACCAAGCTCGCGAAGCTTGTTTGAGACCATATAGTGCCTTATGGAGTTGAGCAACAAGGTCTTCTTTACCTGGAATAACAAACCCTTCTGGTTGTTCCATATAAATTTCCTCTTCCAAGTCACCATTAAGAAAAGCAGTTCACACATCCATTTGATGAGCTTCTAAATCAAATTGAACAATAAATGCCAATAAAGGCAGTTCACACATCCATTTGATGAGCTTCTAAATCAAATTGAACAATAAATGCCAATAAAACTCGAACACTTGTAATGTGAACAACTGGTGAAAAAGTCTCTTGATAATCAACACCAGCTTCTTGGGAGGAGCCTTTTGCAACTAAATGTGCCTTGAACTTGTCAAAAGATCTATCTGCTTTTACTTTTAACTTAGACACCCACTTACACTTAATAGTTGTATGACTAGGAGGTAGTTCAGTTAGTATCCATGTACCTTTAGAGATAAGAGAATCGTACTCTGCTTTCATAACCTCTTGCCATTGATCCTTTTGTGGTGAAGAGATAGATTCATCATAAGTAATGGGATCTTCAAAAGTAGAGAAAGCATTAGCAACAATATTGTCATCATAAACATGACATGAGCCATGTTCAAAATCAATAGGCAGATTAACAAAAATATCAATATCATCATTGGCAACATTCAGAATGGATGGTTGTGAAGAGAAATTCTTACCAGAGGGTACAATAGTAGGAAGATGATTCTGAATAAATAGTGTCGTCAAAGTAGCTTCAACCTAGAAAACGTGTAATAAACCAAAATGAATCAGCATACATCTTACAACATTGAGAATAATGTGATTCTTTCGTTCATCAACGCCGTTCTATTGAGGTGAATATGAAATAGTGTGTTCATGATGAATTCCATTGTCAGCACAGTAACTCACAAACTCTCAAGAAACATATTCGCCTCCATTGTCACTGCGAAGCTTTTAAGGCGACAACCAGTTTGAAGTTCCGCAGCCTTGTGGAATTGTTTGAGAACAAATAAGGCCTCAGATTTTTATCTAAGTAGAAATTCAGTCATATACCGTGAGAAATCATCAATGAAAGTAATGAAGTAGAGATATTGTGATCTCGAAGAAGGTAGAGGTCCACATATATCAGTATGTACAAGATCCAATATGTCATGAGAATGAGCTGTATTTGAAAGAGGGGAAAGGGTTTACGATTATGTTTTCCCCCAAGAGCACAAAACTCACAAACTCCCATATGGGGATGAGATTTAAGATCCATGCCATGAACAAGATCACGATGTTGAAGATCAAGGAGTTTTGAGAAATCAACATGAACAAAACGGATATGCCATACTTTGCAATCATGATCACCTGGAGCAGTGAAAACATTTTCTACAACATCATTGAGAGAGAGTTCAAACAAATTACCATTTTGAGGAGCAGTGGCTATAGTCTATCCATCTTTCTCAATTTGCAGGTATGATCAAATTCAACAAAGAGACCAAGATCAACAAGTCTAGCAACTGAAATAAGATTACATTGAAGATCTGGTACATGTAATACTCCTCACAAAATTCGAGTGGAAGAAGATAAGGTACCAAGATATAAATCTCCAATACCCTTTACTTGACAATGTGCGCTCCTTGCCGCACTGTCGAAGCAAGGGACTTGCAAATACACCGTATGCGAGCCACAAACGGCTCCAAGCACACAACAAGCCTAAACTAGCAAGCTCAAGAAAACAAAGGGTGTGTCACTCACCGCTCTACGCTCGCCTTCGTGGTGGATTCCTCGCCGCGATGAAGAAGAAGCTGCAGTCGTGCCGCGCTCAACCGCTTCGCCGCCGTCGTGCCTTCGTAATGCTCGATCGCACACACACTCTCCCTCTCTCTCTCTCACACACACACACACACACACAAGGAGGTGAAGAAGAAGAAGATGGAGATGGAGCAAGAGCACTCTTCAATTGCACAAATGAGAGAATGAGTAAAAATTAGGTTTAGTTGGCTTTTATAGGAGCTCACCCCATTCACACTTGGGCGCCCATGCTTAGCCAACTAATCCCTTGAATGTCCAAGTTAAAGTGCGCCTCTCATCGGCGATCACTCTACCCTTCCCTATTGGTCCGACAAGCCCGATACCTGACTCTAAATAATACAACGTTTATAGATCATAGGGTGTCCGTGTGCCGTGAGGGTTAACATGCCCCCCTTCCTGATGTAGATTCCGTCCTCAGAAGCTATTGAGTTGAAGCTGGTTCGTCGAGGTGGAAGAGCATTTGAGATGAATGTCCTTAGCCTTCTTCAGTCACTGCAAAATCAAACAACATTGGCACAGTAATTGCATTCTCTTAAAAAGCATATGCAGTTTTAGGTAGACACATTGATTGGTCAGAGAATTTCAAACAATTTGATAGCAATGAACATTAAATTGCAATGTAATCAAATGCATAAACAGATGTAAAGGTAGAAAATTAAACAAGTCTGGGGTCGCTAATTTGACGGTCGAAAAGCACTAGAGATCGAATATTAATACCATGGGTAAGCTTCTTAACTTTCTGTGGTCAATTAAGTTGTTTAATCGCGAGAGCCAAGTATTCATGTTCGAGGGCTGACTAGAGGCTATATCTAGAAAACTTTGTAGTTAAGCTACCATAAAAGGAATTTCTCATGAAATCATCGCCTGACTGATTACTTTTTCTTTGACCCCCCAAAGTCTTTTCACACTGATTCAATTTTGAAGTGGGTGCTTATTTTGTATGCCTTGGGTTTTTTGCTTTTCAAGGAAAAGCGCCCACACTGGGAACCTCTAGGGCTCTAGTACCATAGGCAATAAATGTGAGTGAAGTACCAATTTAAGCAGGGATTTCTCTTCCAGCTTAGAATTTTACATTGTGGCACTTTGATTTTTTGTTTGTTCATTTTCAGCATTTTAATTTTGTAACTTTGGGGGGTCATATAACATTGTTACACTCCCCAGGCTCATCACATTAGTAAACTCCCTTTATAATACTTAAGCTAAAGGTCGATAGGGTTAAGCCCACTAGAAAGCCCTAGTACATTTCACACAATGCTGCCTAAATCGGATTAAGAACCTAAGTAACCATTGCTTATTAGGAAGGCATTCCCCATGGTATTAAGAGAAGATTTCTAGTACCTAGCTTGGTCAAACTAGCTTAGTCGGACTGCTTGATTTTTACACCTAAACAAGTGATTATGACAAAACATTACATTGAATTAAATGTTTGATACTAAGCAAATGCACTGAATATTATGCTACCAATCACAATCAAAGCAGACAATCATAGATGCAAAAAGATAACGGCAATGCTAATGGACAAGAAACACCTGTTTGTGTTGATGGTCGTGCTTGATTTGAAGGTTCCATGAAGGTCCAAATCCTATCAATAGCAACACGCTCCTGTACACACTATGAAACACAAACAATACCTCTAGGAGGCACATCAGTGGGAAAAGATAACTTCGCTAATCACTCAACTCTAAAACAGAAACACTCCTATCGTACTAATCTTACCTACCCTCCATCACTCAAGTGATGAGGATCAAATGTGTTTCATGGCATAGGTTTCTGTTTCACTGTACCATATGTGACATGTGCAGGTCTGAGTCAATGTTTTGACTTTAATGTGCATACTCGTTTGCTAATTGCTCTTGCTCTTTATTTTTTTGTTTTTTGTGAGTATAAAGCTTTATATGTACATTCCCTAAGATTGGTGATTGAGAGGTCAGGGAAAAAGGTTGAGAGGGAAACAAATGAATGATGACTGTCAGCAAACACTCCCCCCTTCCTTGGGTAGATCATACCGTTTGAAATGAGCTTGTCACCTTTTGAAACCAATTGTTCCAGTTGGTAATAGGTGAGGATTTTTTCCAGTAGTTTTCTATTACCCTAGGTGCCTCGTCAAGCTGCAAGGGTGGTAAGGTACTCTCCCAGGATCGAACTTGAAGTGGTTCATCAGGTGATTCTTGAACACTGGGAGGTGTGGATTCTTTTGTAGCTTCATGGAGGTCCACTACTATAGATGGAGGCTGTGTAGAAGCTTTTACCTCTTTGGATGTATTACATGAGGAGCTAGAATCTTCATGGGACTCCCCCCTTCCTGAGCTAGGTGGAACAAATCGTTCTTTCTTTGGTACCCAAACTAGCTCGGGAGCGGGTGTGTAGCATTCTGTGATTTTTTCCTTTCCACGATCATTGATTCGTTTTGGAGCTATAGGATTGGGCTCACTTGGGTCAGGTGATAGGTAAGAGCACAATCTACGTTTTGGCACCCAGATTTGATCATTTCCTTGATAGTAGCCTTGGGCTTCCAATAGTCGTTTAGGGATCCATCGCAACATTTTCTTACTTTTCTTGGAGCGAGTGGTACGTTTCTTACAAGGCTTCTGTTTTTTTTGCACTAGCTATGGTCACTAAAGAAGCTTTAAGGACCCACTTGTATGTTTTCTTCGTGACATTAGGATGAGTCTTGTCGGAAGAGATATGCATTGCTTGTAGCATATTTAAGGGTATAGGCATTTCAACCCCCTCAGGTGTTACCCAGGTCGTCCCCCTATTTCCCCAAGTGTCTATGGTTGATGCTAGGTGGACCCAATCCACATTGTCCGACTCAGTCATCCCAGGTAGGATATCCATATAAGGAGAATCTTGGCCAATGTCTGTATCCTTCTTACAAGTGTAACAATATTGTAGTGGGGCCGAGTGAACTGTGGTGTCAGAGTGATGATCAATAATGGTTTTACTCCCTAAGGGGTGTACCTTACCAGTCACCAAATCCACTCTAAGGACAGAGTCTTGGAATTGCAAATAGACATGATTTTTAGACCAATCATGAACCATTTGTGCTTCCCTCATGAATGGTCGTCCTAAAATCATTTCATATGACATAGGGTGTTTAGAGAAATCCATTACAATGAACGTATGTCGTACCTTGTGTCCTAGAACTTTGATCTTAAGATCCTTGAGCATCCCCATAGGTTTGGCTATGGTACCATTTGCCATCTTTACCACAATGTTAGTAACACGAAGGCGGGGTTTTCCCATGGATTCCCAACAATCTTTTGTAACGATGCTAACTCCCGCACCACCATCAAGAATTCCCTTTATAGTTAATCCCTTGGTAGTGATGGGTAGAGTCGCATTAGACTCGTCGCCTTCAAAATACTGCCCTAATTCGTTAATGGGTACCTCGATCACAGACTCGTGTCCATCTAAGTCAAGTGATTGCACATGATTTTCCTCATCAATCATAATCGAGTCAGGCCTATTTGGTTGCGCAAACTGCGGTAATCCCGTTCGTAGCTCTCCCTTAAGGAATGCTCGAAGTGCAAGGAATAACTCAGGATCTCCATACAGCTTTGCTATGATCGTGGTTCGGACCTCAGAAGACATGAAGTCCACTAGTTTGGCAACATTCATTGGCGTTTTGCAGGGTGTAGGTCCTTGACTAGGAACTGGTGAGGATGGAATCTCATATTCCTCAATGGGATCAGGTATTCCTTCGTTAAACATCCTTTCCAACAAGAAGGGTGTATGCTCACTTTCTGATGTCCCATCCTCACTCCCTTCTTCGATGGTACTAGATATGGCTAACGGTCTATGGTTCATGTGGGGTGGATGAACTTGCGTGGGAAACACTGTGTCATGCATTTTGACCTGCATGGGTTCTGGTTCTAGTTTCCTTTGAGTCTCCTCCACTAAATCTCTTAGATGTTTCACCTGCTCAATCTCGTCTACTGGGTTTGGGTACGTCTCAATCTTCTTTTTACGATTCTTCCCTTTTTGCCCCTGCGGTTTATCTTGGGGGTCTTGGATTGGATTTGGAAACACTTGTGGTGTTTTCAGAGGCTCTTTATGGTTTTCTCTTATTCGGTTTTTGTTTGGTTCCATGTTACGGTTTTCTTTGTCGGTCTTTCCCTTTGTGGTATTGGTTCTAGTCTCCATTGTCTCGACTGAATCTGAATCATCCTCGAGGTCATTCATATACACGGGGTCATCTCCTGTTCCTATGTTTGTTTTGGAACTTGGCTTTGAATTTTCCGTATTCTGCGACTTCTTCCTTCGTGTCTTCTTTTTCTTTGCTTGGATAACTGACGCGGTATCTCTCTCTTCGAGGATATGTCCTGGCCCTTGAAGCATGGACCGTGTAATCGCATAAGCGGGTGCGACGGGTGGTATTGGTGATGTCACACTAGCAATTTCGACCAAATTCATGGGTGTGATTTTAGGCGCATTTGGGTTATAGGGGCATTGGGCAATCAAGTGATCTATGCCACAACGATTACATGTGAGTATTGGCATTGCAGACGTGCTCCCTTGATTCATTTGCATTTGTGCAACATTCTTTTGTAGCCTAATAGGGCACTCCGCTGCTCGATGTGGTCCACCACACTCGTAGCATTGAAGAGGTGGCCTCCTAGCCTGGGTGTTGATATTTTGACCTCTGGATGCGAGAGAAGCAGCTTGATAAACCGGCTTGACTTGTCCCCAACAATCTTCCATGTAGTATATAGGACATTCTTCCAATGTATCAAGTCCGTAGGCAATACTAGTGTCTATTTCCTCCTCACAGCCATCTGCATAAGCATTTGATGGCTCGCAACCCACTTGGTTCATAGGGGCGACTCTAGGATGCGGGGGCTACGGTCCTAGCACAGGAGGTGGTAGCGGTGTAGCTTGTACAACATTTTGAGATCTAGGAACCATGTGTTGCGGTAGTTGCTCAACAGGTGGAGTAGGCATCAATACAGGAGCTCGAGGCGCATCCGTCCAGGCTCCAGGTGGTCTATTTGCCATCATACGTTTGATCATTAAACAATCCTTAGCTTGGTGACCATACCTACCACATGCGTTGCAAGTTCCATTAAATTTTTCTCTAAACGTAGGGCACTCACTAGTGCTATGTGGACCTAAGCAAATGGAACACCATTGTTGCTCCCTTCTTGGATACATGTGACTATTTTGAGGGGGTCGATTATCCTTAAGAGACTCTTGGATTGCCTTGGTGAGGTCTGTCAAGAAGGTCTCAAATACCTTTGGATCATTGGCAATGGGCTTTGCAGTCATGGGTTCATACTCAATGGCTTGTGAGCTAGTGGATCTCGTGTCAGTAGACACCCTCATGCCTGCTATCATCAAGTTGTCCTCTAATTGGATTGCATTGGCAGTGACATCTTCCCAGGTTGTGATACCTCTAATCACTAGTCCATTATAGATTCCTTCATTCCTCAACCCTCGAATGAATCGATCAAGCAGTTGGTTATTGTTGAAGCGCTCATTTACAGGGCAACGAGAGTTTAAGTGCTTTAGACGACTAATGAAGTCCCTTACTGACTCTCCTTCCTTACGTTCGGCCTTCTGTAGCTGAGATGCTACACCCCAAAGCACACCTTCTCGTATGTACTCCTTTAGAAACAACCTTCGAAGGGTAGGGTAGATTGTTTTCTCGTCCACCCTTAGGGTTCTATACCAATCTCCAGCCTTCCCACTTAATGTCAAGCTTAAGGCATTGCACTTATGTAGTTCGTTGCATTCCCCTAAGGAATCACATACTTGTTCAAACACTTCAATGTGTTTTCTAGCATCTTCGTCCCCATTGAATTTTTGCGTGAGTTTGGCAATTTGTACTGCCTTACTTCTAGGCTCTCTATCAGATGCGTGACGCATATTTTCCGCGATAGATCGACCTATGGTTTGAGCAAACGCTGCCAAGTCACCTATGTGAGGAGGCAGGGCTGGTGGAGGTACTCTTGGAATCATATGTGGGAGAGGAACGGGTACCGGTCTTGGCATATGTGTGGATGATGCAGGATATGGAACATAACCGGGCATAGGTCCACTCGGATAAGAGCTAGAGAGCGGCACTCGAGGAGCATAAGCAAGTGGTACAATTGGAGGTGTGGGGGCCATGTGTGCATAAGGGGCTAGAGGCACATATGGTCGAGGCCCCATATTAGGTACTACGACACTAGGTAGTGGCACTGCGCTAATCGTAGATGTCATCGGTACATTCTCTGTCAGGCTTATCCCTGGAGTGAGCACTGTGTTTTCCTTGATAGAGGGTTGAGCCAAGTTAGGGAAGCTAAAGTTTTCGCTCGGAGGCTCAGATTGCATAGAGACCCCAGGTGAAATGACGTAAGATGGGTCCATGGGGCTCATTAGAGGAGTCTCCATTTGTGATAGGGTAGGCTGTTGAGCCTTGCTCGTATCCAGAAATCTCATGGGGCCAGTTGAGAGTATATTTACCCCTTGGTTTTGCCTTTCTGATTGAATAATGCCATGGATAACATTACAGATCATTTTCTGTTGATCTTCGATGCTCGTGGCACTAGAGGTGGATTGTACAATCTCTATCCATCCTACATGGTAGGCGTGGCCAGAGTGTAGATCCGTCAACACCTCAGTGTGGAGGTCGTATGTCCAATGATCATTAATGAACAATCCTTCTAGAGTCGACGTGTTAATGGTTTCTTGTGAGGTAGAAGCAATGTTGCTCCCCGTGGTTTTACTTGTCACCAACGGTACTCTAGAGGGAACTTCTGAAGGAGGCAGCTCAACAGGGCCTTCTTGGTAAGAAGTTGGTAGGATATCCACATGGACACTCTTTGGGGGTGTGGGGTCCACGTGCGATGTGAAAGGAGAGTCCACTTCCCCACCCCCTTCGTGTGCTTCATTTGCATCAGGTTCCGAGCGAGTAGTTCTACCTAATGTTTCCATGAAACGGCTAAACATACTAGTACTAGGCTGTGGAGCTTCGGGAGGTGCATGGCCTTCTCTCTCAGTGTTTTGGGTAGGGTATGCTTCCATGATTTCTGAGTCGGAGGAGGAATCACTAGCGGCTATTTTAGGGTCTTGGGTGGTGCTACCTTGTGTCCCCGCTGAGGGTCTAGAGCTTATCGTGGATGGGTAATGGGTGTCCGTATGAACAGAGGCACCCTCAATATGCTCGTGTTCTAGCACCCGCCCAGAGCGTAAGTGCATGTGCTTCTGATACCCTAAGGTGTCAAAAAGCTGCTCTAGGAGGCCTTGTGACTAGTTTTTAGCGTGTTTTTTGTTTGTTTTTTTGCTAGATTTTTTAGAGCGTGTCGTGGAATGGGCCGTGTGATAGCTCGAAACGAGCGTATCGGTCTGAGGGTCGTGCCGTGCTTTACAGCCCTCCGTTTGGTCACTCTATGCCCTCGGAATCCCTAAAACTGTCAATTTCCAGTAGGGAACTAAGCCCAAACTAGAAAGTCTAAGGGTGCAAGTGGGAAGAGAAAGGAGGAGAGTGGAGGACTTGTCCCACATGCTCTCATTCTCTCTTGAGGGAGTAGGGTATATATATAAGAGTGAGTCTAGTATATATCATGAGACTGAGGACTGAGGCTTGGGCTTGGGCTTGGGCTTGGGATACAAACCAACCCGTCCGTTCTAAGAGTCACGTTTTTTATTTTCGAAAAATTTAGCCGCCCGCTCGCTCGCGTTTTTATTTTTCGATTTTTTTTTTCTTTTTTTTCTTTTTTTTTCCCAAAAAAAACTTTTTTTTTTTGATGCAGAAAATACAGAAATTGAAAACGCAGAAATTAAAAATGCAGAAATGCAGAAACTTGAAAAACCGCAGAAATGCAGAAAACTGCGGAAATTGAAAACGCCGAACTTGAAAATGCAGAAAATGCAGAAAACTGAAGAAACGCAGAAATGCAGAAAATTGCAGAAATTGAAATTGCAGAAATTGAAAATTGATAGCAAATGCAGAAAACGCAAAAAACAGAAATCTCCACACACTCCTTCCCTGCCTTTCCTATGATAGAAATTGCACCACAAGGAAGCGTAAAGTGCTAACCGAGCTTAGTGTAGGGCATATCCCTGGCAACGGCGCCAAAAATGTGCGCTCCTTGCCGCACTGTCGAAGCAAGGGACTTGCCAATACACCGTATGCGAGCCACAAACGGCTCCAAGCACACAACAAGCCTAAACTAGCAAGCTCAAGAAAACAAAGGGTGTGTCACTCACCGCTCTACGCTCGCCTTCGTGGTGGATTCCTCGCCGCGATGAAGAAGAAGCTGCAGTCGTGCCGCGCTCAACCGCTTCGCCGCCGTCGTGCCTTCGTAATGCTCGATCGCACACACACTCTCCCTCTCTCTCTCTCTCTCTCTCACACACACACAAGGAGGTGAAGAAGAAGAAGATGGAGATGGAGCAAGAGCACTCTTCAATTGCACAAATGAGAGAATGAGTAAAAATTAGGTTTAGTTGGCTTTTATAGGAGCTCACCCCATTCACACTTGGGCGCCCATGCTTAGCCAACTAATCCCTTGAATGTCCAAGTTAAAGTGCGCCTCTCATCGGCGATCACTCTACCCTTCCCTATTGGTCCGACAAGCCCGATACCTGACTCTAAATAATACAACGTTTATAGATCATAGGGTGTCCGTGTGCCGTGAGGGTTAACAGACAATCATATCATCAGCAAGATAAACAACATGTTGAACTATAGTGGATGATAGTTATGGAGCCACTTGGACTGATATGTCATAGTTCCTGTAGCACCAAAATTGACAATAAAAAGGGATCCATCACATACATGAAGCATTTTGTCTGGAGCAATTGAACATAGGATGCAGCTTGTTTCTAGTACAATATTGTTTCGATGTTCAGTAGCATATGCTCTATTACGATCTATGTCGAGTCGATGCTTATAGCACATATGAGTGGGATGATCAGACCGTCCACAATATTCAGAAGAAGAAGAAGAAGAGTCTCTATATAAACGTGGTTGTTTCGTGGTAAAATTGTGTTCTTCATCATATTGACGTGCCCAACTATCATCTTCAGTATGGTCATTTTTGTTGCAGTAAGAACATTTCTTATTAGGAAATTTGAGACGAGAGAAAATATTACCGTAATAGCCACCATTGCAGTTTCCTCGTTGAATGGACGCCTTTGAGCATAAAAAGCACGTTCCATATGTTGTGACTCAGTCCCCTCTTGTGAAATCATAGCAGTATCATGACCAGCATTATGTTGTTCTTGACATTGAGAGTATTCAATTAAAGACATGCAAGCTTGGTCAAAATCAAGACCATCTCTATTAGAGAGAATAGTAATAATGTTATTATAAGAAGAGTCCTTCACTATATCAAGGAGAAGTGTAATCCGTTGTTTTTGTGGAACAGAAACACCGACAGCAACAAGTTGATTAATAATAGATTTGAAAGATTCAATATGTCTCGTCATGGAAGTACCAACTTCATATTGTAACTTGTTAAAAAACCCTCTCAAGTAAAGTATTTCTGTAGCAGATTCCTTCTCAAAGTTTGCAATAAGGTACTTTGATACATCCTGGGAGGTAGGCAGTTCATACATATCAAGCAAAAGAAAATCAGTAAGAGCAGAAAGAATATACCAATGAGCTACTTTATCACGTTGCTGCCAATCCGTATATGCAACATTCCAATCTTCAAATATAGGTCCTTTAGTGATAATCACGTTATCATGATCCGTATCAACAGGTTGAGGCGAACAAACATGATTTTCAAAGACAACATCAGAGAGTTCATCGCCTTCAAGAATGAACAACATCTTTGATTTCTAGTTTGAAAATCCTAGCCCTTGGAAAGAAGGAAGAAAACACTGGCTAGAAGGAAGCCATTGATAAGAATAGTCATAGCCATATCTGGTTGCGAGAAGATGTATAAGATAAGTTCGCAGAATCTGCACACCATATATGGTGAAGACTACAATTGAGAACGAGAGAAATATAGCGACTGTGTTTTGTCAATGATAAATGCAAGAAGGATGCTCAATAAACGTCCAAAGATGTGAGAGACGTCACCCAGAAAAGCAGGAAAAAGGAGATGTTAATAATAAAAGAGTCCTCGAAATAGAGTGACGTGAGAGGCAAGATTGATGGCCACAATATGAATAGAAAAATGCTAAATTTTCTTGAAAAAGTTAACGCCAAAATTAGAAAAACAATCGCGGATGCTTCACGAAGACGCATGAGGACGAAAGTTGCGTCAAGCTAAACTGCAGTAAAAACAGCATAGCTTTCTGCTGCGAACTCCGATTGACGCAAACCTATAACTCAAATCAAAGAGCTCGAGGAGGCGAACAAGTTTTGGATGAAAAGTGCCATGTATGCTGCTCTCCTGGCGCTTTTCCTATTTCTCTAAATTTTGAGCTGAAGACCCCCAAAAACTGAGATGGAGTTCAGGGTGTCAAGAAACAAACCAACAAGAAAACATAATCAATGATTCATTATATCGATTAGCAATAAGCACCACACAAAACACTAATCATATTCTTTTTAACACAAAATATCCACAGTTAACAATCATCAATCCTCAAAAATAAAATTTGTAGCAATTTTGAATCTTACCATTAGGAAGAGAATGGGGTCTAGGAGGGCCTCTTTATTTGGCAATTTAAGGGAGCCAACGCTCTAGTATTAAGAAAGCAATCAAAGGACATCTTTTGAATTCAAATAGGCAAACTGGGTAGTTGATTTGAATTTCAAATTCAAGTTCCCTCGAAAATGAAATTCAAAATGTAGCGGGCAAAACTATATCATGAACATATCTACAGAAAGAGCTTGGCATGTAGATATAGATCTATAATGTCCGCTCAAATTGGAGATCATATGTAGGAGTTATGGAAGGTCAAAAATCATGAAGTTGTTCCTCTCCTTTTTGGGGGGAAAGGGCATCCTTTGACCATTCTTACACCTCTCTTACACACCCACCATTCTTGTACACATGGCATGCACCTATTTGTCAAAATGTTAATCACCTCCATAATCTCATGGAAAATAAAGAGGCCCTCCTAGACCTCATTCTCTTCGTAATGCATACGAATCGCATACACATACTGTTTTGTCACCATGAATTGAATCGGCGCGTGATCGTTACCGCTCTGATACCATGTTGAGATGTAGAGAGAAATAGAGAGACGAGAGAAGCGACACACCATGTACACTCCCAAAGAATGATTCATATTGAGGACAAGATACAAATATATAGGTGAGACCAAGTTGAGTAGAGTGAGCCATATATAGCTCCAACATACAAGAGCATGGATCGGGTTGTTGTGGCAAACAGGGTCGGAAAGGCCATACGATAGAGGATTCGACAGCTTTGTACAATTCAGTTTGGTCACTTTGTGATGGACGTTTGGGATAATATCGACGATGAAAGAAAGAGGTACATCATTGAGGCCATTCAGAGAGAGTACAGGCCAGCGGAGGGGTACAATGAGGTCTCGAATGGATGGATTTTGGGCCTAACAAAGGAAACAATGTCACACCATTGGTGCAGCCAACGTTCTTCTGAGCTAGGAAGTGGTCTATGCCAAGTAGGGGTTGCAAGCGAGTGCATTGCAGAAGGCTAGGGTAGGTGCCAAGGACCTAGGAAGCCAAAGGTTAGCGAAAAAGTATGTTTAAAGCGGGTTTGTAAGGCCAAGAAGGCTCAAAGAGGGCTCAGATGGGATGGCAGATGAAGGTGTCTGGAGTGCCCTATCAGTGTCCTGAAATGTAGTGTTTAGTGTGCTCTAGAAGCTAGTCCAGACGGCTCATCAAACGGAGCCCCGGTGTGCAAGGTACTGAAGTTTAAAGGTGGAGTGTGTAGCATATATATCCCCGACGGGCAGGGCAGCTAGAGACAGGTGGGCCGGGCAGGTGTCAGTGAATAGATGTGTAGAGCTTGAGTTATGGGGCATGCATGTCTTCTCGGATTGCGAATCAAAGCTCTGGTTAGCGAGTTATGGTCAATTGAAGATTTTTTGAGGGCTAGGTCTGAGCCCACTTGGCCACATCGGAGGATATGCCATCTATTAGTTTTTGGGCCTCGCCAGGGTTCTCAATGATGGTGTGTGCTATGTGGAGCTAGTCAAAATTGACCGCATGTAGTTCTGAGTCCCGGGCACCGAGTTCCGGCTTGGGAAAAAAGGGAGCATTTGGCGGTGAAAAGTTGGTAGGGGATTTTTTGTCTTTTTTATGGCCTTCGATAGCGAGATCAGAGGATTTGAAAGATGATGGGATTTGCACGGCTCGGGGGCCGATACAGCGAAGACCCGGCACGGCTTTGCGGCTTGCAGATCCGACCCCGGGGCACTAAAGGGGAGCCTAGAGAAGAAGGCCAGAAAAAAGAGTTTTTTAAAGTTATAAGGGGAGGACTTTAGAGGAGCTTGGGGGGCTACAAGGGCTACCACCCCACGGGCTGCCACGTGGAGCTCATTACCCCACATGTGCTGCTTGGCATAAAGGGTCCGGCCTATTAGCCTGGGGCGTGAACCCTCTTGGGGTTGTATGAAGGCAAGGCGAGCTCCCTCACCCCGTGAGCTTGTGGCTATGGAGTCGGAGGTCGGCGGCCCTACAGGGCGGAGTAGCCAGCGGTTTTGTTGAGCCAGGGGTAGCGCTTATGGTGCACACACCCGTTGGGGAGTGGTTGTTAGTTCTCACCAGTTAGCAATTAACGCGGTGGATGACATGGCAAGCCCGATTAGGGGTTAATCCCGCGGCTCACTTGGTCCCAAGTTTTTTGAGATAGAGAGGGAGGGCAATAGCGACATCGCTATTGCCTCCCACTTGCATGAAAGGGGCATGTCTGGCAGAGGGGCCAGAAAGGGCCGGCTTAGCCGAGGGGTTAGGTGCAAAAGTGGGGTGTCCCACGGTAGTAAAATGCAAAGGAGGGAGAGAGAAAAGCCCAAGGGCAGCCCGACATACAAGGCAAAGCAAAGAGGCCGTTCTAAGGCCAGACAAGCCAAGGCAGTGGGCAAGGTTGAAGCCAAACCAAGGAAGAGAGAGAAAAGAAGAGAGAGGTGGTAGGAGGAGTCGGATAAACAGAGGGAGCGAGAGTCAAAGTTAGACCACTAGAGCAGTGCAAAGCTGATCCCACAAAGAGGTAAAAATGAAATGGGAAAAAAAATAAAGAGAAGCCTAGGGGAATTAGCAACATCGCTAATGCCCCCCCCAAGTGCAAAAGAGAGAGGGAGAGAGCAAATGGAGCAAAGTGGTGCCCCCTTCCCAAAGATACCAAATCTAGGTGCCAGATGGACCAATTAGAGGGAAATTTCCCAAATTAAAGACCCCCCCCATAAAAGGAAAAAATTAATCAAATTAGGGGCTTTTTTCTTGGCCTTTGGGTCCGTTTGAAGCCTGCAAAGGGGAGATTTTGGACAGTGGAGTGTGCCTATCAAAGACCTTTGTATTTTTCTTGTGAAAAATGGCCATGGTGATGGCAGTGTGAGCCTGTGTATGTGTCCTGTAAAGTGCAATCAAGCCATTGTTTCCATGCTCGTTGTTGTTTCCCCTTCCCCCTTTCTCTCTCTCCTGCTCTGGTGTTTTCCCTTAGTGCCGGTTGTGTGGATGTGTGTGCCCCCTGGGACCGACGTTTTTTTATGTGAGAGAGTGAGATTGAGCGGCTGTGTGCATGTGTAAGGGTGGAGACAGGCCATGGCAGCAGGTGTGTGTCGTGTGATGGGTTTGTGGAGTGTGTGAGCAGTGTAAATTGGGCAGGCGGTGGTCTGCCAGTGTGAGTTGTGTCTTTCCAAGGTGTTTTCCGAGAGGACAGGGGTGTTGTGGATAACCTCAGCTATAGAGAGGCCCTTGTGTTTGTGCCGGGCATGTTCCCCCATTCCCCCTCTCCATCCTCTGGTGCCCCCACGGAGGAGTATGCTGATGCTCTTAGTTGAAGTCAAAGTAGTGATTTTTGTGATGCCAAATGTGCGGCCTTTGAAGAGCAGGTGCTGCTAGTGATGGCTTGGGCAGGATTTCCCATTTTCATTGGGGTTAAAGATGCGAAAACTTGCCTTCAAGACTATGGGTTGTAAGTGTTGGAAAGCGGTTTATCAAGAGAAGATGGTGCGGTGCAGGTGTTCCCGCTCCTGGTTCGTGGTAAAGCAAGGATATGGTTTGATGGCTTGGGTGAAGAAGAAAAGGAATATTGTGAAGCCTTGGAGGTGGCTTTTCAAAGCAGATTTGTAGCGGATGCGTAGCTAGATGAGGTAAAGCAAAAGCTGGACAGTTTGAAGCCAAGCTTGGACGGTGATTTTCAAGCGTTCTAGTGGGAGTTCGAAGCCCTTTGGGGGAAGTTAATTAAGGTAACTGTTGCAAAAAATACAAGTTTTCTAAAGTTGTGTAAGCTCATGGATTGCTTGCATGAGGAAGTACGAGATAAAGTGGAGGTAGATGGCCCGATGTCGTATGAGGAGGCTATAGCTCTAGCGAGAGGGCAAATTTTTTGTTTTTGAAGAAGCGTGTGCGCTCCTTGCCGCACTGTCGAAGCAAGGGACTTGCCGATACACCGTGTGCGAGCCACAAATGGCTCCAAGCACACAACAAGACTAATCTAGCAAGCTCAAGAGAGCAAAGGGTGTGTCACTCACCGCTTTACGCTCGCCTTCGTGGTGGATTCCTCGCCGTGATGAAGAAGAAGCCGCAGTCGTGCCGCGCTCAACTGCTTTGCCGCCGTCGTGCCTTCGTAATGCTCGATCGCACACACACTCTCCCTCTCTCACTCTCTCTCTCACACACACACACACACAAGGAGGTGAAGAAGAAGAAGATGGAGATGGAGATGGAGAAAGAGCACTGTTCTATTGCACAAATGAGAGAATGAATGAATTTTAGGTTTAGTTGGCTTTTATATGAGCTCACGCCATTCACACTTGGGCGCCCATGCTTAGCTAACTAATCCCTTGAATGTCCCAGTTAGAGTGCGCCTCTCATCGACGATCACTCTTACCCTTTTCCTATTGGTCCGACAAGCCCGGTACCTGACTCTACCAAATACATAATACACGTCCGTCGTAGGTGATGGGGTGTCTGTGAGCCGTGAGGGTTAACATGCCCCCCTTCCTGATGTAGATTCTGTCCTCGGAAGCTATTGAGTTGAAGCTCGTTCGTCGAGGTGCAAGAGCATTTGAGATGAATGTCCTTAGCCTTCTTCAATCACTGCAAAATCAAACAACATTGGCACAGTAATTGCATTCTCATAAGTGATTAAAAGGCATAAGCAGTTTTAGGTAGACAAATCGATTGGTCAAAGAATTTCAAACAATTTGGCAGCAATGAACATTAAATTGCAATGTAATTAAATGCATAAACAGATGTAAAGGTAAAAAATTAAACAAGTCTGGGGTCGCTAATTTGACGGTCGAAAGGCACTAGAGATCGAATATTAATACCATGGGTAAGCTTCTTAATTTGCTGTGGTCATTAAGTTGTTGAATCGCGAGAGCCAAGTATTCATGTTCGAGGGCTGACTAGAGGCTATATCTAGAAGACCTTGTAGTTAAGCTACCATAAAAGGAATTTCTCATGAAATCATCACCTGACTGATTAATTTTTCTTTGACCCCCCAAATTCTTTTCACAGTGATTCAATTTGATGTGTGTGCTTATTTTGTATGCCTTGAATTTTTTCTTTTCAAGAAAAGGCGCCCATACTGGGAACCTCTAGGGCTCTAGTACCATAGGCGATACATGTGAGTGAAGTACCCAATCAAGCTGAGATTTCTCTTCCAGCTTAAGATTTTACAATGTGGCACTTTGATTTTTTGTTTGTTCATTTTCATCATTTTAATTTTGTAACTTTGGGGGGGTCATATAACACTGATACACCTCCCTAGGCTCATCACACTAGTAAACTCCGTTTATAATACTTAAGCTAAAGGTCAATAGGGTCAAGCCCACTAGAAAGCCCTAGTACATTTCACACAATGCTTCCTAAATCGGATTAAGAACCTAAGTAACCATTGATTATTAGGAAGGCATTCCCCATGGTATTAAGAGAAGATCTCTAACACCTAACTTGGTCAAACTAGCTTAGTCGGACTGCTTGATTTTTAAACCTAGACAAGTGATTATGACAAAAAATTACATTGAATTAAATGTTTGTTACTAAGCAAATGTGCTGGATATTGTCCTACCAATCACAATCAAAGCAGACAATCATAGATGCAAAAAAAATAAGGGGCAATGCTAATGGACAAGAAACACCTGTTTGTGTCGATGGTCGCGCTTGATTTGAAGAGTGAGTCGAGATAAAGATTTCATGAAGGTCCAAATCCTATGAATAGCAACACGCTCCTGTACACACTAGGAAACAAAAGGAATACCTCCAAGAGGCACATCAGTGGGAAGAAGGAACTTTGCTAATCACTCAACTCTAAAACAAAAACACTCCTATTGTACTAATCTTACCTACCCTCCATCACGCGAGTGATGAGAATCAAAGGTGTTTAATGACATAGGTTTCTGTTTCAGTGTACCAAATGTAAATGTGTAGGTCTGGGTCAATGTTTTGACTTTTATTGTGCATACTCGCTTGCTAATTGCTCTTGCTCTTTATTTTTTTTGTTTTTTGTGAGTATAAGGCTATATATATACATTCCCTAAGATTGGGATATTGAGAGGTCAGGGAAAAACGTTGAGAGGGAAACAATGAATGATGACTGTCAGCAAACACTCCCCCCTTCCTTGGGTAGATCATACCGTTTGAAATGAGCTTGTCACCCTTTGAAACCAATTGTTCCAGTTGGTAATAGGTGAGGATTTTTGCCAGTAGTTTTCTCTTACCTTAGGTGCCTCATCAAGTTGCAAGGGTGGTAAGGTACTTTCCCAGGATCGAACTTGAAGTGGTTCATCAGGTGATTCTTGAACACTGGGAAGTGTGGATTCCTTTCTAGCTTCATGGAGGTCTACTATTGTAGGTGGAGACTCTGGAGAAGGTTTTACCTCTATGGATGCATTATATGAGGAGCTAGAAGCTTCATGGGACTCCCCCCTTCCTGAGCTAGGTGGAACAAATTGTTCTTTCTCCGGTACCCAAACTAGCTCTGGAGCGGGTGTGTAGCATTCTGTGATTTTTTTCTTTCCACCATCGTTGATTCGTTTTGGAGCCACAGGATTCAGCTCACATGGGTCAGGTGACAGGTCAGAACACAATCTACGTTTTGGCACCGAGATTTGATCATTTCCGTGATAGTAGCCTTGGGCTTCCAATAGTCGTTTAGGTATCCATTGCAACATTTTCTTACTTTTCTTGGAGCGAGTGGGACGTTTCTTACAAGGCTTTTGTTTTTTAGCACTAGCTATGGTCTCTAAAGAAGCTTTAGAGACCCACTTGTATGTTTTCTTCGTTATATTAGAATGAGTTTTGTCAGAAGCTATATGCATAGCTTGTAGCATATTTAAGGGTACTGGCATTTCATCCCCCTCAGGTGTTACCCAGGTCATCCCCCTATTTCCCCAAGTATCTATGGTTGCCGCTAGGTGCACCCAATCGACATTGTCTGACTCAGCCATTCCAGGTAGGATATCCATATAAGGAGAGTTCTCCCCAATATCTGTGTCTTCGTTACACGTGTAACAATACTGTAATGGAGCTGAGTGAATTGTTGTGTCTGATTGATTATCAATGATGAATTTATTTCCTAGAGGATGTGTTCGACCACTTAAAAGATCAACTCGAATGACAGAGTCTTGGAACTATAAGTAGACGTGGTTTTTGGACCAGTCATGCACCATTTTTGCTTCCCTCATTAGATTCATCACCTTCAAAGTATTGCCCCAACTTGTTAACGGGTACTTCAATTACAGATTCATGTCCCGCTAGGTCAGATGGTGGTGCTAAATGTTCCTCATCATTCATTACCGAGTCACGTTTGTTCATATGTGAAAACTGTGGTAATCCGGCCTGTAATTCTCCATTGAGGAAGGCTCAAAGAGCTGAGACTAGCTTGGGGTCTTTATATAGTTTGGACATGATGGTGGTTCTAACTTTTGAAGACATGAAATCCATCAATTTGGCAACATTTAATGGCATGTTGTGGGACGTAGGACCCTAACAAGAGAATGGTGAAGATGGAATCTCCACTTCCTCAAGGGGGTCGGGAATTCCCTCATTGAACATTCTCTCTAGTAGGAAAGGTGTGTGTCTACTTTCAGATGTCCTACCCTCACTCTCTTCCCGAATGATACTGGGTATAGCTAACGGCCTGTAGTTCTTGTGAGGTTGAACTTGTGTGGGAAACACTGTGTCCAACATCTGGATATGTTTGGGTTCAGGTTCTAATTTTCGTTGAGTTTCTTCCACCAAACCCCTCAGTTGTTGGACTCGTTCAATTTCCACTGTTGGGTTTGGATAGGTTCCAATCTTTCTCTTGCAATCCTCATTTTTTGTCTCTCGTGGCTTATTTTGGGGGTTCGCAACTGGGTGGTTTAACTTTGAATACTCTTTTGGTGTTTGTCGTAATTCCCTCTCGTGATCCTCCTCACTGGCTTTTTCCTTTGTAGTAACAGTTTTGGTCTCCATGGTCTCTATCGAATCTGAGTCATCCTCAGGGTCATTCATATACACGGGGTCCTCTCCTGTCCCTATGTTAGTCTTTGAACTAGGTTTTGAGCTAGAAGCATTGAGGGATTTCTTTCTTCGTGTTTTCTTCTTTCTCGCTCGGCCAATGGATGCAGCATCTCTCTCTTCAAGGATGTAATTTTGCTTTTGGAGCATCGACCGTGTGAGTGCATTCACTGGTGCTATGTTTATAGTTGGTGGTGTCCCATCAACAATCTCTATTAAGTTCAATGGTGTGATTTTCGGTGCGTTTGGATTGTTAGGACACTGTGCGATCAAATGATCTATGCCACAATGATTACAAGTGAGTATTGGCATTACCAATGCACTCCCTTGACTTGTTTGCATTAGTGCAGCATTCTTTTGCATTCTAATGGGGCACTCAGCTACTCGATGTGGTCCACCACATTCGTAGCACTGAAGAGGTGGTCTCCTGGCAAAACTATTAATGTTTTGGCCTCTTGTTGCTAGCGTAGTAGCTTGATATACCGGTTTGATTTGTCCCCAATGGTCTTCCATATAGTACATGGGACACTCCTCAAGCATGTCGACTCCATAGGTGATACTAGAGTCTATGTCATCTTCGCAATCTACATAAGTACTAGATGACTCTCAACCTATTTGGTTCATAGGTGTAACTCTTGGATGAGGGGGTTGCGGTCCTAGCACCAGAGGTGGCAACGGTGTGGTTTGGACCACATTTTGGGTTCTAGGGACCATGTGTTGTAATGGCAACTGTTGCTCCATGGGTGGGGTAGGCATCAATGCAGGAACTCGAGGTGAGTCTGCCCAAGCTATAGGCGGTCTATTTTCCATGATGCGTTTAAGCATTAGGCAATCCTTCGCTTGATGGCCATACCTACCACACGCGTTACAAGTCCCGTTAAACTTTACTCTGAAAGTAGGGCATTCACTCGTAGTATGTGGGCCCAAGCAGATTGAGTACCATTGCTGCTCCCTTCTTGGATACATATGAGTGTTTTGTGGAGCACGATTACCCCTAAGGATTTCTTGGATGGCTTTGGTGAGATCTGCCAAAGTCATCTCAGATATCGTTTTCTCTTTCACGATTGGATTTATCTTCATTGGCTCATGCCCTGATGCTTGTGAGCTACTAGACTTTGTCTCAGCAGACACTCTTTCTCCTACAATCATTATATTATCCTCCAATTGGATTGCATTCATGGTGACTGCTTCCCAAGTAGTGATACCTCTAATGACTAGGCCATTATAAATACTTTCATGTCGTAGTCCCCTAATGAATCTATCGAGCAATTGGTTGTTGTTGAATCGCTCGTTTGGATTGCATCGAGAATTCAAATTCTTTAGGCGACTAATGAAGTCTCTCACGGATTCACCTTCTTCTCGTTGGGCTTTCTGGAGCTGAGAGGCTACACCCCAAAGTACTCCCTCTCGTATGTATTCTTTTAAGAACAGTCTCCTAAGAGTAGAGTAGATCGTTTTCTCTTCTACTCTTAAGGTTCTATACCAATCTCCAGCCTTTCCGCTTAGGGTCAAACTCAAAGCCTTACACTTATGTAGCTCATTGTGCTCTTCCAAGGAATCGCACACATGTTCAAAGACTTCCATTTGCTTTCTAGCATCTCCGTCTCCACTGAATTTCTGTGTGAGCTTAGCTACTTGAACTGCCTTGCTCCTAGGCTCTCTATCAGGTGCACTACGCATGTTTTCCGCAATAGAGCGACCGATAGTTTGAGCGAATGCTGCCAAATCTCCTATTTGAGCAGGTATAATGGGTGTATGTGCTCCTGGAACCACATGTGAGATGGGAGTTGGCCTTGGCCTTGGCATACGCGAGGCTCTTGGGTCCCATATTTTGTATGGTGGTGTACCAGACGGTGGTCCAAAGTTTACAGGCGTGGCCCTAGGCATAGAGGGTGCCTGACATGGCATGTTATTATTAGATGGCATGGCTCCACTTGTATAAGATCTTGGATAATTCCATTGTGGATTGTAAGCTCTTGGAATAATCGGAGGTGTAGGAGCTACATGAGGCTGAGGTACGACAGGTGCACATGATTGATACATACATGTAGGTATAGTTGGGGGCACTGTACTACTAGGCATCGGCGCAGTGTTAACAAATGAACTCCATGGTGTACTTCTTTTCAGGCTCACCACTGGGATATGCATGGTAGCCGTAGTGTCATTAAGAGAAAGATGAGCTAGATCTGGGAAGGTAAAGCTGCCACTTGTGGGCTCAGATTGTACTAAGGCTCCTGGCGAAACAACATATGGAGGATCAATGGGGCTCACTAAGGGAGTCTCCATTTGTGATAGGGTTGGTTGGTTGGCCTTTCCCGTATCCAAGAATCTCATTAGGCCTGTTGAAGGCATGTTGATCCCTGTGTTCTGTCTTTCTAACTCGACAATCCTATGGAGGACATCACAGACTTTATGTTGTTGCTCATCTATGCTAGTAGCACCCGATGTGGATTGTAGAACATCTAACCAACCCACATGATAGGTGTGTCCTGTGTACCGATCAGTTAAAGCTTCTTCTTGTAGGTCATACTCCCAATTTTCGTTTAGGAATATCCCATCTAGGCCTGGCGTGCTGGAGGTTTCCCTCGAAGTGGAAGCATTATTGCTCCCCATCGCTTGCCCCTCCGTGACTGCTACCTTGGGAGCACTTGGTTGCTCGGTTGGCATGATTGTTGTCATAGGAGCCTTTGCTTTCAGGGCTCGACTCGTTCTAGCCTTCGTAGGTTCTCAATTTCCCTCTCCCTTGTTGCTTGCATATAGCGTTCTATCTCTTGTACTTCGGCAAGACTCCTACCATTGGGTAGTAAAACCTCAGAGGGAGATAGTCCTAAAGGATGAGGAGGTGCAGTGGATGGAACATTCACATGCACACTCTCAAGAAGCATAGGGTCTATTTTAGGCATGAATGACGAATTTACTTCCCCAGTCCCTTCATTTATTTCATTAACCGCATGTTCGGAGCGAGTAGCTCTACTAAGGGTCTCTTTTAAGCGGCTAAACACGCTGGACCCGGGCCGTGGGCCCATGGCATGCATGTCTTGACTTGAACTATCAGGGTTTGGTGTAGGATACCCCTCCATGACTTCGTAGTCAGAGGAAGAATCACTAGACGCGATATGAGGATCTTGGGTCGCGCTACATTGAGTCCCGGTCGAAGGTCCAGAACCTAGGGTGGAGGAATAATGGGTGCCCGCATAAATGGAGGCACTACCAATATGCTCGTGCTCTAACACTCGTCCAGAGCGTAGGTTCATATGACTTGGATCCGCTAGAAGTGTCAGTGAGTGCCCGTGAAGGCTACTCACCTAGTATTTTTGGGTGTTTTGCAACCCAAGTCTTCTCTTATTTTTTTTTTGATTTTTTGGTCCTTTTATTTTTTGACCCAGCTATAGAATAGAACTTATGATAGCTCAAAATGAGCGTCTCGATCAGAGGGACGTGCTGTGCTTTACAGCCCTCTGTTTGGTCACTTTCTGCCCTCGGAATCCCTAAAACCGTCAATTTCTAGTAGGGAACTAGGCCCAAATTAGAAAGTCTAAGGGTGCATGCAAGTGGGAAGAGAAGGGAGGAGAGTGGAGGACTTGCCCCACATTCTCTCATTCTCTCTTGAGGGGGTAGGGTATATATATAAGAGTGAGTCTAGTATATATCATAAGACTGAGGCCTGAGGCCTGGGCCTGGGCTTGGGCTTGGGCTTGGGAAAATGATCCTGATCGAAAATTTTAGTGTAGCCCCCCAGTCACTCACACACTACTACAATAGCTAACAGATCTACAAAACTAACCTTACAGAACTAACATTGAACCTTACAGAACTAACATTCCATAGCTAATACCTTAATTCTAACAGTACATTGCAAAAAAATTGTAACTCCTTCTTTACAGAAAACAAAAAAAGACAGTACAGTGTAACACAAATCTTCTCCACACAACCACACCTTCCTTCTTCACAAATCCTTCAATTGAAATTGCATCACAAGAAAGCGTAAAGTGCTTAACCGAGCTTAGTGTAGGGCATTTCCCCGGCAACGGCGCCAAAAATGTGCGCTCCTTGCCGCACTGTCGAAGCAAGGGACTTGCCGATACACCGTGTGCGAACCACAAATGGCTCCAAGCACACAACAAGACTAATCTAGCAAGCTCAAGAGAGCAAAGGGTGTGTCACTCACCGCTTTACGCTCGCCTTCGTGGTGGATTCCTCGCCGTGATGAAGAAGAAGCCGCAGTCGTGCCGCGCTCAACTGCTTTGCCGCCGTCGTGCCTTCGTAATGCTCGATCGCACACACACTCTCCCTCTCTCACTCTCTCTCTCACACACACACACACACAAGGAGGTGAAGAAGAAGAAGATGGAGATGGAGATGGAGAAAGAGCACTGTTCTATTGCACAAATGAGAGAATGAATGAATTTTAGGTTTAGTTGGCTTTTATATGAGCTCACGCCATTCACACTTGGGCGCCCATGCTTAGCTAACTAATCCCTTGAATGTCCCAGTTAGAGTGCGCCTCTCATCGACGATCACTCTTACCCTTTTCCTATTGGTCCGACAAGCCCGGTACCTGACTCTACCAAATACATAATACACGTCCGTCGTAGGTGATGGGGTGTTCGTGAGCCGTGAGGGTTAACAAACCGGGAGGGAAGGCAGAGTTTGGCTAATGCAATGATGTCAAAGCAGTGTGATGAGGTGGTAGCCAAGCTACAGGTGATGCAAAGATAAGTGCAAGTGCGAGAAGAACCAGGGGTTCTTTGGCTACACAGAGACAGGATGGTTCCTATGCCAAAGATGCCGGCTAGAGCGGTTCCAATTATGGAGGAAGTGCAAGTGATTCCAAAGTGGAAAAAGGATGTTCTGCCAAGTTTAAATGTAGCTATAGAAGCTCCATTGAAGTGCGGTAAGAGCAAGGAGTGCGGTTTGCAGACAAGGTCTAAGCGGTGAAGCTAGAGGAGATTCCTGAGCTTGAAACAGAGGAAGAGACTGAGTCGAGTGACAGTAGTTCTATGGACGCATACGCTAGTTGGGAGACTGAGTGGTCTCAATCTAGGTATGATGAGTTAGACCTCTTACATGTGAGTGGAGAGATAGTGAATATGCGCAAGGAGCAACATGAAGTGCAAGCCGAAGTGCTTAGTGAAGACCAAATGGAGCAGTCTAGGACTACATATGGTGAGGAGCAGGTAAAGCTTGTGTGTGGTACTATGCTAGTGGCCATGTTGATGAAGGTGGCATTGGAATATGCCATAGTGGTGTAGCAGGTGCAAAATTTTTCCAAAAGGGTTAGAGCAGTTGTACCTATGGAAGAGGATGAGGAGGATGTGATAGAGAATGAGTTTCTCTCTTCCTTGGCAGAGATTTATGATGCATCTTTAGAAGAGCAGGTAATTGCAACGGATAAGCAAGCGGTGCTTATTGACCTTGAAGGGCCAATTGACGAGGAGGAGCTTGATGGTGCTGGAATTGAGTTCACGGTGGGTGAGAAGGGCAATGCGCAGTCAAAATTAGAGGTGCTTCCTACACAATCAGTGCCCTCTATGACAGGTGATGCAAACTCCAAGGCAGTGTCCAAGATTTCTAAGGAGGTCTGTGAGTGGTGGTTGAAGGGAATGCTAATAAAAGTAGCTGTGCAGTATGCTGTTGAGCAGGTATAGGATCTGCTAGATGAAGATCTAGCTTTACATGGTTGGGAGGATGGGTCGGGTAGGTCACGAGTGTTGATTGAGCAGCATGGTGAGCATGAGGGTGCTCTATTTGGTGTTCTTGAAGGTGCTTGGTTGCGAGTGGGCAGTTTGCCAATAAGTTCTTGGAATAGTAGAAGGGTGTTGATGACAGTTTGGCTATGCAGTTGGACATGTGCCTTGGTGTGTCACTATGCAAAGCTTTTGCAGGTGGACGAAAAAGACCAATGCAAAGTTTTTGACCCAGGCGGTTGATGACAGGTAAAGCAGGGGGTTGGGCAACCCGCGTGAACAAAGGTGGCGGGTAGCAAATGCCAATTTTGTACACATGTTGGGTGTTTTGAAGTGTACAAATAATTTGTTTTTGTGTGCAATTCTTTAGTGCAGTAAGCCTATGTGTCGTTGAACATAAATGTTCAACGAGGAGGTGGGCAATGATGGTGCAGCCAAAAGTTGGTTTGAGCTAGGAAGTGGTCTATGCCAGGTAGGGGTTGCAGGCGAGTGCAGTGGAGAAGGCTAGGGCACGTGCCAAGGACCTCGGAAGCCAAAGGGTAGCGAAAAAGTATGTCTAAAGTGGCTTTTTAGGCCAAGAAAGCTCAAAGAGGGCTCAGATGGGATGGAAGATGAAGGTGTCCGAAGTGCCCTATCAGTGTCCTAAAATGTAGTGTTCAGTGTGCTCTAGAAGCCGGTCCAGACGGCTCGTCAAACGGAGCCCCGGTGTGCAAGGTACTGAAGTTTAAAGGTGGAGTGTGTAGCATATCCCCAACGGGTAGGGCACCTAGAGAGAGGCAGCCCAGGCAAGTGTCAGTGGATAGATGTGTAGAGAGCAAGTTATGGGGCATGCCTATCTTCTTGGATTGTGAATCGGAGCTCTCGTTAGCGAGTTACGGTCAGTTGAAAATTTTTCGGGGGCTAGGTCTGAGCCCACTTGTCCGCATCGAAGGATATGCCATCTATCTGTTTTTGGGTCTTTCCAGGGTTCTCGGTGATGGTGTGTGCTATGTGGAGCTAGTCGAAATCAACCACATGTAATTTTGAGCCCTAGACACCGAGTTTCGGCCTGGGAAAAAAGGGAGCATTTGGCGGTGAAAAGTTGGTAGGGGATGTTTTTACTTTTTATGGACTCAGACAGCGAGATCAAAGGATTCCAAAGATGATGGGGTTTGCACGGCTTGGGGGTCAATACAGTGAAGATGCGGCACAGCTTTGCGGCTTGAAGATCCGACCCTGGGGCAGTAAAGGGGAGCCTGGAGAAGAAGGCCAAAAAAAGGGTTTTTTAAGTTATAAGGGGAGGACTTTAGTGGAGCTTGGGGGGCTCTAAGGGCTACCACCCCATGGGCTGCCACGTGGAGCGCATTACCCCACATGCACTGCTTGGCGTAAAGGGTGAGGGCTATTTAGCCTGGGGCGTGAGCCCTCTTGGGGTTGTATAAAGGCAAGGCGAGCTCCCTCATCCCATGAGCTCGTGGCTATGGAGTTGGTGGTCGGCGGCCCTACAGGGCGGAGCAGCCGGCGGTTTTGTTGAGCCCGGGGTGGTGCCAGTGGCGCATGCGCCCGTTGGGGAGTGGCCATCAGTTCCCGCCAGTTAGCAGTTAACGCGGTGGATGATGTGGCAGACCCGGTTAGGGGTTCATCCCGCGGCCCACTTGGTCCCAAGTTTTTTGAGATAGAGAGGGAGGGCAATAGCGATATAACTATTGCCTCCCCCTTGCATGAAAGGGCATGTTCTGTAGAGGGTCCAGAAAGGGCCGGGTTGGCCGAGGGGTTAGGTGCAAAAGTGGGGTGTCCCACGACAGTAAAATGCAAAGGAGAGAGAGAGAGAGAGAGAGAGAGAGAGAGAGAGAGAGAGAGAGAGAGAGAGAGAGAGAAAAGCCCGAGGGCAGGCCAACATACAAGGCAAAGCAAAGAGGACGTTCTAAGGCGAGACAAGCCAAGGTAGAGGGCAAGGTGGAAGCCAGACCAAGGAAGAGAGAGAAAAGAAGAGAGAGGTGGCAGGAGGAGTCGGATAAAGAGAGGGAGAGAGAGTCAAAGTTAGACCAGTAGAGTAGTGCAAAGCTGAGCCCACAAAGAGGTAAAAATGAAAGAGGAAAATAAAAATAAAAAAATAAAGAGAAGCCTAGGGGCAATAGCGACATCGATAATGCCCCCCCCCCCCCAAGTGCAAAAGAGAGAGGGAGAGACAGATGGAGCAAAGCGGTGCCCCCTTCCCAAAGATACCAAATCTAGATGCCAGATGGACCAATTGATAGGCAATTTCCCAAATTGAAGACCCCCCCCATAAAAGGAAAACATTAATCAAATTAGGGGCTTTTTTCGTGGCCTTTGGGGCCGTTTGAAGCCTGGAAAGGGGAGCTTTTGGACAGAGGACTGTGGCTGTGAAAGGACTTTGTATTTTTCTTGTGAAAAATGGCCATGGCGATGACAGTCTGAGCCTGTGTAATTTTTCTCTAGAGTGCAATCAAGCCATTGTTGCCCCGTCTCGTTGTTGTTTCCTCTTCCCCCCTTCTCTTTCTCCTGCTCTGGTGTTTCCCCTCGGTGTTGGCTGTGTGGATGTGTGTACCCCCCGTACCGATGGTGATTTGTGTAAGAGAGTGAGATTGAGCAGCTGTGTGCATGTGTAAGGGTGGAGACACACTGTGGCAGCAGGTGTGATTCATGTGATGGGTTTGTGGAGTGTGTGAGCAGTGTAAATTGGGCAGGCGGTGGCCTGCTAGTGTGAGTTGTGTCTTTCGAAGGTGTTTTCCGAGAGGACATGGGTGTTGTGGATACCCTAAGCTATAGAGAGGCCCTTGTGTTTGTGCCAGGCATGTTCCCCAATTCCCCCTCTCCACCGTTGGTCAGAGGCGAGAGACAGGTACAATTCCGACAGTCCAAAGCTAGCATGGTTAGATGCAGAGGAGTGGGCGCGGATTGCACGAGAGACACAAGTCAATCAAGACAGATTTCAACAGTAGAGAGATGCAACCAGAGCGAGTTTGGAGTCTACTGGAGCATCACATCTTGTGAGTAGAGAGTACGACACACTTTGACATGAGTTTTTAAGTATTATACGTATGCTTTGCATTGTTGAAACTATATATGAAGTTTGAAGATTTATCTCATGATTAAACCATAATTTCGTAGGAAGTTGCCGTGAAGCGCCTTTCAACACGCTGAGAGGAGATGTATAGGTACAAGCATGGACTTGTGGCCCATTTGGCCCAGCTGTAGGAGGAGGGAGAGGACATCAACGGGGAGGCATTAGCATGCCGGTCTTCTTGATATAGTCTTACTCAGTCATCTTCATACAATCTTCTTTGTAGAGTCTTTTTTGTAGCTGTGGTCTTTTTGATGCAGTCTTACTCAGTGATTGTTTGCATGTACAATTTTGTAGTGCTTATGTTTATGGTTTTTAATTCCATTTGTGATTATGATTTGTTTCTCAATTATGGTATGGCACAAAGGTTTTGGTCATGGTTTGGCAATCAAGTTATGGTTATGGTTTTGCAATGATGGTATGGCAATCGAGGTATGGATAGGGTTTGGAAATCAAGTTATGGTTTTCAGTGATGGTATGGAAATCATGTGATGATTATGGTTTGGCAATCAGATTATGGGTATGGTCATGGTTTTGCAATGGTGGTATGGTTATGTTATGACAAGCAAGTTATGGTAATGGTTACGGTATGGGAAGTGGATTATGTTTATGATTTTGTAGTTTTTGAATCATGTTTTGATCATGGCTATAAAATCTTTATGTCGTTGTGTCTATGGTTTGGGAGTTGATGTTATGGTTATGATTTTGATTTTGGGGTTTTGTTCTTTTTATAGTTTTGCTAATCTATATACACCCGCTCTTTAGCGTCAACTTGTAGGTGGAGTGCGGTTGATTGTGCACACTTCCTCTGGGTAGAGAGGGTTGTTTTTTGTTGCTGCAGTACATGCAACATTAGTTCCCAATTGTCTCTTCCCAAAAAAAGCTTTGCAAGTTTGGTCGTTGGTATAGCCCTCGGAACAACCATCGGTATTGGATAAAATTTTTGGCGCTAATAACTTCGTGTATACAGGAATATATAACTGTCTTTATTTTGATGGTATTAACCGCGTGTATTCTGGCGGATGTTATTGGTGTATATATGGATGCTACGGTACCGGCATTTATTACGATGCTTATTCCAATATATTTTAATTTTAAAAGAAACGTTGTCTCATCGGTATCTGTGCCGATTTTTGCACGACGTGTTATAGTGAAGCCAAATGACTTTCTCATATTAATCTGATCATTTAATGTGGGAGAATAGAAAATAACAAGGGCTAGAATATAGACATGTTCTTATAGATCTATCTCAACACGGGGCCAATGGTAAAGGGGTCCAAATTATAGATAGTCTATCAAAGAGCAAGGCTAGACAATGGAGCTTAATTGAGGACCTCTAAAGGTAAGTGTTAAAAGTCCTTTGACCTTATGTAAGCTAGGGCTGTGTTTGAGGTGGAAACCCTGCCCAAGCTTGAGGTGTTTGTCGTGCTTGATGGCTAAGATGCTTGAGGTGCTTGCTGGCTAAGATGCTTGAGGTTCTTGCTGGCTAAGATGCTTGAGCTGCTTTTCGTGCATGTCAACTAGGGAGTTTGAGGTGCTTGTGGGAACACTACCCAAGCTTGAGGTGCTTTTTCATGCTTGCTCACTAAGGTTCTTGTGTTCGAAAAGTCAACATACTCCATACTCATGAGGGGGCAAGCCCAAAAGCTAGGGGATGAGAGAGAACACACACACACACACACACACACAAGGTAAGACCAAACCTCAAGACGCAGCAAGGACACATGTCAAGCCTCTATCCATGTTGCCCTCATGGTGTGTCTAAAGCCTATTGGTTGGCCTCCCAAGGGGTCCGACGATAAGTTCTCTCTCTCAAAGTGGAAATGGGGATATGAGTCCCAAGCCTACCCGTGTTGCTTGATATGCCACCTGCATGTGATTGGATAGGCCTGGAGGGGTCCAATGAGCTTCAAGCATGAGCTACAAGGGGGGGGGGGGGGGGGGGGGTCAACCAAAGCAAGAAGGGGGGTTTCTTGGTGGGTATACTCTCCCACACACACTCACACGCGCTCTTAATGTATGAAGTGCAAAGTGCAAGATCTCCATATCCTTCTCCAAGCTAGTAGAGAAGTTGAGATCCAACACCAACACTCTTGGATATGGAAGGCAAATCCAACCAAGAGCCATGCTTAAATGCCTAAGATTTCCATCTTCTTTGTTTTCATTACTATGCTATCATGTATGCTAGAAATAAGAGTGATGATAAGTGAGGAAGTATTTCTTTCTCCTCTGAATGTTTCTTCTTCCTCTTCCCTACCCTCATTCCCTGCTAGCTCTCTCCACCTTTGAAGGTGTTTGAGGCCATCCGGACGCAGGCTTGGGATAGTTAATGTTTTTTGCAAAGTTTATGTTATGCTCGTGATGATTGAAGCTTTCCATATTCATTTCATCACCTATGTTACAAGGAGCACAAAGACTGTATTGTACCAAGTCTCTCTTGATGGGATAATCTATAATACAAATGCATATTGGAGGGGTGACTGGCTCCACATGAATCCAGTCCTCAACTGTTGTCATGTTCACTAAACTCTCTATCTTGCAAAAGTATTGTTCATGCCAAGTTAACTAGGTACTATGACTATGTTTCTACTGTCAATTAAGTTCACCCTATATGCTCTCAAAGTATTCTCACAAAAATGTTCTCTCTAATTCTCTTAATTCCGTGATTCTCAGTGTTCATACGCCATTTCCATTACATTGGTATCAGAGCATTTGGTTTCTCTTTTCTTGCTTAAGAAGAGAGGTCCTTAAGTACGCTATTAATGCTTGATTTTGTTAATTATATATAGGTAAGTGGGGCTAGATCTATTATCTGTTTTGCTGAGCCATGTGCAATATGGTGCCCACCTCAGGAGCTTTGGTCTTAATAATGCGGTCAATTTTTAGACTCGCCTACTGCTTTACCATTATTGAGCCATAACAAGTTCAAAAGGAGCTATCTCTTGGAAATTCTACAATATTAGACCCACTCCACTACTCTCTATAGCTAACCAATTTGAGGAGTGGGTGTAGATGCTTAAGTGCTGATTTTCAAGGGCTAAGAGGAGTAGCAACAAAGTTTTTGAATTACCAAAGAATACACTAAGTAAACACACAAATTTTGCTAATATGGTTGACAATAACCAAGAGAGTAGAATGAACATTGATAACTCTGATTTTGCACATGAAGGTGCTAATGATGATGCCACCATGTTTGTCAGTTATCTTGTTACTAGGTTGCATCAAGCTATGGGCAACCCTGCTTTGCAAGCCGAAGTTACCCAACAACTTTGTGCTCATGGGATTTCCCTTCCTCTTCAAGATAAGAGAGAGATTAGGAGGCCCGTTGATGAGACGCCCAAAAGAAGACTCTCTCCCATACAAGAGGAGGAATCAAAAGAAGGAGAAAGTAATGAATCCCTAAGTTCCTCTAAAGATTTGGCTCCACAAAGACGGAGGTCTACTAGACGATTGCCAACTCCTCCCAAGAGGAAACGGTCATTCCACACTCCTTCTCCTCATCCTTTCAAAAGGGAAGAGAGGAAACAAATGAAGAAAAGTGCAAGAAAGAGGTCACCTTCTTCTCCTTGTTCCTCACCTTCCTCCTTTGCCGACAAAAGCTATGGCTATTCTCTTACAAAATACAAGAGGGGAGGATAGTGCAAATCTTACCCTGCATGGCAAGGGTCACAAAATCTCAATAAGTTTAAAGAGGGAGGAAAGAGTATATCTTCTCACCTATGATGGCACCTTTGGTGCTACTGAAAAAGTATTGGCCTTCATCCAACAATTTGATGCAGCCTTTGGAGACGAGGGCTTCACGAAGTCCTCCAAGATACGTCATGTAGTTATGCACTTCCAGAAATTGACTCGTCAATGGTGGGATAGACTTCGTGGCAATGGCAAAGCCCCAAAGACATGGAAAACTCTACAAGTTACCCATCATGAAGCAATTCCTTGCAAGCGATGCAAAGGAAAAAGTGCTTACCGAATGGAAAATTTTGAAGCTTCTCTCCCATGAGTCTATCCACAAATATGTAGACAAGTTTTGGGATTTACATCTCAAGGCTACTGTCTTTCAAAAGATAAAATCTTCCAATCAAAAGCATTTATTCTATGCGGGATTACTTGAAGAGATGACCAAGTACGTCAACTCTCAATGGCCCGATTCTATCACCGAAGTAATCCACCACAGCATGGTTGCTTTGTTCATCAAATTTTTTCAACAAGGGGCTAGATGGAATTTCAATCCCATGGAGAACAAAGACAAGAGTGATGCAAAGGGGGAAACCAATGCCCAAAATTCTTCCCAAGGCAATTCCAACAGCAACAACAAAAACAATCGGTCTAAGGAGAAGGGAGTTTACAAAGGTAAAAGAAAGTCTCTCATGAAGAGCTTGACACTTTTCGCAAGCACCATAAATGTTTTAAGTGTGGGGAGCAAGGACATGGCTATCGTTCTTGCCCCAAGAGAAATGCCCGCAATGAGACTCCTAGAGCTTCAACCATCAAAGCTCCAAAATAGGATGCTCATTCCAAAGGATCACCTCTCTCATATGCTTGTTAAAAGGTAAGGAAGCATGATTCCTTCATCTTGTTTGACCCTCGCTCTACTCACAACTTCATATCAATGGAGTTGGCGACCAAGTAGGGCATTCAAGCTTTCGAGATGGGAGATACTATATCAGCTTCCACAACTTTCAAGGGAAGTTGAGGCTTCATGTATAAAGCTTTGGCGACAAAGAATACTTTTTCATCTCTCCTCTCCAACATGAGGATGCTATCCTAGGGGCACCATGATTCAACCACATGGCTGCCAACATGATGTTCCTTGAAAGGAGAATCTACTTCACCTACATGGGAAAGAGCATGTATATAGATGCTAGTGAGTCTGATTGTACTATACCACTTGTAAATCTTCCTACTTTTGATAAATCAATGAAGAGCTCAGTTTTTTTGCGTACATAATTTTTGTCAAAGATTGTAATGTTTCTTCAAATGTAAATGGTAGGAATCAAGAAGAGTTAGACTTATCTAGTTTTCTAAAAGGATTCCAAGATGTGCTCATCGATGATATCACTATGGACTTATTGTTGGAATTAAGGTTACAGAGAAATGCACAGATCTTGGAGAAGAAAAAGGAAGCTCAAGGCACACAATAGAGAGTGTATTACTAAGTGTGTGATGGAAAGATAGATAGCCCTAGATTGATGGACATATATACAATGCATGGGGGGGAAAACCTTTTAAAGAGGGAAAAAATGCCCCGACGGTCCTACTGTGTTCACACACATCACAACCACATGTATATGGTAACAAATCCCCCCTGGAGTGATGTGGTGAATGAGAGTTGGCACATGAGTAAAGGTAATTGAAATGCCCTGAGGGCATGATCAGTCCACAAAGGGGAGCAAGCCCAAAGATTTGGAAAAAGCTTCAAACTTCTCACAAGATAATGCCTTTGTGAAATGATTTTCAAGGTTGTCCTATGTGGGCACATAAGCCGAGCCAATGTCTCTTGCCAAGAGCCTCTCCCTAACATAGTGATAATGCACCTCAATGTGCTTTGTGAGAGCATGAAAAACTGGGTTGCTCGCAACTGCCAATGCACTCCAACTGCTAGTGTAGACAGTGTTAGCAGTGTCATGTCCAACACTCAAATCATCCATAAAGCATCTGAGCCATACACACTCAACCGTAGCTATGAAGACTACCCTCTACTCATCCTCACAACTCTAAGTGTCCATAGAAGGTTGCTTCTTGCTCAACCATGATATACATGAACTACCAAGCATGAAACAAAAACCACTTGTGGACACTCGCGTCTCAAAACAACCAGCCTAATTTGAGTCCAAAAAAGCATGTAAGTCTGGCGGAAATGATCGCCCCTTGGGATAAAATAGGCCAAGATGTAAAGTGCCACTCAAGTAGTGGAAATTTCTCTTGACAGTCTGCCAATGCTTAGACCCTAGGCTGTGCATAAATCTGTTGACTTGTGAGAGTGCAAATTGAAGATCTGGCCTCGTCTTGCATACATAAATGCGGCCTCAATAACAGTTTGGTAAAGAGTGACATTAGCAGGATCATCAGCATCATGTAGACTCAACTTCAAACCTGTATCCATGGGAGTGGAAATAGGTTTGCAATACTCAAGTCCAAACTTACATAGCAATGTCTCTATGTAACTTTTTTGACACGAGGCAATACCACAATCACACTACTTAAATTTTATGCCCAAGTAATGATGTAACAACCCCAAATCTTTCATCTTGAAAGTAGCATCATTCAAATAAGCCTTAAATTGAGCAATATGTGCCTCATCCACATAAAGAACAACAATGAGAAGTAAATTTCCCTTACACTTGACATACAATGTGCTTCTTGTTGGACTATTATGAAAGCCTCGTTTGACCAAATGAGTGTCATCTTTCTCAGATGAAGCACAAGGAGATTGCTTCAACCCATACAAAGGCTTCTTATATCTGCACACTTTTTCCTCCTATCCTTTCTTGACAAAACTGCGAGGCTACGTTACATAGACTTCCTCAAAAATGTCACCATTCAAGAAAGTAGTAACAATATTGGATTGATGTACATTCCAACTAAAATGAGCTGCCAATGAACATAGAAAACAAACAATACTCATATGGAAAGTGGGAGTAGAAGTCTCTTCATAATCAAGGCCTTTTTGCTGTGCATAACCATTTAACACCTTATTGGAGAGTTTGGAAATTTCCTAATTCCCACTTTTGAACTAGGGTGAAGTTGTGACCATGAGAACATGAGTTGTTGCCATTTTTTGTCACAAATGGTGATGATTCTATGCATAAATTTCTATTATTACTAATAGCATGGTTCTGGTGGAATAAACATTGTACATTTTAGAGTTCACGTATAGCATCAAACCTTCTCCTTGGTTAGCTCCAATGATATAGAACATTGATAAATTTACATAAAACATTTGAAGCCTTTACTATAAAATTGTACCACAAACTATTTACTTGGAATATCACATGTTATATAATGCATACTAGGTGTTGAAGGTGTGAAAATACCACTACCTATAAATTTGGATGACAGCTTCCTTTGTACTAGGTCTCTGTTCTAGAAGGTAGACTTTGATAGCCAAAAGAGAAATTTCTTATAGTAGTTAGTGTTCAAAAGTCCAAGATAAAAAGGATACTTAACTAGTCAAATTGATAAATGTTTAGTTTATACAATTTCTATATGACCTTACTTCAGTATATATGTGATGACTAAAGTTGTATGGTACTACATAATAAAACATTTCAAAGAACAACTGAACAAGAAGTATCTAGATGCTTTTTTATACTTATATTATGAGATGCCAGTGTTCCACTCTTAATAATAGTGCTTCATGCTAAATCAAACTCTATGTCCACTAATGTTGCTTCAAATTTGCATATGATTTTTCATTTCAATAAACACTTACACAAAGCTACAACCTTTAGGTGCATGGAGATAATGTCAAGATAGGACACTATTTTAAGATTTTCCCAAGCTCATGAAGCTTTTTCATATTAGACAAGCATAAGGCATGTTAGACTTGAAGTTAAATGTGAGATTACATTGTTTCAAGAGAAGGTCGCACTTAAAGAGAGTGAGGAGAAACATTTTCACAAAATTTCTAGTCATGTGGACAAAACTAAGGGATGCAAAATGAGGATGTGGGAGGGGGGGAGAGAGAGGACCAAACTCAATCGCTTAGGGAGAGTGACGAGAAACCTCATTATCAAATTTTTGAGCTTGTGGAAAAAACCGTGGGACGGAAAAATTGTGGAATTGTGACTATCATCATCTTGGTTTTGCCTCTAGAGTTTCAGTAAGATGTCTATGTGAATCTACATCTCAAGAGAGAAGTGACCTAACTTATGTGATCTCTAGAATCAATGACCTCTTGGAGAGTAGACTACCCTCTATACAAGGTATCCTATCTACCTCTTATGTCTTCATATGTAGAAAAGTGCCTCTTAAAGCACTGAAAATCCTCTTTCAATAGCTTGCAAACTCTCTCTTTGTTGGGAGTATCATCAGCTTATCCTCTCTCGATCCATAGCCTATGTAATGCTACCCTGAGCTGGCCAACATCTTTTCATGAGGTATGAGACATGTTCATGTCCATGTATCTAGTATAGAGAGAGAGGGTGGGTGGGAAGAGGGGGGAGATATTGTGTTGGGGGGAACAAGCAAGCCAAGTACAAGGACAACATCATAGGGAGACAAGGAAAGAAAAAGAGAGAGGGATAAAATCACTCATTTGAGGAGAATCAGTAGAATCCACTCTCACTAAAAAAATTTCAATGTAAACAAAACTGAAGGATGGAGAGAGAGAGAGAGAGAGAGAGAGAGAGAGAGAGAGATTCAACCAAGGCATCTACAACCTATATGGAGTGATATGTGTATCTTGGAGTCTCAATATCTTATATAGACAAAGGAAAAAAATAGTACTTGGTCATTAATTGCTTGGGAGTAGTGTTCAAGAAAAATCAATTTCACAAACATATAAAATTCCCTTTAAGTAGATCATAGAGGAATTTCTTCAAAATAACCGCCATTTTTTGCATTTTAACTCTATTTAAAAAAGAAATCAAGCAGATTTTCTCCTTCTCCCTCTCCCTTCAACCGGTTGTTTTGATTTTCGAACCGACAGAAGGCTAAATTGAGGCACACTTTTCTCAAACACTGCAAAGTTGGGAGTAAAGCAGAGAGAGAGAGAGAGAGAGAGAGAGAGAGAGAGAGAGAGAGAGAGAGAGAGAGAGAGAGACGTGTAGATTTAGTATGGGTGTAATTCTTGTCTTGCTGGGCCCCGATATACAAGATTTGTCCATGTGGACTAATCTTAACCAATCCAAACTTGACCTAGTGTTGTACATGTTGACACACCCAACAAATTTGGACGTAGTTCATCAAATTAGGTTTTGTGCATGTAGACCAAGCTGAACAAATTCAAACCAAAGTCATCCACTTTTTGCCAGCCAATCTGAGAGAGAGAGAGAGAGAGAAAGATAGAGATCAAGGCAAGAAGCTATATAGGTTTGACATGGGTGCAATTCATGTCTTCCAAGACCTTAATGTTTGTCGATGTGGACAAAACACAACAAATTCAAGCCTAGATCATTGACCTCTTGTGAACCACGGTCCGCGCGAGAGAGAGAGAGAGAGAGAGAGAGAGAGAGAGAGAGAGAGAGAGAGAGAGAGAGAGAGAGAGAGAGAGAGAGAGAGAGAGTCTCAAACCTTGTATGGTAATAATGTTTGTCAAGAAACACCTCTAGATTTTTCCATGTGGATAAATTCCAAGATTAGAGCATTGATTTCTTGAAAACTAATTTTCACAAATGAGGCCTCTAGATTTTGTATCGTGTTGTGCTTGTCTTGTAAATGACCTCTCAATCTAGGTAGAGACAAGCCTTCTACCTTTGATATAGGTGGAATTTACTTCCTACAAGGCCTCAAGATTTGTCCATGTGGACAAAACCTAACTAATTAGAACCTAGGTGATTGACTTAGGTGTTGTTCATGTTAAAAAGAACCAAAATATTTAAACCTAGGTCACAAACCTCTTGATAACTATGGTCTACTATATATATATATATATATATATATATATATATATATATATATATATATATATATATATATATATATATATATATATATATATATATATATATATATATAGAGAGAGAGAGAGAGAGAGAGAGAGAGAGAGAGAGAGAGAGAGAGAGAGATACGGGGGCCAGGAGGCCACAAACTTTTTACATGCGTAATATTTGTGATGCGGCACCTCTAGATTTGTCCATGTGGATAAAAGCAAAAATAGGAGCATTGGCTGCTTGCCAACTACGCTTCCACACACAGAGAGAGAGAGAGAGAGAGAGAGAGAGAGAGAGAGAGAGAGGGGGGGGGGGGGGGGGGGGGGGGGGGGGGGAGGGAAACTAAGTGTCTAGATTTTGTATCGAGTGTTATGTTTGCCTTGCAAAGGCTCTAAAGGTCCCATGTGGACAAAGGTTAAAGATTAAAACTTTGTCAATGAATTCTTCTAAACTACAATGTATTGGGGAGGGGCAGAAAGAGAGATAGATAGATGGATATATAGATAGATAGATAGTTCTAATATTGTCCTTGGAGGTCAAATATGATCTTTGGGACCAAATGAACATGTCACGTGGTGTGAGTGGAGGTCATAAGTAACTCTCAATGCTCAGAAATGGCTGAAATGAGCATCGCAATAGAGAGTCATGGTATGTAGGGAGAGCTCATGACTGAATATATGTGGAAAAGAGGCCCTAATTTGGTCAAAATCTGAGCACTCAAGTAGTGTATGGTACTCACTCTCTTGCACTTGATGAGGGCATAAGGTGAAAAGTTGATAAGACTCCTCGTCAGTCCCCCAACGTCCTATCTTCTAGCGTAGAGAATGGGATCTAAGACAAATGGAGGCAATGGTGCCAATTGCACTCAGCAGAATGGGCTTAAGGATGTAGGGATGGTTTTTGTTACCTCGTTTAGAGAAGAAGAGAGATTTGTAGTTTGGGGAAATGTGTGTGGTGTAATGGCTGAAGTGAGAACCTCCTAATTTCTCTCAAGCCGTGATACATTGGCGTTGTAAGAAGGCCTCATAACTTGGGAGTCGACTGACGCATCCTTGACCAAGTGACATGCATCCCATCTTCCAAACCATTTCTTGATGTCAGGCATCCACCCCAAACTTAGTATTTTTCTCTTGCGTGTCTACCTTTTGACTTGCTTCATATGCGATTCTAGGAAGTCGGTACAAAGACCTATGTTGTGTCTTAAGCATGTAATCCATAGCCCTTTGCATGGCCAAGACCTCAATGGGCAGCGATCCAGACTCAAGAAGTAAGAGCATGTAGGGTGTTTGTGTCATGACTTGGAGAAAGTTGGTGAGAGAATGCTTTTGGACATTCTCAAACTCTTTCCAAGTAGACTTCTCGATGCTCCCACCCCACACCTCCACTCCATAAAGAAGCACCGGTGTCACCAATGTGTCAAAGAGGTACTTTTTGAGAGCCCAACACTTGATCTCTCCAGCATTGCACATGTTCTCAAATGCATAATAAGCCCTCTTTTTGGCTTTCAAGCGATACATTGCACAATCCTTCCATTTATGGTTGGATGGAACCTCAAGGCCAAGGTACTTAAAGCTATCTACCACTTCAAGTTGCTCATTGTTGTATACCATGCATGGATTTTTGTCATTGTTGTCTTTCATCCCATTCACTTTTCATCTCCATGATACATCCAAATAACTTTGCCATCAAAGAACCAACCATTATAGTGCGTTAGTTTTTCACATTGTTTACATCTCCTCCTTTCTTCAAAAAGCCATGATTCCAGACATTCCAAAGTATGTAGCAAAAAACTTCTCAATAGCAACCACAAGAGATTGGTGCGCTTCCATGCTTTCCTCCTTGATTCCACAAATGGCGATGTTCTTTGAGCGTTTTTGCCATTCTTGCAATTCTTGAGTGTCCACATTCTCTACATTCTTTGCTTGGACAATGCTGCATGATAGGAGATGTAGAGACCACATTATTCTTACATATATTAGCCCATGATTTGGATGCATTTCTCATCTCACCTACATCATGTTGTATTGTATCAATTGTTTCCTCTTTCAATACATGATCACTCTCAACTTTGCTCAAGTGATCTTTCAATACATTCATGTCAACAAGAGAGTGCTTACATTCTTGAACTTTATTCTCAAAATTCATGAAGCACGTTGTTTGCATTTCAGTAAACTTCTTGAGGTGCTCATTCTCCACAACAAGAACTCTTAAAGTGTCATTCTCCATTGCAAGTGTGCGCAACTCTTCACCTTGCTCGTTGACGGTTTCTTGTAATGAGACCAAGTAAGCCATGATCATTGCTTCCGTTGTTGTAGATGATGTGGTTGGATTAGCATCCAAAGTCCTTGGAGATTTTGCATCATTCTCCATGGTGAGTGTGGATTTTCCACCCTTGCCAGTTTTGTTCGAATCGCCTTCAAGTTGGCAACAAAAACTCACAGTTTTGAGAGTTTTTTCAATTTTGAGATGTTGAGAGAGAGAGAGAGAGAGAGAGAGAGAGAGAGAGAGAGAGAGAGAGAGAGAGAGAGAAGAGAGAGAGAAGCAAGAGATTCCAATTTGGTATGGGTGCAATTTATGTCTTGCAAGATATCAAGATTTGTCAATGTGGGACAAAACCTAACATATTCAAACCTACGTCATTGACCTAGTCTTTTTCCATGTGGACAAAACCTAATAAACTAAAACGTAGATCATTGACATAATGTAAACTAGGGTATACTAAGGGAGAGAGAGAGAGAGGGAGGGGAGGGAGAAAGAGAGAGGTACAAAAGTTGTTAAGACTTGGTATGGGTGCAATGTTTGTCCTGCAATGCCTCTAGATTTTTCCAGGCGGATAAAAGCCAAAGTTGGAGCATTTACTCTTGGCCAACTGCACATCTCTAGAGAGAGAAAGATTAGGTAAACAAGGCCTCTAGATGGTGTATCAAGTGTTGTGTTTGTCTTGCAAGGATTCTCAATGTCCCATATTTACAAAAGCAAATGATCATAACCTGGTTCTTAGCTTCTTGCCAAGTATAGTTTAAAATTAAGAGAAATATATGTGAGAGAGGGAGGGGCGACAAAAATAAAAAGTCCTCAAGATTTGTCCATATGGACAAAATCTAACAAATACAAACCTCGTTTATTGAACTACGTTCTGTCCTTGTTGACAAAACCCAATAAATTTAAACCTAAATCATTGACCCCTTGCCAACCCCTAAGTCATAATTGCTAACATCGTCAATGTCGAATAGTTTCTTGCAATATGTCTAATGGTCTACCTTGTGAGACCTTGTTACCAACAAGCTAACACGGACACCATTTTTTGAAGTTCTCTTTGTAAAACATTTATTATTTTGATAAATCACAAATATTGTAACTTCTATTTTCTCGGATAAACTTTGTAATTAATGAACCGGGGCTACAAGCTTCCAGACTGTATCAGTCAGTCATTACCCAGCTTTGGTAGAACTCCAGATTATTAGTTTTGACCACCCAAAAACCTTAGCTAAGATATACAAGCCAATTTTTGTAAGTTTTTTAGATAGGAAATACACAGCGTGAGCTAACGACGCTCACTTCTCCTCCTTCTTGCGCTTCCTACTCCCCCTCCGGTTGTCACATTGCGATTGCGTTTTTTGCATTGCAACCACAAGTGAGCTCTACGCATTGACGTAAGCAGCTCACAATATTTCGTAGATTTTGGCATCGCCGACCCGTGGCCTAATTTCATCATAACTAGGAATTTACACTTTTAAATCAAAAATTAAGCATAGATGGGGTACTAGGGCATCCTTTCTAAGCATTTAGATGCATTCTGGGTTGAAAACGACTAGGTCAAAAATCCATTGCTCTTAATAATCGCGATTTTGGAAGCTGACTAAAAGTGGGGTTTGAGATCATAAGCATGTGTGATTAGGTCTTATAAACTTCTTCTAGAAGTTTCATTATGTTTGGATGTCACTTGATGCTGTAACGGAAGTGATTTGTTTGAGAATGGGCGATTGGCTTTTGGTGAAGTTTCAGTCACTTGAGTGTAGCTTGAGTTAGATGCCAGTTGTTAGTTGTTTTCTGAGAGATTGAAAACCTCTTGTAGCCTCTATGCACTAGTCGAGTCAGCTTCGTCCCATGGTTTGACAAATTAATCATGGTTCTTGCTAATATTGCAATAAGATAGGATGGTGAGGTTAGACATGCGTCCCACATTTGGCACCGTTCCCGGGGATTAAAGAGACCTAAATTAGAGAAAAACACGAGCGTTTTGTGTAGTTGTCCTTTAACTTCGTCTGGGATCGCCTAGAGTTCAAAGCTTTCTTTTAGAAACCGCATAGCTTAAGATTGTAGAGGTAGCTTGGAAGTAATCGTACTTGCTGAGTGCCTTTAGGATTTTAAGATTGTAGAATTAGATTAGGATTTGGAGAATGATTGAAAGGCGATACAAGTCTTAAGATCAAGGCTCTATAAACCATAAAAAAACAAGAAAATGAGTGTTTGTGGACACTTTCCACAACCTCATTGCATGAGAATATAAGAGTAGGGTAAGTAGGATCCGAGGTGGATTTCAAAACATTGCTCTCTCTGAAAGAATCAAGTGTGAGTTGTTATTGGAAGTTGCAGAATTTCAGGTCTACGGCTAGAAACAACTCGAAAAGACTCGAAACCACTCAATCCAACTGGAGAGTAAGCTTAAGATTTGTCTGAACCAGTTGGTAAGCTCAAAGACACTTCGGGGTAAAAATTTCAAGAATTGGTCAAAACTCAGATTATTTACTTTTTCTTGACATTTTAGGCCAAATTAGGTTTTGACTTGATTCATATACTTAAAATAGCTCATATAAAGACTATTTTTGAGAAAATTGCAAAAAAGTGTTCATTTCAAGCCTAAAGTTAATAATCGCGATTATTAACTTTCTACTCTAAATCTACCAAGGTTCATACCATTGACACATTGCATGTGTACAAACAACTTTTGTAAAGGCCTAATAGACTTGGATCACTAAACTGGGTAAAAACTAAAGTTTGTACTGACTTTTTGAATCTTGAGTATAAATTGGGGAAAACTTTATCCAAACTTGTTGAAATTTGATTCATAGGCTTATGTTGATGTGATAAACATGTGTACATGCTCAGTTGCCCAAAAATTTGTAAAAAATTGTCAAATATAAATAATCGCGATTATTTATATCTACCCCATTTTTCAACTTTTTGGACCAAGTCAGTAGACAACTAGCTTTAACATGTTGTAATAAGCCCACAAACCAAATTTGGTGAGAATTAAATCACTGGAGTGAAAATTATGACTAAAATTGCAAAGTTAGTATGCGGACACATAATTGATGACCATTTGACAAAAAATTGTCCAAACTTGATGAAACTTGGCTAGTGACCTTAACATAAGGTGCTTAACAGATCTGTGTCAAAGTTGGGACAAAAAGTTGCAAAATTATAGCTGAAGTAAATAATCACGATTATTTACATCTGCTCCAAAAATTGACAATCTTGCATATTTGGGCATGCCACAAGGTCAAGCACATCAAGTAAACCTCACAAATCCATTTTGGTGAGATTTGGATTCCAAAAGTGAGACTTAAGTCAGATTCTCGAAATCAGAGTCTGCGGACACAAAACAGTTAATAAACTTGATAAGATTTTGTCGAAACTTGTTGAAACTTGTCCAGAGACTTTAACAAGCTGTATACTTGCCAAACCCATCAAAAAAGTGCAAAAAATTGACAAAAGTAAGTAATCACGATTATTTACTTTTGCTATCCAAAGACATCAATTTTGACTTTTGAACTTAGATAGTGTTAGACCAACATAATATAAAGCCACAGGGCAATTTTGGGTTCAATCGGATCATTGATACATGTATACTCAGTTTACAGGTTGCAGATTAAACCTTTGATTTTTTGCTAAGTCGAATCTGAAAGTCAAAATTTGGACTCCCATAGCTCAAATTGAAGCGATACATAGAGACCAATCACGAGAGTTGGCAAAAAACTCTAATGTCTTTATAGAAGAATAGCTAGCTTGATCAAATGTGTACAAGAATCAGGTTGCAGACGAGGAATCAGTGGCTTGACAGAAAGTCACAATCGAATCAAGTAGAAATTGATGACAAGTCAATCCAAAGGTGATTACTCTATCCAAGGCTTCACAAGTCTATATGAACCTTAGATCTGGTCGTGTACTAGGAAATCATGGCATACTCGAAGAAACCTCCAATAGAGTATCTACCAAAGAAAGCGTGAATCAAGGCAATTCCTTGCACACAATTCCTGAAGAAGTCTCAGACACTTTTTCAGATTCAACATCCGAAATGTCTTCTTACTCGACTCACCCAAAAACCGGAACGACAGTGCGCTATAAGCATATACTATCTTTTTACAAGACTAACCGTCATGGAGTCTAGGTTTACTTGGACCCTAACGAGGAGTATGCTATTCGCATTTGATGACCATGGTATTTAGTTCAAAGAAGAGGTTAGGGCAAACAAACAAGCAAAAATATACATAGATCGAACGGAACTCAGTATTTACAAGTCAAAAACCCTAACGTGATAGACAAATAGGGATTAGAAGTAAACACCATAATCCCAGATATGTCGGCAAAGCAAGGACCACCAACTTTAGAATTCAAGGGATACGATCAAGTAGACTTGAAGCCTTTGAAATGGCTTAGTACGGATAATACTAGGATTGGGGTATATTGTTGGGAAGATAGAAACATAAATGATCTTCTGTGGACTTCTCATGTCAAACCAGGACATTTAACGGCCATGAAGATCATCTATATCTTCAAGATCAAAGATAAGGGATCAACAGATCTACCAACCTATCTGTTTAGGGATTGTTATAACAACAACTTTGTTATGATGACTCCTGAGGAGGTAGACCAAACAAAATACCAAGGGTATTCCATACAAGATTGGATATTGGGACAAGGACCAGAAACAATTTCAAGAGATGAACACCGTGAGATATCATCTGAGAGTAATTTGAAGAAACCAGAAACCACCTCATCACGTAGAAAACCGAGTGACACTAAGGCCAGGGCTACATGAGTCACTGTTTCCAACATACTGGTTTGAAGGACTCGGAACAAGAGCAATTGCTAGAAGACCTGGAGTTGAACCAAACAGACGCGTCAAACCAGTTGATTTTTAGAAATGGGTCAAAAAATACAGTGGATCAGGGGATCCATACGACCACTTAGCAAGCTTTAAGCAATTGCTAAGAGCAGAGTGTATATTCGATTTCCATACTCAATTCAAGGGGTTTGGAATGACTTTAGAAGGAGATGCATTGACATGGTTCCAAAACATTCCACCAAGGTCAATCATGGACTTGAACACATTAGATCAAGGATTTGTAGCTGCTTGTTCCAAAATAGGGATCAAACATAATACGGTAGCTCAAATCCACAGCTTTAAACAGAAACATGGTGAGTCTGTTAGGGATTGTGCAACTCGAATGAAACAATACATTGCTAGATACCGAGAGCTGGAGATACCTGCAGAAGAAACACTTGTATCTTTGTTTCTAGAGGAACTGCTAAACAAAGAACTTCATGCTATACTCTATAGTAAAAATCATACAACCCTAGAAGCGTGTGTGTTGGATGCTATTGACCTAGGATACAATTGCAAGATTTTCAACAAAGAAGATGTCCCTAAAGATAACCAAAGCGAGAAAACAACATCCACTAAACCAACACAAGTGGAAACGGTTGCTACAGCACCACTCTCCGCCATAGAAGATATGCTTAAAAGGGTGAACGACATGATGAACAACATGCAAAAAGCACCTATGAGGGGACTAGGACAAGGGATACCTCCATAGGGACATCCAATTAGGCCACAAAAATGGCGTGAAATCCAGGGTAAATGGACCAACCATGAGACCCACGAGTGCTACTTCAGACCAAAGTATGATGGAAATGTTCAGTACATGCCCATGCGTCCATAAGGACAACCCATGCACATATATCAGCCTAATATGGCCCAATCTCAAAGACCACCAATGGGCATGGAAAGACCTCAATCTTTTTTAGGACAACAACCTCCATATCCAGGACATAATGCAGCACCTGTAAAGTACATGCACTCTGAAGGAGTCCTAGATGAACAAGCATTAGTGCTTGTTACACCCTATGCAGAGCCTAGTCCATCTACAGTAATGGTAGAAGGAGATTGGTATAATCCACATCCACAACCAATGGAAGAAATAGTAACTTATGTTCCACCAGAGCTCGCACCAATGTATTATGTAGCTAATCAAGGTGGCAGACCTCCCATGGTAAGACCCATGATGAAGCCAAGAACAGAAAGTTGTCATAACTGTGGTGCTGATGATCATTGAAAAACTGAATGTCCAGAGCCTAAAAAAACCTCAAACCAATTGAAGCCTATTTCATACAATGTTGCAAAAAGGGAGGACACTTTCCGGAAGATTGTCCAAAAAATCCTTTGAACAAGGGTAAAACGATAATAAATGTAGTCCAAGTGATACCTAATAGCTCATCAGAGAGTGAACCTATTGTTCCAATCAAGGTAATCACTAGAGTCCACGCCAAGAAAAAGAAACATAACTCCTCTCATGATTCGAGAAATATGAAATTTTTTTCTCAAAGAATCAAAATGAGTAGAAGCAAAAGATATGAGATGAGAAAACAAAAACAACGGATTGGAATCGAGGAGAAAGCAAAGAAGCTATTCCAGGAAAAGTTGAAAGAAACTAGTAGTGAGTTTAAAGAAACAACCGTGAAATCTGGAGGATCCATTTTGGTTGATAAAATTTTTGAGCCTATTAATGCCGCCTTGGAAGCCTACCAAGCAGGACTTAAAGCAGGCCGAAACATGGAAAACAAATGGAAAAACTATCCATCTCCAGACATGGAAGCAGCTAAGCTGGAAGCTTATCAAAATTTGGTAATAATCACGCAAGATATGCTGGAAAAATTGAAACCGAGCTTAAAAGTATTGCAAAACGTGAAGAGCTTGTGGTAGGAGACACTAAAGAAAAATTCGATGTGGTAGCAGAACCCCAACTTAAACCAACTTATAGTGTCTGACAGCGAAGATGCCTTAGACAAAATTCCATTGTGGAGGAAGACTGGCCATGACACTTATGGGAAAAAGTGAGAGAGATCAATGATGGGAGCCTAACTCTAAAGCCAGCTCCTATAGAGGAAGTCTGGTTGGATAACCTACCTTGTGATATGAACATGGATGTACAATCTTTGTACGGGGATTGTGGATCGGAAGCTTCAGGAATGTCGAAACCATTGGCATTAGAAACATTACCTTCTTGTTTGGGAGATAACGAAGATGAATCCATCGTGTGTAAGACCACTCAAGTAAAAAGAGCTGAACAGACTCTAGAAGTAGACAACATTCATTCAATCATGTCTACACCCATCCAATGTACTCTTACCTTGGGAGAACTGTTAAAACTCAGACCATACTTGTGGAATGATTTACTGAAAACCCTAGAGAAGGTGGGGATAACTAAGTTAATCTTGAAGAATCTGAGAAAATTGAAAAATGAAATGGAAAACAAAGAGATTCTATTAGTTCCCATGAACAAGGTCGGAGAATATTATTAAGGGAAATAAGGAAACACCACCCTCCCAGTGAAATATAATGACATTGAAACCATGGCAATATTGGATAATAGAGCTGGCATAGCCATAGCCACTAAAGCAATATGGGAATCCTGGGGACAACCAACCATTAGACAAACGCGAATAAAATTGAAGTTGGATGAGGGAAACATTGAGAGACCATTAGGGCAGCTTGAAAAGTGATAGTCAATTCCTGTGGAATTGAATATCAACATACTTTTGCCATAGTAGACTTTGGGGAAAAAATCCACTATGAAATCATATTGGGAAGACCTTTCATGAGAGAGGTACAACTTATCCAAGATTGGGGAAACAACTATCTATACTTGAAGCAAGTGGGATCTATAACAAGAGTAAATCTAGAAGAAAACACCCATCCAAGAGTTTGATTCAGTCTCTTCGGCTGGAACTAAACTTCCATCCTGTTTAAACACATACACTCGTGGAGCTTCAAAAAACGGAAGCTCAAGACGAGAAGAATGTATCCTAGAAAGAGACTTCACACGCGAAGCCTGTGTACCTGAACCCTTTCCAAAGCATTTGTTTGAGCCATTCGAGTGGACTCAAATTTTAGCGACAATGGATGTATGTGTGAATGCGTCTATGCCTACTCAATTTTTCAATGAGGATGGCTACGACATAATTCCCATCCAAATGATTTCAATCCTCAACATTGAAGACGAAGGTGAGGAACTCAAGGACTTAATGAAAGCTCAACAAGTCTTTTCAGACCTCTATTACGATGCAGCTGATGAGTTAGATGAACACTCAGCTACCTTAGAATATTCGGGGTCAGAAAAAGAGCATACAAGAGCTAAGCTACTCTTAAAAGGAGGGGAGGAGAAGTTTTTTGACTTTCCAAACGAGAAATCGAGAAGACAGAAATGGTATAGAAGAAAGAGAGACATCAGCATTGTGAAAACACGACCTATGCCATCAGTCTCTGGTAAAACACAACTCTTGATGTAGATAGATGTAAATGATTGTCTCAAGGACAAAATAACTGACAAATATACTTCAAACAAAAACTCAAAAATGTCTGAGACATCGTGGAAAGCAAGGAAAGATACTCAGGCAAACCCACATGATAAGAAGCCACTCATTACCAGAGTCGAGCAGAAAAAGAAATATCAAGAGTTGAAAAAAGCTCTAAAGGAGATATGCAATGGAAACCATTGAAGAGGATGGTAAGGATGTAATGCATGTTCCATCTCAGTACAAAAAGTATACTCTCCAAGATCTAAAAATCATAGTTGAACAACGTGTTAGGAACTACGGAAACAAGGTGAGTCTTACGAAGGACGTGAAAACGCTAAAAGGATAGACTTGGCTGAACCAGGAGAAGAGCCGCGACCTGGCTACATCACGAATGACCTAACAGAAGAAGAAGAAAATCTTTTTCTAAGCTTGTTAAAGGAATACTGAAATATCTTCACTTGGTCTTACAAGGATCTCAAGGGTGTTGATCCATAAATCTGTCAACATACCATACCCATGAGAGATGATGTGAAACCTAGTAGACAGAGACCATACACATATATCGAAACATTTTCCAGGAAGAAAAAAGAAGAGATTGAAAAACTAAAGGAATCCGAATTCATTTACGAAATTGAACACACAGATTGGGTGTCTCCAATTGTGTTAGTACCCAAGAAGAATGGAAAATTACAAGTGTGTGTTAATCTCAAAAAGGTGAATGCAGCTACCATTAGAGACAAATTTCCTCTTCCGATAACTGAGCATGTTTTAGAACGAGTTGCAGGAAAAGAAGCTTACAGCTTCTTAGACGGCTTTTCGGGATACAATCAACTTTTGGCTGACCCCAAAGATCAGCATAAAACTGCTTTTGCAACAGAATGGGGTATATTTTCCTACCGGATTATGTTGTTTGGGTTCACCAATGCTCCAGCCACGTTTCAAAATTTGATGAGCTATGCTTTCAAACCATATCTTAGGAAATTCTTACAAGTATATATGGATGATCTATGTGTAGATTCATCAATCCGGGCTGATCATTTTGAACACCTCAAAAAGGTATTCAAAAAATGTAGACTTTATAGGATTTTATTAAATCCTGAAAAAGTGCACATTCATAAGTAGACAAGGAAAACTTCTTGGACCTATAGTGTCTAAAAATGGCATAGATACTGATATTGAGAAGATTCATGTCATCGCAGATTTGCCTAGACCAACAATAGTAAAGGGGGTACAAGCCTTCATGGGGCATTGTGGATATTACCGACGGTTCATCTACATGTACGCTATAATTGCAAAACCCATGTATAGCTTGATTACACACTTTGAATGGACCGAGGCATGTGAAGAATCCTTCATGAAGCTTAAGCAAGATCTCACCTCAACTCCAATATTGAAAGCACCAGACTGGAATAAGGTATTCCACGTCCATTTAGATGCTTCCAATTTTTCTATTGGTTGTATACTAGCTCAACCAGGAGATGAGAGAATTGACTTTCCTATTTCTTATGCTAGCCGACAATTGAACATGGCGGAAAAGAATTACACCACCACCAAAAGAGAAGGATTAGGAATGATCTATGTCGTTAAAAACTATAGACATTACCTATTATCCAACAAGTTTGTGTTCTTTGTGGATCACCAAGCTTTGTTATATTTGGTCAACAAACCATGCAACACAGGGAGAATAGTGAGATGGTTCATCATTCTTCTGGAAATTGATTTCATTGTGGTTGTAAAAAAAGGCACTACACATCAACGAGCAGATCATTTGTCAAGGATTGTTTCAGGGGAATCACCTAAAGGGGTAGATGATGATCTACCAGATGCCTATTTGTTCTCCGTGGAAATGATACCTAGATGGTCGGAAAACATTGTGTCATTGACGACAATAGCTCATGTGGATTCACAAATACCCCTTCCTATCACGATCAGATTAATGGAGCAATCGGCTATGTATCTATGTATCAATTACTAGTTGGAAGGCAATAAAAAAGAAATCAGTATGGGGTATTGCTCTTATGCATTAATCCTGAAGAAAAACAATAGTACCTAATTCAAGCACATGTTACCATAGTAGGACTTCAATTTGCGGAAGATCAGACTATGCAATGAATCTTGAGACTTGGAATATTTTGGCCGACTATGAGGAGAGATGTTTGATCTTTTGTACAGAATTGCCCTCAATGTCAAAAACAAACACCCATAGCTCATGTAACATTGTTTCAAATGTCTCTTGTTCTTAAGTGGAGTGATTATCTAGTTACTTAATTATCGAGCCGAACATTTCCTGAGGATATGAGTAAACACCGTCAAAGAGAAATTGAAACTGAAGCAAGAGACTAGGCTCTTATTGGGAACCAATTGTATCGGAGAGGTAAAGATGAACATTTACGTCTGTGCAAATGAGAACGAGTATATTCCGATTATAGAATAAGCACATGCTGGATTAGCTGAACGTCACTTTTCTAGTGAGACCACCGCAAGAGAAATCTTGATGGCAGGCATATGGTGGCCAACATTTTTTGCAGATGCCAAAGAATATGTTCAAAGGTGTGATGCTTGTCAACAAGGAAAAATGCCAACACGAGTAGATAGCATGCCCTTAAGACCAATGATGGGGGCTAGAGCTTTCACAAAATGGGTATAGATTTTGTTGGACCAATACAACCACCTCCTTATAGAACCCAAGCTCAATATATCGTTGTAGCTATGGACTATTTGACCAAGTGGGCCGAGGCTAAAGCAACTCAAAAGAATGATGCCAGAACCACTGCTCCATTCTTATATAAGTATGTATTCACGAGATATGGACTGCCAATTGAAATTGTCAGCAATCGAGGAACTCATTTTCTCAATGAGGTAATCGAGTATTTGCTTAATAAGTTTATGGTCATCCATAACAAATCAGCTCCCTATCACCCACAAGCAAACGGACAACCTGAGCATAGGAATAAAATTCTTAGCTCAGTGCTGACTAAAGTGGTTAGTTCAGGAAGGACAGACTGGGAAATGAATCTCCATGCTGCTCTATGGGCTTATCAAGTTTCATTCAAAACAGATTTAAATGCTACACCCTTTAACCTTGTTTATGGTCTTGATGCCATACTCCCAATAGAATTTCTATTCCCAACATTAATGGTAGCACAAAATGTTGAGTGGACTGGACATGAATTATCAGAGAGACTTGAAGATTTAGAAAAACTAGATGAGCAAAGGCTAACTGTTGTAGCTCACATCTATGCACAAAAGCCGAAACAAAAACAGTTTTTTTGATTCCCACTTAATCACAAAAATCTTCAAGAAAGGGCACTTAGTTTTAGTCTATTTCCTTAAGCAACACATTTCCAAGTTTAAGAAAAACAGGAAATGGACCGTTTATTATTGAAGATGTATCTCCAAGTGGAGCAGTAAAATTGTCCACCGTAAATGGTGAACCAATGGCTCATTGGATTAGTGGATGTCGTTTAAAGAAATACAATTTTCCACTAAGCAATGAATTGCTAGAAAGAATGTATGCATCCAAGAAAAGGAAGATCAAACGAAAACACGTTATTGATGAATCCCAAGAGGAATCTCGGCTTTGAGTACTCAAGCAGAAAGCTACTCTCAAGAATCAACAGATACCGATTCCCATCAACACTCTGGAAATAAATGATTGACAATGGGAATTACCTAAAGACGCAATTTCAACAGATGATGACTGGTTAGATGGAATGGACCTGTGTATCAAAGTAAAACTCAACAATCATAGCACCAATGCTTTGGTCAACACAGGAGCTACGGTAAATGCAGTCAGTTATTCCACATATAAGAAGGCAACAAGTCAAGCATTGACAGCAAGAATAACGAAAATCAAAGGATGCAACAAGAACCCAACCCCAACATTGGGAGTAGTCAACTTGAACGTGATAGTACATGGATGTTCATGTCCTCCTCAGTTTGTATGCTTCCCAGATGAATACATGAATGAGACGATGATTCTTGGAATTCCTTAGATGCAAACATACAAAGTAGTACCATATTGGGATACAAATCAGCTAAAGCTATCACCTAAAGGAGGGCAACTCATTGTTCTAATTGCACCAAGCAAGGAGTAATGGAAAAGAAGCAATCAACAGACCAAACCACGAAGGATTCAATCTTCTCCATCCTCTCGTCAATCAAATGCTACAAGTAGCATGCAAGGAGTCATGAATATTTGGATACCAAAAGCACAGCTTAAGGATAAAGCGCCTCAGATCTAAGTGCCTAAAACTTCACCAAAAAAACAAAACAAGGTTCAATGGGTTAAAACACAGAGACGAGCATCTTCAAGCAAGGAACCTAACATGGATATGGTTTGGAAGAAAAAGGAGCACTTATCTTCTCCACAAACCGCAAAACCAATCAAGCAATGACGAGTTAAGTCTCAAAAGACTCCACACACCATGCAAAACCAAGCTGACCAAGCTACCAATGGCGAGAAAAAGCTCGCCACCAGTCAAAAGTGCTACCAGCACCTCAAGCAATCAGTGTGCTGAAACATCCTGATGGTACAATCAAACAGAGAGCACACAAGCTACAGGATTTGCTCTTTGGAAGACATCAACAACAAACCTCGACATCGGAAACCCTTGCGTTAATTACTCAAGACCCAGCTCTTGCATAGTATATTGGTTTGAGCTACATTGATCTTCATAGCATGGTAGAGCCAACCACGGCTTGCATAGACACAATTGTTTAACCCACACACACAGTCGTCTCGGAGTACGCCATCTAGGAGGGGTGGAAGGGTAGTAAGTACCAAGTAATTAAGGGCTAAAACCACCTCATTTCCACTTGGAGCCTTTGTAGAGAGAGATTTTGGCCTCTTTCGCGCAACTTTTTTGGAGCCCACAATTGACCATTTTCAGCGACTTCTCACACGAAACATAAGGGGTAAGTTCTTTATTTGTCAAAGATCCATTTTGTACGGCCTGTAGCTAGTCTAAAGCCCTAGAAAAAACCCTAGAAACCAAGCGGTGCACGAAGACATACGACCTAAAACTGACCATAGCAGCCTGCCAGCTCGACCAAATCAGATGGGATTTGAACCATAGCATGCCCTAACATAATAAAACCTTTCTATATCATCAGTTGACCATTCGGCAGGGGTCGAGGGGGTCTCCAATAGAAAAGTTAGGTTTTTGACAAATGCTAGAATTCCGACCTGACTCCACAGATGGCTTCCTTATGAGGTCTATATACAATGTATATGATTGGGTTGGTGAAATCCATCAAGCGAAGCCCTCGGAAAGCAGAAAATGGCTCGAAGGTTACGAAGCTTCAAATTCGACATATGGGGTCAAACTAACTCAAAATGAGCCAGAATTGGATAGGTTGCTTCATGACTATGTTGCGGACAAGTCCAAAGCCTCAAAGTTGACCGATCGACCCAACAGGCAATGTAGTCACAAAAAACGGTGATTTCAGAGTCGACAAAGCACAAAGTGATGCCGACATGACCAAACTTGATCAAATTCAATTTAGGAGTTGTCTTAGGTGTATGGAATATGTCTAGGTCAAAATTTGTGAGTTTTGCAAAGCAATTGTCACTGTTGTAAATAATCGTGATTATTTACTTTTGCATCAGTTTTTCTTGGAAATTTTCACCTCACCTCACCTATCATGTGTACACACCTATTACATGCCAAAAATCAAGTATGAGCCAAAATGACCATCCATGACGGAAAATTGTCAGCAAATGCAAAGAAGTCTTTGCAAGCCAATTTTTTGGTTATGGACCACATTTCTTGATCCAAATCACCTTATATATCATATACAGGGTCTCTACAATGCCTAGAACCAGTTTGTACCAAAAAATGTCAATTTTGGAAGAAAAGTTAATAATCGCGATTATTTATTTTTTGGTCAAAATTGGATAGTTTTGATATTTTTCCATCATACATCCAAAGTACATAATGTGTTAAGCCCACTAGCCAAATTTGAACCAATTTGGAGCTCAAAATCTCAAATTTCCTTTATATCTACTGTTTCAGAGACCTAAAGCCAAAATCTGGTACCATTTTCACCCTATGCAATTAAATGAGCCCATATTTCACTCAGAGCATATATTTGGTATATACTTCAAGTCTATGAAGCCAGGTTTGCAAAAAGTTGAAAAATTTCCTCATTTGTAACTAATTGTGATTATTTACTTTTGTTGAAAATATTTGTTTTGACTTTACAGTTTTGTTCCTTGCATGTTTTTATGCATCTTTGCTTGTTCAAAAATTGAATTGAAGCAAATTGGACCAAAATGTCAGCATTTCAGCTTAAAGGACATTTCAGAGAAAATTCTGACAAATCTGTTAACTTTGCACTCTATTCACTGAACAGGAGCCATGCAAGCAGCGGAGAGGGCCAAGAAGAAGCTCAACCAAAAGGAAAAGCTACAAGAACTACCCGCATATCAGTTGGATCCAGAGTCAGTCAAAGCAGCCAAGGCATCATAACTCTCCAGAGAACAGTTAGAATAGCATCACACTACAGTCTTCACCGGTAGATTCAAGAGTGAAGAGGGACATCAAGTGGAGTTGCAACTCTTGCCCAAGGAAGTCTATGATGTAGCCGCCAGCCAGAAACCAAAGAAGCTAACCGCAGGCTGGGACTCAGGGATTTCTATGAACAAGAGCCTTGCGGAGTGGATTTTCAGAAATCTTATGAGCTTCTATCCATGATAAAAGAAGATGGAACCGCACAGATATCTGACTCCCAAGGGAACAAGGTCGAAGTAGTGATCACTAAGGAGATAGTGGCAGAGGAACTCAGACTGCCTATAGAAGGAATGACCATGCGAGCAAGGGACACGAAAACAGCATGAACATTTACCAAAGAGACAACCGCGGCTACATTCATCGATTTAATTCACAAACAAGTGGAAGAGCCAGCCCGCTTGTACCACCAACACTTTCATTTTTTGGAAAAAAGACCACCAAGGTACACTACGCCAAATCACGCCATGGCCACCACATTCACTCAAGTTCTCAAGTTGACAACAAGGCAACCAGTGGACTGCGCACAGTATGTCCTGACCACCTTGAAGGGCACCAAGAAACAAGGCAAAATCACTTACTTGGGTGCACCAGAGGTCTTGACAAGGATGGCATACCACTCCATTGGCATGGCCAACAATTTACCGCCTGCTCTTGACCAAAACAACTGGATATTGGCAGCACAACCCTCTCTAAGAGCTACAAAGTCAGAAAAGAGATCATGTAAATCCGATGACAAATCAGTGGACAGCTTGCCGGAAAGGCACAGCAGTGAGAGCTCTGACAATGAGGAAAACAGAGCTCATAGAGAAGAAATGAAAAGAAAAGTTGTGGCCACACACCAAGAAGAGCCCGCACAAACCTAACACATTTTGAAAGAGAGAAACAGGTCTACCAGCGCAGTAGACAAGCACAAGGGAAGGACCCAGACAAATGGGTGCTTGCTAGACTTAAAGGACTTAGAACGAAGCATCACACAAGAAAAGAGGTTGAAGATCCAACAGAGCATTTGGAAAGAATGTACCAAGAAGCTGAAGCCCTCAAGCTGAAGAGCCTCATCGCCTAATAAACAACAGGAACACCCCATGCCAAGCCCACCACCATCACCTGAGAGAGAGAGAGAACAAATGAATCTGAATCCAACAAAGAAACAGAATTTGGACAAGAGGCGGACCAGCAAGAGAAAGAGAAAGATAAAGAAGCAAAGCGAGAAAACGAGGCTACCATTGCACAAGACAAAGAACCCAAGCCAGAGAAGGAAGAAATTATGGCACTAGAAGAGACAACAAGATCTGAGCCAGCACCCTCTACTGCAAAATAGCAAGAGAAGGATGAAACACCCTCTACTTCCACTCCACCAGAAATTGCCAAGGCATCAAAGCCTCAGGATGACAAAGAAGAAGACCAACCCTCTACCTCCACACAAGAACAACCAGCAGCTACGATGCAACAGAAAGATACCCATGAGGCTGCAGGCACATCTCAGCTAGCAAGACAGGAGGATTGGCAGTCCAATGACGAGGTAATAATATAAGTAAATGAATATGCATAGCAGATGGAAGAAATGACAGAGAGACTCCGTTCAACAGCACTAAGCTGCAACACAAAAGCCAAAGAACTTGAGATGGTGATCAACGCTCTCCAAGGAGAGTTAGAAGACACGATAACTGTCATCACTAATCCTCAAAGGCAGGTGCAGGAGATGAGGGCAGAAGTTGAACAACATCAACTAGCTAGAGATAGACAGCAAAATGAAATGGAGGAGTTAGGTGATTTGCTCACCAAACTATCCGATGCCTGCAAAGCAAAAGACGAGAAGATGACAGAAGTTACAAAATTAACTTCTTATGGCATCTCTGTCAGCTCAAAAATTCAGGTGCAATTAGATGTTGCAAATGCCTCGTTACAGTACTCTGAACAGTGGATCAATGATCAAGAAATCTTCTTACGGCAAATTAGAGAAAATCCAGCCGCGGCTTCGATCAAGGGGACTGACGAAGTATACAAGGCACTTGAAAACAAGAACAAAGATCTTGAGTTGGAATTAAAGCCGGAACAATCACAACGTAGGGACCTGGCACTGATGCGGGTTCAGAGAGAAGAGGAGCTCCTAAAGGAAATAGCAGAGCTCAAGAGAGTTAATCAACTCCTCAAAGATGGAAAACCAGACACGCAGGAAGAGGCAAGCACTTCAGAGCTACCACAAATAGACATACCCTTGGTCTCATTTGCTGAGTTTGAGACACAATCCACAATAGAGCCGAGTGGTGATGAGGATTTTCAGATCAACATCACAGATGCAAACACAGTGTTAATGGTCCAGCTGTCAAAAGATGAAGAAGACGCACTGAAAGAGAAGGTCACCCAAGAGGTGGATGAGCAGTGGAAAGCGGCAATGGATTGGTAGTTGAGAGTTTTACACTCTGTCAACGTCACTGAACTCACTCCCAATCAGATCAATACGCAATGGCATCAACAATCCCTGCCATACCCTCTCATCAAAGTGGAATTACTACAGGTGAAAGAGAGGTTGTACAAAGATATGCAAGAAGATGGCGGAGATAAATACCACCCAAAGTGGAGGTTAAGCTAGTTGAACAAGAATTTGAGATACCTAATTCTGTTCACAAGAGCACTTGCAAACCTTGAAAGAGATCCCACATTTTGTCATGTACCCAGAGTAAGGACATGGAAAGCGCATGAAGCACTGACAAGGAAGAGGCCAACTTGGCTTAACTACCACAGACTTCCAGCTCCAGAGAGAGGACAACCAACAGAGGAATACATGGTGAAAACCCTAATGGGCGCCATGTCTTTCTTCAAGAGTCTACCATATCTCTCTTGTGCCATGTTATATAAGATCTGCAGAATGTTGCTCACATGCATCCAAGTTTTTAATGAGACTAAGCAAACAGGAGCCCCATGGATATCATTTTTAGAAGGTAACAAAGGCTTATGCTACGATGTGAGTGGGCAACCTTCGGAAGAAGTCCTTTACGGCTTCTATGCCAGATGTATGTTCTTGCCATCGAATTATAGGTTGGCATTTGCAGAAGATTTCTACATTGGATTCTTCACCTGGCGAATGAAGATATTTGCATCGGTGATCAGCAACCTTACATCTAGGTTTGTAGGCTACTCAGCGGTGGAGCTGAAGAATAAAGTGACCATGCAGTTTCTACAAGTGCCCGACAAAGAAAGAAAAATCAGATACCAGAAGGCACTGGATGCGCTTAAAGACCGCCTTGCCAGCCATCAATCTGAAGACTATTTCGGCCCATAAAGCTGTGTCAAGGGACGACACAAGCGAGGAGGGGGGGAATATTAGCAACAAGCTAACACGGACATCATTTTTTGGAATTATCTTTGTAAAACATTTATTATTTTGATAAATTGATAATATTGTAACTCCTATTTTCTCGGATGAACTCTGTAATTAATGAGTCGAGGCTACAAGCTTCCAAATTGTATCAGTCAGTCATTACCCAGCTTTGGTAGAACTCCAGATTATTAGTTTTGACCACCCGTAAACCTTGGCTAAGGTATAAAATCCAATTTTTGCAAGCTTTTTATAAGTTTTTGGATAAGAAATACACAACGTGAGCTATCGGCGCTCACTTTTCTCCTTCTCGCGCTTCCGACTCCCCCTCCGATTGTCACATTGCGATTGCGTTTGTTGCATTGCAACTACAGGTAAGAGCTCTATGCATTGACATAAGCAGTTCATAGTATTTCAGAGCTTTTGGCGTCGTCGATCCGCGGACTAATTTCATCATAACTAGGAATTTACACTTTTATATCAAAAACTAAGCATAGGCGGGGTATTGGGGCATCCTTGCTAAGCATTTAGATGCATTTTGGGTCGAAAACGACTAGGTCAAAAATCCATTGCTGTCAATAATCGTGATTTTGGAACTTGACCTAAATTGGGGTTTGAGACCATAAGCATGTGTGCTTAGGTCTTATAAACTTGTCCTAGAAGTTTCGTTACGTTTGGATGTCATTTGATGCTGTAACATATGTGATTTGTTTGCCGATGGGCGATTGGCTTTTGGTGATTTCAGTCACTTGAGTGTAGCTTGAGTTAGATGCGAGTTGTTAGTTGTTTTCCAAGAGATTGACAACCTCTTGTAGCCTCTATACTAGTCGAGTCAGCTCCCTCCCATGGTTTGACAAATTAATCGTGGTTCTCGCTAATACTGCAATAAGATAGGATGGTGAGGTTAGACATGTGTCCCATAGACCCTTGCAGAATCTTTTTGGGCACAAGGTTTTTTCCACAAGGACAAATCTCAAGGAGTGTGGTCACTTTGTGGAAAAACAGTTCATTATTTCGCTAAAATATATATAACATTTTATCACTTAAAATATGCACATAATTTTATAAACTCTTTCTCACATATAAAAAAAATGACATATGTAAAAAAAAAACCTTGCTTGAAGGTAGGACTTACAAATTGTAGGAACTTAGATGGGCGCATGATGTTGCAATGATACTGCAATGGAGGATGAGAAGTATTGGTAGGCTGTTGGGGTGTGTGGAGCACTACTGCATGGAACTAAAAGTGGTGGGGCATTTTTGGTGGCACATTGAGTCTCCAACACGCCGAGGGGTTTTAGGTGGTGTTAACTCTGCAATTTTACATCAAGCCTCTGATGGCAGACACTATGACATTGTCACTTCAACACGAGAGAGAGAGAGAGAGAGAGAGAGAGAGAGAGAGAGAGAGAGAGAGAGAGAGAGAGAGAGAGAGAGAGAGAGAGAGAGAGAGCGAAAGAGAGAGAGAGAATCTTGGACTCCAACAACAGAGAGATGCAACACAAAATAAACTCCAAAAAGAAAGAGGCAACACACATCAATGGAGCAAAAGGAAAAGTAGGTCACCTTCTAGGGCCTTTAAGATTACAACAAACCTTTGATCTAGGTATGTTCTAGAAGCCTTAACTTTGTATATATATATATATATATATATATATCTATATATATATCTACTAACATATTATGGCGGAGGAGTTACCATGCCACGTGTCAAGTTTTGCACGTTCTCAGCTAAGGAACAAAAAAAGATTTAAACGGCGGCGCTGCGCTGGAGGACGGCTCTGCATAAACTTGAAGTACATTCAAGTAAGCTGCAAAACATCAGAAGAGTGCTACATTAGTCATTAGATACAAGCGACGAGCGCTACATTCCCTGCTGAGAGAGAGAGAGAGAGAGAGAGAGAGAGAGGCGAAAGCATGGTTTGGTGGTACAAAAAAAGGACCTATTTTGCTTCTACCTGGTTGGTACTTCTACATATGTCCACACTTTGGAGGGAACCTTTTTTTTCATCTATGTTAAAGAATGGTAGGAGGGAAATTTGTATGATTTAAACTTTCCGTGAAAGAAAACGTGGGTGGGGCAATAAGTAATGGGAGTGGTGTTTTGAAACCGTGCCAAAAGTCCCATCACAGACTGCATTTGTGAGTGGCGCAGTTGCTCAACACATTTTCCAGCTTCCGCCTTGCTCTCTTACTACATCGCCTTCTGCAAACCACTACAGTTGCAGGTAACAAGCTCCCCGGCTACTCACAATCAGGAAGATGAGGACGCCAGCGAGGAAATCAGCAACCAAAGCGTCACCGGACAATGGGAAAAATAAGAAGAGGACAATGGATGCAAAATCCCCTCGGAACATCGACACCCCAAATACAAGTGCTAGCAAGGGGGCCTCCTTTGTGGAGAGGGAGAAACCTGTTGTGTCCATGGAGACTTCATTTAAGCCTGGGCCTCTTTTTGCCGATGATGAGACTCCACGATCATCTACAACATCTAAAGGTAGGTGCTATGAGAGCTGTGTTTTCTGGTGATTTACCATTTTCTTTTCCATGCATGCAAGCTTCTGCATGTCTTTTATCTTCTGAGGTCTTCATTTGCTTTTTTTGCATGCAGCAAGTACATGTGCATGTTTGGGATCTTCTTAGGAATTTAGGGTTTAGGAAAGTTACAAAGTTACATGTATAAGCTGCTCTTTTGATTGCTAACGTGCATGCATGCAAGTGAAAAAATCAGTATATGTTGTGCATGAGCATAGCACAAAGTTGAAGCTCAGTAGGGATGTCAGCATAACCAAATTTGGTTAGTACCAAATTTGGTACTAACCAGTACCAAATTTGATACTAACCACAACCAAAATTGGCTTTGTACACAACTGAATTTTACAATTGTCACCTGAATGACATACATTCATTTCATTCCATGTGTTTTGTTTTCCACAACTGAAATGAGGCATATAATGAGGGCATGTCTTTACTTGCGTGTTGTTTCCACATCGCAGGAAAAAACAAGATGGAGGAGTACCCTATCTTGACAAAGTTCTGCTATACAGCACAAGAGCTTCATGATGAGTATGGTTTGAGCATGGAGGGGGTGCTGCCAACGGATCTTACAGAAGATGACATCCCCGATGACCAGTGGCTCACTGTATTCAAGAATTCCAACCAGAAGAAGACAAAGATTTACTTAAATCATGTGCAGCCACGGCTTCAAGATGAATGCAGGTTCCTGTTCCATAAGGTGTACCAAGCCCCACCATCATGTGGCAAGATCACTACAAAATTTGCCCGCTGTTTTGCATATGAGAAGTGTCATGCAGCCACGAAGGACCCTGCGGGGCATAGGGTTGCATGGGCCAGGTTTGGTGAGAGTGTACTCAGCATGTGTTCCTCCCGACCAGGAGGCTTGGAAAAGAAGGTTGAGAACTGGCGAAAGGCAAACGGTGAGTACCAAGGAGGCTACCCGTCAAATACCAAGAAGCCCCGACTTACGCCAGTCGGTAGTATGCCCCCTACACAGAAAGTCCCCCCACACCGTCATGAGGAGAAGACACCTAATTATACTGCGGACCTTGAAGCTATGGTTGGGAGAGTCCCTCGGACATGTGTCGGGGTAGCCGATAGGCTGAAAGAGCTGACAATGTCTCTAAAGCAGAAGAAGGAAACACTCTTGAGGGCAGAGGGTTCCAATAAACTTATCAAGCAGATTATGGACGACATCAAGGAATATGAGACCCAACTGGAAACACTGAGAGAGGCCAAGACTGGCGATGACGCAGAAATCAATGCGATAGAAGCTGATTTGGCTGCCAGTCGAAGGATGCTACGCCGATACGAAATCAGTGAAGATACATCATTGCTCGACAAGGAGATTCTAGAGCAACAGGTGCTTGTAGTTTTGGGAGTTTTTGGTAGAACTGTTTATGCTTGGTTTGGTTGGATTGGTAGTGTTAGGTACCTTTGGTAGAACTGTTAATGCTTGGTTTGGTGGGATTGGTAGTGTTAGGTACCTTTGATAGAACTGTTTATGCTTGGTTTGGTGGGATTGGTAGTATTAGGTACCTTTGGTAGAACTGTTAATGCTTGGTTTGGTGGGATTGGTAGTGTTAGGTACCTTTGATAGAATTGTTTATGCTTGGTTTGGTGGGATTGGTAGTATTAGGTACTCATGGTAGAACTGTTTTTATTCTAGGTAGTTTATGGTTTCCTTCTGTCTTATGGTTTGGTATTTCTGTTACTATGAAGAAGTTTTGGTACTTTAAGGTACTTTCTGAAAGTGCTGCAAAAGGTGTTATGGTAGTTTTATTCTGATAGCTTTGGTAGTTTTGCTAGTTTTGGTACTTTTAGGTACTATTTGAAAGTGCTGCAAAAGTGTAATTGGTAGTTTGATTTTGGTAGTCTTGGTAGTTTTTGAAAGTGCTGCAAAAAGTTTTTCTTTGGTAGTCTTGATAGTTTTGGTTGTTTTGGTACTATTTGAAAGTTTGATTTTGGGAGTTTTGGTACTTTTGGTACTTTTAGGTACTATTTGAAAGTGCTGCAAAAAGTGGCTTCTGTAGTTTGATTTGGTAGTTTTGGTATTTTTGGTACTTTTAGGTACTATTTGAAAGTGCTGCAAAATGTGGGTTTGGTAGTTCAGTTTGGGTAGTTTTGGTAGTTTTGGTACTTTTAGGTACTATTTGAAAGTGCTGCAAAAAGCTTGTTTGGTAGTTTTGGGTACTTTTAGGTACTATTTGAAAGTGCTGCAAAAAGCTTCTTTGGTAGTTTGATTTTGGTAGTTTTGGTAGTTTTGGGTACTTTTAGGTACTATTTGAGAGTGATGCAAAAATCTTGTTTGGTAGTTTGATTTTGGTAGTTTTGGTACTTTTAGGTACTATTTGAAAGTGCTTCAAAAAGTGGCTTTTGGTAGTTTGATTATGGTAGTTTTGGTACTTTTAGGTAATATTTGAAAGTGCTGCAAAAAGTGGCTTCTGGTAGTTTTGATAAGGTTTGGGTAGTTTAGTTCTGCATTGAGGGTCCCGAGTTTGGTAGTTTTTGGTAGTTTTGGTGGTTTTGGTAGTTTGGGTTCTGTTTCGTAGTACAGTACTTAGAAGTACCAGTCTCGGTATGACTTCTTGGTAGTTTTTGAAACTATTTGGGACCGCTAGTTGTTAACAGGCTGATTATGACACTCTGGAGAAAAAATGGAAGGAAGGTCAAGAGCATACCCTATTTGTGAAGGAGATGTTGTCTGATATCAGGCTTGGGAAGAGGTTCCTACTATATCCTAGGCCCTAGGTTAATGATTCGGTAAATGTGATCCCGGTGTTTGGTATGTGTGTTGCATGCGGTGAGCCCTTGGAGTGCGCACATGTAGTCGAAACCTTCATGCTAGAGTGCCGACCCCAGTATCATCCCTTGTGCTTCAGTGCTCTGTTACAAAGCAGGGGTCAGTGTGTCAAGCCGGGTTGTAATATGGTAATCTCTGATTTGGCAAAGTCCTGGGCTAGTGGGCTTCAAGTTGTCAAGAATAAGTATGTGTGCATTTTTTAATACATATGCGCACTTGCAACTCAGTGAGGTTTTCATACAAGTTAGTATGTGTTGTCTTTCTTTGTGTTTGCAGAGGAGCAGGATGCTGTAGTTGCTGAGCAGCACGCCACAAAGTCGGCTGCAATTCGAATATGGGATGGGGATGAGGTGACAAGGGAGATATCAGATGTTCTCCACGATCTGAAGCAAGGTAATTCTATAGGGAAAGACAATGTGACGGGACAAAGATGTGAGGCAACAGGTGACAACGAAAGTAAAAGTGAGGAGCAGGCCAGAGATGATAAAAAGACAGGTGACAACGAAAGGAAAATTGAGGAGGAGGCCAGGGATGGTAAAAAGACCAAGGACAAGGAGGAAGGTAAAGTCCCTGTTGTTGTGGAGCTGGATGCGGAGGAAAGCCAGGATGCTACCAACACAAAGCTCGATGAAGCAATGGCCAAGAAGGGAGAGGAAGAACCCACAAAGGGGGGTGTTGGGGAGGGGGTGGAAACCACAAAGGGGAGTGAAGGGGAGGTCAAAGAGGGGTCGGAAGGCAACAAATATCGGAGGGAGGCCAAGGATGAGCAGGAAGAAGTACTTGCAAACGATACTGTTGTGGACAGCACCGACGGGGGCGTTGACTCTACTGCTTCTGATGCTGTTTCGAAGCGGAGAGGTGATTCCCCTGATTCCGCGACCCTGCAGGAACTTTTCTGTTTGCAAAGAAAGAAGCGCAATCCTGCCCGTGATCAATTATCCCATGCATGCAAACTGTAGCCAGTGAGAATCTATTGTATTCCGCACTTTGTGCGTTTTAGTGACTGAGTCAACTTGATTTTTTGGCCCTGAGCTTTATCTTTTCTGTCTATCTAGTTCTGTGTTAGTATGTTACCTTTCGTTACATTACTGTTTCAGTTGTCCTCACTATATGTGCATTACAGTACCAAATTTGGTACTGTTGAACTTGGGTGCACATCTGTCCACTATTACAGTACCAATTTGGTACTTCTTGAACTTGCGATTTCGGATAGTCCTTATCACTTGTGCAATACAGTACCAAATTTGGTAGTTTTTGGACCAATTTTCTGTTTTAGATATGATGTTTGCACTGTGTATTTGTCCCCACTCATTATGTTTGTTGGTGCTGTAGTAAGTTGGTGGCTAGACGAGACCCCGGCAAGCACATTGTTGCAGCCTGATGTGGCTGCTAGACACGGGCGGATGATTGTGCTTGATCTTAATGGTGTGCTACTAACCAGCTGCAACGAAATCCCTGAGGAACTTGAGTGCCTGCCAAAGGAGTACACGCCACGGGTAGTCCATCTCGGAGGGAATGTAATTTGTCTTGTAAGGCCGGATGCGGAGCAGTTCATCCTACGGCTTAAACAGAAAGCCAGCCTAGTGTTTTGGTCCTGTTGTAGAAGGGAAAAACTGTTACACATGGTGAACGCGTGCTTCCCAAACCATAGAAGGCAAAAATATTTTGCAGGTAAAGCATGCCCGCTTTGAATGTTGCAGGACATAAGTTACGCATACCTCTTAACCTCGTTTTTTGGCATTAGCAGATATTCTCTCCCAAGAGGACTATGAAATATGGCGGGCCCGTATGTCGAAGGTGCCGGTTGTGCCCAAACACATGGGCGATAAGCCCATTTTCCTGAAGAAGCTATGGACATTGTGGGCAAGGCACCCGAAGTACGATGCCAGCAACACTATTCTTGTAGATGATTGTAGATACAAATCTCTTAAAAATGACTATGAAAACTGAATGGCAATGCGATCATACGATCCCATGGTAGTAGGAACCGATTACCCGTTTTACTTGCTAGATTTTGTTTTGCCTTGGTTGCTCGGGTGGATAAGGGATTGATACCCAATAGCGTACACTCGCAAAAACCCAGTCTTTGACACTGAAGACGATATTTTTGGGTACATTACTGATTACTTCATACAGATGGAGGGGTACTCCTATAAATTTGATCCCCCGAGGTAGCAGATTGCCATAATCATGTAAATAGTGGAATTTTGTAACCCGATACTATACATAATTGAAAACCACTTCTCTTGTTCAGATTGTCTTGGTATCTTGATCTCTACTGTTGAAACCCTTGACTAATTCTGTTGAAACCTCTTGGAGCTAACTAGGTTGACCAACATTTTAATTTTTGAGGCAGATAGCATCTATGTTTGGCATACCTTTCATGTTATCAACGTAGTTCTAGACATTGCTCAAGGTGGTCGTATCAAATACGAATACACAAACTGAAAAATACCAAGAAATAAAGTAAACCATAAGTGATACAACAAGTTCAAGGAGTACCAAATTGTACCAAATTTGGTACTGTAATAGTGGACAGGAGTGCACCCAAGTTCAACACAGTACCAAAAAGTACCAAATTTGGTACTGTAATAGTGGACAGAGAAGCACCCAAGTTCAACAGTACCAAAATGTACCAAATGCACATATAGTGAGGACAACTGAAATAGTAATGTAATGAAAGGTAACATACCAACACATAACTAGATAGAGAGAACAGATAAAGCTCAGGGACAAAAAATCAAGTTGACTTAGTCACTAAAAAGCACATAGTGCAGAATACACTTGGTACTGTTGACTACCAAATTTGGTACTATTGACTACTGGATTCAGTTGTTCAATCAGGGCTTCTCATTGCCCTCAAGTAACATGGAAGCACCTTCGTCACTCTCATCATCATGATATGGCATGCTATTGTATATCCTCTCATATACTTCAGTAGACAACTTGTATTGTAAAATTTGACCTAGGGATCCTGCAATAGGCTCCATCGGGAAACGTATGACCCTAACAAGATGTGAGTAGATCATTACCGAAGATGTGTGATCCAATAGCCGGTATGTATCAGCTTTTCCTTCAACTTGGTCATAAAAAAAGCCTTCAAAAACCTTCCCTCCTCTAAAAATTTTGTTATGCCACTTATCCTTTTGTGCTTTCACCGTTTGGTACAACACTTCTGTGCATTTGATAATGTAGAAGTCTTCGTTTGCCTCCGCTGCTTTTACTGCAAAATTATCCCCTATGGACAGCATGCCACTTAACATTTCAGGGCATCCTTTATATAGTGGCAGGTTGGACACTTGGCTCATCGGAATCAATGTTGAATCTCCACCCTCCTCCTCGTCATCTGATTCGTCATCCCTGATTGTATCCCCGGACTCTGGCAAGGGTTTGATGTAAACATATTTCCATTCTTCAATGTGCATTCTGTTCCTACATCTTCTCCACAACCCACGCATACACGGATCACAAAAGCATGAAAGTGATCGAAAGCGTATGGCGGTGCGGTTCCTGTGAATAGCCATCAACACAATGAAATGAGCGAGAGCCAACGATGCACTCACAGTCCCATTGCAGATTGCGCTGCACTTCATTCACACCAATAAGCCAAAAGACTCTTTGCGTATTACACCTCTGAGACTGTTCTCTTGGCTGAAAAGTTGCTTTCAAAAAGTTGACAACATCGGCTGCACACTTCATACGCCAGCCATCTGGTTTCAATTCCTCATGCGTCAAAGTTCTCTTGATGACTGCCCCTGCCCCATCATGTTCACCTTTTCCATGGCCGGATGCAGAGAAGTTATGCATCATGTGCAAGCCTGTCATTTGATAGTACCTGGCCACAAAATAGTAAGGTCTATGGGCCTTGAATTGTGAAGCAGCACCATCTGACCAAACCCAATGTTGTTGCAGAGAATGTCCTCGTTCTTTCAGCCACTTCTCATGTAGCAAGAAACAATGTTGTACAAACAATGTATCATGCTGCTTGTCATCCGATATGTAGAAGTGTAGCGTCTTCTGTGTACCACCTGCTGCATTTCTTAAATAAGTGATACTACAACGTTGCTAGGAAAATTCTGCAAACAGTCCTTGAATTGTTGGGCTTGCCAGCGAAAGACAAAGTTGTGCCTGATGAAGCCTATCAGATGGGCTGAAAATAGGCTAAGAAAAGTACCACTTTTCATCCGTTGCACAATCAAGTCCTTTCTCTTCTTCTCACTCCCACCTTTGTGAACCTGTCCTGTTCCAACCTCCATGAAAACCTTCACAGACACCTCCTTGCTATCCTCTGCTATCTCATCGGGACAAAATGTCAACTTGCGTACTCCACATTGTGAGCAGTCCCCCATCAAGCATTTCTTTGCATGGTATTCACAATTTGGAGGCTTTGGGCACATGATGGATTCCCACATAACGGTGATGTGCTGACACACTGCTTGCTTTGCAAAACATGTTCCTCTCTCATCACCTCTGCAACAAACGGAGCAAGTGTAAAGGTGACCTTTCCCGTGGTGCCCGAACTTGTTCTGCTGCATTTGATTAAGGGCCTCTTTGAAATAGAGCATCTGCACATGAACCACACAGCAGCAAGTATTTCTGTCCTTCAACTTCCGTACAAAGTATGGCTTCAATGCCTCGAAGCATCTAAGAGACACTACCATTGTTGGGTGAGCCTTCTTGAATCTTTGGTACAGCTCAACCTATGGCACAAAAACAAAACGATTCAGAAAAAAACCAACATCATGGTACTGGTAAAATTTCACTACTGCAGTAGTGCCAAAACTGGCTTTCGACAGTTCCAAATATGGTACTATAATAGTGGACAGACATGCACCCAAGTTCAACAGTACCCAAAAGTACCAAATTTGGTACTGTAATAGTGGACAGACATGCACCCAAGTTCAACAGTACCAAAAAGTTCCAAATATGGTACCGTAGATTTGGTGTTGTCGGTAGGCTTTGGTACTCTATAGATATTATTTGGTACTCTACATATAGGCTTTGGTACTATCATAAATGTGGGGTACCCTATAAATATACTTTGGTCCTATAGTGGTAGGCTTTGGTACTCTACAGATAGGATCTGGTACTCTTCAGAGAGGATTTGGTACTCTACAGATAGTCTTTGGTGGTATCCGATGAGTTTGGTACTCTACATATAGGCTTTGGTACTATCAGAAGTGTGGGGTACCCTATAAATAGACTTTGGTCCTATAGTGGTAGGCTTTGGTACTCTATAGATAGGATCTGGTACTCTTCAAAGCGGATTTGTTACTCTACAGATAGTCTTTGGTGGTATCCGATGAGTTTGGTACTCTGTAAATAAACTTTGGTTCTCTATACATAGGCATTGGTACTGGATAAATAGGTTTTGGTACTTTGTCAAGAGGATTTGAAACTCTATAGATAGGCTTTGGCACTCGATCGCTAGGATTTGGTACTCGATATACCAGATTTGGTACTCTACAGATCTGAGTTGGTACTCGATATACCGGATTTGGTACCCTACATATGTGCTTTGGTACTTTATAGATAGCCTTTGGTACTCGATAGACAGTATTTGGTACTCTACATATAGTCTTTGGTACTATCGGAAGTGTGGGGTACCCTATAAATAGACTTTGGTCCTATTGTGATAGGCTTTGGTACTCTACATATAGAATTTGGTACTCTACAGAGAATATTTGGTACTCTACAGATAGTCTTTGGTGGTATCCGATGAGTTTGGTACTCTGTAAATAGTTTTTGGTTCTCTATACATAGGCATTGGTACTGGATAAATAGGTATTGGTACTCTATCGAGAGGGTTTGAAACTCTATGGATAGGATTTGGCACTCGATAGCTAGGATTTTGTACTCGATATACCGGATTTGGTACTCTACAGATCTGCTTTGGTACTCCATACATATGCTTTGGTACTAGATACACTGGATTTGGTACTCTACAGATGTGCTTTGGTACTCCATAGATAGCCTTTGGTACTCGATAGACATGATTTGGTGCTCTACATATAGGCTTTCGTACTATCAGAAGTGTGGGGTACCCTATAAATAGATCCTGGTCCTATAGTGATAGGATTTGGTACTCTACAGATAGGCTTTGGTGGTATCCGTTGAGTTTGGTACTCTGTAAATAGACTTTTGGTTCTCTATACATAGGCATTGGTACTGGATAATTAGGTTTTGGTACTCTATAGAGAGGGTTTTAAACTCTATGGATAGGCTTGGGCAACCTTGTACCTCATCAAAAGAGAGGAACTCTGTGTCACCTTCCATCTCATCGATAGAGAGGAGCTGTGAATCACCTTCTACCTTGTTGAAAAAGAGGTCCTGAGCATCACCTTCTATGTCATCGAAAGAAAGGTTTTGAGCATCACGAAGACAATAATCTCTTGCACTACTATCCATTTGCAGAGAGAGAGAGAGAGAGAGAGAGAGAGAGAGAGAGAACACAGCAGTTCGGTGGCTATGGAGGCGGCAAGGAAGGCGAGAGGGTTCAAAACTGAGAGAGACACACAGGGAGAGGGACGCGCGAGGGAGAGAGAGAGAGAGAGAGAGAGAGAGAGAGAGAGAGAGAGAGAGAGAGAGAGAGAGAGTGCTGGAGTGAAAGCTCCCAACCGTAACCCCACCCCCCGGCCCCGCCGTCACCCCCACCTCTTCTTAGGATTGCATGCTTCTAAAGTTAAAAAAATATCCACTTAAAAAAGAAGTTTATTTGCCCTCCCCAATTCCAAAAAAATGCCCATGGTTTTTACACACAAGAATCACCAAGCATATGTTGTGTCAAGGACACTACTTTTTGTACCACCAAACCATGATTTGACCCACAGAGAGAGAGAGAGAGAGAGGAAGAAGAAGACGCAGAGGCCGGAGGAAGGCTTGGTATGGTCTCCCCCCCTTTGCTTGCATGTACTTGCTTGTCTGCATATGCATCTCTCACTACCTCCCCCCCCCTTCACGCCACTGTCCCTCAGCACGGCAGTGTCCCTCCATACGTCGTAGGGAGCTTTGTCATACCAGCAGGGCACCGGAAAATCTTCCTGATGCTGAGCGCTACATGGCAGCCTTCAGACAGGCGACTCTGCATGAGGCTTCACACACACACACGCAATCATGCTAGCTGCGTCTGCCTGATGATGCTGAGCAAGTATTTGGCAACCTTCAGACAGGCGACTGCATGAGGCTTCACACACACACGCAATGATGCTGCAGTTGCGTCAACTTTGAAGATGGAGTGTCTTCAAGCTTGGCGCTGCACCGGCAGTCCAGCTCAGTCTCCCCCCTGCAACATGAACGGCCCTGCATTCCCGCTCTCTCTCCGTCCTACTCCCGCCATCGTGATCATCTTGCTGCAGATGCTCCCTTCTGCTCCGGCAACAGTCGCTCTCTCTCCGTCCTGCTCCCATCATGGCATTGGCGCACACGCCACTGCCTCTTCATGTTGGGCACGTCGAGCTCCGCCATTGCCTTCAAAGGCATGGGCAGGTTGCAGAGAGTCGCCACCGCAGAAGCATGCGGACGTCTCTCTCTCCCTCTCTCAGACCTGAGAGGCTGCATGCCGACGTCTCTCTTTATCTCTCTCTCTCTCTCTCTCTCTCTCTCTCTCTCTCTCTCTCTCTCTCTCTCTCTCTCTCTCTCTCTCTCTCTCTCTCTCTCTCTCTCTCTCTCTCGGACCTGAGAGGCTGCATGCTCAAGCTGCGTCTTCTTTCTTTTTTATTAGGCAATAGGCAATGTCTATGCATATGCCCTTGAGAGAGCAAAGGGGGCAAGGGAACCTACATCACTGGTCATCATCACTGACTCCATATGTGTATGTGTGTGTTTTTTTTGAGACACATGCAATATGGCAGAGAGCTCTCTCTTAAAAATCTATATTTTTGTTGTTGGCAGCAAGTGTACAAGCCAAGGAGTGGAGTCATGTTGTGGTGAGCAGTTCAATCAGTTAGTGCAGCCAGGTAAAATGTGTTGGCTTTTTTTTTTCAATTTAATTATTTAATTATTTGATTTGTTGATTATTTGAGAGAGAGAGAGATGTTTTAGTAAGTTAGGTTAATGTAATGGAAAGAAATGAAATCAATTGAAATTGAAATGTTATATTAACGTCTTTAAAAGGCCAAAATGACCTATGAGACCAAAGAGAGAGAGAGAGAGAGAGAGAGAGAGAGAGAGAGAGAGAGAGAGAGAGAGAGAGAGAGAGAGAGAGAGAGAGAGAGAGAGAGAGAGAGAGAGAGAGAGATTTGACAAGTAACCAGAAATGAATCGATATTAACATTTTCAAAAAGCTAAAAGCTCTATGAGACCAAACTGTTACATAATTGTGAAGATAGATGGAAAGAAATGAAATGAAATGAAATGTTTTACTAATGTATGAGACCAATTTGTTACAAAATTGTGAATGTTTTGACCTAAACTTAGGTAAATTAGGTTATATTAACGTCTTCAAAAGGCCAAAATCAACTATGAGTCCAAACTATTACAAAACTGTGTATCTGATACCATGTCTGGGTGCTAAAAAACTAGAAAATACTACTACTACTACTATAATCCATCCTCATTTGCACTCTAGATATCAAGAGAAGATGGCTAAGAAATGTTATATTAACATCTTTAAAAGGACAAAATGACCTATGAGACCAGAGAGAGAGAGAGAGAGAGAGAGAGAGAGAGAGAGAGAGAGAGAGAGAGAGAGAGAGAGAGAGAGAGAGAGAGAGAGAGAGCGAAAACTGTGAATCTAATACCATGTTTGGGTGCTAAAAGCTTAGGTAAATTAGGTTATATTAACGTCTTCAAAATACAAGATAGAGAGACAGAAATGAATTGATATTAACGTTTTCAAAAGGTTAAAAGTTCTATGAGACCAAACTGGTACATAATTGTGAAGATAAATCGAAAGAAATGAAATGTTCTACTAATGTATGAGACCAATTTGTTACAAAATTGTGAATGTATGTTTTGACCTAAATTTAGGTAAATTAGGTTATATTAACGTCTTCAAAATGCCAAAATCAACTATGAGTCCAAACTGTTACAAAACTGTGTATCTGATACCATGTCTGGGTGCTTAAAAACTAGAAAATACTACTACTGCTACTATAATCCATCCTCATTTGCACTCTAGCTAGATATCAAGAGAAGATGGCTCAAAAATGTTATATTAACGTCTTTAAAAGGCCAAAATGACCTATGAGACCAGAGAGAGAGAGAGAGAGAGAGAGAGAGAGAGAGAGAGAGAGAGAGAGAGAGAGAGAGAGAGCGGGAACTGTGAATCTAATACCATGTTGGGTGCTAAAAGCTTAGGTAAATTAGGTTATATTAACGTCTTCAAAAGGCCAAAATCAACTATGAGTCCAAACTGTTACAAAACTGTGTATCTGATACCATGTCTGGGTGCTAAACAAGTAGAAAATACTACTACTACTACTATAATCCATCCTCATTTGCACTCTAGATATTGAGAGAAGATCGCTCAAAAATGTTATATTATCGTCTTTAAAAGGCCAAAATGACCTATGAGACCACACACACACACACACACACACACACACACACAGAGCTAAAATTGTGAATCTAATACCATGTCTGGGTGCTAAAAGACTAGAACAAAAATACTACTGCTATTACTAGAATCCATCCTCATCCTCATTTGCACTCTATGTTTCGAGAGTATGGCTCAAATCCTCTGTTGTACTCTCTGCTATGTAGCCCCATAGCTACATAGTAGAGAAAGAAATGAAATGAAATGATCTATGAGACCAATTTGCTACAATTACAAAATTGTGAATGTTTTGACCTGAACTTAGGTAAATTAGGTCAAAAGGCCAAAATAAGCTATGAGACCAAACTGTTAGAAAAAATGAAAAGATAGAGAGAAAGAAATGAAATGTTCTACTAATCTTCACAATTAGGTCAAAATTAGGTCAAAAGGCCAAGATAACCTATGAGACCAAATTGTTACGAAACTGTGAATCTGATACCATCTCTGGGTGTTAAAAGCGAGAAATAAAATGAAATGAAATGTTATATTAATGTCTTCAAAAGGCCAAAATGACATATGAGACCAGAGGGTTACAATGTGTTGAATCTGATACAAAGTCAGAGTAACAAAATGAAATGACAAAATGATAAAATGGTAAGATAAAAGTACTATGGGATCCTAAACTGGTAGGCGTTGTCAGGAGTTTTTTGGAGCAAGGGATTGCGCATATGTACATATACATGCATGGTGCATCAAATAAAGAATTGCCCATTTTTCAGAGCCAGGTGGTTACGTGGGGCCCACATGTGTACAGGTAGGACAGGGTGTACATAGTGCATCGATTTTCACTATTACCAGTATCATTGTGTTTTTTCTAAAATAAGGAGGAGTTGGCAGCGCGTAAAACTTCTCGAGGAATCTATCCGCGGGCCGACGACATGAGGTAAGCAGGTGCGTCAGATGGCATCTAGTGGCGTCAGGAGGGCGAACGGGGTCAATATTTAAACGCGGATGAGGACGGACACAACGTGGGTGTTTTCTCGTGAGAGTTATGCAGAAAGGTCATCATTAGGACCACTTTTTGGGGCCACTTCACGTGGTTGCGAGATGCATTATTGAAAAGAAATGAGTGCCTGGTGTGCAGATGATGCAAAAGGGTGACAACTATGCACTGCGAGGTCAATTTTTGGCCTGTTCGGGGTCCGTTTGAGGTCATCTAAAAGGCCAAGGGTGCCCAACTAATAAAGCTAAGTGTGGAAACTGAAAAAATAGAGAGAAGACCAGAAAAAACGTGGAGAAGAGAGGAGGAACAGCCGCAGCTGTGTTTTTGCTCATTTTGGAGCCTGTTTTGGCCGTAAACTGCTCATCCGAGGTCGGATTTGAGCACTTTGACATTGTAGACTGGGGTTTTGGGCCGTTCCGGACGCGATGGCGCTGTCCATTTTTCCAAATTACTCCCTCTTTTTCTGCTGTTTTGGTTGTGTAAGTTTCTCCTATGAGCGAAGTTTCTGCTCCAGTTTGTGATTGTATCTGGTATCTTTTACCCATATTGTGTGAGCTGTTTGCCCCATTGGTGTTGGCCCAAGCTCATTTGTATCTAAACATCAGAAATTCTCCTCTTTTGAGATGAGTTTTTTTGGGTGTGTGTGTGTGTGTCTGTGTGGAGTGGGCAAGTGGATAGTCTCTCTCCTCTCACTCAAGAGGTGTGTTCCCTGTCTCGGCCAGGTGTGTTGTGTAAGCCGAGTGGTGCCCCATAGTGTGTGTGTGTATCTTCCCAAGAGTGTGTGTCGGGTCATTATAGAGGCGCTGTGTGTGTTTTCATCCCGCTCACATTCTTTTGGCGCCCCCACGGAGGATCTTCTTCGAGTACCTTCTGCTTCGAGCTCCAAGCTTCGAGATTCGGGATTACGGGTTGCAGGGTGCATATTACAGGTTACAAGTTACAGGTTACAGGTATAGGTGATTCACACAGGTACAGGTAGCTGGAGTTCAGTGATACATTGGCAAGTGGGTGTCACTTGCAGTTGTTGTGGGTATGCATCACTTGGCGCCTGTTTGAGCGCATTTTTTGTTGGATTGTACGTTACTTGTGAAAACTGCCATGGTACGCCTTTGTGGAGCCATATATGGTTTTATTTGGCAGCCCCAGCCATTTCTGAGACTTGGTCTGGAAGATAGTCATTTTTGAGACTTGACTATACGCGATTTGCATTAGCCTTCGTGTGAGGGTCGATAGCGTGAGGTTTTATTGAGCTGGGGGATTCTCAAATGTGGAGATCCTTTCGGTGATACAAGTAGCTGGAGCACCCTGTTCGTGACCTCGCCATAGGCTATGTATTAGTGAGTCCTACTTGATGCTCGGGTTCTATTGTTGACAGTTTATGCATACATAGACAGTCTATATTTTGGGTTCCTACTGCTCTACTTCTAAGGAAACTCTGTCAAAATTTTCCCAAGTTATGATAGCTGGTTTTTTGGTATTTTGAGCCATTTATGCTGTTATGCTGCTGAAATTTTGGCAAAATCAGAGGATAAGTCAGGTGTGCCTTCTTGGGAGCTTCATGGTTCACTTTAATGGATGATCAAAATGGCCCTCAATTCACTCCTTTTCATTTAGCTCAGAGAATCCAGATCAATGTTCATGTGTCCAGGAAGATTTTTTTCCAGCAGTGCATAGTCTTTATGTTCGGGCCAAGAAGATTAAGAGAGATCCTGGAATGTCCTTTGCCTGTTGTAATTCCGATGATCAACTATGAAAACTCATTTGATGTGCATGTGTTTGTCCTTATCTAAAGCTGAGCTCCATTGAAGTTTCTGGGGATTGGGTAGTGAAAAGTTTTGGGTTCTTGCACGTGTGTTCGAAGGGGTTCTCAAAGCATCATAATTTGGGTAGCCATGGCTTTCTCTTATCCGGAGTTTCATGGAAGAAGTGATGAAGATGTGGAAGAATTTTTGGAAAAGATGGAGGTTGCTTGCATTAGCAACCAGATTCATGACCCTGCGCAGATGTTACGCCTTCTCCAAATTTGTTTGAAGAGTGATGCACGAGTTTGGTCTAAAGCATTTGAAGAGGAGTTGCGTGTGGCTGATCTACCTGTAAGGTTGAGTTGGGACAATCTACGACATGGGTTGGAAGTGGAGTTTGTGAAGATAGAAGATCCTGACAAAGTGTGGCAAGAAGTACAGGCTTTGGTGCAAAAGGAAGGTGAGCCAGTAGATGCGTACATACGTAAGTTTTCATTGGCATGGGAGCGAATGTGCAAGGCCTTAGCACCACAGGTACCCCCACCTGACATGATGAAGAAGGATAGGTTCTTAGCTGGTCTTTGGGAGAATATACGTTGGAGAGTGGAGCTAAAGAAGCCTAGGACATATGAAGATGCACTAGAGGTAGCAAGGAACAAAGAGTGGAAGCTGAGGAAAATGAGCCAGTTAGGGGTGGATTCTTTGCCCATGAGGTCTGAATTTCAGCCTATAGAGTCTTTACAAGGTCGCATGTTAGGGGTTCATCACGAACTAGTGGTTCCTGTTACTACTCAGGTTATGCCAGCAATGGTCACTACAGCAGTGCAAGATGATGGGCTAAGGCAGGACATGAGGTAAATGGTAGATTTGATGAAGAATCTCAGCCTAAACATGCTAGGTCAAGTGGGAAATAATCGAGGTCGAGGGAGGTTTGCAAATCAGCCAGGAGGTGAAGAAAGGCCTAGGAATGGTGTTGGACAAAGCAATGGTAGGTTTTGGAGGCAGACGCCCACATGTTATAATTGTGGAGAGTTGGGTCACATCAGCCCGCAATGTGATAAGCCACCAAGGATGGGGGGAGACATGTATCCATTGCCAAGACAGGTGCTAACTAGGTCAAATGATTATGGCATCGAAATTAAGTGAGACGAAGGAACCAGTGGACTGACCCTGGAGGAAAAGGGAAAGACAAAAGTGCTAAGTGTAGTCACCTTGGAGAAGGCATCAAAGCTAGAGGATACATTAGTGATGCCTATTGGGAAGAGGACCACAGAGGATAAGGAAGGAAGAAGTGCCCCAGGTCCTAGTAAGAAGAAAGGAAAGAGCCATGAAGGCGAGGATGTCAAGGCCAAGAGGAAAAGGAGATCTCGTCGAAAGTTTCATGTTTCAGATATTCCACTAGGGGATGGGCAATTAAGCTATGACTTGAAGGAGGATCTGACGAGCAGGAAGTCAGATGTTACTTTTGGGCAGCTTATAGAGATGGTGCCTAAGCTAAAGCGACAGTGGAAGAGGATGGTTAACCCAATGGAGAAAGAGCCAGAGAGAGGTTCAATAAAGGTGTTGGCAATGGATGAGCTACCAGACATTTGTCCAATAGTAGATGTGTGGCATAAAAGGAAAAATTTGGGACAAGGTTATGTGGATGACGGAGCCCAAATATGCGTCATAACACACTCATGCGTTGAGAAGATGGGTCTCACAGTGGCTGGGGTGTCAGGGTTTCGGATCAGATTGGCAAACCATCAAAAAGTAAAATGCTTGGGTGTTGTAAAGAGCTTAGAAGTGGAGGCATATGATGCAAAGGAAGTGGTTGATTTTCATGTGATGCCAGTAGGGTTGGGAGCATATCCTATTATACTGGGCAGACCATGGTTACGTGCAGTGGGAGCTGTTCAAGATTGGCGACATGGTACGATTAGCCTCTATGGAAAGACAGGTTCCAAGAAGCTTTATAATATGGACACAAGGAAACGATTAGAGGAGCTTTATGAAGATGAGGATGAGTCTAGTGATGAAGACTCTTTCACGGTGACAGATGAGGACAGTGATAGCACTACCAGCAGTGATGAGGATGCTGATGTTGCATTTCTTTTGATGGACAAAGAAATCCAGGAGTTTGGTTTAGTTGCATTTGCGAATGAGGTTGAAGATGAAAGTGAAGGGCCTTATGAAGTGATTGAAGGGCTGATGCAAACCAAGGTTGAGTTGTCAAAGAAGCAGGAATTGATGACACAAATGATCAGTGGAGACCTCTCAGCTATGGAGAAGGATATATATTTGCACATGGTGGCTAGTTTTCCTGATTTGTTCATTACTTCATATGAAGAGATCAGAGGGTTCAAGGGCAAAGAGATGCATATAGAGCTGAAAGAAGGTGCTAAGCCAGTGCGGCAAAGGATAAGAAGGATGGGTCAAGATCGAATGGAAGCCTTGCGATAAGAGGTGGACAAGTTATTGAAGGCAGGGTTCATAGTCCCTGTGGAGACCACAGAATGGGTGAGTCCAGTTGTAGTCAGTCCAAAGAAGGATGGGAAGTGGAGAATTTGTGTAGATTTTAAACCCTTAAACGCAGCCACTAAGAAGAACCCATATCCTCTTCCATTCATTGATCAGATCTTGGATTCAGTGGCAGGTTATGAGAGGTACAATGTGTGTGATGGTTTTTCAGGCTATTTTCAATTGAAGATTGCTCTTAAAGACCGCACAAAGACAACTTTTATTACGCCATGGGGCTGCTATTGCTACACAGTATTGCCATTTGGGTTGTCAAATGGACATTCCTTCTATCAAGAGAGAGTAAATTGGGTGTTGGAACCATTCATTGGTAGTTGTGTTAAAGCTTTTATGGATGACTTCTGTGTTTATAGCAGTAGGGCTGAACACCATGAGAAGCTGCAGATGGTATTGGCTCGATATGATGAATGTGGAGGACAACTAAATCCAAAGAAATGTATCTAGCACAGCCAAGGGTGAAGTTATTGGGCCACATGGTGTCAGAAAATGGCATTGAGGCTGATCCAGACAAGGTTAAGTCTATTATTCTTCTTCCATCACCTACGAGTACGAAGTAATTGGCAACCTTTATACACAAAGTGAAGTACATGGCAAGGTTTATTCCATTGTCTTCTCAGATTCTTTATCCATTACAACAAGTGGAAAAGCATGATCCATTGCAATGGGATGAAAACTGTGAAGAAGTGTTTCAAGAGGTGAAAGAGGTGTTAGGGGGGTTGTCAGCCATGCAGGCTCCTGATTGGGAGCAAGTGTTTTATGTAAATCCATCAGTAGGGGAGGATTCCATTGGAGCCATGCTATTGCAAAAGGGGAAGGGCGGCCATTATATGAGGCCAGTGTATTGTGCAAGCCGTGTGAAGCTGGTAGCAGAGAGAAAATTCTCGGAAGTAGAGCTAGTGATGGCCAGTGTAATATTTGCTTGTCGACGATTTCGTCATTACTTGCTACCACGGCCTTTTGTTTTCTTGACGAGTTATGCCTTTTTGCCACAGTTAATTAATGGTACTAACATGTCAAATGTGGTGAAGAAATGGGTAATTGAGCTGCAAGAATTTGAGTTCTCTTTTCTAGTGGAAGATAGTACAAGGGCTACCCTAGCTGATTTGTTGACCTACAAGGAGAATCCCCTTATTGTTAAGGAAGAGGTGGTGAGAAAGGTAGTTGAAGAAGTGCCACAGATCAACAATGCACATGTGTTGTTCTTTGATGGTTCATATAGAAAGAGCCATGATGCAGCTTCAGGGGGTATAGCACTTTATGATCCAGAGGGGAAGCTAGTATGTAAGAGAGGGTTCAAATTGGATGCTCATAATAACAATGAGGCTGAATATGCTACTCTGGAAGCCGGATTACACATTTGTTTGAAGCATGGGGCTCGAAGGTTGAGCATAAAAGGTGATGCCTTGTTAGTGGTGAAGCAAGTGCTGGGTGTGTGGAAGAGCAAGAACACCTCATTGAAGGAAATGTGCTTCAGAATTAAAGGCCTGTTAAAAAAGTTTGAAGCATGGAGCATCAGACACATTGAACGTGCTCTAAATGGAGAGGCACATGAAGCAGCTCAAAGCATGATTGGGGAGCTATTTGTGTTGAGGACCACTTTACCTCTTTATCATGGCCGGGAAAGTTTGGCTCAAGAGGCGGAGTTTTTGCTAACAGGAATCATTCCAAAGGAGATTCAAAAGTCTAAGAAGTATGGCTTTGTGCGTAGAGCATACAGGTACAAATTGATTGGTGATTTCTTATACATGAAAGGGTCTGATCTCGTGTTGAGACGTGTACCTTGGCGGGAGGAGCTTTACAGAGTGTTGGAAGAGAATCATGAAGGCGCATGTGGTGGCCATTTTGCTCTAAAGATCACCTTGCATAAGATTTTGCAAGAGGGGTATGTATGGCCTAGTTTGCACAAGGATGTTCACCATTGGTGTAGGCCTTGCAATAGGTGTCAAGCATTTGGGAAGAGAGTGTTGAAGCCAGAGCTACGAAAAACCATTATGGAGTTTGATGTGTTTGAAAAGTGGGGGATTGATGCAATAGGCCCGTTACCTATCACAAGCAGGGGCAAAAGCTATATTTTGACGGCAGTGGACTATCTTTCTAGATGGGCAGAGGCTATAGCAGTAAAACAAATCACTGCAAAGGATGTGGCAAAATTTGTGTATGATGAAATATGTTGCAAGTTTGGGGTGCCACTGGAGCTACTTTCAGATAAGGGGCCTGGCTTTAGAGCTAAACTGCTAGATTTTTTATGTGCAAAGATGAAGATTAGGCACCAGCATACCACTCCTTATTACCCACAGTGTAATGGCTTAAATGAAAGATTCAATGGTGAGTTGGTACAGATTCTTTCAAAAGTGACAGAGCACCAAGGAAAGAATTGGGATTTGGAATTGCCTAGTGCATTATGGGCTTATCGTACTTCGGTGAAGACAGGTACAGGGTTTACTCCATTTCATTTGGTGTATGGAAAGGAAGCACTATTGCCTGTGGAGGTAGAGTTGCCTGCGGTCAAGATGTTAGAGAAGTTGCTTGGGCCACCTAGTGATGCATTCAAAGAGAGGCTCTTGCAGTTACAAGAGGTCCAGTTGGATAGGATAAGCGCATTGGAGCATTATGGGCAGATGCAGGATAAGGCTTTGGCAAAGATAAATGAAAAGGTCAAAAGTAAGGGTATCAAGAAACATGACTTGGTTTTGCGCTACAACAGTAAGCTGGACAACACCTTCCAAAAGAAGTTTCAAATTAAGTGGGAAGACCCTTTCAAGGTAGTGGAGTGTTTTCCAAATGGCACATATCAGTTGGCTAACCTGGATGGTTTTCTACATAAGTCAAGGGTAAATGGATTGCGTCTTAAATTGTATCATGCTAGATTGATGATGGTGGAGCAAGATGATCTGTCTGTGGATCAAGCAGTGTTGATGAGGGATGAGGAGACATGTGATGCGGCAAGTCTCATATCTCTCTTTGCTACTGCTGATCATGAATGATCTAGCAGGCTAGGGGATGGGCAAATTATGTCAGGAGTTTTTTGGAGCAAGGGATTGCGCATATGTACACATATATGCATGGTGCATCAAATAAAGAATTGCCCATTTTTCAGAGCCAGGTGGTTACGTGGGGCCCACATGTGTACAGGTAGGACAGGGTGTACATAGTGCATCGATTTTCACTATTACCAGTACCATTGTGTTTTTTCTACAATAAGGAGGAGTTGGCAGCGCGTAAAACTTCTCGAGGAAGCTATCCGCGGGCCGACGACATGAGGTAAGCAGGTGCGTCAGATGGCATCTAGTGGTGTCAGGAGGGCGAACGGGGTCAATATTTGCACGCGGATGAGGACGGACACAACATGGGTGTTTTCTCGTGAGAGTTATGCAGAAATGTCATCATTAGGACCACTTTTTGGGGCCACTTCACGTGGTTGCGAGACGCATTATTGAAAAGAAATGAGTGCCAGGTGTGCGGATGATGCAAAAAGGTGACAACTATGCACTGCGAGGTCAGTTTTTGGCCTGTTCGGGGTCCGTTTGAGGTCATCTAAAAGGCCAAGGGTGCCCAACTAATAAAGCTAAGTGTGGGAACTGAAAAAATAGAGAGAAGACCAGAAAAAACGTGGAGAAGAGAGGAGGAACAGCCGCAGCCGTGTTTTTGCTCATTTTGGAGCCTGTTTTGGCCGTAAACTGCTCATCCGAGGTCGGATTTGAGCACTTTGACATTGTAGACTGGGGTTTTGGGCCGTTCCGGACGCGATGGCGCTGTCCATTTTGCCAAATTCCTCCCTCTTTTTCTGCTATTTTGGCTGTGTAAGTTTCTCCTATAAGCGAAGTTTCTGCTCCAGTTTGTGATTGTATCTGGTATCTTTTACCCATATTGTGTGAGCTGTTTGCCCCATTGGTGTTGGCCCAAGATCATTTGTATCTAAACATCAAAAATTATCCTCTTTTGAGCTGAGTTTTTTGGGTGTGTGTGTGTGTGTGTGTCTGTGTGGAGTGGGCAAGTGGATAGTCTCTCTCCTCTCACTCCAGAGGTGTGTTCCCTGTCTCGGCCAGGTGTGTTGTGTAAGCCGAGTGGTGCCCCATAGTGTGTGTGTGTGTGTGTGTGTGTGTGTGTGTGTGTGTATATCTTCCCAAGAGTGTGTGTCGGGTCGTTATAGAGGCGTTGTGTGTGTTTTCATCCCGCTCACAGCGTGAACTAAGCACACATAGAGAGAGAGAGAGAGAGAGAGAGAGAGAGAGAGAGAGAGAGAGAGAGAGAGAGAGAGAGAGAGAGAGAGACAAAGAGTTGAAAATGAACTGAGTTTGAAGGGTACTCACACACATACACGTGTGCATGCTACACAACCACACACAAACAAAGAGAGAGAGAGAGAGAGAGAGAGAGAGAGAGAGAGAGAGAGAGGGAGAGGGAGAAAACACACACAAACACACTTAGAGAGACAAAGAGTTGAAAATGAACTGAGTTTGAAGGGTACTTACACACATACAAACAAAGAGAGAGAGAGAGAGAGAGAGAGAGAGAGAGAGAGAGAGAGAGAGAAAGAGAGAGAGAACACACACAAACACACATAGAGAGACAAAAAGTTGAAAATGCCAAATAACTACACACAAATGAAGAGAGAGAGAGAGAGAGAGAGAGAGAGAGAGAGAGAGAGAGAGAGAGAGAGAGAGAGAGAGAGAGAGAGAAAAAAAAGACCAAAGTGAATAAAATTAAAGATAAGCGAGAGAGAGGGAGGGAGGGAGGGAGGGAGATAGGGAGAGGTAAATGTGAGTAACAATTCCATCCAAAGATGTAGATTTTAATGTCATAGAGAGGGTTTCCAAAGATCTCGGGCTTGACGTAAATGCCTAGAGCAATTCCAATAGACCTTAGAGATTCTTGCATAGTCTTGAAAATCAAGGCATGATACTCGAAAGGCAATCCCAAGAGGGCCTTCATACTGAACTAAGATGGTATCTTTGTCTTCATCCTAATAAAAAAGAGTTTTTTTGGGTCCTGTCTATGGAAGTATTAAAGGATCTATCTAATGATAGGCCCTCCAAATCTAGCCATGCTATTCCAATGATAGTCAACATAACCACTTTGTCACTCTCATACGAATAGTTTCAAAAGATCGTGCTGAGTTTGGTAATTGTGATGTGAGATTATCCATAGTTTGATCACCAAAAGGTGACCACATGGATAGAAGATCACATGAAACCATTATAGATTTCATAAAGGGTTGGATAGAGAGAATAACACGTGTGATTGAAAGATCCAGTATTGCGACCGAACCCTATAAATTTTAGATATAGAGTGAAAGTGTGTGTGTGTGTGTGTGTGTGTGAGAGAGAGAGAGAGAGAGAGAGAGAGAGAGAGAGAGAGAGAGAGAGAGAGAGAGAGAGAGAGAGAGAAAGAGAGGGAGATGGAAAGGTAGAGAGAGGGATAGGAAACAGACCTAGAAACAGACTTATTTAAAGAGACATATTGTAAAGTCAATTTTTGTGGATGAAGTCCTAGAGAAACTACACTTACAATGTCTCTCTCTTTTTTCTTAGGAACTTTATGGCACCTAGCGTATCTGCTAAATGTTTTGGTCATGGATTGGAAGCGATGGAGATAGTAATGAATCATATAATGATTCACTACTCTCTGGAAAACAAAGCTGACTTCTTTCAAAGCATTGTTCAAGGTTTCTCTCCGGGTGTTACTATAGAACAAGTTTGGAGAACCTACGACCGCACTTCCATGACTCGAGATGAAACACCCTTTCACCAAGTGTTTGTCAGAATCCAGAATGATCCCAGTCAATGGTTTCACAACCTACGCCTTTTGTAGATTTGAGTAAGGATGGGATACTCAGATGCCCTCTACCTTGATTCTGAGTTAGGTTGTTGTTCTATATCTGAAGCTTATAGCAAAATTAATGCGCTAAAGAGCATTGTAGGACCTGATAAGATAGAGAATCATAAGGAGCCTATTTTCAAGCGTCCCAGTGCTAAACGCTCTTTTCCAATTTTCAAATGTAGATGGGTTTGATTATGCATTGAGCAAAACTTTTATCTACTGAACAAAAGTGATTCATGAGCATTTTGGTTTTTTTTCCACTTCTCATGCAATCCTTTGTTGTTTTTCACATCTAGATAGAGATGATGTATTTTTTTAATTCTAAAATAGCAGGCACTTAAAAAGTGAATATTCTACGAGGGTTACTTTTTAATTTACAAGCATTCAAACCTTCTCTTTGGTTGTCACATTTCTCTTTGCAACCACTTTAGGTTTTTCTGTACAGTAAAATGGAGATTAGTTGTGCCATTCCATTGGCTATTGCAACCAACGGCTTGATATCTTATGGGATAGTTGTAAGTGCATCAGCGAGTGAAGAGGAGATACCTTCATCTCTTCCTACTATTCGCAATGTGCGTGCAGCAAAGAGAGCAGCTCGAAATGTCGGGAGGAATAGTGCATCTGCTAATGAACGGGAGATACTTTCATCTCTTCGTATACGAAACGTGCGTGCGAAAAAGAGAGCAGCTCAAAATGTCAAGTGGAATTCGAAGAAGCAAATTATTGAAACCTTGCTAGAGATGAAAGCCTCCTGCAATAGGATGGAGACAATGCAAACCAATGTCTCGGATGTGGTTGAAACTTTAAGCTCTGCATTGGAGATTGAAAGTGGGATACTATGGAAATTGTGAGAAGAGACAAAAGCATCAAACTTGCAGAGACTAGAGAGTGAGGCATACATGAGAGAGAAACTTTCCAAAGTTGAGGATTCTCAAAAGATGATATTGGCATTTATTGAGAATCTTTGAAAAGAGGCTTTGCGGAGTCAACGTGAATCAAAAGGACGAATGCAAGACAATAATCTACGAAAAATTGTGCCAGGATTGAGAAGTATTGTCAACAAGCTCGGTGCTTTGACAAAGGTTCAAGGTTTAAGACTTTCAGATATCTAAGCTACTTCAAATAAATTAAGTGCTTTGGCTAGATTAGTTCGACCAAAGCAGCGTCAAGTTTCTCAATGACCTAATCCTACTAATCCTACTAATGGTAGAAGTATGTAATGTTTTGATGTATCTTCATCAAACTGTTCTTTTTAATTGAGTCAAGCCATTGTGTCAAATGTATTTAGGTTAGAGGATATAATTAGATGTTCCTTTTTATATCGATTTTCTATTATGCATAAGAATGTCCTTTTAGTAGAGTATATTATAATATGAGATCTATTTGCACTTGATTTCATAGATGGTATCTGGACCACGCATATTATCACCTGTTTATGCATGACGTAGTCGACTGTGTGATGATTCGCGAAAGGCGAGCCACCAAATAGCACAAGAGAGAACAAGGCATGCACTACAAACTACTATTGGAACTTTATTGGAGTGCAATGAAAGGCAGAGCATACATGATGTACATGAAGGAAACTCTGAAGCCATGAATGTTGGGACAACAATGAACATAGTAGAGGGAAACTATTATAAAGTAAAAAATCATTGTTTATCCATCCGCTTTGAATATCCAATGTCTCTCCTTTTAAATCACAAGTCTATGGCACCAGTTCTATCCAAAAAGTGTGTGTTGCACAACTTAGGAAGCTTAGATTTTGTTTGCTCCAAATGTGGAGCAAAGGCATGGAAGGATGAAGGAAAGACTATCCAAATATTTGTGGGTAAATATTGTTTCTCTGATGGAAGATTTCGATTACTTCCTTTGAATGAGCCACCAAATGAATTGAAAGATTTGATGAGCTCAACCACAACAAGAAGTAGACAGTTCTTACAAAACATTCGGGGATACAATAATGCATTGGCATTTGTGTCTCTTGGTGCCCATATCGATGAGACTATTAATTATGGTGGGAGGGGTGTATACACTTTTAAGGTTCATGGCTCTGTCTATCATAGCATTGGTTCTTTAGCGCCTACTGAAGGACAAAATGAAGTTCCACGCTTTGCACAATTATATTTTTTTGATACCGAACATGAGTTGACCAACAGATTGCATCATGTTTCAAATTTAGATCGTAGTATTCTAGAGTGTCTACAATTGATGATGCATAGAGTAAATCCCTATGCAAATGCTCTACGATCTGCTGCTTCTTTGTCTAGAGAGGCTATTGTACCCAATATGAGTATGGTTATTGCGGAGCATCGTTGTGATGGTTGGCAATATCTTGCTCCAAGGGGTTCGGAGGTTGCTGCAATTATGCCAGGACAAGGGGATGATAGAAATATTGGGTATCGCGACATTGTACTGAATTTTCGACATGGGGGCTTTAAAAGAATCTCTAGTATGCATCGAGCTTACATGTCCTTATTGTATGTTTTATTATTTCCAAGTGGAGAGGATGGGTGGCATCTTTATTTACAGACTATAGATGGAAAAAGAGTCAAAAGCAATATTATGCCTTTCGCTTACAAATAAGAGATGATACCGTGGAGTGTTCTCTTCGAGGGGGTAGGCTATTACAACAGTATGTCATGGATGTTTATAGTACTCTAGAGGAGTCATGGATTTTGTGGATGCGAAATAACCAAAAAACACTTCGTGGTGAAGTGTACCAAGGAGGACATGGTTGAGGCTAGAGATGGCTGAAGGTCAAAATGTTGGCCGTAGAATTGTTTTGCCTTCATCTTTTGTTGGAGGTCCAAGATATATGTGCCAACTATTTCAAGATGCAATGGCAATTGTTCGTAGTAGGGGTCAACCGGATCTCTTCATTACATTCACATGTAATCCACGATGGAAGGAAATAGATGATGCATTACTACCTGGACAAAGTGCTGTTGATCGTCCTGATCTGACTATACGAGTGTTTTATCAGAAGTTCCAAGATATGATGCATTTACTTATCAAGCAAGCTGTGTTTGGGGAGGTGATTAGACATGTTTCAGTGATTGAGTTTCAGAAGAGAGGTCTTCCTCATGCTCATATATTGTTGATACTTGCATCCGAATATAAACCCATAGATACATTACACTATGACAAGTTGGTTTGTGCAAAGCTCCCTGACAAGAATGTGTTTCTAGAATTATTTGATGTAGTGAGTCGTTGTAATGTTCATGGGCCATGTGGTCCTTTGAACCCAAGTTCTCCATGTATGGTTGATGGAAAGTGTAGATTTAAGTTTCCACGAACATTTTCTACGTCTACAAATGTAAATGAAAGTGGATATCCTGTGTACATGAGACGAGATGATGGAAGGTTTGTTCCGTCTAAAAATTACAATTTAGATAATCGTTGGGTTGTACCTTATAGCCCCCTCTTATCACTAAGATACCAAGCCCATATTAATGTGGAGATCTGCTCAACTGTCACTGCCGTGAAATATCTTTATAAGTATGTCTACAAGGGACATGATCGAGCCACTATTGTTCTTCAAGATTGTGAAGGATCTACTGATGAGATCAAAAGTTATCTCAATGCACGTTATGTTTCTTCATCTAAGGCTATGTGGAGAATATTTGGCTTCGACATGCAAAGTGAAAGGCCAGCTATTCAACGATTGCAAGTACACCTTCCATTTCAGAATATGGTTACATTTCAAGATGGTGATGATGTATCACATTTGCTAGATAATGAGCAAAATAAAAAAACTACCTTGACAGAATGGTTTGTTGCAAATCAAAACTATCCAGAAGCAAATAGCTTCACATATACTGACTTTCCAAATGGTTGGGTATGGAATAAAAGTCGAAAGACATGGTCTCCACGACAACAAGGTGTTTCTATTGGGAGAATGTATAATATTGTCCCCACTGCTGGTGAGGTTTATTACCTACGAATGCTTCTCAATATTTGCAAGGGATGTAAGTCTTTTGAAGACTTGCGGATGTATGATGGTCACATTTATGATACATACAAGGAGGCATGTATAGCTAGAGGATTATTGCAAGATGATGAAGAATGGTCACTTTGCCTCCAAGAGGCATCTTTTTTTCAAAATGGAATGCAATTGAGACAACTGTTTGCAATCATATTAGTCTTTTGTGAGACACTTCATCCGGCAACTCTTTAGGACAGGTTTTGTACCGAATTTTGTGAGGACTATGTTTATGCCCTAAGGATGCGTATTTCAGATGCAAGCGTGCGATTTGATGTGGAAAAAAATCAAACTTTACTTCATATAGAATTCTTTTTGCAACAACATGGCAAGAGGCTTTGCGATTATATGTTGCCTGCAATAGACTCAACAATGGTATCCTTAAGTGAAAATGGTGTTATGGCTGAAGAAACAATGTTCAACGTTGATGAACAGTGTAGTATAGCAGATTGTATGGAGACTTCCTTAAATGAGGATCAACGAGATGCTTACCACCAAGTGCTACAAGCTGTTAACACACATTCAGGGAAGGTATTTTTCCTAGATGGTCCTGGTGGTTCAGGAAAAACTTACTTATATAATGCACTTCTTTCACGAGTGCAAGGAAGTTGTAGAGTTGCTCTTGCATGTGCATCCTCGGGTATTACATCTTTGCTTTTGAGTAATGGAAGAACTGCTCATTCTAGGTTTAAGATACCTTTGGAGCTTCACTCTGAAGCAACTTGCAATATAAAGGTAAATAGTCAACTTGCAGAACTTCTAAGGAATACATGGGATGAAGCTATATGGGATGAAGCTCCCATGACACATCGCTATGCATTTGAAGCAGTGGACAGAACTTTAAGAGATATTATGCAGCGAGATACTTTGTTTGGTGGAAAAGTCATTTTGCTTGGAGGTGACTTTTGACAAATACTACCTGTTGTACCAAAAGGTAGTCATACAAACATTGTAAATGCTTTGTTGTGTCATTCTCACATATGGAAATATACGAAGATATTGAGGCTTACTAGAAATATGTGTATACTTGATTGCGGTTCAAATTCACTTCAACAAAGTTTTTCCCGTTGGGTGCTTGATATTGGCAATGGGGTTATGGATGATGGAGGAGATTTAGACAAATTCAAAATACCTTCACACATGATGCTTCCAGGAAATAGTTTGGCAGATCTTTTAAAGATTTATATATGGAGATTTGTGTCATGTGCAAGATCATGCAACTTTTTTCAGAGATCGAGCAATACTTGCTCCGCGGAATAAAGAGGTGGACTTAATTAATGACTATGCATTGCAAAGAATGCATGGAGATTGCAAAGAGTATCTGAGTGCAGATTCAATTTGTATGTCAGAGAAAAACACACATTTGTACACAATTGAATATCTTAATAGCCTTACTCTTGGTGGTGGTTTTCCACTTCATGCTTTAGTCTTGAAAGAAAATGCTCCTATCATGTTGCTGCGAAACTTGGATCCAAGACGTGGATTATGCAAGGGAACCAGATTGATATGCAAGCAATTTCATCATAGGGTAATTGAGGCAGAGATAGTTACAGGATCAAATATTGGAGAGAGAGTTTTTCTTCCAAGGATTGACTTTATTATTGGAAACCAACAGGGTCTTCCATTTCAAATGAAGCGTCGTCAGTTTCCAATCAGGCTTGCTTTTGGGATGACTATCAACAAAGCACAAGGACAAACACTTGGAATTCTTGGTCTATATCTTGCATCATCGATCTTCTCTCATGGACAGTTGTATGTTGCAATGTCACGTGTACGAAGTGTAGCTTCGATGAGGATTGTTGTCAATACTGAAAACACTCAAGCGGAGTGTTATTACACTCCAAACATTGTATTCAAGGATGTATTACAACTAGCAAGCTCATAACAATAAGTTCAAATTGACATTGTGGCTCTCACTTAAAGTCAGACACACTTGATGCTAAACTTTATTCATATCTCTTAGATCAAAGTATTGCCCACAGATAGATCCTCGACGCAGTGCCTCCTATGTAGTGGGTCACATCACTGAATTCATTCGAGGTATTTATCTTCTTTTTTAAATTAGTTTATTACCTTGACCTATTATTTTCTTGAGAAGATTGGCTTATACATTGACTTACTCTGTTGAAGATCCACCGCAATGGAGGGGAAGAGTTCTTGCTATGTTTTTGGTGATCTTATTTGATCAAACTCATATTATACTGTAAGTGTTTTTATATATGGTATATTTGTAGTTTTAAGATTTTATTGCTCTACATAATTCATGGATGCCTTTGCAGAGATCACTCTTATCGAGGTTTTATCATTGTAGGCGTTTATGAAATGCTATACTTAGGAAGAGATATGTCCATGGAAGTTCTTGGATATTATCATGGTGCCTTTTCTTCGAACCACGAGCATCGTCAAATTCAAGTTAATATCTGGTTTGTGAGTGACGAGAGGCCAATCATTGCACAACAGGTGGGGATTGCTGGAGACCACACTACACCATATCGGTTGAGGATATTTACTCAAGTTGAAACACCACCCCGTATCTTGCAAAACATATACAACATAGGTCCTTGGACTTATAGAATCCCTAATGTGGTCTCTCGAAGGCTACACTTTGAATAACTGTTTTGTATTGTCTCTTTGTGAAGTTGTGATTCTAACGAGTGCTTGATCATTAAGATCGGATGTCGTTTGAGATACTTACGACCAAATATAGCTCGTAGCAGGCGCGCTCGCGATGTGGTCCTCCGCTTGCATTGCTTGCGTCGACGCGGAGAGCTCCTCAATGCTAACACGCTCCTACTCTCATATCTGCAATGTGATTAGTGTGCGCGACGGTGTGTGTGCGTGAAGCTTACTATTGTGTACTGTAGAACCCACGACTGTATATTAATTGAGATAACGTGTTTTTTACAAAGCCTTAGGTTTCAGCTTATATACCAAGCCTTCAAACCTAATGTCCGACCAAATGATCTCAATTGTCCCTAGGCTTCTACAGAGCTTAATTACAAGAAAGTGAGTTGGCTTTACTCATTATACAACATCTGCGACCAAAATACAAGTGCCGATTTAAAATATGAGGTTCCCGTAAACATTACAAAAGTGGCCGTAATGGCTCAAAATAATAATAACGGGATATTCGATGACGTCCATGAACTCATATCTTCATGTTGCAGCATCCATCTTCATCTTCATTACTTCATCACCATCTTCATGAGGAATCTTTGAGGAATCTTAATGGAATCTTTATGGAAACGTTGTTGAAAGGGCGCCCTTTCAACAGATGGGCAAGCAATGCTCACCGACAAGGATGGCTCAAAGGTAAAAGTAAAGATCACAAAAGAAATCATCAACAAAGCTTTGCACTTCCTTCGAGGGCAACAAGACTTGTTGGCAAAGACCAAGTCACTGGATAACGAGAAGGCATTTATCAAAGCAAAAGGAACCAAGTACAAGTACAGTGACATGATATACGGTGAGTTGGAGTTACCAATGAGATTGATCTCTCAACATTTCAGGGTACAAAAGCCTCCTTGCTACACCGAGCCGATCATGCACATTGTAGTGGTCATGGCTCTAGCAACAGCTGAAAACAGAACCATCCAATGCGATTATGGTTCTTACATCTTGGAGAACTTGATTGAAGCAAATTTGAAAAGCTCGGCAAAGAACAAAAGCTACATGAGTGCAGGGCCAATGCTGACAAGAATAGCATACCAAGATTTGGGCATGATTGAAGACCTGTCGACGGCGAGTTCTCAAATGGCCTTGATTCAGAAAGAAAAGGTGGTTGCTCACTCAGTAAGGATGACCACTAGCGCAACATCATCGCGCTCGGCCAAGGCATCCAACAAAAGCTCAAGCGATGAAGAAAAGACAGAGACTGAAGACGAGGGAAACTCTCAAGGGTCAAAAGACAAAGGACCATCAGAATTTGAAGAAAGCGAGGAGGAAGACTCCACCACACCGCTTGAGAGAAGAAAGAGGGAAAGAAGTACAGTGCCGCAGTCTGACCTTCAAAAAGCATATGTAGAGGCCCAACAAAGAATTGAGGAAAGAAGGACCAAGTTGCGAGCTGACAGAAAAGCAAGAGCTGGTGCAGCACAACAAACAGAAAAACGAAGGTTCGAGAAGGAAAGACAAGCAAGAATAGAAAATGAAGATCGCATACAGGCTGAAAAAAAAAGGTTAGAAGCGGAACAAAAGGCTACAGAAGTGTCCATTCTTCTCTGTCCACTGAAGGAACAAAGGAGAAAGAAGCGGTTGAAGATACGAACCAAGCAGAGCAATTAAAGAAAACTCAAAGAGAGAGGAATGTGGAAGCATGACGGGCGGTGGATTTGACTCGCCAAAGAATAATAAAGATTTCAAAGAAAATAAAAGCAGACGCGTCTGCTTCACAGCCAAGGGAAGATGCATTGAAAAAGAGTCATGTACAAGAAGTGGAGAAATCACCACCTCCTCCCTCGCCGAAATATCCTCCTTCTCCATCAACCAAAAAACCACCACCTCCTCCTCCATCATCTGCACACAAAGAGTCTGTGCCCCCTACTGAAGCAATAGGGTACCAAGAAGCCTGTCAGGTTATGGCTGAATTTGACTACAGAAAAACTTTGCAAGATCTGGAAAAACAATTCCAATGCCAGCACGTGGTGCTGAGAGAAAAAGAAAAGCAGGTACAGGAGGCTCAACAAAAGAACAAAACTCGGCAAGAGGAGTTAGAGAGCCTGTGGTGGGCACAACTGGAGCTCGCAACGAAGGAAAGAGACACTGAGCGACAGCAGGCTCAGTCTCTGATCAGAGACCTCGTGGATGTTAGGACAGAGTTGACAACCAAAGAAAAGGAATGCCAATATTTGACAGCAAGGGTAAAGAAAGCGAAGGAGCGGCTCGATTACGAAAGCAGAAGGTTCCAGAGGGTTAACCGTTCATACCTCACTGTCAAAAGCATTTTAACAACCTTGATGGAAAACCAAGAACCTGTTGGGACATTAGTCTCCACATCAAACAATGCTACAGCAGTGAACACCCTAGCGGTAATGAAAGGCGAGATAGACCAAGAAAAACTTCAAAGACAGCTGCTCTTATCGAGAATGATGGACCAGATGGCGGCCAACAAGCAAAAGGTAAAAGAGCTGGAGAAGCAATTGGCAGCAGCAAGAGAAAAAATAGAGACGCAAAAGCAAATCAGCGAGACATTGCTGAAAGAAAAAGAAATCCTGATTTCTCAACAACAAATCAGAATAGACGAAGCCCAAGTACAACCGCAACTGCTGCCAGGACAAGAAATACCTAACTTGCCTGGAACATCACACCAAGGAGAACAAGAACAAGGATCAGCAGAGGCAAATCTGGACATAAGAGATGATCTAACTCAGACCATCAAGGACATGTCAGAGGGACCAGCAAAAGATTACATGATATACAAAAAGAAGATAATAAAGTCAGCGGCCCTGGTGTTCTTACAGCTAGGGCCAGAAGTTCTTACAGCCAAAAGAGAAGGTGGAGGGGTTTGTCCATGAGTACCTACCTTTTCCCTTGATATGCCACGAAGCAATCCTATGGAAGGAGAAGATGCGGCCGACCCTGCCACAAAACAAAGACAGAGATTATGAAGGTGTAGCAGTGACAGCTAAAGAAGGTCACCCTAAATGGAGGCAGAAGTGGCTCGACAAGCGGCCACAGGATCTAACCAACTACCACAACGCTCCTCAACACATTCAAATAAATCCTACTTTCTACCCAGTCCCTAGAAGACGCACATGGAAGGAGTTTGACACATGGAAAGGCTCGAGGAAGCAAAAGCTGAACTACCCTGTCCTGATAGTGCAAAATCCTCCTACAGTAGCCTATGTAGTCAACACTTTGAATTCAACAATCACCTTGCAGCGGGATGTCCCCGACGATGCTTGCTAGATGCTGGTAAGGATAGCCCGGATGATTGTCACCTGCATCCAGGTGTTCAAAGACATTGAAGGCGACGATCATCCGTGGAACCTGTTCCTCGAAGGGCATAGAGGGATCTGCTGGAATCTCCAAGATTCACCGCCAGGACATATTCTGATGGCAATGTACTCTAGACTAATGTACCTGCCTTCACATTACTTGCAGACATTCGAGGAGGCCTTCGTTTCACAGGTTTTTTTGAAATCGACTCAAGAATCTTTCATCCTATGGCGAAGGACCTCAAGGCACAGTACATAGCATACCAGCACACTTTAAGTGAAAATCCTTTCAGACAACATCAAGAAGCCCTAGAGACTGTACTCCGAACGCGAAGCTTTTCAGTGACACTTGCCTCCTTGGAGCCCCATCAACAAACAAAGCTCTGAACATGCATGAGGACGTGCAAGGATAAGGAAGGGGGGAGTGTTTGGCGGATGAAGCAACGAAGCAATGGTTTCCAAAGAAAGAGTCACATTTTTCAGGGAATCTACATTTTTGCGAAAATCTTGACCTTTTGTAAAAGAGCTTCTCTAAGCCAAGAACTTATAGAAGAATTTATGATTATTTTTATGGGAGCAATTGTAAAGTGGAGATCCAGTTAGAAGTTTAGGACTTTTTGGCCAGACAAGCCATTTGTAAAGACCCAAACTATAAAGGTCAAGTTTTGTAAGTTTGAACATCATCTTTTTTTATCAAAAACTGAGAAGACAGCGTACGTTTGAGAGCTTCTTCTTGCTCCAACTTGTAATCTTCGCTACTGTGGCTACGGTAATCCGAATTCAGATTCGTTTATTGCATTGTTTTCCTCTTACTTTTCTCTTCCATTCAAGTGTAATCATTCAAGATTCGGTGAAGGTTTTCAACTACAATTTTGAGACCTTAAAATGCTGTTTTGAGTGCTTATATGCGTATTTTGTAATTTATGTTGTTTTGACCCTAGGAGAGGCTTTAGTGTAAAGTGTGAGCTTTGTCCTAAGGTATGAGTCAAGGAGAGGAGAGTGGATTTATCCCACATAATGTGGAGCAAGGCTATAGAGCTACTTAAAGCTCATTTCTTGAATCAATAAACAACAACTTCATTTTGCACTACATGCTTGTCTATGGTGAGCTTGTGCTAAGCTAAGTCAATACTCAAGATTGTGTTTATGAGTCCAAGCTAATCCTATCTTGGAACCTAATTCACTTGAGTGATAACCTTGCTTACACACACTCACACACTTGCACCATGTTTCTCTTTTCTCCCCCATAGCTAGCACGATCCAATTCCTAACATTTCGTATCAAAGCCATGGTGTGCTAGCTAGGATTTTCATTATGCATTAGTGTGTGTTAATCATTAGCATCTCCATTAGATCGATTAGCATTTCATTATCACAGCCCATTAACATTCTTCATGACTAGTTGCATCTCACTAATTAGGCCTTAATCTAGTTATGTGTGGGCATGTCCTTGGCACACCCAAGAGGCCACTACCCTCCATGGCTATATAGATTTGATTAGGGAGAAGATTAGCATCCAATTTTTTTCATTTTTAAGTCACTTTTGTGTCAATTTTCTAGTGATTTGCACCTCCAATTAATCTCTCCATTTTCGCAATTGCCTAACAACATTAACCTCATCTTGAAGTGCTTGACGCAAGCTCTCCGTCCAGCCTTCAAGCTCTGCAAACCGAGCCCGAGAACTCCATTAAAGCTATCCTCAAAAATTACTAAAGATAGGTGTGTGTGTGAGTTTGTGCCTGCCGAATTGAGCTTAAGAGTTTATTTTCCGGAGCCTTTCCACAACCAAGCTTATGGGCTTGGTGGCTAGCTCAAATTAGTAAGGCCATTCTTGGATTGTGGGGTCCAAAGTTCAAATCGACCAACCCCCGAAGTGGGCAACGTGGGTGGACCCGAAATTGGACTCCAATTGGATTTTTTGACTTGGCGGGTCCGCTGGGGTAAGTTTCCACAGGCGCCGTGCGCCTTTCACTTTTCTTTGCCCGCTGCCCAGAGTCCGACCGCCTACTGCTCACGCTCCTGCTCGCGCCTTGCCTGGTCTTACTACCCAAAAGCAACGCGCCCTGGCTGCCAGCTGTCTGAACTGTAAACCCCTTTCCCACGCGCCCTCATTGGTTTTAACCTCACCTCGGCCCCTTAACAAGCTTGCCTTCCCACAAAGATTTTCAAATGCCACTAGTGTCTTAAAATCTCATTCCCACGGACTGACTACTAGCAGCATCGAGCACTCCAAGAGGCCCAAAGCCCCTCTACCCGCACTGACTCAAGAGCTCCAAGGCAAATAAAACAAATCTTTCAAAGCCTTCCAAAAGTAATGCAAAGGCGGATCTCATCGAGCATCCAAGGGCTGCCAAAGGCGCCATTCTCACCGACCGCGGCATTACCAAGCTTCAAGGAGTTCTTTCGAGCACCAAAAGCAAAAGGAATGAATCATTTCCCCTATCTATGAAGAGGGGCTTCACTGACAGTGAAGAGGAGCTTCACATTGAAGGGAAAATCCAAAGTACACATTAATCTTGCAGCAAAGCACAACAATTTCTTGCAATGTATGTAATTATATTTGTCTACATGGATGACATTGTTTGCTTTTGTAATGGGATAGACAATGGCATTGGAGAGTCTCCAAATTGCTAAAAACTCTCCATGTGTGAAGAATTTGTGACAAATTGTATGAGAAATTTTGCATGCTTGGGCTCTCCGAGTATAACCAAGATGGAAGAGAGCATTAATTTTTGTATAAACCTTTTCATATGATATTTTAGCATATTGTTGCATGTCATTATGACGCATGGAATAAAGCCTGATTGTACCACAAGAAGGGGATAGAAGTACTTGTTCAAGGGGAGGATACGAAGTCAGACCATGAAGCAATTGAAAGCAACAGAAGAAGCAACGAAGGCAAGAGACCTGACAGAGGATCAGCTCACATAGTAGAAGACAAAAAGGAGGAAGACGAAGGCAACGTTTGGGAAGACCCATTTTGAAGATGCAGACTCTCTACTTGTAGGGGAGGACTTTTTCCTGTGTGGACACCAACTTATCATCCTGTGTGGACATCACCATCCTTTGTGGATCTTTCTTGTGTGGATTTTACCATCCTTTGTGGATATCACCATACTTTGTGGACTTTATTTTTCTATGTGGATATCACCATCCTATGTGGATTTTGTTAGCCTGTGTGGATCGTGCATCTTTAGTATCTTGTCTTAGTCCAAACCTCAAGGGGAGGATTGTAAAGTGTGAGCTTTGTCCTTAGGTGTGAGTCAAGGAGAGGAGAGTGGATTTATCCCACATACTGTGGAGGAAGGCTGTAGAGCTACTTAAAGCTCATTTCTTGAATCAATAAACAACAACTTCATTTTGCACTACGTGCTTGTCTATGGTGAGCTTGTGCTAAGCTAAGTCAATACTCAAGATTGTGTTTATGAGTCCAAGATAATCCTATCTTGGAACCTAATTCACTTGAGTGATAACCTTGCTTACACACACTCACACACTTGCACCATGTTTCTCTTTCATCCACCATAGCTAGCACGATCCAATTCCTAACATTTAGGGACCCTAGAACGACCCTTTAGGATCACCTGTTTGTTGTTTTTGCCGACTTTGGGATGAACGATCGTGATCTTTGTACCTCTCCAGAATGTTGTGATAGTGATAGTATATGCTCTTAATAGTCCCCTGTAGATTCCCTTCAAGTTTCGTGCGAATCGGATATGATTTTCATGGTAAACGGGTGTGATAACTGTAAAGCTGTGTAGAAGGACATAGGTGGATTACTTGGCGTTAGTGCATATGATTTTCTTGCAGAGTTAGTAGTTGCATCTCATCGAGTTCACTTCATTAGGAATGACACCCTAGTGAGTTTCCATGCCTCATCCTGGTCGCTTCCCTTGTATTGATATTTTATGTTGATGCGTGAGAGCTATGCTATGGACGTCCGTCACGGCGACCCGCAAACATTCAACATACTGTAAAACACCAATGTCAGCGTGGATTACAAAGATGAGACTTATAATACACTATACTGGCTCCCATTATTTATATGATGAAGGATAGAAAGTTGTAATTGAAACAACAAAATGTAAAGACCACCTAGTCTAACTATTGAAATGAATGTAGAACTTATGAGAATTTGACCTACCTCTGTTAATATTGTTCTACCTGCTCAAAAAGAAAATATAATTTTAAGAGAACAACAATGTCTGAAACAAAGAATAGAGATGGAAGGCATGAACACACTTACAATTGCATCGAGGATGACAAGCCAATGAGACATCTCCAAGTGACTAAAGAGATGCTGTACTAAAACCTCCTTAACAATTTTCTTGCCCACATCCACTTTGAAATCTAGCACTCGTGCTTTCCATGCTGAACGAAATAGATTTGTTGTTGAGGATCTTTTCCTCCTTCTTGGTTGCATAACACTATAAGAGGAGTTGTCTATAACCACTAGCATTGCCGTGGAAAAACAAAGGAAAGAGAAGAGAGAAAAAATTGTGAGAGCCGCAATAACCGCAGCTACAGACACGGTAGTGGTTTTTCATCAATAAGCACGGTAATAGTTACAAAAATATACCCACTGCTATTAACGCAATAGTTGCCGCTTTTATTACCGCGCTTATTGCCGCTACACGCCAATTAAAAAATAAAGATGCTAATTTGGGCCACCTTTTTTTGGGTGGCCAAATGAGCACCTTTATTTTTGACCTGCATAAAACAATGAAACATCAATTTTTTTTTGGAAAAGTATAAAAAATACCAAAGAATTGAAATTGAATTTACTTTACCTTGACAATTTAATATGCAGAAGATCAACTATTTAAAAACGTTCCAATAAAAAGTAAATAGCTGTATATACATTGTGTCACATTGGGACTTTACGAAAGTTTGGACAAAATATTTTTCTATCTAATCCTCCTTTATCTCATCATCTTTCAGAGGCATGTATGTTTGATCACTTTGACTCTACATAAACCCAAACCAAATTAAGCAATTATCAATAGCTCAAAACAAATGATACAAAATTACTTGTTTAAACTTACTGCTTTCTGTGATCCAACCACCGCCTCGAATTTCTCATGATGTTTTCTAACAACCATCGCCAAGTATCAAATTCTGTATATTGCTCCCGATGCTTGACCATCTCTCTGGTTGGTCAAGAGAGAGGGATATTTTCCTAAGTTAGCAATAACAATACCAAATCATCAACTATAATCTATAGAATCATCGATCGACATTATAATTTAATCAATCTTACATATTTGGCCTTCCAAGATCCCTTGCCTCCTGAGCCATAGTGCATGGGAGTTTTTCTTGTGTGAGCCTCGCATTGTTGTTTAAATGATGAGCCCGTCGCAGCTTGATGAATCTTTTCTTGAAATGCCCATTCCCGCTCCGCGTCTAACATGTTACCACCGCGGTAACTCTTATCTAGAACACTCACCTGGCTGGATGATGTACGCCGCACACGTGATTTCTTGTTTTTCATAATTATCTTTGTATAGATCTCCAACCACTCTTGTGAAAAACATTGATTAGGGGCATTTGGAAATCTAGCTAGCAGAGCGTCCTCAAATTATCATGCATGATCGGTAAATTGGTCTCTAAAATTTATAAAATAGTTCTTTTATGTTGAAAGCGTCAAAATGCCTTGCCCTGTGCTGTGTCAAATTCCACCTCCCCACCATATTTCACCCTGTAGTAGCACCCATGCATGTCTGGCACGGGTGCGTCAGTATCCTTGTCCTCTGTGTCAGGGGCAGCACGCTATAAAAGGTGGGACTCCGTTCCCCTGTCACTACCGAAACATGCAAAACCACAAGATCCACCACCGCTTCGTCTCTCATGACGCTCGTTACCCTGAGACGAGCATTGACGTGCGCTGCTAGAGGAAGTTTTTTGACGGTATTCTGGCAAAGCAAGAGTGGAATGGAGTGGAGTAGGACCCTGTGATGCCATGTGAGTGGGACCCTGCGATGCAAGGGGAGTAAGACCCTGTGATGGAAGGGGAGTAGGACAATAAGAAGGTATTATAGACTAAGGTGCCGTCGGTGCGAGGCTCTCTAGGTAAGGAGTCCCTCCTTGACTCCCCCATGTTGTAGTATGTGGAGAAATACCATAGGTTACAAGCTGCTGTGGATTGTAACGACCAAACAATTTCTCTCTCTTAGAGTTATTGGTCTCGTAAAGAGAGAGCCCGCTGTAGGTATGGATCTACGAACGGTGGAGGAACCTGAGAAGGGTAGGTTTAGGATGGCCATGCCTCCAAATAACAAAAATAAACCTATGACACTCATGGTTTAGGGTTAACTAGCCAAAAACATATTTATTTCTTTGCTTGTTCTCATTGACTCAAGACTCGGGTCCACTCGAACCGATGTCCACCCCGAGTGGGAGCCCACCTGGGATATGAACCAACCAAAAGAAGAGCCAGCTGGCTACTCCCCACCAGTTGGTCTCTCATATGACACCTACATTACAAAGAGCAATATAAGATTAAGCTTTCTACCCTACCCACCATCTATAAATACATACACAAGTATATTAGCACACAAACATGTAGAGACATATACATACTAGTAGACCTAAGTAGAGGCTAGTAGTACCAAAGGTCAACTGCACCTCTTTAGATATCATCACAATCTCAACCATGGTAAAACCAAAGGTAAATTGCGGTAATCCATGTATGAGTGAATCAATGACCGCCACACCATAATTAAAAATTGACTATATCCCGTACTTAATGCCTACATACATGCATAAACAAATATATATGTACACACAATATGTATACATATACGTAATGTAGACTTCGCTTTTGTGTGGGATTCCCCTCATTTGGAATTTTCTCCTTGTGAAACTTCCCCTCTGCAGCATTTCTCTTCTCAAAAGTCCCTCCTTCCTCTTGCTCCTGTCCTTTCTCAGTTGCCCTTATGGAATCTATTTGCTGCAGTCCATCACCAGTCATTGTTAACTCTACAATGTGTTCATCCAATAGGGTTTGTTCTACATCCATTCTCACAGGATGTGAAATTGCAAGAAAAGTCTTGATCAGGGTGGCACGTTATTGGTGCAAATACTCTACAGTGTACCTTTCCAATGCACTCTGCAAAAGACAAAACAAAAACAAAAAGTAACGGAGACACATTTTTGTCCAAATTGTCACAATGTTATAGTATTGATGTGCAAAATGCATACCTTTGACATGAACGGCTTTAGTGAAAAAAATCTCTATAGTATATACTCAGCATGGAGGAGGCATCTCCATCCACACAAGCTGCCATCCGTCTCTAAAGGCATCGTGACTTCCTTAATTATTGACTTGTACAGCTCTATATTTTTTTAAAGGCATCGTGACTTCTTTAATTTTTGACTAGTACAACTCTATATTCTTGCATAGCCTTCCATATATGTGCAACAATCTTTTTATGCATCTGCAATCAGGAGGAGTTGGCATGAACCGGCATGAACCCAACACACTAACTGTCTCCATACTTTATTCCAAAATAAAAGCAATTTATAATTCTTAATACTCATAGTCTTAATTCTTGATGCATTCCTCAAATTGAGTTTAGTGTCTAGAGAGCTGTCTTGTCAAGTTGAATGCAAACAAGGCTCTAGTGACAGTTGCTCTCATATGGTAAAATTATGGTTGTTCCTTGCAGCATTTGACAATGGGCAAGTCACTTTTTGAATGTGCCAATAGGGGTGTTTTTCATTCTGAGAAAGAAAAAAATTTGGGAATCCAAGATATATATTTTTGCATGGATTTATGGAGGTAGCTAGCTCTTTATCAAGCTACAACACAATTACTAGTTGTTAGTCACTAGCCTCAAGGCTGAATAATAATATACTAAAGCTGGTGAAAGCATCTTACCTCAAGAAGATATATACAATTGAATGTGTGATTTTGAGCATTTGGATCTCGCATTATATTTATATATGTAGAATCTAATCCAAGTCTTCTTATACCATCTTCTACCTCTATATCTATTATTAATTTTTCCTCCATAGATGATAAAATTTTGTTGTTGCTCACATTGATATTTTGTGTAACAATGTGGTAGCTGTTAATCTCTTCTTCTATAGAATTTGCTTCCTTTTCCTTCTCTTTTAGTTTATTTATCTCCTCTAAATGCCAATTTTCCTACTCAGCCCTGGCCCTGGTATTCACATTGTGGGTGACTTCTACAATCTTCACCGCCTCTGGCTTTGATGGAGGAATAAGCAAATATTCCTTCATTTTATCGTCCATAAATTCATTGGCCTGGTAGCAGCTTATCATATCTCCACATTACTCTTTCTAGAGTTTTTAATGTCCTTGTCCATAATGGTTACTCTATGTGCATGTGCTACAACAATTGTTATGTCATTAAAATATTCTAGCAAAAAATCTTCTACTGCTTCTTATAGTGCCTGTAGTGCAACATGTTTCCACCTCATGGTCCCAAAACATGCTTCCTCACATATTTGAATGGAAGCTTTGGTTCTAGAAGCTCAATACATTTTTTAGCCTTCTTGATTTCCTTGAACAACTGGATGTCTCTTTGTAGCCTATTTACCCTTGAAGATTTCAATATTTTCATGGGCTTTCTTGATTTCTTCTTTTTAGTAGAAGATCTTCCTCCTGCTTTAGCAACCAAACTTGTTCCTTTTCCTACCTTTCTTGCAGTCACCTTTCTTCTTGCCAGTTACCTGTAATCCAATCTCTCTCTCTCTCTCTCTCTCTCTCTCTCTCTCTCTCTCTCTCTCTCTCTCACTCACTCACTCTCACTCACTCTCTCTCTCTCTCTCTCTCTCTCTCTCTCTCTCTCTCTCTCTCTCTCTCTCTCTCTCTCTCTCTCTCTCTCTCCCTCTCCCTCCCTCTCTCTCTCATTAAGATTTCTCTCTCTCCCCCCTAAAAGTGGTATTATGGTGCACAGGGGCGACTTAGCGAAAGATAGATTGATATCTGCGTTCCATGATGCACACCAGTCCAAGTTACTGTGCCACAACATTAAAAATATGTTTTATTACACATAGAGACACCCACACACACACACAACCGCTCACGAGAGAGAGAGAGAGAGAGAGAGAGAGAGAGAGAGAGAGAGAGAGAGAGAGAGAGAGAGAGAGAGAGAGAGAGAGAGAGAGGGAGGCACACAAAAATAGAGAGTAGAGAGTGAAGGCTTGAAGTGTGCCCAAGGTCCTAGTGAGGTTTCCATCTCTGGAAGGTTGACATGCCAAGCCCAAGAAAAGGTAATACATATTGTTGTTTCTTTCTTTATGTGTGGTTTAATGTACATTCTGTGTGTGTGTGTGTGTGTGTGTGTGAGAGAGAGAGAGAGAGAGAGAGAGAGACAGAGAGAGAGAGAGAGAGCACATTTTTATTTGTCTTATGGCGCACAAACAGGGGTTGTTGGTCCATCGATTGGCATTCGTGCACCGTAGAGCACAAAATGGGAATGTAGGCACTGAAATAAGAGAAGTTCTCTAATAACATCTTTATAATGCCAACATGACCTATGACACCAATATGTCACACACACACACACACACACACACATAGAGAGAGAGAGAGAGAGAGAAAAGAAAGTATATTTGATGTCCTATGGCAGGCATATACGTGGTATTGGTCTGCCAATTATTTTGTGCATAACGTGCAGCATATAGAGGGTATCGAAACAGGGAGAGCGAGGAGTTGGAACTCAAAATAAAAAGCTGCTCTAAGTAACCTCTATAAAATGGCAACATGACCTATGAGACCAATCTGTCACAAAGAGAAATATATATATATATATATATATATATATATATATATATATATATATATATATAGAGAGAGAGAGAGAGAGAGAGAGAGAGAGAGAGAGATAGTGAGAGGGAGAGAGACCAACAACTTGTAATTTAGGAGAAATTTGTTATAATATTTAATAAAAAAGTCAAATGTTGTTGTGTTACAATACTTACCTATTATTGCATGTATTATGTTTTTCTTTGGATTAAGATCTCACAGAATGAAGAGGTAGAGGGTCAATCCAGAAATTGTCTTAGGTGAACAGGAAGTAGAAGAAAGGCCTCCTCAGTTGCTGAGAGGCACTTTAAAGAGAGATGTGGACTTTGCTAAAAGATACATTTCTTGGAGATGATGTTATGGGGATAGGGACCCTCAAATGACTCAGAAGCATTAGAACAGGAAGAAGTGTCTGTAAGCCAGAAGCTTCAAGTGACTAGCACCAAAAAGAGAACATTGATCTTTCTTCTGCATGTGATTCAACTACAAAATGTAAGGAGGGGGTGGATGGGGTTGAAAATCATACATGTGTGGATGAAAGACTGTTTGATTTTGCAATATCTGCAAGAGCTGCTGAAATATTTGACAAGGTCTCTTTTATCTTCAATTCCCCATTCATTCTGGATGACCTTATAGCCTAGCACAAGGATTTCCTCAAGTCTGAAAGAGACAAGTTTGAGCTTGAGGTCCACAAGGGCAAGGTGGTTCTTGCTGACATGGTGGTGGTGCACTTAAAAGATCGTGATTCTGCAAGATGGTCATACAAGAAGTACCATCACAATTGCCTATCGTGTATAGACCCTCATGGTGTCCTATGCACAAATGAGATTGCAAGATAATCAAAGAATCCTTTGGGTTCCTTATTTTCTTAAATTCTCTATTTGCTAGTCTATTTAACGATCCTTCAGAGGTAATGGATGAGGAGGATCTACCACCCAATGAACAAGACGATGAGGACATGGAGTCCAATGAGGTTCCCAAGATTGAGGAGGATATTAATCTTGAGGCAGAGGCTAAAGAGGTGGAACTAAGCAAAATACGTATAGTAAAAACATCTGACATCAAACTAACTTTGTTGTGGTTCGACAAAGATACAAGCAGTGCAACAGATGAAGCCAAAACAACAGCAAAGTGTTGACCGCTGGGTCAACAACACAACAAAATCCTTACAAAGTTGTCATTGGCTCACAAGATCAGAAAGCCAATCACTCAATTCTACAGATTGTAGAAGTTGTTTCTGAGAATCACAAATACTCCGCATTGACAGATTTGCTGGAGCAAGTGATGGATGGAGCTTTCTCTATCCATGATGATAAGAGTCAAGTTAAACGATATTGGGTTCTTTTTGAATTTAGATCTGGTCTATAATAACAGAAACAAATGCTACTGCTCGAAGCGTGGATGTGACAGACATCAAGTTCGTCATCAATTATGATTTTCCTGAATCATGTGAAGACTATGTACATTGGATTGGACGAACAAGACAAGCTACTGCAAGGCTATAGTCTATACTTTCTTTACAACAACCAAACGACAGCAAAGACCACATCGCCATCAACAATCAGGTCATGTCGGGGACGACATGCACGCAGAAGGGGGGAATGTTGACCGCTGGGTCAACAACACAACAGAACTCAAGTTTCATACCAAAGTCTTATCTTTTGCGAGTTATGAAATGCTGCCGATTATGGCTATAAACGTCATTTGTAATGAGTAGTTATTCTAGTTTCAGAAGCCGGGGTGCAATGGCACGTCCAGATTGTAAATACAAATCCATTTGACCCTTTCAACCCCATTTTTGGTTAAACCTAAGGTAGCCTTAGTATATAAGGTACCTAGGTCATTTTGTAAAGAAGACTTTTATCATAATCAAGTTTTAGCACTGCCGGCTACTGTGTGTGAGAGAGAAAGAGAGTGAGCGTGAGCTTCATCCTCTCGCTATACCCGGCTCGCTCAACACATTGGAGATCCGACTGCACCATTGTGGTAGGCTCGAGGAGAGCTACGCGACAACGCCAAGCATTCCGCGTGAGACGAAGTGCACACGCCGACGCATCTACGAGCTAATTGTGGTCGTAAGTGTATCAAACGATGTCTGTTTTCTGCGTTCTAGTAGTCTATAGAATCGTGGCGACATAACCTACGCATAGGTATTCATAAATTTCAGTTTCGGGCACTTTCCGAATTCTACTCTGTCATCCTACGCGTTTTCTGCAGATGGGTTTAGAGTGAGGGTTTTGAGTGTAGAAGCTTAGGGACAGGTGTATCCTAGTGAGGAGATGGTGTTCCTTAAGTTTCGTACGAATCTAGCATGATTAGGTGAGTTGCCTTCCGTATGTGTGTATGTGGCTAGGTGGTGTAGCTGAGAGCAGTGAGGTTCTTGATTGTGGTTTAGTTGGCCTTCCAGAGTGTTGTATGTGTAGGATGGTCTCAGCCTGACAAGCTTAAGAGATTTCCCCCGTGTGCCTATCGTGTCATCTGTGTCCTCGATTGACATTATGTTGATCTAGGTAGTGTTTGCATGCACTTCATGGGTGTGTGAGACTTCCCGTCCAACAAGAACCCTCTCTTCCTCCCTCTCCTTTTTCTATCCCAAATCCTCTTTGGAATCCTCCTTCTCCCTCCACAACTCTTAACCAAACCTTTAGTCTTATCTCTTCTCTTCTAAAACCCCTTCTATCCTCTCTTCCTCCTTTTCACTCCAAACCTCTTTGAATGAATTCCATCTTATCCTTAAGAAATGATCGCAACATCATTATCAAACCACCAGATAAAAATCTAGGACCTGTTATCCTTTCTAAATCTTGGTACTATAAAGAAGCTTTCAGTCACCTTATGGACCCCCTCACTTACTCAAAAATATCCACAACTCCTTTACCCTTTGTGCAATCCCTCCTTTCCTCCATCGTCACCAATTACTCTCTTCTTCCCTACAACGATAAGGTTTTTATTCTCTCCTCCTCACTTGAAAACCCCAAGCCGTGCCCGTTCTTCCTTTTACCTAATATCCACAAACCCATCCTCGTAGGCCAACCTATCTGCTCTTACAAAGGTTACATCTTGGAGAACTCCTCGAAGTGGCTCCATGCACAACCATACCCCATTCTCTTATCTAAAACACAGCACCTTAAAGACTCTCACTCTCTTGTTTTAGACTTAGCTTCTACGTCTTTTCCTCCCATTATTATCCTCTTCACCTTTGATGTTAAATCTCTCTACCCGAGTATCCCCATCCGCGAAGGCCTCCTTACCCTTAAAAGTTCCATCCAAGGGTTTTTTCCTTTCCCAAAAGTCAACTTCATCTTGTCCCTAGCCTCTCTTATCCTCAACCACCATTATCTCTCTTTCAATGGAGAGTTTTGGCACCAAATTAAAGGCACAGCCATGGGGTCAAATTTTGCAGTTGTGTATGCTTGTCTTTTCCTTTGATTTTTGGAAGAAGGCATGGATCTCATATCTTCCCCTTCCCTTCTCTACTTCAAGAGATTTATAGATGATGCCTTTGAAATTTGGAATGGTCCTCGCTCTAGCTTAAGCAAGCTCCTCCAAAAATATGGACACCCACTCCAAGCACATATCAAAATTTCTCTTTCAATCTCTTCTCAAGAATCTTTTATTTTGGACATCCACTTTTTCAAGGGACCCTCTTTTTTCACTTCTGGGATCGTTGATGCCCATTGTCACCAAAAACCTAAACTCCTACAATTATATCCCTTGGCAATTTTGGCACCCTACTCACCAAAAAATTGCTTTTATTCTCTCAGAGCTTAAGAGGTACATTTTCAGGGAAAGCTCTCTTTCAGGATTTATCTCTTTACGTAACCTCTTTTATGCTAGGCTTAGAGCAAAAGGATATCCCTCCCCCTTGTTTAAAGCTTGCTTTCTCTACCAATCCTACGATCTAAGACCCTCTCTCCTTCAAAAATTGTTCATAGCCTTCTCCTACCATCATCAAGATTCCCTTCTCACCTCAAATCCGCCATCTAAACTTATCACGTTCCATTAACCAACCCCTCACTAATCTGCTTAAAACCAACACGGACCTTGCGCACTTGCCTAGACCTTTGATATGTTGGATGAATGGGCCCAATCTCGGAACCCTTCTTTCTAAAAACACTTCTTCTTTTCCGTTAAAAAATTCCCTCTCCCCCCCCCCCCCCCCCCCTCTCCCTCCCATAAAATTCCGCCCTTATTCAACCAAACCTTACCTCAGCTAACTTCGGCCTCATGTATATATGCAACCCCTCTAAAATCCACCCTCCCTAGGCTAAGTCAAGTACATTTGTTTGACTAGTCCCTTGCTTGTACAATTTTTTCCACTCCTTTAAATGACCTAATAACTATCCATTTCCCCCCCTTTTTTGCAAGTACCCACTTAAGATGAGCCATCACCTGTCTTTGAGATAGCGTCTCCCTCTTCACATTATGGTACGACTACAGTTTTTTGGAGCCACACCACACTTCACTATTTATACCCCCTCCATATCCTTCTTTTTGTTTACACCATTGATGAGCTAATGAAAGCGAAACGCGTTTGGTGTAAAATTGTTTGCTCTACCACCCCACCCCCCATCTCCTTTCTCGCTATCCTCTTTCGCAAGATCGGGGTGATACAATTTCATTTTAAATTGTTGTTGTACCACCCCACCCCCCACTACTTATCTCAAATTTTTTTTGCAAGATTTTCTCGCTATGATTCCATTCTGATACAGTTTTGAAAAAAATGTTGTTTAAGGCCTCAAAATGCATCCAGGGGTGTCTAACACCGACGATTTGAGAGAATTGTGAGAAAACACTCACGGTTTTGGACATAGTTTTGGATTTTCCCTGACCAAAACACTTGAACACACTGAGAGAGGTATTACTACAGCAAGCTAGAGCTATTAAGCCTAGAAGTCATGTCTACATCAGACTCAGACTCAGCTTATACAAGCACATGGATTGCAGGGATAGATGAGCATCCACCCAGAATAGATCTTCCAAACCTACAGTACATAAAGACCAATTTTGTGGAGAGTGTTTGGACGTATAACCATGAAAGTGAAGGACTATATAGGTATATTAATGGAAATCAATTCAACCTTTACAGTTGCTTAGAGCCTTACCCAGATGAGCTGACATAATACAAGGTCTTATATGTCTATACATACGAGGTCGATCGACAATGGACATCTTTACTTGTTGACAAGTATGGACGAGAATATAGAGCTGTAGAAAGCACAAATCCGCGAGCCAAATCAGAGATGAGTGGATATTTGGTCAATGAAGGACCTCAGATACATCCACAAAACACAAGAACCTCTAAGCGAATTCCAAAGAGGGGGCCACCACCTGGATTTCCTCCTAGAGCGATAACGAGAGATGAAACGATACCAGAGAGGAGTATGGTTTCATACTTTGCACCCCAAAGTATAAGACCATCTCAGCTAAAAAAATGGGTAAATAGAAAGCACAATGGCATAGGAGACCCATACGCCCATGTCTCGCCTTTTAAGAAAGTCCTATGAGCAGAACGAGAACAGGACTTCCACACGCAGTATGAGGGTTTTGGACTTACGTTGGAGGACAATGCACAAGCATGGTTTGAACTATTGAACCGGAGAGAGTTCAAAACCATTGAGAAAATTTTGGATGAATTTGTTCAAGAATTCACCAAGAGGGGCATAAAACATAACACCCTTCCTAAGATTCAGGAATTTAAACAAGGCGAAACAGAAACATTGCGACATGCAATACTGCGTTTCAAGCAATATGTTGCTAGATGTCCTACCCAAGAGTTACGCATGCCAGAACGTCACATCCTATGCTTCAGTAGAGGGCTTAGGAATGAGAATCTCCAAAAGGACCTATACATGAAAAGATACCAAACCTTGGAAGATGTGACCAAAGTGGCGGTTGACCTAGTTGACAATTTTGAATTCTATGAAGATGGTCAGAAGAAGATGAATGATGCGAGTGAGAAAACGATAACCGCTAATCTTGAGGATCAAAGAGGGAATCTAGAACAAAACCAAGTAAATGTTGAGGAGAAAATCATAGAGAATGTGATGCAACGCATCAACCACTCTGACAGCGTACTAGCCTATACAGTTCCTAAACGACGAAGGTGCATGACATGTGGAGGGGACCATCCGACGCAACATTGTCCTGACCATAGACCTAAGAGTCCACCATGGTTTGAGAATATTATGTCTCAATTGCCTAGATATCATCTTGTAGCGGAACAAGTGTTCTTAAGTGAAAGACCCATAGCTGCTAGAAAGGCATATGTGAGTCATGAGCTTCAAATAGAAAGATATGTGGTAGATCAGAGGCCACTTCAAGGTCAATATCAAGTATTGCCACAACAAACAATACGTCCATGTGACAGATGTGGTAGTAGTGATCACTTGATTAAGGATTGTCCACACCATGATATCATGATAAATGTATATTGTAATGAGTGTGCAATCACACATATGATTTTGGATTGTCCTAAGAATCCAAGAAAGAAAGGTAAAATGCAACCACATGTTACCTTTCCTTCTACCAGCAAATCAGAGAAAGAATGAGCCGCAACAAAAGGAGAGACGACAACAACAACAGAGCAAGAAACAATTGCAAAAGAACAGGTGCTTAAACAAAAAGAAGATGAAAGTAAGCAAGTTGCTCCAGTAAACGTTGTCACAAGAGCACAAGCAAAAGTGCAAGAGCAGAAGCCTACAAATGGAGAGACTAGTAAGAGTTCCAAAAGCAACTCTAGACGAGGAAGAAGGACTAGAATGAAAGCGAGACTACAAAGGGAGAAAGGAGAAGAAAAGGTTGTTACAGCTGAGTTGGAAACAACTCAAGAGCAATAGACACAGCAAAGGGAAGTTGAAACCCTTAAACCAGCTAAAGCACCCAAGAGTGCTAGTTCAGGAGGATCTGTCCTAGTGGACAGAGTGCTAGTTCAGGAGGATCTGTCCTAGTGTCCTTGGCTCCACTTGCTCTTCTCTGGTGCCCCTCTCTTTCCTCATATTTGGACCCCTCCTCCATGTTTGTTCCCTCTTCTTGCTCATCCCCCCTACATAGGAAGAAAACGTTGTACATTTTGGCTACCCCTCACTAACCCCTACCTTTTTAAGATTTTGACTCTTAGCAGAATTACCACATTTTCCCTTGAGCACAAGGTTACCAACCTCTCTTTCCATAACCTTTCTAATCGTTCTCTCTCTCCCTCCGAACAAAGGCTTGTCGGCCTTGGGCTCAATTATATTCCCCCCTCTACCCCACCACCCTATCCTCTATTCTTCAAGCTTATTCTAATTTAAAAAGAGGTTTGCAACTTAAAATGTTTTTTAATAAAGAACCCTCTCTTCCTCCCTCTCCTTTTTCTATCCCGAATCCTCTTTGGAATCCTCCTTCTCCCTCCACAAATCTTAACCAAACCTTTAGTCTTATCTCTTCTCTTCTAAAACCCCTTCTATCCTTTCTTTATCCTTTTCACTCCAAACCTCTTTGAATGAATTCCATCTTATCCTTGAGAAATGATCGCAACATCATTATCAAACCAGCAGATAAAAATCTAGGACCTGTTATCCTTTCTAAATATTGGTACTATAAAGAAGCTTTCAGTCACCTTATGGACCCCCTCACTTACTCAAAAATCTCCACAACTCCTTTACCCTTTGTGCAATCCCTCCTTTCCTCCATCGTCACCAATTACTCTCTTCTTCCCTACAACGATAAGGTTTTTATTCTCTCCTCCTCACTTGAAAACCCCAAGCCGTGCCCGTTCTTCCTTTTACCTAAGTTCCACAAACCCATCCTCGTAGGCCGACCTATCTGCTCTTACAAAGGTTACATCTTGGAGAACGCCTCGAAGTGGCTCCATGCATAACTATACCCCATTCCCTTGTTTAAAACACGGCACCTTAAATACTCTCACTCTCTTGTTTTAGACTTAGCTTCTACATCTTTTCCTCCCAATATTCTCCTCTTCACCTTTGATGTTGAATCTCTCTATCCGAGTATCCCCATCCGCGAAGGCCTCCTTGCCCTTAAAAGTTCCATCCAAGGGTTTTTTCCTTCCCCTAAAGTCAACTTCATCTTGTCCCTAGCCTCTCTTATCCTCAACCACCATTATCTCTCCTTCAATGGAGAGTTTTGGCACCAAATTAAAGGCACCGCCATGGGGTCAAATTTTACAGTTGTGTATGCTTGTCATTTCCTTTGCTTTTTGGAAGAAGGAATGGATCTCATATCTTCCCCTTCCCTTCTCTACTTCAAGAGATTTAAAGATGATGCCTTTGGAATTTGGAACGGTCCTCGCTCTAGCTTAAGCAAGCTCCTCCAAAAATATGGACACCCACTCCAAGAACATATCAAAATTTCTCTTTCAATATCTTCTCAAGAATCTTTTATTTTGGACATCCACTTTTTCAAGGGACCCTCTTTTTTCACTTATGGGATCCTTGATACCCATTGTCACCAAAAAAACCTAAACTCCTACAATTATATCCCTTGGCAATCTTGGCACTGTACTCAGCAAAAAATTGCTTTTATGATCTCAGAGCTTAAGAGGTACATTATCAGGGAAAGCTCTCTTTTAGGCTTTATCTCTATACGTAACCTCGTTTATGCTAGGCTTAGAGCAAAAGGAAATCCCTCCCCATTGTTAAAAGCTTGCTTTCTCTACCAGTCCTACGATCTAAGACCCTCTCTCCTTAAAAAATTGTTCATAGACAAGCCTTCTCCTACCATCATCAAGATTCCCTTCTCACCTCAAATCCGCCATCTAAACTTATCACGTTCCATTAACCAACCCCTCACAAATCTGCTTAAAACCAACACATACCTCGCGCACTTGCCTAGACCTTTGATATGTTGGATGAATGCGCCCAATCTCCGAACCCTTATTTCTAAAAACACTTCTTCTTTTTCCGCTAAAAAACCCCCACTTCCCCCCCCCCCCCCCCCCCCCCCTTCCCATAAAATTCCGCCCTTATTCAACCAAACCTTACCTCAGCTAACTTCGGACTCATATATATATGCAACCCCTCTAAACTCCACCCATTCCCTAGGCTAAGTCAAGTACATTTGTTTGACTAGTCCCTTGCTTGTACAATTTTTTCCACTCCTCTAAATGCCCTAATAACTATCCATTTCCCCCTCTTTTTTGCAAGTAACCACTTAAGATGATCCATCACCTGTCTTTAAGATAGCCTCTCCCTCTTCAAATTATGGTACATATATAGTTTTTTGGAGCCACACCAGACTTCCCTATGTGTACCACTACAGTTTTTTGAGCCACACCACACTTTACTATTTATACCCCCTCCATATCCTCCTTTTTGTTTACACCACTGATGAGCTAATGAAAGCAAAACCCGTTTGGTGTGAAACTGTTTGCTCTACCACCCCACCCCCCACTACTTATCTCAAATTTTTACTGCAAGATTTGCTCGCTATGATTCCATTAAGGCCTCAAAATGCATCCGGAAGTCATGGGTGTCTAAAAGCGATGATTTGAGAGAATTGTGAGAAAACACTCACGGTTTTGGACATAGTTTTGGATTTTCCCCGACCAAAACACTTGAACACACTGAGAGAGGTATAACTACAGGAAGCTAGAGCTGTTAAGCCTACAAGTCATGTCTACATCAGACTCAGACTCAGCTTATACAAGCACATGGATTGCAGGGATAGATGAGCATCCACCCAGAATAGATCTTCCAAACCTACAGTACATAAAGACCAATTTTGTGGAGAGAGTTTGGACGTATAACCATGAAAGTGAAGGACTATATAGGTATATTAATGGAAATCAATTCAACCTTTACAGTTGCTTAGAGCCTTGCCCAGATGAGCTGACAGAATACAATCTCTTATATGTCTATACATACGAGGTGGATCAACAATGGACATCTTTATTTGTTGACAAGTATGGACGAGAATATATAGCTGTAGAAAGCACAAATCCGCGAACCAAATCAGAGATGAGTGGATATTTGGTCAATGAAGGACCTCAGATACATCCACAAAACACAAGAACCTCTAACAGAATTCCAAAGAGGGGGCCACCACCTAGATTTCCTCCTAGAGTGATAACGAGAGATGAAACGATACCAGAGAGGAGTATGGTTCCATACATTGCACCCCAAAGTATAAGACCATCTCAGCTAAGAAAATTGGTAAATAGAAAATACAACGGCATAGGAGACCCATACGCCCATGTCTCGCCTTTTAAGAAAGTCCTACGAGCAGAACGAGTAGAGGACTTCCACACGCAGTATGAGGGTTTTGGACTTACATTGGAGGACAATGCACAAGCATGGTTTGAACTATTGAACCGGAGAGAGTTCACAACCATTGAGAAAATGTTGGATGAATTTTTTCAAGAATTCACCAAGAGGGGCATAAAACATAACACCCTTCCTAAGATTCAGGAATATAAACAAGGCGAAACTGAAACATTGCGACATGCAATACTGCGTTTCAAGCAATATGTTGCTAGATGTCCTACCCAAGAGTTACCCACGCCAGAACGTCAGATCCTATGCTTCATCAGAGGGCTTAGGAATGAGAATCTCCAAAAGGACCTATACATGAAAAGATACCAAACCTTGGAAGAGGTGACCAAAGTGGCGGTTGACCTAGTTGACAATTTTGAATTCTACGAAGATGGTCAGAAGAAGATGAATGATGCGAGTGAGAATCAAAGAGGGAATCTAGGACAAAACCAAGTAAATGTTGAGGAGCAAATCATAGAGAATGTGATGCAAGGCATCCACCACTCTGACAGAGTACCAGCCTATACAGTTCCTAAACGAAGAAGGTGCATGACATGTGCAGGGGACCATCCGACACAACATTGTCCTGACCATAGACCTAAGAGTCCACCATGGTTTGAGAATATTATGTCTCAATTGCCTAGATATCATCCTGTAGCGGAACAAGTGTTCTTAAGTGAAAGACCCATAGCTGCTAGAAAGGCATATGTGAGTCATGAGATTCAAATAGAAAGATATGTGGTAGATCAGAGGCCACTTCAAGGTCAATATCAAGTATTGCCACAACAACCAATACGTCCATGTGACAGATGTGGTAGTAGTGATCACTTGATTAAGGATTGTCCACACCATGATATCATGATAAATGTATATTGTAATGAGTGTGCAATCACACATATGATTTTGGATTGTCCTAAGAATCCAAGAAAGAAAGGTAAAATGCAACCACATGTTACCTTTCCTTCTACCAGCAAATCAGAGAAAGAACGAGCCACAACAAAAGGAGAGACGACAACAACAACAGAGCAAGAAACAATTGCAAAAGAACAGGTGCTTAAACAAAAAGAAGATGAAAGTAAGCAAGTTGCTCCAGTAAACGTTGTCACAAGAGCACAAGCAAAAGTGCAAGAGTAGAAGCCTATAGATGGAGAGACTAGTAAGAGTTCCAAAAGCCGTAGAAACTCTAGACGAGCAAGAAGGACTAGAATGAAAGCGAGACTAGAAAGGGAGAAAGGAGAATAAAAGGTTGTTATAGCTGAGTTGGAAACAAATGAAGAGCAAGAGACACAGCAAAGGGAATCTGAAACCCTTAAACCAGCTAAAGCACCCAAGAGTGCTTGTTCAGGAGGATCTGTCCTAGTGGACAAAGTGAAAGAGCCTTTAGATGCAATTTTACAGGCTTATGAGGCTAGATTGGCAAATAGACAGACCTTAGAACAAGGATGGATGCCTTATCCTTTTCCTGAACTAGAGAAGTAGAGGCTAGAAATGTGTAAGCAACTCATTGAAACTACTCAAGCATTGCTAGAACCACCTCCACCACAAGGGAAGGATAGGATAGTCACCCCAGTGCACAAAGATGAGTACCGCGATCTAGTGGAAGAGATGCTTTCAGACCTTACCAAAAAACATGTGCCCATTTCTTTCCCGAGGGTGCTACCCACCACTTGGGAGAATCAACTTTCTCTTTGGAAACAAACCTCCCTAAATGAATTTGATACACATATTCAAAATGAGATACTCCAAGCTCATTTAGCCTCTTCATTAAGCTTAGCGGCGCACAATGCTAGGAAGAGGTCCCAATCTTCCATCTTGGAAGAGATAGAGTCTCTACCCAAAGAAGAAACAGTGGGTGAATTGGTACTTCAAGAAGTCACCACCCAAATGAAAAAGGTTCTTTCACCCCCCCAAAAGAAGCCTTCTAACCAATCCCACGCAACCTCCTACAAGCCCTCTTCTCCAAAAATTGTCTCGCATAACACTCGGCAACCTTTCAAGAAGCCTCTCCCTTTAAATAAATCTTCCCATGAAAATTTCACCTATCAACGCTTTAAAAATCCCAAGCCCTCTCCCCCATTAGGCCACCCTTGCAATACTACCCCCGCTTACAATCCTCCCTTGCTAGCCTCTCCAAAAAAGTCATGCCCTTCTCCCTCCTCATCAAGCATCACCCCCTTACCCACTTTACTCAAAACTCCCCATTACCCCCTCAACTCATCCGCACCGCTAACCAAGCCTGTGCATCCTAAGTATAGCCTATCTAAAGCTTCAAAAAACTTGCAATGGAGGAGAGAGAAGTAGGGAAAGAGCACCCTACCACTTGGCTCCACCTGCTCTTCTCTGGTGCCCCTCTCTTTCCTCATATTTGGACCCCTCCTCCATGTTTGTTCCCTCTTCTTGCTCATCTCCCCTACATAGGAAGAAAACGTTGTAAATTTTGGCTACCCCTCACTAACCCCTATCTTTTTAAGATTTTGACTCTTAGCAGAATTACCACATTTTCCCTTGAGCACAAGGTTACCAACCTGTCTTTCCATAACCTTTCTAATCCTTCTCTCTCTCCCTCTGAACAAACGCTTGTCGGCCGTGGGCTCAATTATATTCCCCCCTCTCCCCCACCCCCCCTATACTCTATTCTTCAAGCTTATTCTAATTTAGAAAGAGGTTTGCAACTTAAAATGTTTTTTAATAAAGAACCCTCTCTTCCTCCCTCTCCTTTTTCTATCCCGAATCCTCTTTGGAATCCTCCTTCTCCCTCCACAACTCTTAACCAAACCTTTAGTCTTATCTCTTCTCTTCTAAAACCCCTTCTATCCTTTCTTTATCCTTTTCACTCCAAACCTCTTTGAATGAATTCCATCTTATCCTTAAGAATTGATTGCAACATCATTATCAAACCAGCAGATAAAAATCTAGGACCTGTTATCCTTTCTAAATATTGGTACTATAAAGAAGCTTTTCATCACCTTATGGACCCCCTTACTTACTCAAAAATCACCACAACTCCTTTACCCTTTGTGCAATCCCTCCTTTCCTCCATCGTCACCAATTACTCTCTTCTTTCCTACAACGATAAAGTTTTTATTCTCTCCTCCTCACTTGGAAACCCCAAGCCGTGCCCGTTCTTCCTTTTACCTAAGATCCACAAACCCATCCTCGTAGGCCGACCTATCTGCTCTTACAAAGGTTACATCTTGGAGAACGCCTCGAAGTGGATCCATGCACAACTATACCCCATTCTCTTATCTAAAACACAGCACCTTAAAGACTCTCACTCTCTTGATTTAGACTTAGCTTCTACGTCTTTTCCTCCTAATATTATCCTCTTCACCTTTGATGTTGAATCTCTCTACCCGAGTATCCCCATCCGCGAAGGCCTCCTTGCGCTTAAAAGTTCCATCCAAGGGTTTTTTCCTTCCCCTAAAGTCACATTCATCTTGTCCCTAGCCTCTCTTATCCTCAACCACCATTATCTCTCTTTCAATGAAATGTTTTGGCAGCAAACTAAAGGCACCGCCATGGGGTCAAATTTTGCAGTTGTGTATGCTTGTCTTTTCCTTTGCTTTTTGGAAGAAGGCATGGATCTCATATCTTCCCCTTCCCTTCTCTACTTCAAAATATTTATAGATGATGCCTTTGGAATTTGGAACGGTCATCACTCTAGCTTAAGCAAGCTCCTCCAAAAATATGGACACCCACTCCAAGCACATATCAAAATTTCTCTTTCAATCTCTTCTCAAGAATCTTTTATTTTGGACATCCACTTTTTCAAGGGACCCTCTTTTTTGACTTCTGGGATCCTTGATACCCATTGTCACCAAAAAAACCTAAAATCCTACAATTATATCCCTTGGCAATCTTGGCACCCTACTCACCAAAAAATTGCTTTTATTCTCTCAGAGCTTAAGAGGTACATTTTCAGGGAAAGCTCTCTTTCAGGATTTATCTCTTTACGTAACCTCTTTTATGCTAGGCTTAGAGCAAAAGGATATCCCTCCCCCTTGTTTAAAGCTTGCTTTCTCTACCAATCCTACGATCTAAGACCCTCTCTCCTTCAAAAATTGTATATAGACAAGCCTTCTCCTACCATCATCAAGATTCCCTTCTCACCTCAAATCCGCCATCTAAACTTATCACGTTCCATTAACCAACCCATCACTAATCTGCTTAAAACAAACACGGACCTCGCGCACTTGCCTAGACCTTTGATATGTTGGATGAATGTGCCCAATCTCGGAACCCTTCTTTCTAAAAACACTTCTTCTTTTTCCGCTAAAAAACCCCCACTTCCCTCCCCCCCCCCCCCTCTCCCTCCCATAAAATTCCGCCCTTATTCAACCAAATCTTACCTCAGCTAACTTCGGCCTCATGTATATATGCAACCCCTCTAAACTCCACCCATTTCCTAGGCTAAGCCAAGTACATTTGTTTGACTAGTCCCTTGCTTGTACAATTTTTTCCACTCCTTTAAATGCCCTAATAACTATCCATTTCCCCCCCTTTTTTGCAAGTACCCACTTAAGATGAGTCATCACCTGTCTTTAAGATAGCGTCTCCCTCTTCAAATTATGGTACCACTATAGTTTTTTGGAGCCACACCACACTTCCGTATGGGTACCACTACAGTTTTTTGAGCCACACCACACTTCACTATTTATACCCCCTCCATATCCTCTTTTTTGTTCACACCAGTGATGAGCTAATGAAAGTGAAACGTGTTGGTGTGAAACTGTTTGCTCTACCACCCACCCCCCATCTCCTTTTTCGCTATCCTCTTTCACAAGATCAGGGTGATACAATTTCATTTTAAATTGTTGTTGTACCACCTCCCCCCCCCCCCCCCCCCCCCACTACTTTTCTCAAATTTTTTTTGCAAGATTTGCTCGCTATGATTCCATTTTGATACAGTTTCGAAAAAAATGTTGTTTAAGGCCTCAAAATGCATCACGAAGTCAGGGGTGTCTAAAACCGACGATTTGCGAGAATTGTGAGAAAACACTCACGGTTTTGGACATAGTTTTGGATTTTCCTTGACCAAAACACTTGAGCACACTGAGAGAGGTATAACTACAGGAAGCTAGAGCTGTTAAGCATACAAGTCATGCCTACATCAGACTCAGACTCAGCTTATACAAGCACATGGATTGCAGGGATAGATGAGCATCCACCCAGAATAGATCTTCCAAACCTACAGTACATAAAGACCAATTTTGTGGAGAGATTTTGGACGTATAATCATGAAAGTGAAGCACTATATAGGTATATTAATGGAAATCAATTCAACCTTTACAGTTTCTTAGAGCCTTACCCAGATGAGCTGACAGAATACAAGCTCTTATATGTATATACATACGAGGTGGATTGACAATGGACATCTTTATTTGTTGACAAGTATGGACGAGAATATAGAGCTATAGAAAGCACAAATCCGCGAACCAAATCAGATATGAGTGGATATTTGGTCAATGAAGGACCTCACATACATCCACAAAACACAAGAACCTCTAAGAGAATTCCAAAGAGGGGGTCACCACCTGGATTTCCTCCTAGAGCGATAACGAGAGATAAAACGATACCAGAGAGGAGTATGGTTCCATACTTTGCACCCCAAAGTATAAGACCATATCAGCTAGGAAAATGGGTAAATAGAAAGTACAATGGCATAGGAGACCCATACGCCCATGTCTCGGCTTTCAAGCAAGTCCTACGAGCAGAACAAGTAAAGGACTTCCACACGCAGTATGAGGGTTTTGGACTTACATTGGAGGACAATGCACAAGCATGGTTTGAACTATTGAACCGCAGAGAGTTCACAACCATTGAGAAAATTTTGGATAATTTTTTTTCAAGAATTCACCAAGAGGGTCATAAAACATAACACCCTTCCTAAGATTCAGGAATTTAAACAAGGCGAAACAGAAACATTGCGACATGCAATATTGCGTTTCAAGCAATATGTTTCTAGATGTCCTACCCAAGAGTTACCTACGCCAGAACATCACATCCTATGCTTCATCAGAGGGCTTAGGAATGAGAATCTCCAAAAGGACCTATACATGAAAAGATACCAAACCTTGGAAGAGGTGACCAAAGTGGCGGTTGACCTAGTTGAAAATTTCAAATTCTATGAAGATGGTCAGAAGAAGATGAATGATGCGAGTGAGAAAAAGAAAACCGCTGATCTTGAGGATCAAAGAGGGAATCTAGGACAAAACCAAGTAAATGTTGAGGAGCAAATCATAGAGAATGTGATGCAACTCATCAACCACTCTGATAGAGTACCAGCCTATATAGTTCCTAAACGACGAAGGAGCATAACATGTGGAGGGGACCATCGGACGCAACATTTTCCTGACCAAAGACCTAAGAGTCCACCAGGTTTTGAGCATGTTATGTCTCAATCGCCTAGATATCATCCTGTAGCAGAACAAGTGTTCTTAAGTGAAAGACCCATAGCTACTAGAAAGGCATATGTGAGTCATGAGCTTCAAATAGAAAGATATGTGGTAGATGAGAGGCCACTTCAAGGTCATTATCAAGTATTGCCTCAACAACCAATACGTCCATGTGACAGATGTGGTAGTAGTGATCACTTGATTAAGGATTTTCCACACCATGATATCATGATAAATGTATATTGTAATGAGTGTGCAATCACACATATGATTTTGGATTGTCCTAAGAATCCAAGAAAGAAAGGTAAAATGCAACCACATGTTACCTTTCCTTCTACCAGCAAATCAGAGAAAGAACGAGCCACAACAAAAGGAGAGACGACAACAACAACAGAGCAAGAAACAATTGCAAAAGAACAGGTGCTTAAACAAAAAGAAGATGAAAGTAAGCAAGTTGCTCCAGTAAACGTTGTCACAAGAGCACAAGCAAAAGTGCAAGAGCAAAAGCCTACAGATGGAGAGACTAGTAAGAGTTCCAAAAGCCGTAGAAACTCTGGACGAGCAAGAAGGACTAGAATGAAAGCGAGACTAGAAAGGGAGAAAGGAGAACAAAAGGTTGTTACAGCTGAGTTGGAAACAACTCAAGAGAAATAGACACAGCAAAGGGAATCTGAAACCCTTAAACCAGCTAAAGCACCCAAGAGTGCTAGTTCAGGAGGATCTATCCTAGTGGACAAAGTGAAAGAGCCTTTAGATGCAATTTTACAGGCTTATGAGGCTAGATTGGCAAATAGACAGACCTTAGAACAAGGATGGATAACTTATCCTTATGCTAAACTAGAGAAGTAGAGGCTAGAAATGTGTAAGCAGCTGATTGAAACTGCTCAAGCATTGCTAGAACCACCTCCACCACAAGTGAAGGATAGAATAGTCACCCCAGTGCACAAAGATGAGAGCATTAAAGTAGACGAATAGTCTAGAGAAGAGGTAGATCATAGGGAAGAACCACTGCCAAGGTCGCGAGACTCGAGGGTAGTCCAAAATACAAGAGATGAATCAATGATGGATTTCCCACCCTATGTTCCTATAGTTGAGGAGCACTGGCCAGAGGAGTTATGGAAGGCTGTCCGAGATGCCCAAAAAAGAGAAGAGGATGCTGGACCAGCACCATTTTCTGAAACCACATTAGATAGACCACAAATGAGTGTTGATGCGAGGTCATATTATGGTGACGTAGGATCGGTAGCCTCCGAAGACAGTAGACCTGCATCGTTAAGAACTTTGCCACAATACATGGGAGATTTTGAGGCAAAGTCTGAGATTGTGAGAGTTCCATCACAGAGGCTACGGGGGACAAAAGAATTGGACACAAAAATTTTGAGTGACTTGCTATCCATGCCAGTGAAGTGCACAATTACGTTGGCAGAACTTTTGAAAATCAGGGAAAATGCTTGGAAGAAATTGGGATCAAAAGCCCATTAAGGTTCCTAGAAAAAGAACTCGATGAGATCGAGAAGCCTAGATCAAATGTAAGACCGGTACCTTTGAACAAAGTAGGAGAGTACTGTGAAGGAGAAGATGGTAATGCCACTTTGCCTGTTGAGTACAATGGGATTGAAACGAAAGCTATACTTGACAGCGGAGCAGGAATTTCCATAGCAACAAAACGAATATGGGAGAAATGGGGTAGGCCCACCTTTAGAACAACCATAATAAAATTATAGCTAGTTGATGGGCATGTGGAAAGACCCATGGGATTGCTAGAAGCAATAGTGGTGTCTTCTTGTGGTATAGAGTATGCGCATACTTTTGCCATAGTTGACTTTGGCAAGAAAATAACTATGAAATCATCCTTGGAAGACCATTCATGAGGCAACTCAACATGGTACAAGATTGGGGTCATGATTATCTATACTTGAGACATGCTGAAACCACAACACGTGTAAATATGAGAAATCATAGTTACCAAGATGTGACTAGAACGCCCGTGGATGGGCAAAAAGAAATAAATCTGGATGTACAGAGCATCGGAGTGTAGTGACTTTGGGAGAAATGAGAATTCCTTAGAGAGGGTCTTCGAAGATGATGCTTACATAAGAGAACCTTTTCCGGAAGAGGCATTAGAACCGCTAGAGTGGACTCAGATATTGGCTACTTTGGATGTCTGTGTTAATGAGACCACACCAACAAAATTTTGCGATGAGAATGGGTATGACATAGTCCCCTACTACATGCTAAGGGTTATGGGTGAGACAAATGACAAATCTGAGTATGAGTTCAAAAAGGGTTATCAGCTATGGGGATAACACAAAACCAGATACCTAGCCCGAATACTAGTCATATAGAAATAGGTGCTCTTTGCGATCAGTGTGCAATAACACACTTGATTACAAACTGTCCAACTTGAATGCATAGTACAAAGGAGGAGCCGCAAGTCAACAAAGCAAAGTTGTAGGAAGAAGCACTACAAGAGGCTATTCATATTAGCGACGCTCACACAACGACGCTTTAAAAAAAAAATCCCGGCGTCGCTATGAGCGTCGCAAATTTCTTTGTAAATTTGCGACGCTCATAGCGACGCCGGCTGGGCTAAAAAAATAACCGAGCGCGCCCAAAAACTCAGATCTTAGATCTGAGTTTTTCGGCGCCCTCAAGCAAGGAGCAGGTAACGCTCTCCCTCTCTCTCTCTCTCTCTCTCTCTCTCTCTCTCTCTCTCTCTCTCTCTCTTTTTCTTCTCCACACACACACACACACACGAGGAGAGGAAGGAGAGCCAGGTATGCTCCTTCCCTCTCCTCATTCTCATGTTCCCTTCCCCTCTTTCTCTCTCCCTCTCTCTCTCTCTCACACACACACATACACACACACATAGTGTTTTTGAGAGAGAGAGAGAGAGAGAGAGAGAGAGAGAGAGAGAGTACAAACATAAACAAAAATGCACACACACATTGAGAGAGGAAAAGAGAGAGCATGCATAAACAAAAAACGCACGCATTGAGAGAGGAAAAGAGAGAGAGAACATGCATAAACAAAAAACGCACACATTGAGAGAGGAAAAGAGAGAGAAAACATGCATCCGATCCAAAAAAACGCACACACATTGAGAGAGAAAGAGAGAGAAACTAATTTAACATCGTAGGAAACTAATTAAAATTAAAAGACCTAAAGATCTAGCCGACGAGGAGTTGAACTCAAGACCTATTATTCAAGAGGGAAATGGCATAATCAATCTATCATACTTGGCATGGGTGATAGAAAGGTTATACCATTGATCTCTTTTTATTGGCACACACATCCACAAACGCGCACACACACAAGAAGAAGAGAGTTATAACGTCGTAGGAAACTATCCTAAAAGACTTTAAAGATTAGGTTAGATGTAGACTTACGTTAAATTAGATTTAGGTTTATTTAAGTTAAATTAGATTAGATTTAGGTTTATTTTTAACTAGATTTACGTTTATTTACGCTAGATTTAGATTTACGTTATATTAGATTAGATTTAGGTCTCCATAGACTGCGATGCCTGCATGAAGCGGGTGAAGAAAGCCCTCAATGGAATATAGGGTATTGCTGCCTTCACGCATGGTGGGCTCCGTCGATCCAAAAGTACTGGTGAAATGTCTTCAGAAGATAGGGAAGAAGGTGGATCTTCAGGGCGGCAAGAGTCACTACATCCCCGACACAATGACCATCTAGACAACCTCTAGTCATTCAACAACAACTTCAAAGTTAGTAACAAGAGCAAGAACGGTCTAAAGGGCCAATTGCTGTCGTCAGATGTGGATGGAGATGAGGCAGCGTCACCGCCGGAAGTTAACACTCACATCTTTAGTGATGAGAATGCCAACTCTTGCCGAGTTATGTGAAAAATTATGTGTTAAATCAGTTCTAAGGTTCTTATAATCCCTGTTAGTTTAGTTCTTTGTTTTTAATATAACATAATTTACGTTAGATTTAGATTTATGTTATATTAGATTAGACTTAGGTTTATTTAGGTTTACCCCCACACACACACACAAGAAGAAGAGAGTTTTAATGTCGTAGGAAACTATCCCAAACGACGTTAAAGATTAGGTTAGATGTAGACTTACGTTAAATTAGATTTAGGTTTATTTTTAGTTAGATTTACGTTTATTTAGATTTACGCTTATTTACGTTAGATCGAGTCCACGCAAGAATTACTTACGGTTTAGGGTTTAGAGTTAGACGAGCAGTGAAAAGATCTACTGTGAAAAGATGTTAAGATGCTGTGAAGTGCTACAGCTAGAGAAGAGGCAAAGGGGTTTTGTCCACTACATGCAGTATCATGTAGACGTGGGTGTGTAGATTTCTTGTACCCACAAATATAGGTATTGACCAATAAAGACGAGATTATAACCCGGTGGTTCTGATCTCCGTGCACCTCTAGACCGAGGTGTGCGGGGATTGGACATGACTAGAGAATGTGAGGTAAAGAGAGAGAGAGAGAGAGAGAGAGAGAGAGAGAGAGAGAGAGAGATAAGACGAAGAATGCCAATAGAATATTAAATTTGTTGTCCAGGTTATAAGATTTTTATCCTCATTATGAGTAGTGACGAGGATGTAGGACCGTCCAACCGAAACACCTATCTCTCAACGAGGGTCTTATGTCCTTGTAATCAATGCAAGCATGCTGTGCGACGGACAAGACGTGTTTCTTTGCAGCGCGTTTGCGAATTTGGAGAGTTCGATCCATCTATTATAGATCGAGTTGTTGCCAATTATAACTCGTCGGACTCTGACGCTGGCCAACAAGCAGCAATCTTGCAACCCAATAGACGTGTTCGCAGGCGCTTTGGTCAAGTAGCATATGTGAGGCCACAAGATGTAGCCTCTGACAGCTTGGGGGATGATCATGCAGAGCACATTCCCAACGAGGCAATGTTTGAGCCCGAGATTGATGAAATGATCGACACGATCATGGATTCAGAAAGGCTTATCTATGATGATATGAAAAGTGAAGCGGATACGCCATTGTATAATGGAGCACGTATGTCTAGATTGAAAGCACTCCTGGTTCTTCTCAACATGCAGGCAAAGTTTGGATAGAGTGACACTAGCGTCAGAGCGCTTTTCAGGTGATCTATTACAATTAGTTTACTTTAATAAAACTCTAAATGTATAATGATCTGATAGATTTTTACACGACTGTATCGTATTTTTATGTTGTGTAGATTGCTTAAAGAGCACATACTACCAGCTGGCAATGTGATGCCAGATTCCCGAGATGAAGCAAGAAAGATTTTGCGAAACTTGGGGATGGATTACAATTCTATCCACGCTTGTCCTAATGACTGCATTCTTTTCAGAGGGGAATACATAGACATGGAGAAGTGTCCGAAATGTGATTCCGAAAGATATTGAGTAGATCTCCACGGGACAAAAATTCCACAAAAGGTTTTGCGACATTTTTCTCTGCTTCCTCGCATCAAGCATTTCTTCGAATGTAAGTCCGTGGCCGCCCTAGCATCATGGCATGAGGAGAATAAATCTTCGGATGGTGTGCTACGAATTCCTGCAGATTGTGCAGCCTGGAAACATATAGATGGAACATGGTCGTATTTTTCCAGGGAAGCTCGAAATTTGCGCTTAGGCCTGGCTATGGATGGCGTAAATCCATTTGGTCAAAGATCAACATCTTACAGTGTATGGCCCGTTGTCATCGTCAACTACAACATTCCCCCGTGGTTGACTACGAAGAAGTGGCACCTATGGCTAAGCTTGATTGTGCCAGGGCGATATAAAGTGGGGAATATGGATGTGTATCTTCGTCCACTATTGGAAGAGCTACAAAAATTGTGGATTGGCATAGAGGTGGTGGATATGAGCCGACACACAGGACGACAGAATGCTTTGATTAGAGGAATTCTAATGTGGACCATGCATGACTATCCCGGGCTAACAGAATGCTCAAGTGATCTATTGACACTCCTCACTCAGACACTGTAAATCTTGTTTTTTCCCATAGTTGATCTATTATCATGTGTATACATGCAGGGCTTCAAACAAGCGGATACAGAGCATGTGTCACATGTGGACCTAGACTGAATGCACGTAGGGTAGCCTCACTGAAGAAGCAAATCTACGAAGGTCATCAAGCGTATCTTCCAGAGAATCATGTGTTACGCGACGGCTTTTTGGGAAGAGAGCCACCAAGGATGTGTGCACAAGCATGGTTAGAGCAGAAGGAGATGTGCGATGACGGATTGCCTCCAGGGATGAAGAGACTATCTCTATGGTACGAGTTACCATACTGGCCCCGACTCATGATCAATCACTTGCTCGATCCAATGCACATATTCAAGAATGTGGGTAATCTACTATGGGACCATCTGACCGGCAAGAAAGATACTTTGGGAGCCAGAGTTGACCTTAGAAATGTGGATCGTATGGAGCAATATTGGCCGCAAACAGCGTCTGATGGATCGATAAAACTCCCTAAAGCACCATGGATTTTCACAGGATCCCAAGAACGCAAAGTAAAAGAGACCATTCGATCTTTGCGGACCCCCACTGGCGTAATGCACTCGCTCCGAACGTGTTTTACTAAAGAAGGAAAGATTACCGGTTTGAAGTCACACGATTGGCATAGAATGTGTGAGGTACGTTCATAGTGGACTTTAATATCATTGCATAAAATGTGCACTTTAATATCATTGCTGCACATACTTTACAGTTTATTTTACCGGTTGCCATTGAGGGATGTTTGTCTCTCGACATCCGTAACACAATCTACAAACTTGCAAAGCTGGTGCAATGGATCTCACAAAAGGAGATCAACGTAGACTCCATACCATTCGCCAAAGTAAATGCTGCGGAGCTTGTGTGCATGTTTGAGAAACATTTTCCTACTACCATGCTAACCATTCAGGTGCATCTTCTTGTTCACATAGTTGATGAGGTGGAAATAGCTGGCACAGTTCATTCCAGATGGATGTTCTTCTTAGAACGTTTCATGAAAACGCTTAAGGGATATGTGCGTCAAAAGGCACGTCCGGAGGGTAGCATGGCAGAAGGTTGGTTGGTATCAGAGTCCCTAGTCTACATTGGAGAGTGGCTAGACGGATTTGATAAAGCCCGGGACACGCTATGGTGAACCATAGATGATGAGCGCATATCTGGGATTGTCATGTGCAATCTCGGTGTTGAGAAGAAGATGACGGAAGATCTAGAGGCTAAAATCAACCGATTTTTCATGCTTCACAATCCAGTGATGCAAAAGTGGATTTCACAATATGAGGATGCAAAGCAAGAGCGACAAAGGACACGAATCGAGTGGAGACGGGGAAGACGACCACCGATGCACTATCCAGCGGTTCTGGAGAGCCTACCAACCTTCATGAGCTTAAGATGGTTGCACAACCAATTGAAAAGCGCACAACAATGCGGTGACGAAGTGACTGAGGAAGAGTGGGAGTACTCTCGGGGTTGCGCGACCAAGGTAAGTTTGCAATGTACGACTAGCAAGTGACTTTATTTATAAACGTTTGAATGGCCACTCATAATCTTTGTTCGTTGTAGTATAAGTCATACACAGCAGCATGGTGTAAAGGTCGACATTTTAGGGTGGAACGAATCGACAAAAAGCGTTTTACTCAAGATTGTGGAATCATGGCAAAATTTGAATAGTCTAGTCGACGACGGTCCTCTAATGCAGATTCTGTGGTGGCAGAACTCACTTACTTCGACATGCTGCAAGAGATTTTGAGGATCGATTACAGAGGATTTTTTGTCGACTTGTTCGACATGCAATGGTTCAAGATAATCATGGAGGGTCGCAACGCTACTGTGCGTAGAGGAGAGTCTGGTTTTCTTGAGGTGGATTCTACTAAGAAATGGACTGACCTAAGAGACACTTTCGTACTACCCGAGCATTGTGAACAAGTAAGTATGTAAATAGTTAACATCCCCCTTTTACAAGTTATGTGCTTGAAAGCTCTCATGTAAGTTATGTGGCTCTGGCAGGTAATATTTCATCCTACAAAGTCTACATCAAACTAGTGGTACGTCATAGAGGTAGCCCCTCGTAGTGCAAGGACGTATGAAGGCTACCATGTGCCAATCACAACGGCATCAATGGAGGAGATCAGAGAAGATGCTCAATCAGAAGCCGCTGCGGTGGTGCCAGACGAGCATCAAGATGCTACTACTCTATATGGGGTGCATGCAGAGGAGCTACAAAATGAAACAGAGGATATGTGTTTAAACGGAGAGCTCTATATAGATATAGGAAGTTATGCTGAGTTATGCGAGGATATGAGAGAGATCTTTTAAAGCCACAAATATTGTATTTGAACAATTTTGCTCCGTGTTGTAAAAGCTCTGGCTCTCTAAGTACCTTCCATGGTGTATAACGCTCTTTTCTACTCGCGCTCACATCTTTTGATTGAAAATTCTGAGTTTTCGACTTGCCTCTTCTATCACTCAATTCATTGCGTCATTGTATTTATATGCGTCATTACGTCACTGTATTTAATGGTCTTTGCGTCATTGTCTACTCTATTCATTCAATATTAAGTTTAAATATTCGTGTGTTTAATGCAGGTATGGATGATGAGGAGTTTCTTTCTTCTTTGTCATCGCAGCAGAGACACTGGTACGTGGAGCGTCATCGCTCTGGCGCATCATCGCGCGTTCCTACTCCATCCGCATCTCCCTCTCTTTTGGAGCATTCGGCGCGCTCCGAAGCTTCGGCGTTGACGAGACGAGCTTCATACTCGTCTAGACACCGGCGCTCTCGTGGTGGCGGTGGCGGTTGTTGTGGGGATTCCGCCACCAATGCCTCCACACCGCCTCGTGTTAGACGAGGCTCTTTACCCTCCCCTTCTTTGCCCGCCCCCACACTAGCCACAGCATCTCCATCTATGCCAGGTTTTGCACGGCTGACTGTTCCTAGAAGCTACACACCTCTACCTACTCCGCCAGGAGCCACCCCACTCGACACTCCTTGCTTCGGGGCCCAGACGCCGGTGGAGACACCTGACGTCCGTACCCCCATCAACACGCTGCTAGAGACCCCTGCTAGGACACCCAAGTTCACGCGTCACCGACCAGAGGGCTTGTCTTACTCCGTCGACTTCAGCGGCGGCATCATCATGGATGATGACGGCAAGAAGGTGATCTCGCGCATGCGTGGTCTTTGCTCTCAGCTGTTTAGACACTACATACTAAACAAATGGAGTGAAGTACCAAGTGATTTAAAAAACAGAGTCATCAGCATACTTCATGATGAGTTTCCCGTTCCAACACGGGATCAGCGCTTCAATGAAGACCTGATGAAGATTCGAATGCGCGAATACTGCAAACAAAAGCGTTCTGAAGTGCAAAAAGTAATCAAGAATGGGTGGAACAGGCCAGATTGGCTGGCCAAAGAAGATTGGAAGAATGCGAAGAAAGCAGCGCACGAGAATCCTGACAAGTGGAAGCAACAAAAGGATGCAGCCAGAGCGCGAGTAGAGGCAGGGAGCTCGCTCCACTTGGGGAGCGGTGGATGGGCATCATTTGAGGCCGATTTTGTAAGTGTTTTTGCATTGCTCTTTATGTTCGATAGTTTAGGGTTTATGAGTTTTTTAATTCTAATATAATGAAATCTTTGTATGTTTTGACAGTGGTCGATGACAGGACGTGATCCCACACCGTACGAGCGCGAGTACGCAGGCAGGAAGGGCTTAAATGCCCTGATGGACATTCTCAGTTCTCGCGGCGGCATGGTTAGTATTAGGGTTTACTCTTTTCTATTTTTTGTATTGTTTTATAAATGTCGTTATATGTTTATACTTACTGAAAGCTGTCTTATTGTCTTTTTTTGCAGAATTCGACAGATACGCCGCTTGGACGCGATGAGACGTCTGACTAAACGACGTCAGTTTAGCCGTAGCTAGATAGCATTAGTTTAGGGTTTCTCATAGCTTATGTATCATGAGACGGATTTTATACGTCTTTTTGAACCATGTATATTATTACATTTGTCACCGCAGTTCCTTTTGCCAATCAATTCTTTATGCCTATGATGTTGTACAATTGTCATTATTACATTTGCCAATCAATTCATTTTGCCTATGATGTGTACAATTGTCAATTTTGCAAACAATGCGTCTTGTGGGTGACTATTTTGGGTCTATTATCTACCCTTGCACTTTTTTTAAAAAGTGAATCAAGTACAATATGGTTGATGGGTGGCAGGGCATTCAATGCCCTGCCACCAAAAAAAAATTCTCTCAGGCGTCGCTATAACCGTCGCTATTTATGGCTCTGTAGTGTCGCTATAGTCTTCTGTGTAAATGTCTCTATAACCGTCGCTATGAGCGTCGCTATATAGCGACGCCTATAGCGACGCCTATAGCGATGCTCTCATAGCGACGCTCGTAGCGACGGTTTTAGAGACGCCGGGGGTTATAACCCAGTGTATTTCCGTCGCTAACAGCGTCACAAGAGCACACAACCTCTTGTAGTGAAGGGCTAAGATCCAAAGAAGATGCTTCAGGTCCAGCGCCTACAAATGAGCAATATGAAGACTTGGAATCAATCAAAGAAGAGGTGCAACAAGTGACAGGAAGTTCAGACACTATTGGTGACATTTCAACAGCTGATGTCGAGGAAGAAGAGCCTATGACTCTACAGGAACCAAATGCTTATTTTGTCTCTCCAAAAGACATATCAGAGAAAATGGTGGTCAAACTCGAGGTAGAACACACAGACGAACTCACAAGTGTGAACAATGAAGAAGAAGACGACAAGGAGTCCAAGCCAAAGATTGCTCAAGTCACTCAAGAGAACACAAGCAATCTAGTACCAAAGAAGATCAACCTTTTGCTAAGTGCACAAGACGGAGTCAAGATGAATTTTATGGCAGAAATTGATACAAATTCCATGACTAATGTCATGTCATATGGCATGTGGCTACTTCTAGGTAATCCAAAGCTTTATGATATTCAGATAAAGGTAAATCTCTCACCTGAAGTAGATGTTATAAGTATGGCGATTGCAGAAGCTACTCTCCAACTACACTCACAGAATGTCAAAGAAAAATTCTTGATGGTAGATTCTCGAAAAATGGGAACACACTTGATTTTGTCCAAGCCATGGGCACAAGTCTTTGAAGACGAGCCTGAATCTTCAACAATGGTCATCACGACAAGCTATCAAGTGGCAACAGAGGTCAAGCCTACAACAGTTCAAAGATTCTTGGCTATTGAAAAAGGCAAAGCTAAAGTAAGCCCACAATCTCTAGCCCAGCCAATGCAAGTGCAAGACAAAGCCTCTACATCAAAAGCCAAACCATCAACAAAACAATCGAAACCCAAGAAAAAAGTCTATCAACCAAAGTTTCCATCGCCCGAATGTCTCCAAAGGAAGTCAAAACAGGTCAACCAAGTGCTAGTATCCAAGGCACAGATTAAAGTTACCGATCCAATTTGGATACAATCACAGGAACAACCTCAACAAGCAAAGGTAACAGGATGGATCACATCAAGCGAGTCAATTATTGCACAAGGCTACAAGAAAGGAAATTCAGATTTTTGGGTCAACAAGCCCAAGATAACTGCCTAGCGATATCCATCCCATTCCAACCACTCAGTCAGGAATCAACAAAGCCGTCAACATCAATCACATAACTCAACCAAGAGAAAGGATAGGTACAAAAAGCAAAAGAAAAGGTCTTGCAATGGACAAACCATACGACAAGTCTGGGTAATGAAATTAGAATTCTACCAGACTACCCAACAAAGTCAAGTGAGATCACCTCCAACCAAGTCCAAAGATTCATTCCAACCGAGTTACTCAAAGTACAAGGATTCTATGAGGGTAACTTTTAAATCTGGTTACCTAAGGTAGTAGCTTATCAAGGAATCACCCAGGAAAAGCAAGAAACATCAAGAAATCAAGAGCAGCCACCCGCTACACCCAAGAGTACTACAACCTATAGATGGATCCCTCGTCAATTACTACAAGAGCAAGGCTTTTACAAAAGTAACAGCCATATTTGGAAATTAAAGACAAGGTACCATCAAGTCAAAGAAGAAACAAGGAAAGTGGAAAAGGAGATCACACCAGGACCAAGAACAATGTGGGTTCCAAAATCCGCGATTGAGGCTCAACAACAAGAAAGATACACAACTTCTTTACAGTCTCTTAACAACAAAAAGAAAGCAACGGTAAATGCAGAGGTCACAGTTTTGAAGAACACTATCTGGAAGAAGAAGACTTCATCAACCATTGATTCAACATCAATAACTTTCTCATCAAGGGACCACAATTTGCTACCAAGGAATGAAGAGCAGATAGATGCCAATGTATCGGACAACATGGCATCTCAAATAGAAACTAACGAGAAAGTCCTAAACATCAAAAGCATATGGAATTGGATTTCAGGCCGCGATCATGTAAGTCCAAGTCGCCATTAAACTTACATGGCATAAGAGTCTACAATCGGGCAGCTAAGACACTAAATGAGCAAAGTGTCAGACCCAAACTTCAAGTTAATATTTTTATGTGGTCTATGAGTCTAGCTAATAGGTATAAGCTCAAGCTAGAGAGTTGAGCATACATAAAGTCATGTCGCTCATGCTGGAAAAGGTGAGCATAAGAGTCAAAATCCATATAATATATAAGGTGGAGAAAGCGGAGTAGTCAAAAAAAAAAAAAACACTTACGCACTTGACACAGTGAGGAAGAGTGGAGAAACCTCAACAACAAAAAACCCTTCTTGTGAGTAGTGAAAGATTTTGAAGCACTCATGCTATATGTTTTGCTCGCTACACTAACTCCATGAAGAACCCATCAATACTCTTCTTTTGCACCGCATCTTGTTTAACATGCATAACTCTGTGCAAGCATATAGATGTCCTATCATTGGACATATGCATTAGGCACTCTTTTTTATTCCACCCAGGCACTTACACAAAAAAATGATGATGAACAAGCGGAAACAGGTTTTATAAGCCTTTGCTCAACAACAACGACTCTGACTTCAAGCTACTAACACTTATCCATGTATATCAAGCCCATACTAGTAGCCATATAGCCATATGTACTTTAACTCAGCATAACTCTATAACATTAGAACCTAAGTACATATAGCCTTGCATTTAATTATGGCTAAAGACATTTTTTCCCACTGGGTTTTTCACTTTAGTCTTATCCAGGTATCCAAGACCTTCATTTTGTACATACGCTACATTTTACTTTTACTCTTTTATTTTTTATAACAACAAAAACAAGAAGAACCACGATATCCCCACACTACTAATTGCAAATCTACTGACAAGTCACAAGGGAGAGGCCAAAAAACAGCTTGACAAAGCTTCAAGTCAACTTACAGGTACGACTTCCAGATAACAACCACAGGAAAAGCAAACTAGAGCTACAATGACAACGACCTGTTGCACCAACAAGTCGATACAACCTCATGCAATTCAAGATACAACAACCAATCGGAGGGGGAGAGTTCCATGCTTCAGATACACTACAGGTACAACTTCAAGGCAACTTTAACATCACGCAAAGCAACCAACTGTAGAAGAGGTTGCCACAACAACTTCAATCAACACCAAGACATCAAGAACTCGTCAAGGCCAGTAAAGAAATAGGGTCTTGTCGGGGACGACAAGAATTCGGAGGGGGAGAGTGTTGAAAGGATGCCCTTTCAACAACGTTTCCATAAAGATTCCATTAAGATTCCTCAAAGATTCTATAAAGATTCCACATGAAGATGGTGATGAAGTAATGAAGTAATGAAGATGAAGATAGATGCTGCAACATGAAGATACGAGTTCATGGACGTCATCAAATATCCCGTTATTATTATTTTGAGCCATTATGGCCACTTTTGCAATGTTTACGGGAACCTCATATTTTAAATCGGCACTTGTATTTTGGTCGCAGATGTTGTATAATGAGGAAAGCCAACTCAGTTTCTTGTAATTAAGCTTTGTAGAAGCCTAGGGACAATTCAGATCATTTGGTCAGACATTAGGTTTGAAGGCTTGGTATATAAGCTGAAACCTAAGGCTTTGTAAAAAACACATTACGTTATCTCAATTAATATACAGTCGTGGGTTCTGCAGCACACAGTAGTGAGCCTCACGCACACACACCGTTGCACACACTAATCACATTGCAGATATGAGAGTAGGAGCGTGTTAGCATTGAGGAGCTCTCCGCGTCGACGCAAACTATGCAAGCCGAGGACCACATCGCGAGCCCGTCTGCTACGAGCTATATTTGGTCGTAAGTACCTCAAACGACATCCGATCTGAATGATCAAGTAGTCGTTAGAATCAGGGCGAGAAGCTCTTCATGTTGATGTCTTTGTAGATCAATTCCGGACACTTTGGAAATTACTATTTTGAGTCTATCTTGATAGCGATTAGAGGTCTTACAGTTATGGTTTTCAGGGTTTAGGTGTTTGGCCATATAGGATATGTCCTTGTGAGTCTTACCCTCCTATTTCGAGTCATTCTGATATGATTTGAGACTGTTTCGAGCTTGTAGTGTTTCGTAGGATGCGTTGTCTGTTTCTTTGCTTTATGGTAGTGTTGTGGTAGGATTAGTGACTGTAGATTGTTGATAGTGTCTAGCTCAGGGTTGACAACTCAGAGATTGCCTCCATGTCCTAGTCGGGTGAGCTACATCCTCGGATTGACAGTTTGTTGGTCTGTGTTCTCGCTGTGCTCCATCGTCCGTCGCAGCGTACCCGCTAACACCATCATACTGTATCGATCTCATGAGCTCATGGTCCCTCATGAAGTCTGTTCCCCATGGCTACAATCTGAAAAAATTCTCCAAATGCACAGCCCGCACGGCTTCAGTGACCTCCGGCCTTCGCTGGAGATTCCATATTTCCCGTAGCATGATAGTCGTCTTTACCATATCACCATCAGTATCCCTCACTTCGCGATGAAAATGTGAGCAGGGATCTGAGCTAGTGTTTCATCCGAGATGTGAGCTTTTTCGTTTGTAGAGAGCTCATCCACTTCATATGGTGCTGCTGTCCAGTGCCTTGCTTGCTTTTGGCGAGGCATTCTGTGTCATTAGAATCACAAGCTGTCAAGATTTTCCTTTCGTAACTAGTGGCATTTAGACTTTTAGTAAAAAGCATTTCAAAAGTTAAAACTGATCATAACTTGAACAAATCTCATCCATTCTTGTCCATATTTCACCAGTGGGACTAGGAAGACTAGAGCTATGACTGATTGAAATCTGAGCCAAATCTGGGCCTGAGGTACACCAATCGCGATTGTAGTACAAAGGCCAAAACGAGATCTGATCACATGAGTGGTTTGCTGATAGCTAAAGGGTCATTTTGGTCCACTCTGTCTTTTATTTGAACCACTTTTGAGTTTATAAGTCCCAATTTTGGGTTACAAGGGAGTTTTGGACTAGACTTTGATTTTTCATGGGTTTTTGATGTCTAAATGGCTTGAAGCTTGATGTGTGACTTGAACAAGATGTGTACAAGAGATCTGTTAGGTTTTGGTCAAAATCTGATGCTAAGGTACACCAATTGCGATCGTAGTACCTGGGATTTTTTGGGTGAAAACTGGATGTCTTTGGTCCCGTATGCCTGCCTAGCCCACTGATGATTTATTTTCAAGTTTTGACTTAAAATGAACAAATTAGAGCAATTATTCATTGTTTGACCTTATTTTACTAAGTGTAACCATATTGGGTTTTCCTGATGAATTCTGATTGGAGCTTGGAGTTAGTTGATGTTAGTTTTTGAGCTTTTACTGCTTCCATGATGTGTTGCTACCATCAGCCTACTCCGCCATCTGATTCTGACTTGATCAGGCACGTTTTACCCTGTCTTTGAAGATTTTCCAGACTTGTGCATTTTTCAAGCATTCTTTGGATACCAATGGGATAATTGGGCATCTCCAAGTCTCCTTTTAGTCTTTGACATTAGTTTGGCCAAATTCTTCCCTTGTGTGATCACTCGAGACTGAAATGGTCATCTCTGTCCTTGTGGAAGATTCTGAGCTCCATTCAGAGTTTTCTACTACCATGGTGACTCCTAGTCGGACAGGTATGCCTTTCAAACCACCCGTCATCATTTTCAGTCGAATTTTGGTGTTTGCAAGTCAATTTTTCTGATTCCGGTGTGTTTGAAAAATTTGGCCCATTCTATGAGCAAAATTTGTGCATTTTTCATGAAAATTCAAGAGAGTGTATCCCTCACTGAGCTCTAAGCCTGGGCCATGTCAAAATTTCTAAAACCTGCAAACTAGGGGCAGCGATTGCAATTGCACCATAGATCCCAAATTAATTTTTGACACCTACAGGTTGTTGGCGAAGTTGAGGGGAGGCTTCTTGCAAATTCTGTGTCAATTTTGGTCAATGGGGTACACCGATCGCGATCGTTGTACCACCACCAAATTGAGATCTAATCATATGGCCTGGTTCCTGACATTGTGGGGAACACATTGATGTGTTCTGTCCCTGAAATTTTTTTGTCATGATGCCTCTAAGGGCCCTTGACCTATTTGACTCAATCCGACTTTGATTTGATCCATTCGCCCGTTTGTGCGATGATTTGCGCTTGCATGCATAATAGACTTGATCTTTACTTGATAAGGAACATACCTGTGAAATTTGGTATGAAATGTTGGCTCCGATCGTCCGTATGGGGTAGAAATGTGGCAGCTCGCTCTAGGGCTCGCTCTAGGTCAAGAAGCTCTCTTCTTCTCTCTCAAAATGTGAAAATGAACAATGTAGATATTATTTTCATTACCTTTGATCTTGATATAATCTGCATACCATCTGTGGGTCAAACCGTTCGTCATTCTGGCGTCGTATGACCATTTGATGCGATTCTGGAAAAATGTGGTCATGATCATTAAGGCTGTAATTCGACATCTTCAGATTAGCTTCACATCTTTCATGCTTGATAACCCTATCATGATACTTCGACGTTTGCTTCCAGAAATTGATTCCGACACTGTGGGTGATATTTTTTTATTTTTGGAAGATTATTAACGAAAATCAAACAAAATAAATTGAAAATACTTATTAACTGGCGAAAATTAGCCAAAAAATATTATACTCACCCCTAAGCATATGTTTTCACTAGAAGCATCCCAATGCTCCATATTTTGTCATTACAGCTCATTATTACGTTGGTTGGATGATAAAAACGCTAAAAATGCCAGGTTTTGATCAAATTTGTTTGAAATTGAACTCTAAAAAATGAAAAAAAACAACAAACACATGCATTATGTACATATATACACGTTGGACCCCTCAATGGTCCTGACTATTGCTAGATTCAACAGTTACTCCCCCCTTCCTAAACTGAGTCGTCCCAGTCGAAGGTTGTGTGCATGTGCATGGGTTTTGAAATCTGTGTCTATGCACGGCCGTGTAATGTGGCCCTATCCTCATGTTTGAGACAATGCATTTGGAAACAAAGTACTGTGCAAGATGTCGGGGACTGAATGTAATATTCAGTGGCTTTGGATGGCGAGGCTAGCTGTTTATGGAACAGAAGGGCTTGCAGTTTAATTGCTCTCTCCTTGATTGTTGGTTTTTTGATGGCAACTATTTTTGGAACCCATTTGTATTCAGTTTTTTTCATATTTGACAATTTTAATGTAGGTTCTTGAATTTTCTTAGGTTTCCATTGCCATTTTGTTAGTTCAGGCTTCCTGTGTTGACGTTTTGGTCTCCCTTCGATCTTTGTCGCCGAATTGTTGGTTGTATCCAGCTTTGGTTGCCATTTCCACTCTGGATTAGCTCCTGAAGGTCTTTGATATGGTGTTGCTATCGTCAAGAGCTGTGACTTGGACAGCCATATCTGTCTCTGTTTGTTTTGCACGGAGATTTTCTTTATCCATACTTTCCGAACATCCGTTTTTGGTGTTTTTGGCTGATGAGCTGATTGCTTTTTGTCGATGGTGATAATCGGCCACGAGTGATTTGTTTTGGCGAATGGAGTCATGTACACGTTAGAGTTGTATGTGTACATCAACACATGTTCTGACCATTCGGTAACTGCATTGTACGTTCTCATCCATGGAACTCCCAAACATAGTGATTCTCTGATTCCTTCGTCTTTCATTACGAAAAATTGATCAGGACAACTATTTCCATCAATATTGATTGGTAAGTTTACTATTCCCAATGTTGGCATTGTTGCCCCGTTTGCTGCTTGTAAATCTCGTGTGGATTGCACTAGAGGTTTGTCAGTAAGCATCTTGTAAGTGGAGAAGTTGACCACATTGACTCTTGCCCCTGTGTCAATCAATGCTCATTGATATCTGCCATTCGGAAGTCTGACATTGATGCGAACATCAATTCCTATTTCCCATTGCTCGTTAGTGTGATTATAAAAAGAGGAATTTGAGCCGTATCTGCTGGTTGAGGAAGTCTTTGTTGTTGTTATTTTGTATTTTGGCTTTAAAATCCTGATTCTGGCCTCCTCCTATGCTTGAGCTTTTGTTTCATTTGCTTTGTTCTTGCGCTCCTTCACAGCGTGGATTTCGGCAAGCATCTCTGAGGTTAGTGGTAGGTTGTACTTCTTTAATCTGCAACCACTAATCCAATTAGGCATCTCCTCTCCCTCTAATGTTGCAAGCTTAATGACACCGCTAGATGATATGTCATGAAACACATAGGGTCCATTGCCTCGCTTTTTGAGTTTCCGGGAATGTTGTTTCATGGTATACATTAAGACGTAATCCCCCGTAGCAAATTACTTGCTGATAACATGTTGATCAAAGAATGATTTCATGTTTCTTTTTTGCGCGTAGATTGATGCAATTGCTCTCAATATAGTTTCATTCACTTTTTCCAGGATATCTATTTGATTGTATAATTCATGGCCCGTCCATTCTAATTCTTTAGCTACCGGAAGTGTGGGGATAAGAAATTCAAGTGGCAAAATCTCTTGAATTCCATAAACCATGTTGAACGGAGTCGTTCTGATTGAGGTTCTGTACGCTACTCTATATGCCCATAAAGTTGAATGCAGCTTTTGATCCCATTCGGATCTCGATTCATTAACAATTTTCATGAGAATTGTCACCAAAATCTTCTTTGTACTTTCTGCTTGGCCGTTAGCTTGTGGATGATAGGGAGCTGACTTCTTGTGAATTACCATGAGTTCATCCAATAGGAATTCGATCACTTCATTGACAAAATGAGTCCCTCTATCGCTCACTATCTCTATTGGTAAGCCATATCTAGTGAAAATGTTCTCATACAAAAACTGTGTTGTTGTTTTTGCATCATTTTTGGTTGCTGCTTTCGCTTCAAACCACTTTGTTAGATAATCTGTTGCCACAATGATATATTGAGCGTGCGTTTTATATCCAAGAGGCGCAATTGGTCCTACAAAGTCTATTCCCCATTTTGCAAACGCTCTTGCCTCCATCATTGGCCTCAAGGGCATGTCATCTCATGCTCTAGGAATCTTTGTCCTCTAGCAATCATCACATCCTTTCACAAACTCTTCGGCGTTCATGAATAGTGTAGGCCACCATATGCCAGCAATAAGAATTGCTTTGGCCGTTTGGTCAGCTGAGAAATTGTTAAGTATGGAGCCTGATTTACCCTTGTAATTTTCTGTGGTAAAAGCCCACATTTATAAGGCCCCCATTATGAGGAGAAGCCATCGTGTGTGGAGTATTCTTTTTCGCCGGAATATTATGGCCGGACGGCGGCCGGAAAGTGGTTGGAAAACAATCGGTCGGTTGGCTGGTGGCCAGTAGTCAATGGCCGATGGCCGGTGGTCGGAAGTCAATGGCCGTTGGCCGGTGGCCGAATTCAAAAGCGGACTTGTCTTCTCAAGGGCGGCCACACATGGGCGGATTGGAGGGTCCGATTTGGACTTATTCGCACAAGGGCGGCTACACATGGCTGTCTCTCATAAGAGAGGGCAGCCCTTTTGGCCTATAAAAGGAGGCCATTTCTACACACATTTCATAGTGTGAAGTTGATGCAACAAGGTGAGTGTGAGGTGGTGAGAGTGAAGCAAGGCGGGAGCTCCATTAAGGGTATAATCCCTTTGTAAACTACTTCTTGTTTTGAAGTACTAAAGCCATTGAGTGGCTGCTTTTCCGTGGACGTAGCCCACATTGGGTGAACCACGTATATCGTGTATACTCTCTCTCTCTCTCTCTCTCTCTCTACTCTATAATCTCGTGTATATAAATCTGTCTCTCTCCATTAAGTAATCTACTCAATTATCTATTTAGCTACGTCTTATTTCCTAACAACTGGTATCAGAGCAAGGTTTGCTCGTAGCTAAATTATCTCAAGGAAAGGATTCCTTGAATTGAGTGGGAGTTATGGTGGAGGAAGGGAAGCTCAAGATTGAGAAGTTCAATGGCAAAAACTACCAACATTGGAAGATGCAGATTGAAGACTATCTCTACTAGAAGGACCTCTATTTGCCACTAGGCGGTCTTGCGAAGAAGCCCGCAACAATGGCAGATGAAGCATGGCATGTCCTTGATCGAAAGGCCCTAGGAACAATCCGGTTAAGCTTGGCGTCAATGGTGGCCTTCAATGTTGCGGAGATGAAGACCACGGAGGACTTGATGAAGTCACTTGACGACTTCTACAAGAAACCATCGGCATCCAATAAGGTATTTCTTATGAAGCGCTTGTTCAATCTAAAGATGGCAGAGAATGGTTCAGTTGCAAAACACCTAAATGACTTTAACACAAACATAAGTCAACTTCGATCAGTGAAAATAAATTTCGATGACGAAGTGCGAGCTCTCCTTATACTATCATCTCTACCGGATAGTTGGGACAGCCTTGTGATGGCTGTAAGTAATTCTATCTCTGGCACAAATACTCTTAAGTTTGATGATGTTGTGGGTGTTCTCCTAAGCGAGGAAATGCGAAGGAGAAGAACAGGAGAATCATCAAGTGCTGCACTATCAGTGGAAACAAGAGGAAGGCTTAAGGAGAGGTTCAAAAACCAAAAGGGTCGTGATCGCTCAAGGCAGAGCAAGTCACGCACAAAGTCAGTTCTTGAATGTTGGAACTGCAGTAAGAAGGGCCACGTCAAGAAGGATTGTTGGTCCAAGAAGAAGAAGGAGACAGATTCTCAAGACAACAAGCCAACATCGGAGGCCAATGTGGCAGGTAAAGTAGAGCAAGATGCTCTAATTCTCTCATTAGACAATGTGTCTAATTCCTGGATAGTAGATTTCGGGGCTTCATTCCATGCGACACCACACAAGCAACATTTCCAAGACTACACCAAAGGTAATTTTGGGTATGTATACTTGGGAGATGATGAAGCTTGTGATATTGTCAGCAAAGGTACAGTTTCTGTCAAAACTGCTAATGGAAATGAATGGAAGCTTAAAGATGTTAGGCATGTTCCTTCTCTTCGCAAAAATTTGATCTCTACAGGACAATTGGACGATGAAGGTCACAACATTGCATTCGGAAACAAACGGTGGAAGATCTCAAAGGGATCTTTGGTGGTTGCCAAGGGTGAAAAAGTCGGTACACTTTACTTGTGTACTGTTAGCACGCAACCTTCAGCTTGTGCAGCAACTACAGAAGTTGAGCGTGCGGTGTGGCACTACCGACTTGGGCATATGAGTGCCAAAGGAATGCAAATCCTTCAAACAAAGAAGCTTCTACCAGGTTTGAAAGAAGTGGGCTTAGAGTTCTATGAAGATTGTGTTTATGGTAAACAAAAGAGGGTAAAATTTCAAAAATGAGGAAATGAAAGAAAAAATAAAAAACTTGAGTTGGTTCATTCTGATGTTTGGGGTCCTGCAAGTACACCATCACTTGGTGGCTCATTGTACTATGTAACATTCATAGACGATGCGACTAGAAAAACATGGATTTATGTCATGAAGAATAAATCCGATGTATTTTCCATATTTCAAAGGTGGAAAGCCTTTGTGGAGAATGAAACGGGTACCAAGGTTAAATGCCTCAGATCCGACAATGGAGGCGAATATTACAGCCAAGCTTTTGAAAGCTTTTGTGCTAGCAATGGCATTTGGAGGCAAAGGACAACCCCAAGGACACCTCAACAAAATGGGATTTCGGAAAGGATGAACAGGACAATCATGGAACGAGCACGAAGCATGCGGCTACATGCAGGCCTACCGCTTGAGCTTTGGGCGGAAGCTGTAAGTACGTCTATGTACTTAACCAATCGGTCACCCTCAACGACATTGGATGGGGGAGTTCCAGAAGAGGCATGGACAGGTAAACTGGTGAATTATTCATTTCTCAAAGTGTTTGGGTGTGAGGCTTTCATGCACATAGATAGAAGCCTAAGATCAAAGTTAGATGCAAAGTCCATAAAGTGTTTCTTCATTGGCTACGGAGAAGGAGACTTTGGGTATCGCCTATGGAATCCTGAAGATGGTAAAATCTTCAGGAGTAGGGATGTAATTTTTAACGAACAAAATATGTACAAGGATTACTTGGAAAGAAAACAAACAAAAGCAACAGGTGATGAGTACATGGAGCTTGAGGACGGTGAAGACTCAAGGACTGCAAACGGTGACAATGTGCAACAACGTCAACCAAATGAGGAGCCTCAACCTATTCCCCGAAGATCTACAAGAGCAAGTAGACCTCCAGAAAGGTTTGTTCCTTCCTTCAACCATCTCTTGACCTCAGATTCTGGAGAGCCGGAATCATATGAAGACGCTATGCAACATGAATCCAAAGAAGAATGGACGAAGAGCATGCAAGTGGAGATGGACTCACTACATCGCAACCAAACATGGGAGTTGGTTGAGTTGCCTAAAGGTAAGCGGGCACTTCAAAACAAATGGGTGTACAAGCTAAAGGAAGAAGAAGGTGGGAAGAAAAGGTACAAGTCTAGGCATGTGGTAAAAGGTTTTTCTCAAAAGAAAGGTATTGACTTCAATGAAATATTTTCTCCTGTTGTAAAAATGAACTCAATTAGGCTTGTCTTAAGCCTTGTGGCTGCTCATGATCTAAATCTCGAGCAAATGGATGTAAATACGGCATTCCCTCACCGTGACTTAGAGGAGGAAATCTACATGCTTCAACCAAAGGGGTATGAAGTAAAAGGTAAGGAGAAAATGGTTTGCAGATTAAAGAAGAGCTTGTATGGTTTAAATCAAGCATCAAGACAATGGTACTTGAAGTTTGATCGATGGATGTTGGATCATGGATTCACAAGATGCAACTCAGATCACTGCGTCTACACGGAGAATTTGGGACATGGGAAATTCATCATCCTAATGTTGTATGTTGATGACATGTTGATTGCAAGTGCTAACATGCAGGACATCAAAGACCTAAAAGAGGAGCTGTCCAAATCTTTTTCAATGAAAGATTTAGGTGCCTCAAAGAGGATACTTGGTATGAAAATATCAAGGGACAGGACGAAGAAGACAATAAAGCTATCTCAAGAAGATTACATCAAGAAGGTACTAGAAAGGTTTGCAATGCAAAATGCAAAACTAGTTTCTACACCTTTAGCTGGTCATTTTAAACTAATGAAGGATATGTGTCCAAAGACACAAGAGGAGATAGCCTATATGTCTAAAGTTCCATATGCTGCAGCGGTAGGTTCTCTAATGTATGCTATGGTCTGGACAAGGCCAGACATTGCACATGCAATGGGAGTTGTGAGTAGGTTCATGGACAACCCAGGTAAAGAGCATTGGCAAGCTGTGAAGTGGATACTTAGGTATCTAAAAGGGACAACAACAAATGCTTTGTATTTTGGAGGAACTGATATTTTTCTAGAAGGGTATGCTGATGCAGATATGGCAGGTGACAAAGATACTCGAAGGAGCACTACTGGCTATGTGTTCACGGTTGGAGGCACAGCAGTAAGCTAGGCTTCAAAGCTACAGAAAGTGGTTTCACATTCTACCACGGAAGCAGAGTATGTAGCAATGACGGAGGCAAGCAAAGAAATTTTGTGGCTTCACAGATTCTTAGAAGAGCTTGGATTCAAACAAGACAATTGTGTCTTGTACAGTGATAGCCAAAGCGCTATCCATCTTGCAAAGAACTCAGCCTTTCATTCAAGGACAAAGCACATTGAGGTGAGATATCACTTCATACGCACTCTTTTGGAAGAGGGACAACTAAAGCTAGGAAAGGTGCATACAAGTGAAAATCCTGCAAACATGTTTACAAAGGTGGTCAACAAGGAGAAGTTGAGCTTTTGCTCATCTTCAACCGGCATTCAAGGATAAGAAGCCAGAATGGAAAGCAGTCACACGTTTGGTTTGGAGATCAGTTTCCAAGTGGGAGATTGTTAAGTATGGAGCCTGATTTACCCTTGTAATTTTCTGTGGTAAAAGCGCACATTTGTAAGGACCCCATTATGAGGAGAAGCCATCGTGCGTGAAGGAAAATCACTCACCGGAAACCAAAATTTTCACGGACAAGAATCAGGGGCAACTTTAAAGGCCTCCGGGGCGGAGGCCCCCGAGACTTTTGTTTTCGCCGGAATATTCTTTTTCGCCGGAATATTATGGCCGGACGGCGGCTGGAAAGTGGTCGGAAAACAACCGGTCGGTTGGCCGGTGGCCGGTAGTCAATGGCTGATGGCCAGTGGTCGGAAGTCAATGGCCGGTGGCCGGTGGTCGGAAGTCAATGGCCGGTGGCCGGTGGCCAAATTCAATGGCCGGTGGCCGAATTCAAAAGCGGACTTGTCTTCTCAAGGGCGGCCACACATGGGCGGATTGGAGGGTTTGATTTGGACTTATTCGCACAAGGGCGGCTACACATGGCTGTCTCTCATAAGAGAGGGCAGCCCTTTTGGCCTATAAAAGGAGGCCATTTCTACACACATTTCATAGTGTGAAGTTGATGCAACAAGGTGAGTGTGAGGTGGTGAGAGTGAAGCAAGGCGGGAGCTCCATTAAGGGTATAATCCCTTTGTAAACTACTTCTTGTTTTGAAGTACTAAAGCCATTGAGTGGCTGCTTTCTCGTGGACGTAGCCCACATTGGGTGAACCACGTATATCGTGTGTACTCTCTCTCTCTCTCTCTCTCTCTCTACTCTATAATCTCGTGTATATAAATCTGTCTCTCTCCATTAAGTAATCTACTCAATTATCTATTTAGCTACGTCTTATTTCCTAACAGAAATGTCCTCCAGCTTGTCCGCCATGTGCTTGCTCTAAGATAGGAACCCATTCCTCTTCCGTCGCACACATTCTCAATTGATTGTCTTTTCCCCTCTTGTAAAGATTGTCTGCAATCAATACATAGTTTTATGCCTCTTTTGTGATCGTTTTGAGACGTGATCTACTCATCCCTTTAGGCAGTATTCGGGTGGTGAGGTATTCTACAATGTAGTTACTTCATCGGGGTGCTACATATAATTTGAATAGATTCGTGTGTTCTATCGGATTTTGAAAAGTGCAGATAACACATGATTTGATATGCATATGAACACTTTGTTGCATTTTTTGCCAATATACACCCATTCTCATCAATCTTTGATACGTCTATGCATGCCCATTGTGAATCCCCATTGTTTGTACATGAGGCTGGTTTAGATACAAGTCTTGTTCACTTGGTTCAACACAAAGCCTAAGGATTTGATCCTATCCCTGTTTGTATAGCCTTCCAGCCAGCATTACCAATGATCTAGATGCTGCAATGGTAGATGGTTGTCTTGTCTGCAAATTCAATGACCCAATAGTCAACAAAGGAATTACATCCTCACTCCATCTTGGAGCCATTTCTATGTTAAAGAGATATGCATTCGACAAATCATCATCAACTCCTACAGGGTTTTCTCCATGCACCATTCTAGATAAATGATCCGCTCTTTGGTGTGTAGTTCCTTTTTTTACTACATCCGTGAAGTCAAACTCAAGAAGTATGATGAACCATCGTACAATTCTCCCTGTACTGCAAGGTTTGTTTGCCAAGTACAGCAGTGCTTGGTGATCAACGAAGAATACAAATTTATTGGAAAGTAGGTAATGTCTAAACTTTTTCACAGCATAGATCATACCCAAAATCTCCCTTTCAGTTGTTGTGTAATTCTTCTTTGCACTGTTTAGTTGTCTACTGGAGTAACTGATTGGAAAATCCATGTTGTGAGTCTCCAGGTTGTGCAAGTATGCATCCTATAGCAAATGCTTATGCATCTACGTGGACATGGAATATCTTTTCCCAATCCGGAGCCTTCAAAATTGGAGCGGATATCAATATTTTCTTCAAAGTTTGAAAAGCTTTCTCGCACTCATCTGTCCACTCAAATTTAGTTATCAACACGTAAAGTGGTTTTGCAATTATAGCGTATGAGTAGATAAATCTGCGATAATATCCATAATGGCCCATAAATGCCTGTACCTCCTTTACCTTTACTGGTCGTCGTAGATCAACAATTACGCTGATCTTCTCCATGTCTGTCGAAATACCATTTTTGGAAACTATATGTCCCAATATTTTGCCTTGTCTTACCATGAAGACACATTTCTTCGGATTCAGGCAAATCCGATACAATTTGCATTTGTTGAACACTTTGGTTAAGTGCTCTATGTGCTCCAATATTATGAGAGAGTGAACACACAAGTCTTAGATACTCTTTAAAAGCATGACCCATCAGCCTCTGAAATGTGGCTGGTGCATTCGTTAATCCAAAAACCATTACCCTAAATGGAAAAATGTCCCATTCAGTTGCAAAAGCTGTCTTGTGCTGATCCTTTGGCTTTATTGTGAGCTGATTATAGCCTGAAAAGCCATCTAAGAAAGTGTAAGCTTCTTTCCCTGCCACTCTTTCTATTACATGATCAGTAATGGGGAGGGGATAGTTGTCCCGAATTGTAGCAGCGTTTACTTTCTTGAGATTGACGCACACTCTCAAATTTCCATTTTTCTTCGGGACCACCACAATCGGTGAAACCCAGTCAGTGTGCTCAATTTCGTAAATAAACTCTGTCTCTCTCAGCTTATCTATCTCCTCCTTGATCTTCCTTGCAAACGTCTCATTGTAATTATAAAGATGTTGTCTGCTTGGTTTAGCGTCATTCTTAAGGGGTATTGTGTGTTGACAGATACTTGAATCCACCCCCTTAAGATCTTTGTATGACCATGCAAACACATCTCTATACTGTTTAAGTGTAGCTATCAAAAGTTCTTCCTCTTCTTTAGTAAGATCCATGGCAATATTTGCAAGTTTTGGATCTTCTCTTGGCTCCGCTAGATCTATTCGTTTGGCTTTTTCGGGACCTTCGTATGATGTACCAAAGTTTCCTCAATTCTGTCATCGGTTGTTGCACTATGATTTTTCTATCTTGTATAGTATACTTCTTATGATGGGACTCCACATCCATCTTGTCAGAATTCGTGTCCTCATCGGTTTCCATTTCAGTTGTCCACATGTCTTTGAGGGTCTGTTTGAGCTTATTGTACTCCTCTTTCCTCTCTGTTTTGGTCATTCTAGACCCTGTTTCCCCCTCCTTATGTGTCTCATTCGTTTGTTTTTCGTGCTTGTTCTTCTTGTTTTTTTTCCATGGTTTAGTTTTGATAAACTGGCCAGTGACCTTGTCTTTGATAGAATCGTCAGCTTTTACAAGCCTTAGATATCCCGTTTTGTCATTAACAAGAGGCATGGGTTTATGCTTATTCGCTCTTGATTTCCTTGTTCTCTTTGATCTATACCGCTCTTGTCGACTAGGTTTTTGGTTAGGAAACTCGTCAAACCTGTCTAGTCTCGACATATACTTCCTATTCTTCTCTGATTCACCTGAGCTTTTGTCATCAGCATCTATCATTTGGATTTCATCACCCAGTGATGGAAGGTCACCGCTTAGTGAATCTATGAATTCCTCCTCTATTTGATTCCTATCGCCCACTACAAATATCTCATCAACTATTCTTTTACACTCAGTCTCACAAAGTGGTTCTTCTTGTTCCTCACTCTCTGATCCTAACTCAAGGATGACGCTAGCCATTTGCAACGTTACTAGGTTGTATCCTTCATCGTCACAAAACTTTGTAGGCGTGCATTCGTTAACACATACATCCAAGGTTGACAATATTTGAATCCACCCAAATGGCTCAAATAAATGTTCAAGGAAAGGTTCTGGGAGATAAGCCTCGTCTTGTACCGACCTTTCCAACACAAATTCCTCTTTGATTAATTCTCCACAATCAGATGCTCCACACATCCAGACATGTGTTTTCGTTTGTAACTACGTAGGTATTTATTTTCCGTTCACTGTGGCTGAATCAAATTCTTGCACTGGTGTTTTTGCAATGTCTGTATAGCTGTGATCCTTCATGTTGATTTTTGTTATTAGCTCCTCATGCCTTGGGTAAATTTGGTCGTACCCCCAATCTTGTATCATTTTGAGTTGACGCATAAAAGGTCGCCGCAAAATAATGTCAAAGTTGTTCGTTTTTCCAAAATGTACACGGCAAAGGTGTGCTCATAGTTAATTCCACACGAAGTTACAACTATTTGGTCTAGGATTCCCAATGGTCTCTCTACATACCCATCTGCGAGTTGCAGTTTCATTCTCGTCTTTCTGAGAGCTGGACGACCCCATTTCTCCCAGATTTGCTTTGTAGAAATCGCAACTCCTGATCCACTGTCTAGGATATCTATCGTCTTTATATCGTGATATTCGTCAGGTAAGGTTGTATTACCTTCCTCACCTTCAGAGTAATCTCCGACCTTGTTTATGGGCACAGGTTGGGCTTTGGGTTGACCTTCCCGTTTGTTTTCTACTACCGTAGGGTTTGTCTGAAGAGGAATATTTATTCCTCTGTTCTCCAAATGTTTTCCCATGTCTTCCCATAAGTGTGGACGTTTGACTCTCAAGAGTTCTGACAGTGTGATTGTGTATGTTACAGGTGTCGACATCATCTCTTGAAGACTTTTTGAGTCAATCATTTGTGGAACAGCTCTCATCTAAGATGGAACAAATCTTATCTCCGATTGTGCCTCGTGTTCACCTATTAGTGAAGGCAGGGTTTTTAGGGATTGAGCTTTGCTTTCCATCGAAACCTCCATTCGTGCATCTCCATACATCGATTGTATATCTCCTGGATAAAATTCGTTGTCCATGTTAACCTTAGGAATTGGTGCAGACTGTAACATCGCGCTTCCGTTCTTTATATTTCTAATGGTTTTCCATAACTGTTGTGGCCATGGTTCTTCCACTTCTGGAATTGGCATTATAGTCATTGACTTAGCATCATCAGTGGTGTTCGGCACCACTCGGTGATCCAATGACAATATAGTTTCAGGCCTGGGTCCATTTATTTGTTCTGATTCATCGATCTTCAATTTTTCTCGCTCTTTGTGAATCAGCACTTCTTGTTCTGGGGTTCTAATCGCATTAGGCTCCATCGATTCCTGGGCTGTTTCAATAAGGTGTTTACACATTTCCAAACGCTTCGTTTCCACTTCTGGTTGAGGATAAGTCAACCATCTCTGCTCTAAGGTTTGGTTTGTTTTTAGCCTTGCTTCATATGCTTGTAATAGAGCATCTAAAGGATCTAGCACTTGCTCGACCAAGATTGATCCCCCTGAGGATGATTTCCTCGGCTTGTTGATGTCTTCAGTAGCTTTACTATCTCTCTCTTATTTCAATTGCTCTTTCATTTCATGTAATTCATTTTGCATGGAAATTTGGGTTTTAATCCTTCTTGCTTTCATTCTGTCTCGTTTCGCCTTCCAAGATTTTTGCTGCGTTCTCACATATAAACTCTCATTTTATGTGGGTATTGGCAACTCGACCTTTTCTTCCAATGGCTTGTTTTTCTCTAAGTCCTTGGCTTGGGCTCTGGTTACTGCATTAATCTGGATCATGGGTTCGGTTTCTAATCCACTGCTTGCACTTGGTAACACCCCCACAATATTCATAGTTGATTTTCCCTTGTTGTCTGGATTCCTTGGGCAATTTGGCAGTATGTGATTCACACCACAACCGTCACAAAACCCAAAAATTTTAACTCTTTCTCCTTTGAAAGTACAACTACACTCCCAATGATCTGAACTTCCATAGTTATAGCATGGTCCAATTGGTGGTTGATTTTGAGGAGGTGGTCCCATAGGTTGTCCCGCCCTATTAGGGTATCCTCTAGGTTTGTAGCTCTAGTTTGCAATGAACATTAGCCTTCTTTCGTCGACCAAGTATTCATTCCTCGAAGGTTGTGCTACATACGTTGGTGGTGCCATACCCTCGTTATTTCCCCACGTTTGATAGGCTTCATTTGGGTACATCTGTGGTTCAAGTTCAGTTATGTAAGGCTCATTTAGTTCCTCGTAATAAGAAATTTGAGGTGTATTATTTGTTCCTGGTGATGCTTCTTGAGGTTGAGCATACCTAATTATGGCTCTATTTTCCTGTGGTAAAGGAGGTTGTTGACCGAACACAGGTTGAGGTCTGTCTGCTCCTGCTACCATATTCACATTTGGCCCAACTTGATATCTTGGAGGAGGTGGCGGGGTGGTCCTGCTGGAGGTCCATATGGCCTTTCCCTCACATAGTTTTGTTGTAAAAACACTCATCCGTGCCATGGTTCGTCCATTTTTTCTCTAAGGCTCACCGTTTCAATACTCGTCCATTCGCAACTGGTACTTTCGGCTGTTGTGCGCACCACGACGACGAGTGATCCACACCACATATGTCACATTTCCTCATCTGAGGCTGTCTCATCACCGGATTTGATCTCATATGTTGCTGCATTTTCTTCGTTACTTCCTCTATCATTTGGTCAGCTGTTGGCATCAAAGAAGCCTGAGCATCTTTCTTGGTAGAGGGTTCACTCTTAATAGATGAAGAGCCACTGGTTACTAAATCAGTATCCTTGACACTTCCCCATATGCTTTGCAGTTATCAACAAGATATAGCGCTTCCCTTGTAACCTGTTCAAATGTGCTATAGGCTTTCAAGTGAAGGTCCTTTTTCAAGGTTTCATTTCTAAGTCCTTCAACGAAGAGCACAGACAATCTCTCTTCCTACGGTAATTCTCTCCTTGGGTACCTCTCAATGTATTGCTTCAATCTCAAGGATGCTTCCTTCACTTTTTTGTTCTCCTTTTGTTTAAAATCATATATCTGTGATACATTATTATGCTTTATACCCCGTTTTGAGAATTGTTCCGCGAACTCCCACAATACATGTTCAATGTTCGGACAAGTTTGAGGGTTCAAAGGTTGAAACCACGTTAAGGTTGTCCCTTCCAAGGTCAACCCGAATCCCTCATATTGAGTATGGAAATCAGTGATCTGCTCTTTCCTTAAGACTTGCTTGAAGAGCAACACATGGACATGTGGATCCCCTGATCCGCTATACTTCTTTGGCATGCACATCGCTACCTGGGATGGCCTCATCCGTCTATGGTCTGCGACCAATGTCAATGCTCCCATGTCTCAACTTAATCATTCTCGTACATCATGGATGTCGTGGGTTGCTCTCGTTGGCTCCCCTACCACGAATCTACTAATAGGAGGCAAATGTGATGGTGTGGCTGCGAATGTCGGATCTACTGTAGTATGTGTAGAGATAGGAACCGCACTACCTCGATTTGTAGACATTGATTCTTTGGAGTGTAATGTTCCCATGGGGCTTGGCATAGAATACTGAGGTCGACTGAAAGAATCAGCTACATGAGTCCTCTCTCCACCTATTGCCATCGGGTCTGGCATAACAGTTGTAGGTGCTGGTCTCAGTGGGCTTGGAGTGACATAATAATGATGGAGTGGTCCCCCAAAGTACGTATATCCTTCCAACTTCTTTTTATCGATTGTGCGTATCGTCTTCCATATTTGTCGTATGCGGCAATTTTTGTTTATGATCCCTATGTGTAGGTGAAGACATAAAGTCTTTTCCGCTCTGTCAACTCTCTAACGTACGGTTCCTCGCATCTATAATAGAGATCTTCCTCTCCATTATTATACTTGTATAATCCCACGTAGACGTTGTCTGTGTTGATTCTCAAAGTTTCATTTTCTCGCCTTAACCTCGCATTAGGGAAGCTCATTGTTGGTGCTTTCTCCTCAAGTTCCTCATCTACTTTGGCTTTCGTGCCCATGAATCCCCACTTGTCCACAATGTTAGGATTCAGGACTACCAAGTACATGATACCTTCGTCATCTAGGTACCTATCTCCGCTATAGCTCACAGGCCCTAAGTCCTTGAACTCACTTGGTCTATCTTCTATTTTCACACAGTAGCGGTCCATACCATCTTTGTAGATCTTGGCACCTTGCTTGTTGTCATACTGATACTTGATGAACAATAGCTTCATTGTGGCCGAAGGGTTTGATGGTCCTGCTGCCATGTTTTCTCTTTTGTTTAGGTTTAAATGTCCCAAGTTTTCCGTGAAATACTCGTAAGATCTCTCTGAAGAAGTATCAGAAATACTTTCTTCAAGGATCGGCTCTAACGGTCGTACTACACCTTGGTTTACACTCTCCTCCGTTGATAAAACACTTACTTGATCCACTAAATTTCAGTATTGGTTGTTGATTTGTTTTCATGATCTCAAAAACATGAAGAAAGTGAAATTTATCGGTTGAATCCAAACCTCTTACCTGGAGATGGAGTGATCTTCCAACTCTCACGACTGCATGGATTGTTACTTGATCGGTCTCTGCAAATGAATACACTTGATGGCTTTGAGATCACTGTATCATTCCAACTGTCAGTAGATTCAACAATTTCACAATGACTTCAACACAATTTTGCTTGCAGATTATTGATAGTATGTCCAATTTGGGTTTTGACAACTCCTGATATCTTAAATAGTCTAGTTATATGAACAATTCAAAAATGAGTCAAATCTGGCACATAGGTACACCGATCGTGATCGTAGTATAGTGCCCAAATTTGATGAAACTTCACCAGCTTGTTCACTAGGATATTATAAAGCTACCCACCAAATACTTTTGTATTCAAACCCCAAAAAGTCAAGCTTTTACCAGTTCTTGGTTTGAAGTGTCTGATTTTCCAATTTTATTAGATTTGATTGATTTTGATGTTTGATTTGGGATTTGAGAGATACCTAGGCTTTTCCTATGCACAAGCTATCCCTCTGTATGGTTTCTTCCCAGTTTCAATGTGTTTTGGTCTACTGAAAGTCAATTTCTATGCTAGTTTAGCAGTTTTTGACTTGGATCTGTATTCAGATGATGTGACAGGTATTTTGAGGTTTCTGGCTCTTCGTCCTGTATACTTTTATGTTTATATACACCTGAGGATCTCATAGATGAAATCTGGTCAAAATCTGGCATAGAGGTACACCGATCGCGATCGTAGTACAATGCCCAAATTAGACCAAATTTGGCATGCTTGAAGACATTGATGTTTTAAGGCTATCCCCCAAGTCTTTTTGCATTTGGATCACCAAAAGTCAAGATTTTACAGTTTCTGGGTCTGTCAGGCTAGTTTTACCCAAGTGGCTTGATTTACTTGATTTTTGATGTTTTTGGGTGTGGTTGCTTTAGACAAACTTGTTTAGAATCTCATTAGGAAGGCACATGTCAAATCTTGTACCATTCTGGCACTGAGGTACACCGATCGCGATCGTAGTACCTCGACCAAATCTGATGAAATTTAGTCTGCTCCCTCTGTCAAGTGTTTTACAGTGTTTTGTGCTACCACTTGGCGATTTGAATCAATATCAACCCTGTTTGGTCAGATTTTCTAAATTTGAGAGTCTTATGGCCTTTTTGCCAAATTTATGGTTTCCTGGTTTCTCGACTCTAACTTTTGCCCCAAATTTGAGTGGAATGTGAATTACTTATCCTACTCCTAAGTACATAAATGAAAGAACACAAAGAAATGAACCAAACAAAACAAACAAGACGGATTTCGGGTGAGATTTCAGTACTCAATCGAATTAGAGAAATTGAAGAGCAAAAATGCTTTGAACACTCTCACTCACAGCTCCCTAAATCTCCTAAGAGAGGATCTAGCCAGTCCACAGACTCTAGACTCCACTAAGCTCTAAACCACAATCTAGCAGCCTAACTGAGGTGTAAAATGGATTTGTGGACTGATCTTCTTTTAAGGAAGCTAACTACGCACTCGGTCACTCATCACATAAGGTGCATTCCCCGGCAATGGCGCCAATGTTTGAGGGTCGCCGTGACGGACGTCCATAGCATTGCTCTCACCCATCAACATAAAATATCAATATAAGGGAAGCGACCAGGATGAAGCATGGAAACTCACTAGGGTGTCATTCTTAATGAAGTGAACTCGATGAGATGCAACTACTAACTCTGCAAGAAAATCATACGCACTAACGCCAAGTAATCTACCTATGTCCTTCTACATAGCTCTACAGTTATCACGCCTGTTTACCATGCAAATCATATCGGATTCACTGTCACAGCATTCTGTAGAGGTACAAAGATCACGATCGTTCATCCCAAAGTCAGCAAAAACAGCGATCAGGTGATCCTAAAGGGTCGTTTTAGGGTCCCTAAAGCCTCTCCTAGGGTCAAAACAACATAAAATACGCATATAAGCACTCAAAACAGTGATTTAAGGTCTCAAACTGGTAGTTGAAAACCTACACTGAATCTTGAATGATTACACTTGAATGGAAGAGCAAAGTAAGAGAAACACAATGCAATAAACGAATCTGAATTCGGATTACCGTAGCCACAATAGCAAAGATTACAAGTTGGAGCAAGAAGAAGCTCTCAAACGTACGTTGTCTTCTCAGTTTTTGATTAAAACAGATGATGTTCAAACTTACAAAAATTGACCTTTATAGTTTAGGTCTTTACAAATAGCTTGTCCGGCCAAAAAGTCCTAAAGTTCTAATTGGATCTCCACTATACAATTGCTCCCAGAAAAATAATCATAAATTCTTTTACAAGTTCTCGGCTTAGAGAAGCTCTTTTACAAAAGGTCAAGATTTCCGCAAAAATGTAGATTCCTTGAAAAATGTGACTCTTTCTTTGGAGACCATTGCTTCGTTGCTTCGTCCGCTAAACAATGAAAGAACTAGCAAGCATCTTACAGATGAGGGAATTTTCTTCTACAAGCATTTCTACCAGCTCAACCAAAAAAATCAAAAAGGTACTCTGGTTAAACTCCCTCTCGCTACCAATTGGAGATGTATTGGTTGGCTAGTCCCGGACACCACACTGTGTGAATCTCTCAGAAGGAAGCTATTTAGGGATGTGTAGAGGTCCCTATGAAATGCAATGCCCACTAAATTGGTAAAGATTGGTAATTTTTGTCCTATAAGTTTATCTGTGGAACTATTTCATACCTACCACATACATGTTGCAAAGACAATGCTGGTATATAAATCTCTAGATGCTTGTTTCTATGACAAGCTTCTTGATAGAGGGTTGTATGTTAAAGAGGTGGACGGAATACATTACGAGGTTGCAGTAGAAACTTTGGTGGTCAAGTACACGATTGGCACAAAGTCTCTTCTCATCTCATTCTAGTAGCAACACTCTCAAATTGTTGCAGGATACTCTAAGTTTATTCCTATTGATCAAGAGTCGGCAGACGTGGAGAACAATGGTGTCATAGATGTGGAGGTATTCAACAAAGAGCTCAACCTTGTGATACTGGTCACAAGTATGAGAGCAATGCAATATTTTGCAACTCTGGCACGACATCATGGACAAAACCGCAGAGAAGGAGCCCTCTAGTTCTATTTCTTAATTGGTGGACGCAAAGTAATGCAACAAAGGGAAAAAGAGATTGTATGTAGAGAACTAACTAGCCGAATCCAAATCATGCCAATGTAACTTGAATAATCTGATATTCATGACTAACATTTCTTGCTATTTAAATCTTTTGTTTCAATTGTGAGATGATTCTCACAATTTGGTTATATCTTTATTTCAATTGTAGCATGAGGTCTGTCTCACTACCTCTATCCCTTTGTTAGCTGGAAGTGTGATTACTATATATTTTGAACAACATATGCAGAGTTTGATGTACAATCTCTCTCTCTCTCTCTCTCTCTCTCTCTCTCTCTCTCTCTCTCTCTCTCACACACACACACACACACACACACACACACACACACACACACACACACACATTTTCATGGAACCAAATTGAGAAGTACAAAGAATCATATTAATGTAGATAGCTAGCATTTTGGATAGTATTTGTAAGTACAAATTCTGAAATATTCAATGGATTGAAATACAAATTCTGGAGATAAGGGATCCAAAAATGTCCTCTAGATAAAAGTCATGCTCATGAACTTCAATTGGATTGGGGAGAGAGTGGTGCACGGTGGATTTAGCAAGCCCTTATGGAGTGTGTACTCTATGACCAAAGTGTTGATATCATCATATGGGACATGGATTTGATAGGAATACATTTGGTTTGATAGGGTGGTAGTGGACGTCAATGTAAACACACTCCTTCTAAGAGTACATAAAATCAAATTGCAAATCTTTGATTCCCGGTACGGTGCAAACCATATTTACATGGGGATTGAGGTTTCTCTGCAGCATAGAGGACCATACCGCAACCCAAAACCTTGGAAGTAGAAACTATATAAATTCCTTGGTTCTTGGATGCATAATGTCTCTACAATCACCTATCTTAAAGATACACAGGTTGACAAGTTTTGCATGGGAATCATACGTCTCCAGAAACAACAACAATCCATTGACGTCCAAAATAATTAGTCGCTACAAACATTTCTAAAACAAATAAGTAGCTAGACAATAGGTTGACTTTCATATTCTTTTACATTGTTTATTACTGGAACAATCATGCCAATGTATAACAAAGGTCCATACTTGGTTTGGCTGTGGGCGAGGTTGTCTTGTCTAGTGTTGAAATCCTCAAGCTTTTTCTCTTGTTCTTCTGTTGTTCGAGACTCTTGTGTCAGCAGTGTCGAGGGCTCCACTGCACTTGAATTAGCTTCTAATGTGCTATGATATATTTGTGTGTCAAGGATAAATGACTCTTGATTTTCAAGCTCGGCACGTGGAATTGTGATAGAGGTATGCTATGCTTGAGGGTTAGAGTGTTGTTTTTCATCCCCTCGCTCTGCATAAACTTCTTCCTTCTGAAACCCTCCATGCGCAGAGGGAGTTTCAACATTTATTTCTTTGTCAGCCCCTCGATTTGTGTGATCTATACCTCTTTGTCTCTTTCCCTTTCTCCCTCTCTCTTCCTCTCTCTTCCTCTCTCTATCTATCCCTCATTCTATTTTATATCTCTCTCTCTTTCTCTCTTTATCTATCTCTCTCTCTCCATTTATCTCCCTCTCTTTAATTATCTCTCTCTTTCTCTTTCTCTCCCACTCTATCTATTTCCCTTCTCCTCTCTATCTATCTCTCTCTCTATTTATCCCTCTCCATTTATCTCCCTCTCTTTAAATCTCTCTCTCTTTCTGTATTTCTCTGTCTCTCTCTCTTTATCTATCTCTCTCTCTATTTACTCTCTCTCTCTCTCTCTCTCTCTCTCTCTCTCTCTCTATATATATATATATATATATATATATATATATATATATATATATTTCTAGCTAACAAACTTAACATTTCTTTCTAACATTCTATCCAAACAAGCCGAGCAATGCAATCATTTTCAAAAAAGCATAGCAAAGCAACCATTTCCAAAGAAGCCGAGCAAAATAACCATTTCCAAATGAATGAGGTATATTATGAATTCTCTTTTTTTTTTTTTAACTATTTATGTATGTGTATGTGTGCATGTGTGTGTGTGTAGAAAACAATAGGGAAAGAGGGGGGAGTCGCTTTTTTTTGTGTTTACCTCTTTCTTTATAGCATGATTGAGCTTGGGCAAGGCTGAGCTTCCAAAGACGATGGCGGAAAACCCCCTTCGATGTTGTGCCTCCAAAGACGAGGGTGGAAACTCCCTTCGACAAAACTTGGCAAGCTTGGGGAAGGAGAAAGAGGGAAGGGAGAGGGGGGGGGGGGATCTTGGAGAAGGAGAGTGAGGGAAGGGAGAGGTAGGGGTGGGGGAGGGGACGGAGGGGAGAAGCTTGGGAGCGATAGCGGAGATGAAGAAGGCAGAGTATGCAGCGAAAACGTGGCATACTCTGTCTTCTTGCCTATTTTAGTCGCCAGTCATTACCGCGGGTATTACCGTGTTCATTACCCCGTCTGTTACCGTGTCGAGTCATTTCAAGCGGATACATGCGAATCCGAGGTTGTAGTGTGTGTGTGGGGGGGGTACAAACCACCCCCTCTACCCTTAGTTATCCATTATCACATTTTTTAGCCTTTTGAGTTCTTTTAAGGAGATTTTTAATTTTTTATGGATACTTTATTTTGTAGTACTTTTAAATGTTTATTAATTGTATTTTTTAAGTTCTCTTTTAGTTAAAAATAAATTTAGCACTCATTGTCATTTATTCCCTTTGAACTTAACTCTATGTAACTTTTTTAATGGAATTTAGGGCTTTTCTAATTATTTATTTTTTAGGACACGTGACTAAATAAACAACATTTTGCTTGTGCAGGACATCGACTCGGATGATCGTGGTCCGCCTCGAGGCCCTGACTGCGATCATTGGCTCAAGGAAAAACTCCCTTGTCCTTGCACCAAGTGCAAAAGGGCAATCCCTCTCTTGAGGTGCATTGCCTTCGAGCACGTGGAGAACGAAGGCCTTTGGCATCCTCGAAAAAGCGCTTGGAGAGATGAGAGCGTGACTTACCCGTTGCTTGAGGAGGTTCCTCATTGGTATGTGTTTGGTGGTGGTGCACTGGCGCGCAAGGCCAAATGGTAGAGGCAAGACCAACTGGGCAATCTGGGTGCACCGCATGGTGATCCTCTCGTTGGCTCTACTTTGGCAGCTCCTATAGCGTCTCCGTCACACTTTGAGGCAGAGGATAAGCACGTGCTTGACATTTGTGATGAGTTACTAGCTCATGAGCACGAAGTGTGCGAGGAGGATTGTCAGTCCTCCACTAAACGGGCTGCCGAAATGGAGGATAGAATGATGAAGAGTGATCGAACATCTCTTTACAATGGTGCACGGTACTCGATGCTCTGAGTATCATTGGAAGTTCTCAACTTGCAAGAAAAATTCAGTTGGAGTAATGCAAGCGTCGATGCACTACTTCTGTAAGTATGCAATGTGGCTTATATATACTCTCCACTCGCTTTATGGTGCCGTCTTTTAGCAATTATACTAATATGCATGTTTGTTGTAGTCTGATGGGGAAAATGTTGCCAAAAAATCACCACATTCCTCTTGATCATCAACGAGCTAGATTGTATGTCACTGCACTTGGAATGGAGTATGAGCGCATCCATCATGCGTCAATGATTGCATGCTATACCGCAATGAGCATGCACATGCTACCTCATGTCCCATGTGCGGGGAGGCACGACACAAGACCGGAGTAAGTGGGGTTCACCTACCCCACAAGGTATTGAGATATTTTCCATTTATTCCTTGCATCCAACGCATGTTTAGAAGCAGGTATATCATGGAGCTTCTCTCGTGGCACGTGAACCATCACTCAAATGATGGAATGCTACGTGTCCCTTTTGATTCACCTGCATGGAGGCACATCGAAACTCAATGGCCAGAGTTTTGGTTGGGTATCCTTGACACTTGAGGCTTGGGTTAGCAAGTGATAGTGTCAACCCCTTCGGCACTAAGTCTACTTCATGGAGCACCTGGCCTGTGGTGATCATCAACTACAATATTTGACCATGGGAGACAACCAAGAAGGGATATATACTTCTTTCCTTGCTTGTTTCAAGGAAGTACAAAGTGTCAAATATTGATGTCTACCTCCAGCCCCTCATCGAGGAGTTGGAGGAGTTATGGAGAGGCATTCCTGTTGTTGATGTCTCACTTGCAAAGGCGGGGAGAGAAGCCATTGTGAGGGGAATCCTTATGTGGAATATGTACAACTATCGTGGGCTTGGAGAGATTTTTGGTAATCCCCTTTCCTCTATCTCTCTCTCTATCTTTCCCTCTCTACCATTATTTAACTCATCTCTCTAACCATATGATATGTATGCAGGGTTGTCCACATCGAGACACAATACTTGCGGGCCATCGTTGGCGACGGAGAGTCCCGATTCTTTGTGCAAGGTGATCTATCCAAACAACCATTATTTCTTACCCCAAGGGCACAACAAGCACAAGGCTCCAACAAATGGGAAGACCCCTCTAAAGCTCATAATGGAAAATTGGGCAACCATTTAGGAAGAACATCACAACAACAATAAACATTCGTGTCCTCCACCAAAAGGTATGTCAAGGTATTCCATATTTTTAAGGCTTCCATATTGGAAGGACTTCAAAATACAACACCTCTTGGATCCCATGTACATATTCAAGAATGTAGACCAAACACTATGGGACCACATTATTGGCAAGAAGAACTCTTTGGGTGTGAGGGACGATTTGAGGCTTTTAAAACGTCTTCTGCCTCTACTACTCCAGGTCGTTGCCCAAATGGAAATATTGTGCTTCTCAAAGCACCATGGATGCTAGCCAAAGAAGAATTAGACAAGGTGAAGGGTACCATTGCCTCTATTTGCACACCAACAGGATACATGAGGTCGCTAAAGGGAGGTTTCACAAAAGCGAAGAAGGGTGGAAGCGTTCAATTGTATGGGTTGAAGTCCCATGATTGGAACAAGATGCTTCAGGTAATCTTCATACTCCCTATTCTATCTATACTTTGTGTGTATGACTATCCCTCACTTTCCCTTCCCCTGATTCACATTGTAGTTCATTTTGCGCGTGACTATGTATATATGTCGGGACAAGAAAGTCACGGACGCTATTTTCAAACTAGGAGAGATAAGAAGCTACGTCATGAGACTCTACTCAACTACACCTTTTTTTATGTACACAATAATTTCTACTAGCACTTAGTGTATCCTTGTGTGTTTTCTTGCAGATTTGTGAGTTCCAAGGAAATCAAAGTAGATGCTATCCTTGCTGCTCAAACACTTGCAACAAAAACTTTGTGTGCCATTAAAGATGCATTTGCTCGATTGGTCCTTCTTAGTCAAATTCACCTCTTGGTTCCCGTGGTGGAGGAGATCGCTATATGTGGAGTAGTGCATGTACGATCGATGTCCTTCTTAGAGCGGTTTGTAAAGACTCTCAAATATTTTTTGCGGCTACGGTCTCAAACAGAGGCATGTATGGCCGAAGGGGTGGATCATTCAAGAGGCATTTGTTTACATATCAGAGAATTCGGCACAAGTTGATCCTTCAATTCCTTGCATGTGGTCAGACGAGGAAGATGCAAGGATGACTTCACACTTGCCAAGTGGAAAGTGGAAACTACTTAGCACGGATATGAATATATCCAGAGTGGTCAATAACTTTTGTATTCTCAATGCGAAGATTATGACCAAGAGGGTGGACTTGTATACAGTGGCAAAGTCAAGGTGTTTGCAAGAGAGCGAAGCATGGAAACAAGAACATGGAGGAAGGAGGGCACCCTTAATGCTTAGACACGTTGCATGTTTCCCAGATCTCATTGGTACAGAGTGGATTCATGAGAGAATGGCCGGGGAAAAAGCGCGCAGAGAAGACATCACCAGTAAAGAATGGGAGTATGCAGGAGGCTGCGTAGCAAAGGTAGAGTACTCATATACCTAAACCATATTGTAAATTTTTTTCTTGAAATTATCTTTAATATGTATTTTATAAATTAAGATATTTCTCTATTCTATAGTGCATTTCCTTTAGCTCTATGTGGTCAAAGGGTTGTCACTTTTGTATGCGCCACATTGACGAGCGTAGAACCACCATGGATTGTGCCATCATGGGCAACTTTGACACAGACGATCATGAAGCCGCGTACTGCAAAACTATTGAAAGGATACTAAAGGTTAATTTTAGAATCTTTCATACCTTCATCTTTGAGTGCAAGTGGTTTGCAAAGGTGTCTAGATGACATGAGAATGGACTCTACATGGTGGACTCTAGTGTGCATCACACAGGGAGGTATGACGATTTAGTTTTACCGTGCATTTGTGAGCAGGTGAGTGACATGTACCTTTTTTATTCTTATTTTCTTGTAGCATTAGTTATACCAATGTTACTCACTTTGAGCTTCTACTTTATAGGTCATCTATATCTCAGCAATCCACCAACTAAAACTTTGGTTCGTAATTCCCGTAACACCCCGGGGGAGAACCATTCTCTCCATTAATGAAGTGGAGACTATCTTCGACCCTCTTCCACCTCCGACTTTGGATGAGGTGGAAATAGAGAGAGGGAGGTCGATGAATGAAGTCCGGTGGCAGCAATTCTTAGCAAGGATGATTGTCATGATGACGAAGATGATGGGATGGAGGATGACGAACTCGAAGATGATGAAGGCAATGCTTCCATAAACGACAATTTCGTTTCTCTCTTTATTGATTTAGGAGCCATGGGCTTAGAATTGGTTGATGACTCATGTAGAGATCTTTTGGAAGATGATTCATAAACATTTTGCAGTTATGAAGTTTTTTGATCATGTAATCCATTCAGCTCTCTCTCCCCTTTCTTCCTCTCTATAGATTTGGGAATATGCTCAATTATGTTAATCAATTGACAGTGATTATTTAAGTTGTAACCAAGTGTAATCTTATTATCCCCCTTCCTCTCCCCCCCCCCCCCCCCCTCTCTCTCTCTCTCTCTCTCTCTCTCTCTCTCTCTCTCTCTCATCGTTTGCACACTAGGGTTTCCCCCTCTGTCACTGCATCAACGATGCGCCAGGTGCAGGGCGGCGCCTCGCTGGGCGGTTAGCCTCATCTCTGTCCTCCCCCATGCCAGTCCTACTGTTGCAGGAAAACCTCCTGCTACCTGCGACCTATTGGTAGCCTTGTCGTTGCGAGCCATCTCCAGCTAACTCTACGACATGCGACATGCTGCCCAAATCTCCAGCCAACCGTGCGACTGCCAACTCTCTCGAGCAAGGCAGTGTATTCTGCCACAACTCGCCCCTTGGTGTGGAGCATAAAAGAAAGCTACAAATTTCCTCCTTGTCCGGCATGTCAAGTCCAAAAAGGACAGTCGGAGCGTATTCCTGCAAGCCATGACTACTTGAGCCTCTTCTCGAGGCAATCCCACTTTTGCAGGAGTTGTGGCAACACCCACGCTGTTTGATAACCACACCCGCCTTCAGCATGAGGTCAAGAAACTCTACAAGGAGAATCAAGACCTGAAACAAAAGCTCGTAATAATCGAGGTCCACTAGTCGCAATGGAGAAATGCAAAAATGGAAAAAAAAAAGAATATAGAATCCATGCTCACTAAAACCAAAGAGGAAGTGGAACTCATTCTCACAAAGGAGTTCAAGAATCAAATGCAAGAAGTTGTTTCTCAAAATATTGATGATCGTGTAACATTCACGTTACGGGAACGACAATGACAGCAGGACATTGCTCTCAATGTTCGCATTGGTGGTCTCCTAATTGATTGGAAAGGGGAGGGAGACATTGAATTCAAGAAGGCCCTTCCTCAAATTCAAGCGACACTTTGCATGGTACAATGGGATGAAGAGGTAATTACCATCATTACACACGAGCACCGAACCAACCATGCCATCCTCACTCTCAAGACTAGAGAGGACCGAATCAAACTCCTATAACAATGGCTTCTTAGAGACACTAAGATTTGGCTTGTAGAAGATCTTACACCCACTCAACTCAAACAAAAGAAGACAGAACTCCAAAAGATGCGTGATGTACAAGCAGTAAGAAAATGGGCGGATTATCGAGAATGTAAAGCCATCATCCAAGAGTTTTGAACTCCCAAACCGACTTCCCTCTCACCTGCCCCTTCTTAGGTTGTCCTTTTTGTCCTTTTTTCTTTGGACCCTCAGTCCTTAACTGAGATGTGTATGCAAGCCACTTAGAAGACTCTTTGTACAATTTTGTTTCTGGTCCCATAGGTCATATTTGACCTCCGTACGATAATGCAATCCATCTCTCTCTCTCTGTCTCTCTCTCTCTCTCTCTCTTGCTTTCTCTTCTTTTTTAAATTTGAAAATTTTATACAATATTCTTTAATTTTTATTGAGAGGAGGGAAACACCAAAAATTGATTGGGGGGGGGGAATTTATTTATTTTAAGCCAGAATTTGAAAGTTTAGGTGCTAAATTTGGTTGGCAGATATTATAGTGGCAATAACAACGAAAACTATCGTGGCAATACTTTAAACACAAAGAAAACCTCCCCGCCCTCCTCTCTCTTCTTTCTCTACTTGAATTTGCACCTTCTCCCTACAAAACGCGGTGTCAGGAGTTTTTTGGAGCAAGGAATTGCGCATATGTACATACCCATGCATGGTGCATCAAATAAAGGATTGCCCATTTACCAGAGCCAGGTGGTTACGTGGGGCCCACATGTGTACAGGTAGGACAGCATGTACATAGTGCATCGATTTTCACTATTACCAGTACCAGTGTGTTTTTTCTATAATAATGAGGAGTTGGTAGCGCGTAAAACTTCTCAAGGAAGCTATCCGCGGGCTGATGACATGAGATAAGCAGATGCGTCAGATGGCATCTAGTGGCGTCAGGAGGTCGAATGGGGTCAATACTTGCACGCGGAGGAGTACGAACACAAAGTGGGTGTTTTCTTGTGATAATTATGCAAAAAGGTCATCATGAGGACCACTTTTTGGGGCCACTCCACGTGGTGGCGGGATGCATTATTGAAAAAAGCTGAGTGCCAAGTGTGCGGATGATGCAAAAAGGTGACAACTATGCACTGCGAGGTCAGTTTTTGGCCTGTTCGGGGTCCGTTTGAGGTCATCTAAAAGGCCAAGGGTGCCCAAGTAATAAAGCTAAGTGTGGGAACTGAAAAAATAGAGAGAAGACAAGAAAAAATGTGGAGAAGAGAGGAGGAACAGCCGCAACTGTGTTTTTGGGGTTTTTGGAGCCTGTTTTGGCCGTAAACTTCTCATCCGAGGTCGGATTTGAGCACTTTGACATTGTAGACTGGGGTTTTAGGCCGTTCCGGACGCGATGGAGCTGTCCATTTTGCCAAATTTCTCACTCTTTTTCTGCTATTTTTGTTGTGTAAGTTTCTCCTATGAATGAAGCTTCTTCTCCAATTTGTGATTGTATCTGGCATATTGTGTGAGCTATTTGCCCCATTGGTGTTGGCCCAAGCTCTATTGTATCTAAACATCAGAAATTCTCCTCTTTTGAGTTGAGTTTTTGGGTGTGTGTGTGTGTGTGTCTGTGTGGAGTGAGCAAGTGGATAGTTTCTCTCCTCTCACTCCATAGGTGTGTTCCCTGTCTCGGCCAAGTGTGTTCTGTAAGCCGAGTGGTGCCCCATAGTGTGCATGTGTATCTTTTCAACAGTGTGTGTCGGGTCGTTATAGAGGCGTTCTGTGTGTTTCCATCCCGCCCACATTCTTTTGGTGCCCCCACGGAGGATCTTCTTCGAGTACCTTCTGCTTCGAGATTCGAGATTCGGGATTACAGGTTGCAGACTACAGGTTACAGGTTACAGGGACAGGTACAGGTATAGGTGATTCACACACGTACAGGTAGCTGGATTACAGTGATATACTAGCAGTGGTGTCACTTGCAGTTGTTGTGGGTATGCATCATTTGGCGCCTGTTTGAGCGCATTGTATGTTGGATTGTACGTTACTTGTGGAAACTGCCATTGTACGCCTTTGTGGAGCCATAATTGGTTTTATTTGGCACTCCCAGCCATTTCTGAGACTTGGTCTGGAAGATAGTCATTTCTGAGACTTGACTATACGCGATTTGCATTAGCCTTCGTGTGAGGGTTGATAGCGTGAGGTTTTATTGAGCTGGGGGATTCTCAAATGTGGAGATCCTTTCGGTGATACAGGTAGCTGGAGCACCCTTTTTGTGACCTCGCCATAGGCTATGTATTAGTGATTCCTATTTGATGCTCGGGTTCTATTGTTGGCAGTTTATGCATACATATACAGTCTATATTTTGGGTTCACACTGCTCTACTTCTAGGGAAACTCTGCCAAAATTTTTCCTAGTTGTGATGGCTGGTTTTTTGGTCTTTTGATCCATTTATGATGTTATGCTGCTGAAATTTTGGCAAAATCAGAGGATAAGTCAGGTGTGCCTTCTTGGGAGCTGCATGGTTGACTTTAATGGATGATCAAAATGGCCCTCAATTCACTCCTTTTCATTTAACTCAGAGAATCCAGATAAATGTTCATGTGTCCAGGAAGATTTTTTTCCAGCAGCGCATAGTCTTTATGTTCGGGCCAAGAAGATTAAGAGATCCTGGAATGTCCTTTGCCTGTTGTAATTCCGATGATCAACTATGAAAACTCATTTGATGTACATGTGTTTGTCCTCATCTAAAGTTGAGCTCCATTGAAGTTTCTGGGAATTGAGTCAGTCAAAAGTTTGGGGTTCTTGCACGTGTGTTCGAAGGGGTTCTCAAAGAAATAAACTTGGGTAGCCATGGCTTTCTCTTATCCGGAATTTCATGGAAGAAGTGGTGAAGATGCGGAAGACTTTTTGGAGCAAGTCGAGGGGGCATGCATAAGAAACAATATGTGTGATGAGGAGAAGATTTTGAGGCTATTTGGATTGCTTTTGAAAGATGAGGCCCGTGTTTGGTTCATGGATTTGGAAGCTAAAGAAGCAGTGGCTTCTTCTTATGGTTTGAGTCTTGACAAGTTTATAGAAGCTTTTTTAGAGCGTTTCCAGGTTTTCGAAGATGCAAATGCAGTATGGAATGAGCTCAATGCTCTTAAGCAAGGTTCTTGTCAAGGTGTTGATGCTTATGTACAAGGTTTTACAGATTTATAGACTCGTTGGTGTCTTGCTCTTAAGGATGAGACCCCCCCTTGTTCATTGAAGAAAAGTTCTTTTGTTGATGGTTTTTCACCTTGGTTGCGGTTCGAGGTTGAGTTGAAGACGCCCGAGTCTTTTGAAGATGCGGTATGCATTGCAAAGCACAAGGAATGGGAGTTTAAGCGTCTTGAGGAACATGGTATCAGTACAGGTATGCATGTGCAAGATGGATTCGACATGGAAGATGAAGTTAAGCCTAAGCAGGTGAAAAGTAGCCTATCCTATGATGTTTCTCGTTTCTTCCCAAGGTCTATTGTGAAGCGTAAAAAGGTCTTGTAGGTTGACAAGTTTCTGGAAGAGCCTAAAGAGGTGAGTAATGATTTGGATACAGGATTGAAAAGTCTTGAAGAGGATGCATTGGCTACTTGTGTACCTTGTGATTCCGGGTGTGAGTGTGAGGTTGAGATTATTGATGATGAGCACGTATCTTTGGATACTAGTTCCTTGGACATTAGGGAAGAGGGCAAGGTTGAGAGCCATTTTGTGGATTTGTTGGATGTGGAGCCTGTTTTGAAGCCATATTTTGATGTATGTGCAGTGATTGAACCAATTTGTGAGCATGATTGTGGTTTAGAGTAGGGATCTGTATTCTTGGAGACTGATGAACCCATGCTAGAAGCTATGGATAGTGGTGCTAGCCATGATTATGATGTGGATAAAGTGATGTGTGATGATGAGTATGCTTATGATGATGAGAAGGGGTTTGGCATATATGAGTCTAATCTCAGCTATGTGGATGCCTATGATAGGGGTATGTGTGCCGCGGGGATACTTTTGTGCTTTGGATATCAACAACTTTACCTTCACACAATACTTTTAGCTACTTGGGTGCATGATTTGCAGGTTGTTGCTATGGCTGGTGAAGCCAGGATGCCAGGTAATAAGTCACTTGAGTTGTCTCTATCGGTTGGGTTGAATGTGGCATGCAATATTTATGCTTTTGGAACTCTAGACAGGGCGGATGTGTTAGTTCGATATGCCTATGGTGCATTTTGGTTGATTGTTGACAAATGTAGGTGTGGTGTTATGATGCTTTTTGTGAATCAGGCAATATGCCTTTGACCTTTTGATCCAGGTGGAATGAGCATCTACTAGTGCTACTACTGAGCATGAATGCTCAGCAGGCTAGGGGGTGGGCAAATTATGTCAGGAGTTTTTTGGAGCAAGGAATTGCGCATATGTACATACCCATGCATGGTGCATCAAATAAAGGATTGCCCATTTTCCAAATCCAGGTGGTTACGTGGGGCCCACATGTGTAGAGGTAGGACATGTACATAGTGCATCGATTTTCACTATCACCAGTACCAGTGTGTTTTTTCTACAATAATGAGGATTTGATAGCGCGTAAAACTTCTCAAGGAAGCTATCGGCGGGCCGACGACATGAGGTAAGCGAGTGCGTCAGATGGCATCTAGTGGCGTCAGGAGGTCGAATGGGGTCAATATTTGCACGTGGATGAGTACGGACACAACATGGATGTTTTCTTGTGATAATTATGCAAAAGGCCATCATGAGGACCATACTTTCGTGCCACTTCACGTGGTGGCAGGATGCATTATTGGAAAAAAGCTGAGTGCCAGGTGTGCGGATGATGCAAAAAGGTGACACTATGCACTGCGAGGTCAGTTTTTGGCCTGTTCGGTGTCTGTTTGAGGTCATCTAAAAGACCAAGGGTGCCCAACTAATAAAGCTAAGTGTGGGAACTGGAAAAACTGAGAGAAGACCAGAAAAAACGTGGAGAAGAGAGGAGAAATGGCCGCAGGTGTGTTTTTGCTCATTTTGGAGCCTGTTTTGGTCGTAAACTGCTCATCCGAGGTCGGATTTCAGCACTTTGACATTGTAGACTGGGATTTTGGGCCGTTCCGGACGCGATGGCGCTGTCTATTTTTCCAAATTCCTAACTTTTTTTTGCTATTTTTCCTGTGTAAGTTTCTCCTATGAGCGAAGCTTCTGCTCCAATTTGTGATTATATCTGGTATATTTTACCCATTTTGTGTGAGCTATTTGCCCCTTGGTGTTGGCCCAAGATCATTTGTATCTAATTATCATAAGTTCTCCTCTTTTGAGCTGAGTTTTTTGGGTGTGTGTGTGTGTGTGTGTGTGTGTGTGTGTGTCTGTGCGGAGTGGGGAAGTGGATAGTCTCTCTCCTCTCACTCCATCGGTGTGTTCCCTGTCTCGGCCAGGTGGGTTTGTATAAGCCGAGTGGTGCCCCATAGTGTGTGTGTGTATCTTCCCAAGAGTGTGTGTCGGGTCGTTATAGAGGCACTGTGTGTGTTTTCATCCCGCCCACAGAGGTAAAACAGCACGGTAAACACTTGGAGATTTTCATAATGTAAGAACCCAAGAACCTTTATATATTGTTTGTTGTTGCTTGACTATCTATATTGATAGTGTTTGAGATAGTGATATAGATTATGGTGCTACTTGGCCTCCTTGGGAGACTAATGGGCAGGCTGGCTGGGGAGAGATCACAACAATCCCTAGAGCTATTAGGGCAGAAAGAAGAAGAAGAAGAAACCATGGCTCTTTCTGAGTAATAGAAGAAAGCATCAACTTGCTTCCAATGGAGGGAAATTCAGTATTGATGGACTGGTTAATGGAGCAAGAAATTTTGGTGGAGGGAGTATGATACATTATCGTAGATGTCTTTTAGTACCAGAACTAGATTCAGGCCCTACGCCCACATATAGACACCTTAATCATCATAAAAAAGAGGTTTTACCTCATGTTTCTTCTCTTTCTCTTTCATTTTTTGATTGATTTCTTCCTATTTCTACGTTATGCTGGCTTGCTATTCATTGGATGATCCTCTTTTTCTCTCTCCTCAATAAGGTCCTTTAAATGACCTCTCAAATTCCCTAATGATGCATATAGAACCCACAATGAAGGTTGTATTTGAGAGGTGCCATTAAAGAGAGGCCTCAGGGCCTATCTTCTTGGATACATCTTCATCAAAGGATTTAAGTGGTAATAACTTCCAAGCATGCATAGCACTTTTTACTAGAAAAAGGGGGGGGCGGGAACGAGAGGTTTTAGGTTTTAGTGATTTGGTCTTGGGATATACCAAACACGTTTCGCTCCTAGAGAAGCTCATCAATGGTAGTAGTAGGGAGATTTAGAATGGGCTAGAGGGGAGAGGATGTTCTTATATATGAGGGTGTGGGGTTGGGAGGAAGAAAAAGAAAGAGGAGGGGGGGGGGGGGTTTAATTTGAAGGATAATGTACTTGAAGGTGGTTAGCTAGGATGTTTCCTACCGACTAATGGAAAAGGTATGTGTGGTGACTACCAAGGATAAATTGTAAGGAGTAACTTTTTTGGGGAAAAGAGTATCCAAAAAAAGAGCAAATAAAGTATCAGGGAGACTTGTTTCATGAGAGCTTTTATTATGGGGGGAGGAGGAAGTGGGCGGAGAAAGGAAAAGATTCTTTGGGGAGAGTATGGATCTAAAAAAAAGGAGAAACATTAGCCGCGAGATTTGTAAGTTTTGCAACATAAGTAGTTTTATGGGTAGGGGTAGGAAGAGTAAAAGAAAGCCTTAATAGACCTCTTACTAAGGGTGTTGGAAGAGAGAGAGAGAGAGAGAGAGAGAGAGAGAGAGAGAGAGAGAGAGGGAATCTTTTTGCACAAATAGTGTTGGGACACTGAAATGTTTTTTGATGAATTAGGGGAGTCGTATATGAAAGGTGTATTTGAGGAGTCATATCTAAACAAGTGGTATAAAGGGGAAAGGTGATTTTTATTCAAAACTTGGTAGCGATTTCAAAAGGAGTTGAAGGTGTACATTTGGTAGAGATTTACATTCATGAATGGGGGCGGGGGTTGTAAGAGAAACTAAGGAGCAAGGGGGGAAGAGATTGATTCAAAAATACGATGCTCTGGGTGTACTTTTTTAAAGAGACTAAATTGGGAATGTACAATCCAAAAAAGGGGGATGGGGGGACAAGAAGGCCCTAATCCCTCCTCCCTCTTCCGTTTCATTGTAGACACCAAACGCATTTCGCTCTTAGAGGAGCTCATCAACAGTAGTAGTAGGGAGATTTAGAATGGGCTAGAGGGGAGCGGATGTTGTTATATAGGAGGGTGCATGGTTGGGAAAAATAAAAAGAGAGGGCGGAGGGAAAAGGGTTTAAATTAAAAGGAGAATGTACTTGAAGGTGGTTAGCTAAGATGCTTCTACCCAAGTAATGGAAGAGGAGTGGGTAGTGCCTTCCAAGGGTACATTGTAAGCGGTAACATTGTTGGGGGAAAGAGTATCCCAAAAAAAGGGGGGAAAAAATTTAGGGTGTGTGGGTGGGTGGAGAAAGGAAAATATTCTTTGGGGGAGAGTGTAAATCTAAAGAAAACGGGAAACATTAGAGGCAAGGACTAGGAGAAAGAGAGTAACGCTATCTACAAGGTAACGCGGAGAAACGCAAAGAGTTAGCTCACGGAGAAATGCAACAGTTAGCTCGCGGGGTGGGCAAGTTGTTGGGGGGAGCTTAAATAGGGATAGTTTGGACATTGAGAGGCATATGATTGTGACTATAGTTAGGTGGTGAAGAAACGACAAAAATTTGTACGTAAGAGAAAACGAAAAGGTGGTGATTCCAAAAGCCGTAAGGGGAGTTAATAGTCGTCCTAAGAAGTAAAACTAGGACAAAAAGCTACATACTCCAAGATTAAGGCTTTCAAAGCTTAGGAAAAATCTTTGGTTTCTAGGATAATGGATTTCAAAGATTGAGGGGTTAAAATAAAGATGGAGTAATCTTCGAGGCTACAATAAAGAGAGAATTTTAACAAAGGAGAACGAGAACTTAGAAAAGGGGAGAGGGAGGGGGGAGGGGGTGAGGGGAGAAATAATTGACGGGTTGGGTGGTAGGTTAGTCAAAGGATAAGAGCAAGGGGAGGAAAAGTGGGGAAATTTTATGGGCGACTTTTTTTTTTTGAACGTTAACATGAGCGAAAAAGAGATTTGACGGGCGAGGGGATGAAAAAGTGTGCAACGTTCATATTTTAAAAAATAAAACTTAAGTGGTAATAACTTCCAAGCGTACGGAGCACTTTTTACTAGAAAAAGAGGGGGGCAGGGTAAGGCGGGGGGGGGGGGGGGGGGGGGGGGGGGGGGGGGGCGAAGAACGAGAGGTTTAAGGATTTAGGTTTTGGTCCTGGGATGTACCAAACGCGTTTCGTTCCTAAAGGAGGTCATCAGTGGTAATAGTAGGGAGATTTAGAATGGGCTAGAGGAGAGAGGATGTTCTTATATAGGAAGGTGTGGGGTTGGGAGAGAAAAAAGAAGAGGACGAGAAAAAAGGATTTTAATTTTAAGGAGAATGTACTTGAAGGTGGTTAGCTAGGATGTTTCCTACCGAACTAATGGGAGAGGGGTGTGTGGTGGGGGGTTTGTGATTCTAAAAGAAAAGGGGAAACATTAGCAGCAAGGTTTGCAAAAACATAAGTAGTTTTATGGGCAAGGTAAGAACAATGAAAGAAAGTCCTAATAGACCTCTTGCCCCCTTGATCTTACTAGTGCATTTTTGTTTGTCTATTCCATTTTATTATTTTTAAGCTTAAATTTCTAATTCCTGAGACTTCCTCCACTGTTGCAAATTTTGTAATCTTGAGCATATGGATTATTAAAGTTCACAAATCCTCAAGGATGCTCTATTCAATATATATAACCCTTTTGAATTCCTTGAGACTTTGTCCACTATTGCAATTTTTGTAATACCGGACATATGAACTGCAGTTTACAAATCCTCAACTATGCTCTATCCATATACTTTTGCTAGCTGAAGTGTTTTGCTTTAACGTATATACGATAGTGAGTTCTATCGAGAACAAATTTCAACATTGCTATGGCTAGGACGAATTGAACATTAGATCTGAAGTTTCTTAATTTGTAATATATAGAGGAATCCAATACTATAGAGTTAGTGTTTCATTCGTCTTTCCGATGCATTAATATCCAGGAAGGAAAGCAACTTAATCACATCAAAAATTTACATCCTCAACCTTGATCTTCCAAGGCTTTGTTGAGACTCAATCACTCTGGAGTGTTCTTATGGCACGCTAAATGACATAACTTCACAAAATTGGCATTCTCTCTACACATAAGTGTATGAGAAAAAGCATCAATGGTGGTGCCATTGGGACGTCGAGACCTTCGGGTGGAACTTGCAAAAACCATGATCCCTCACTAGGTTGGGGAGTTGTGTATGTAAAACCCACAATGATGGCTGTATTTGAGAGGTGCCATTCAGGAGAGGCCTTAGGGCCTATTTGCTTGGATGCACCTTCATCAAAGGACCCACTTCATGGTAGCAAGAAAAGTGTGGGTGGAGTGGCACAAGCCTTGTGTATATTTTTGATTCCCTTAGAGAGACAAAGTCCTTTGTGAAATCGTCGCTCAATTAGGGAATGACCATCTCACCATTGAAGCTGCTTGGGACCACCTGCTGAAGCCTTATGTGTGATCACATGTAACCCCCTTTGAGAGGCAGTGTCAAGATTGAGGGGCAAAGTGCAATAAGCAAGAAAGGGCCAAAGTTCTTTCTGACATCTAGGAGAAGCCGGTGCAGGTCCCTTGATATTTAGGGAATGAGCATGTTACCTCTCCTGGATGGTTTGAAGCTTGGGTGCCCAAGGCTTGAGCTTAACTACCTGGGTTTGTTGGCCATGACATGATGACCTCATGTATGCTTGTGAGGGTTCTGGGAAAGAGATAATTGCCTGATCTTGGTCATTACGGATCTGCTGCAATGGCTGGCATTCCTGCTCATTAGAATCTCCACTCCCATTGCTTTCCTCTTCAGTGAGAGGAGCCACCCTTGCGGCAGGAGTAAAGAGCTTGCATACGTGGTGTACTTTGGGAAACATATTGAAACCCATGGCTTTGGTACTTGAAGGGCTGACCTTCTTGGAAAGCTGGTGATGATGATAATCGAGAAGCTTTGCAAAGGAGAGGAGCTCGTGGGGGTTGAGGCGAGTGTGCAAGCGGAGCATGGGGAAGAGCACGTACATAGAGTCGGGGTGGGCGTCAGCGTCGGCGGTTAAAGGCGTGGCACGCTTGCAACCTGCAGTAACCTGGAAGTCGGCCGGGTGAAGCTGGGCTACAAAATGGCCCGGTGGGAACTCAAGCATAAGCTCGCCCACCTTCATGCTGCTTCCGGACTCCACCAGCTCTATATCCACCACACGTCCCTGCGTCGCCTGCACTACACTGATGACGGTGGACGTGGGAGCAATCTCTAAGGAAGCGCGGCCGCTGCTGCTGCTCACGCAGTTGCCCATGTCCTGCTTGCAGACTGAGTCTTGGAACAAGAGCAGGGAAGCCTAATTGCTGATAATTATATTAGGCCGGCAGAGAAGAAGAATTGAGGTGTGTGCAGAAAGATGAGAAGAAGGGGCTTCTCTATATAATGCAGGATTGACGAAGGCGCAGAGAAAAGGGCTGGTGGCTCCCGTGATCAATCACCTGAGTGGTGGTGCGTCCACTGAACAGACAAAGCACGTGGGGAAGCAGTAGGTGTCACGTATAGAAGGAGGAGGAGACCACGGGCAAGCACGACGAGAACAGAAGGCGGCAAGGCCTAGCAGCAGTCGTTGTTGCCTTTCACTTTCCACTTTAATGCGATCCCTTCAATCGGGAACCAAAGGTAACGGAATGCCTTGTCTCATGAACGACAATAATTGACGTGTTCTGCCGCTTTTCCTTCATGCATTTCGTGCATGACATAGTCTATTAACATCGTCATGAGTTAACTCTCCTGAATTAACTCTCCTACTGGATCCTCTTTTTAAAAAATTCATTTCTCAAGAGATTCCTCCCCACCCAACCCTCCTCTCATAGTGCTCTCCCTTCCTCGGCCTTCCTCAATCGTCTATGCCTCACACATCAACCCCTCTCGACACTTGCTATCTTCCCCATCCATTCTCCATCGCCCCTTTGTCTGCATGTAGTCCCCAAGACATGCATGATAGAGAGTACTTGTGCTCGGAGACAATTCAGAGACCGAGAGAGAATGGGCATGAACCTCGCCAACGTTGCTCCCAGGTCCAGCTGAGGTAGATGCTTGACGCAGACATAGACAGAGAGGCCTTGCCTCACGGAGAGAAAGTCAGACCCCTCCCTCGCAAAAGAGAAACGTCATTCTTTCTAAAAAAAGAGAGATAGAGAGAGAGGCGGCTCCTAGCCACACACACACACACACACAGTTCTCCATGCAGTCGAGCGTCGCAGATCTCCCAAGATTCTCCTTCAATTTCCTCTTTAAAATGTGTACCACCTACTGGAAAGACATAAAAGAAAATGTAATACATGGGAATATTCCATATTCCCTCGCATTCCCTTTCCTCAGCATGCCGATGTTTCCCTCCTCTGAACCCCCCCCCCCCCCCCCCCCCCCCCCCCCCCCCCCCCCGCCCCCCTCCCCCCTTCTTGCTCCTGCCTTGCATAGATGGCGACAGAGGTGTCACCATCTCCACTCCTTTCTCTGCACCCCTTCTCATCCCGCCCCTACCTTGTGTAGATGGGCTACAGCCCCTACCTTCTGTCGTTCTGCCCCTACCTTGCACACATCTAGATGAAGAGGGGGCCTTGCCTTGTGCGCACAGAGAGAGAGAGAGAGAGAGAGAGAGAGAGCAAACTATGTGCAGGCTCTACAAAAGCAGAAAGCTAACCCCCCTCAAGCATTGCCTCAGGTGCTTGGTCTGTCAAAGATAGCAATGGTGACGTGAGAGAGAGAGAGAGAGAGAGAGAGAGAGAGAGAGAGAGAGAGAGAGAGAGAGAGAGAGAGAACAAATGGCATGGCCTCCACCTGGCAACTACTCTCACTCCGCCTTCCACTAATGCTCTTTCCTTTTCCTTGTGAAAGCTATTTTCTGATTTAAACGGATTGGCTACCCCCTACTTGGCTCGTTAAGTAATCAATGTATTGATATTGTGGAATACACAGTTTTTGAATGGGGAATACACAGCCTGAATCGGCCCCTCCCTTCAGGCCCGTGTGCCTTATTATATAGCATCCCATCTTGCCCCACCGACTACATCAAGATATCCTCTCTTGCCCCACAGGGCTACGTCAAGATACAATATTGACCGGTACTACCAGGTGAACCTACTCCACACCTCCCCCCCAAAAAGAGAAGAAGGGGTCATCTTGTCTGATAAGGCTTCACTCGGGTGATTGAGTAGTGGTGTTAGTGTTGTTAGACAATGGTTGCAATCTATAGGTGTTGGTGCAGTGGGGCCTGTGCAGGATTCTGTAGGGCCCAATCCAACAGTGTAACAAGGATTCACTCAAACCCGGGCGTCTAATGGGGTAGTACAATAGTACTAAAGCATTAACTGGGTATTCCACCAAAATCCGCCCCTCATCATAAGCTTTCTTCTCACGGTTTTGGGCTATGTGTAAATTGTGAACAAGGGCTCTATGGAGAAGGGGTTGTTGCTGCTAGAGATAGCGTGGCCAATCAATTGGATCGGCTTTTGACCGTGTGAGCTATAATGCAGCCATGTTAGGAGGAAGGCGAGGATCACGCCCATACAAAGCCCGAAAAGGACTAACTCGAGTGGAGGCCTGGACTGAAGTGTTGTATGCATGCACTGCAAAAGGAAATACCTGATCCTAGCCCTGATGCAAAGGATCTACAAATGTATAAATAACTTGCGTGAGGGTGCAATTCAAACCCTCTCTTAAACCATTAGTTTGAGGGTGATATGGGGAAGTAAAGAGTTGAGCTACTCCCAAACTTTTTGTGACAATTGCAATGACTTCACTCTTGAATTGTGTTCCTTGATCATATAAGAGTTTCTTAGGACAACCATGGCTGAAAATAAGCTTTTGTAATAGTGCTGCAGTGATTGTAGATGCAGTTGCATCTGGGAGGGCAACTGCTTCACGTACACCACCTCGTTAAACGTTTTGTGATGATGAGGATATAGTGATTACCTATTACAGATGTGGGAAACGGGCCCATTAAATTACATCCAGCCAACTCAAATGCTTCGTTGACTAGAATTGGTACTAACTGACTTGTTTCCCGAGGGGGAGATTTAGTGCTTTGATATGTCTCACATGTTTGAAGGAAGTCGGAGATCATTGACTGCCTCATCTTTGGCAAATAATAGTGTAATCACAACTTCTCTAGAACCTTGTGAAAACCAAGATTTCCTTACATGCGCCACCAGGATTTTTAGACATGTTCTCATGATGGAAAAATTCTTGATAATATTTATCACCTTCAAAAGATCACTTTATAGTATACTTAAGTTACAATCTTATCTTTACACTTTACAACCAAGAAAGTGTGATTTAGAAGCTTAAATTGAAACGTTAAAATAATTCCATGATAAGATATTCCACTTGCCAATCATAGAAAATATTTTTTAACCTAAGAATGTGCACTTGAAGATATGTCATTCTAACATTGTAATGCTCACTTTCTATATGTGAAAATTTCTTACATAAAAATGTTCACTTTCAATGCCAAGTTTCCAACATGTAAACTTAGAGTTCCTGTGTACCATGGAGGTATTAAGGATGTAGCTTTTGAAAATCCCAGACTATGGCAAGAAACTCCTTTTCAGTCTCGTCAAACAATAGTTAGTCTCAAGCTGTATAAGTGACTATAGACGGCAAAGACAATCTCAACAATCGGGAGCTGTCTACTAGAAGCCGAACAGTGGATCAATGAGTAATTACCACGACAATTACCACAGTAACTTTGAGAGGCTATAAATAGGACCCATTACATTGTAGTTGGGATGCTTGTCTTTTGACTTCTTACTCTTAGTCTCTTGGTTTTAGTCTCCGAAGCTGTTCCTGAGCTACGATCTCTTCACTTGTAATTCTACTCTGTAATGATTACGATAGTAGTCAATTGTGGCTTCAGTCTGTTATACCTTGTACTCGTTCTTCATAAACTCTGAATCTGAATCTGAAACACTTTTTCAGTCATTCAGTCTGTTTCTCGTCCCAGTAGAGTATTTCAATTCAGTTAACTATTCCAGTTCAGTTTCCACTTCTATTCCAATTTCATTGACTGAACTGACGACTTACCAGTAGTAGCTGTAAATTCTAACACTAGAATCAGCTATCTAAAGAGATCAGCTCCAATTCCATTTTGGCGATCACGGTGGCTAGTTGTTTGCTCCTTGACAAGAACTCTTCTCCCAGTTTTAATTTTCAGCTGAAGTTATGACACCCAGAACCATCCATGGTCGTAAACCATCCTACCTCGTTCTCATCCTAAGAATAAATCGGTGACTGAGACTGAAGCTCAGGAGGAGCACAGTCATGCCGATGAGGCTAAGGACTCTCAACACTCCAACCAGTCCAAAAGAAGAAGGGTTGAGAGGGAAGAACGCAAGGCTAGGAGTTCTGGACCACACATGGGGATGAAGGAGCCAAAGGCAGTAAAGATAGTTGCATAGTTCCAATAGAAAAGCCAGGGAGGAGACATGCACAAAAACTGAGACTGAGGAAGACATTGATTGGGATGAAGACAAAGACCATTACAAGAAATCTTCAAGAAGGAATTAGATTTCTAAGGAGAGAAGAGGCAGAAACGATGCTGATCGATATGATTACACCTCTTCATTGAAAATTTCTTTCTTAGTGTTCAAAGGTGGAAAGAAAGATGACCCGGATGTTCATATCCAAGCCTTTGAACAGTATGCTGAGTTGAAAAATATTGATGAAGATGACTGGGGGGGAATACTTTCCTCAAACAATAAAGGAGGGAGCAAGGAAATGGTACTACCACTACCCAGGTTGCCAACTCAGATCATATAACAAACTGCTCAAAGATTTTCGACTGGAATATTCAGAAAATAGAGGAGATGAGGATATCCTCTGTGAACTGGATAAAATAAAGCAAAGAAAATTATTAGTCAGAAGTTATGTTGAGAAAATCAAGGAGCTCACTAAGCAGCTGCAGGAACCACCATCAGAAAAGCGGTTGCGAGCATGGTTTTTAAATGGTTTCCGCAGTAAGAATCTTAGGGAGCAGGAGGTGCCTGCAACAACAAAGAAATTTAATGATTTGGTGCAGCGAGCCCTAAAGCTCGAACATTAGGCTAAAAAGGAAAGGAGTCATAAGAAGAGGAGGTCCAGTAGTAGCAGTACTTCTATTGAAGATTCTGATTCCAGTAAGACCTCCAGTAGTTCTGAAAGTAGCTAACATGAAAAGAGCAAAGACAAGGCTAAGAAGGGGTATTGGTCTAGAAAGATTGATAAGATGGCCCGACAGATTGCTGAAATTAGCCAGACCATACAACTAGTAAGAAGAGTAGAAACGTGGTGTTCAAAGTGTAAATCAAAAAATCATGTTTCCAATGAATGTCCACATTGTACTGACTGCAAAGCCTACGGCCATCTATGGAACAATTGTGGCATTTGCATTCATCATTTCAACAAGGGAAAAGATTTGTCTCACTACAAGAGGTCGCTTGAATCCGGGCGCCACATTACCGGCGTCACTCGCAGGCGTCAATATATATATATGTGTATTTATGGAGAGAGCTAAGGTTTTTTTTTTTAAATTGATTTTCAAATTTTCAACGCTTCTTCTGGCGTCTATTCCGACGGTAGTGTGAATGCACATACCGGCACCTGTTCCGACGGCTATATCGACACCTGTATCGACAGCTGTACCGACGGCACCAGCAAAAATTGAAAGCGCGGACTTTCTCTGCGCATTTTCCTTAGTTCTTACTTGTTTTCTCAAGCTCTTCTCTTTCCCATCTCTCACAGATCTGCTGCGATACATGCCGTCGGAGGTGTTAATCTTGCTTGTGGGTTAGCGCATAACACTAAGGTAAGATTGTTTTCATGTTTACTTGTAGATTTAGGGTTTAGGGTTTAGCTTTGTGTTTGTGTGTGTGTTTTTGCAGGTTCCATAACTTTTACAACAACTTCCATTGCTCAAATAGGACGAATGTGAGTGCTCAAACCTTTAAATGCATATTAAGTTTATTTAAATTACTTTGTATTTAAGAAAATAAAATTTCATGCTTTAAACTTTGAATTCTTTAAAAGAAATTAGGATTTGTTATGTGAAATTTCATTTTAAATTATGAAAAAAAATTATTTAAGTTTATGAAAAAATCTTGTTTTGAAGAAATTTTTTATTGAATTATGTCGTTTTTCAAATTATGCAGTTGACGGGGTTTATGTTTTAGGTTAAGTTTAGGTTATATATTAAGCTATATTAGGTTACGTTTCATTAAGTTAAGCTACGTTGTTAGGTTAGGTTAGGTTATTTTATACGTTAGGTTAAGTAAGGTTATTTTATACGTTAGGTTAGATTAAGTTAAGCTGCGTTAGATTAAGTTATATTAAGTTAGGTTATGTTAAGCTAAGTTAAGTTAGGTTAGGTTATCTTATATGTAAGTTAGGTTAAGTTAATCTACGTTAGATTTAGCTACGTTAGGTTATGTTAGGCTAGGTTAGGTAAAGCTACATTAGGTTAAGCTACGTTCGACAATACGGCAAACCATAGAGCTAAGAAGCCCTAAAAACAACACAATGGAGATCTGTTTGGCAAAACAGAAAGCCACAGAGCTTGCCTATAGTGCATATGCATTGTGGGCAAGCTCTATGGCTTGCCGTATTGCCAACGGCTGGCCATTGTGTTGTCTATATATTTGCGAGGGATTTTCAAGCGCTAAAATTGCCTCGTGCCCCTAAAAACAACACAATGGGGGTCCGTTTGGCAATACAGCAAGCCATAAAACTTGCCCACAAGGCATATGCATTGTGGGTAAGCTCTATAGCTTGCCATATTGCCAACTTCTCGCCATTGTGTTGTCTATATGTCTACGAGCGGTTTTCGAGCCATAAAATTGCTTTGCAACTCTAAAAACAATACAATGGTGAGCCGTTTGCCAAATTGGCAAGCCATAGAGCTTACCCACATCGCATATGCATTGTGGGCAAGCTGTATGGCTTGTCGTTTTGCTAAATGCATCACCATTGTGTTGTTTTTATGTTATGTTAGGTTAGGTTAGGTTTAGCTTATAGGTTAGCTGATATTATAGGTTAGGTTAGAGCTATCTACAAAAAATTCTCACTGAGTTTATTCCTCCACAGTCTGAGGGTGAAGAGGAGTCACTTAAGGCACATGGAATACATGTCCAAGAGAGTGATTGTGATGAAAATGTGGTAGGATGCTACCACTCTTCTCAAAGAGATGCACATGCTCAATTTCTAGATGATGATGATGATGATGAAGCCTCCTATAAAAGTCATTGGGCAAGAGCTACAACAGAAACCATAGTCAAGGTGGATGATCTTGAGGAGCCATATGTTGCATTGATAGATCATGGCTCTGAGATAAATCTTATGTCCAAGAGTTTTTACATGAAGGGTAAGTATCCGATAGACACAGACCATGGGTGGATGATCAAAGCTGCAAATAACTCATCAGGACAGCTGTATAGGGCTTGTACAAATGTGAAAGTGACAATTGGTAATGTGAAGGATGAGCAAAATTTCTTTGTGCAGGAGATGTCTACCTATCCTCTTATCCTTGGGCAGCCATACATCACATCCATTCGCATGGAAACAAAGGTCTTGGATGATGAATCTGCTTATGCTAGGGTAAAGAGCAGAGATGGGAAGCGATCTGTGCAATTTTTGACTGTGTGTGAATCACAAGAGGAACCGCAATAGTCTTCGTGAGTATCCTCTACCAAAAGCGAACAAAGAGTTCAAAGACTACAGGGAGACAAGGGGTTTTGGCCATGTTGAAAAAATACAAACGGACTTCGAATATGACTCGTGTACTTCTAAAAACGCAAACGGACTTCAATTAGTAGGTTAGGTTATAGGTTAGGTAGATGTTATAAGTTAGGTTACATTAAGTTAGGTTAGATATAGGTTTTACGTTAGGTTAGATTATAGGTTAGGCATAATGATTATAGGTTATGTTAGAGCTAGCATCAAATTAATAGTAGAAAAAATGCAATCGGACTTCGAAGATGACTCGTGTACTTCTAAAAACACAAACGGACTTTGGTTAGGTTAGGTTATAGGTTAGGTAGATGTTATAAGTTAGGTATAGGTTTTATGTTAGGTTAGTGTTAGGTTAGACTTTAGGTTAGACATAACGATTATAGGTTAGGTTAGAGCTAGAGTCAAATTAATAGTAGAAAAAATGCAATCGAACTTAGAAGATGACTCGTGTACTTCTAAAAACGCAAACGAACTTCGGTTAGGTTAGGTTATAGGTTAGGTTTAAGTTATAAGTTAGGTTACATTAAGTTAGGTTATGGTTATGTTATAGGTTACGTTAGATTATAGGTTAGGTTAGAGCTAGTGTCAAATTAATAGTAGAAAAAACACAATCGGACTTCAAAAGTGCACACAGACTTCAAGAACCTTAATATATAGTCATTGACCAATAAAGACAATATATTTATTACCCTGTGGTCCTAATCTCCGTGCACCTCTAGACTGAGGTGTGCGGGGATCGGGCTTGGCTAGAGAATGTGAGGTTGTTAGAGCTAGCAGAAAATAGTGGAAAAAATGCAATTGGACTTCAAAAGTGCACAAAGAGTTCAAGAACTTTAATATATAGTCATTGACCAATAAAGACGAGATTATTACCCTGTGGTCCTAATCTCCATGCACCTCTAGACCGAGGTGTGCGGGGATCGGGCCTGGCTAGAGATGTTAAATCTTGTCATGTACTTAGTAGTGTGTAGTTATAACAACTAGATTTTTTTAAATATTTGTTGCATCATTGGTAGATAAAGTATAGACGATAGGATGGCGTATCCTTCTGCGCATTGCAAGCATCAAATCTTTCAAAAACAAAAAATCTGCGACCAACACATACGCAATCATGGTCTCTTTCCGATAGAGCAAGTACAAGACCTGCGTTATCGATCTCATGGTCTAGAGATTGAAGGTCAAAGTCCGCAAGTAGATATTGCTTCAACTTCATCCCAGAGAAGACGATTTTTAAACGAGCAACCATCGACTGAGTCCTCCCAACTAATACCTCAATCAGCATTTCAAGAAGTAGAGATGGAGCAGATGTTGGACGCGTTCTTTGACATGGATTCCAACATAGAAGGCGACACATTGAACGTAGTACCGTGGACCAACCTCAGCCATCCCGTTCATATCGACGGCATGATAGCAACGATGAGGAGGACGAGATGATGCAAAGTCTTGCACGCATGCTGAAGTCGCGGAGCAGAGCATGGGTCGACTCTCTCTCACACACACACACAGTGAGCTTACACAGTACACTACGCAGAGAACTGTTAGAAGGGTTATCTCCCAATTCCTTAGTATTCACACAGTATATGTGAGTATATATAAAGAGTTAGAGGTAAGTGAGTTAGGCGGGCGGGCGGCCATATCCGCATAAGAGGCCACTTGGGCTTTAATCCCAACAACCTCCCACTTAAAGTCCAATGTGGCACTTTAAGTAACTGTAAATCTATGAACATAAATGTACAAAGATTTACATGGCTGCCATCTATCCAATGCCCAATAACTCACGACAATGCACAAAGCCCTCTCCTGAAAGTCCCTTTGTGAGTAGATCAGCAGGATTGTCCTTGGTGTGGATCTTCAGCAGTTGTATCTGCTTGTCTTCAAGTACTTCCCTAATGAAGTGATATTTGACATCAATATGCTTAGTCTTCGAATGGAACACTGGATTCTTTGCCAATTGTATAGCACTTTGACTATCACAATATAACTTTGGCATATCTACTTTGATTCCCAAGTCTGCAACCAATCTACCAAGCCAAATAGCTTCTTTGCATGCCTCATTTGCTGCAACATACTCAGCTTCTGTAGTAGACTGCGTAACACAATCTTGTAATCGAGATCGCCATGATATGGCACCTCCGGCCAATGTAAAGACATAGCCTGATGTAGATCTCCTCTTATCCAAGTCTCCTGCATAATCTGAGTCAGTGTATCCTCTGACACTCAAATCCTGACTACCATAGCATATGCGCATACGCTTTGTATGTTTTAAGTATCTCATGATACCTTTCACTGCCTCCCAATGTTTCTTGCCGGGATTTGACATATATTTGCTAACCACTCCCACTGCAAATGCAATATCCGGACGTGTAGCAATCATTGCATACATCAAACTACCCACTGCAGACGCATATGGAATCTTATCCATTTCAGCCTTTTCTTCCTCAGACACAGGACAATCTTGTTTGCTAAGTTTCACATATGGTGGCAATGGAACACTCAATGCCTTTCCCTTCTCCATATTGAAACGTTGCAAAACCTTGTCAATATACTCTGTTTGAGATAACCAAATCAACTTCTTTGATCTGTCTCTCTCAATGCGCATACCAAGTATATGACTTGCCTCACCCATGTCTTTCATGTCAAACGATTTTGCCATCTTTGACTTCAAAGCTGAAATTTCTTCCAAGTGTTTGCCAGCAATTAACATGTCATCCACATACAAAATAAGGATCAGCCAACTGCCATCCTTAGCCTTCTTTGTATATAGACAGTGATCGAACTCACTACGTTTGTAGCCTTGAGAAAGCATAAACTATTGGAACTTATGGTACCATGCCCTCGGTGATTGTTTTAAGCCATAAAGACTCTTTAACAACTGGCATACCAAATGTTCCATGCATTTCTCAACAAACCCTTCTGGCTGCTGCATGTAAATTTCCACATCTAAATCACCATGCAAGAACGCTGTCTTGACATCCATTTGGTGCAACACCAAATCCAATATAGCAACCAATGCAAGAAAGAATCTCAATGTAGTCATCTTGACCACTGGAGAGAAGACTTCATCAAAGTCAATGCCTTGTTCTTGCTTAAAGCCCTTGGCAACAAGCCTTGCTTTGTACTTTGGCTGACTATCATGAGCGGTGATCTTATACCTGTAAACCCATTTACAAGGTAGAGCCTTTTTGCCCTGTGGTAATTTAACCAACTTCCATGTCTGGTTTTTATGCAGAGCTGTCATCTCTGACTGCATGGCCAACTGCCATTTTTTCGAGTCAACCACTTGTAATGCTTCCTTGTAACAAGATGGTTCTCCGCAATCTGTGAGCATGACATAATTTAGAGATGGCACATAACGATCAGGTGGTTTGGAAACACGCTCAGAACGTCTCACCACAACTGATTCTGCCTCTCTAGCCACTATAGGATGTTCCTGAGCCTGACCATGCTGTCTTGATGTGCTAGCACTAGGTCCATCTTCCCTGAAGACAACTCTTCTGATCTCCTCTGTCTTCTCTGGATTAGCGTGAAACTTGGCTTCATTGAAATGCACATCATTGCTACGAATAAGCTTTCTGGACTCAGGATCCCAAAGCCGGTAACCCATCTCGCCCGATTCTCCGTAGCCAAGAAATATACACTTCTTGCTCTTTGGTTCTAACTTATTTATGAACTCCTTAGGAATATGGCTATAAGCTTCACAACCAAAGACTCTGAGATGCTTATACGAAGGTGCCTTGCCTGTCCATAGCATCTCGGCCACTGCACTCTTATCCAGAACCCTACTAGGAGACCTGTTGATCAAATGGACTGCTGTAGCCACTACTTCCGCCCAAAATCCATCAGGAAACTCATCATTTGACAACATGCTTCTGACCTTCTCTTGTATGGTCCTATTCGTACGTTCTGCAACCCCATTCTGTGAAGGATTATATGGTGCAGTAAGTTCCCGCTTACTCCCTTTTGCTTCACAAAAGTCTTGAAAAGCTTTGGAAACGTACTCTCCACCATTGTCAGTTCTCAAGCACTTCAGCTTCTGACCACTCTGATTCTCCACCAGCTGCAAGAATGTCTTAAAGACCTTGAGCACCTCATCCTTGTGCTTCAAGAAGTAAACCCATACTTTGCGAGAATAGTCATCTATGAATGTACAAAAGTACGTTGCTCCCCCTAGTGACAAACTAGGCATTGGTCCGCATAGATCACTGTGTACAAGAGCTAACCGTTCGTCCCTACGATTCCTCTTTGATCTGTGCAGTTCCTGTGTTTGCTTACCATAAACACAATGCTCACAAAACTCAAAATCTTGAAATGAAAAGCCAAGAAAATAACCATAATGAGAAAGTATTTCCATTCCTCTTTTTGACATATGTCCCAACCTACGATGCCACAGTGACACACTTGGCTGCTCAATCACATTAATTACATGGTTTTTAACCTCTGAAACATGTAAAGTGTACAGAGTTCCTGACATGATACCATGAGCTACAGTCATCGAACCTTTGGAGATCTTCCAAGCGTTGTTCCCAAAAACTGTCACATAACCCGCATCATCCAACTTCCCTGTACTAATCAAGCTCTTTCGGATTGCTGGAACATGTCTGACATTATTGAGCCATAAAGAAGAGCCATTCTGAAACTTCAACTGCACATCTCCCACTCCAAGTATGTCACAAACCTGCTCATTGCCAAGTCTGACATAATCTTTAGTAGCCACATATGATTTAAACCACTCTTTGTGCGGAGAAACATGTAAAGATGCCCCTGAGTCGATAATCCAATCACTCATAGCATGTCCATCCTTTACAGTCAAGAAAACAAAATCAAGATTTCTTGTAAGGAAGATGTCACCAGCTGCTATACCAGAATCACTGTCTGAACCAAATCCTGTGACATTCACCTCTTCAATCTTCACTGAACTCTTCTTTTCATCTTGCTCAGAACTCTTTGTTTTACCTTTTTCTTGTTTCCACTTCGTACAGTCTCGCTTCATGTGACCCTTCTTGCCACAATGGTAGCATTCTATGTCATCCTTTGACTTCGAATCACGAGACTTACTTCGGTTTTGTGCCTTCTTACCCTTCTTCTCTTTAAAGTGTTGTCTCCCTCGAACGACCAAAGCACTATTGCCTTTGCCTTTGTCAATGTTCTTCCTGTTCACTTCCTCTGTGAGCAAGCTGCCTTCTACATTGGCACTTGTAAGACCTTCTGGCGCGACAGAATTACTTAGCGCTGTACGAAAAGTATCCCAACTGTCTGGCAAAGTGATTAAGAGAAACATAGCCTTCACTGAATCTGGAAAGACTATCTCCTGTGCTGTTAACTGGCTGAAAATTGTGTGAAATTCATTCAGATGATTTGACATGGCTGTCCCTTCCTTCATCTTCAAATCCACCAATTTCTTGAGCCAGTAAATCTGAGAAGCAGCACTTTGTTTCTCGTACATACCACATAGCTTTTGCCATACGCCATACACTGTAGTCTCTTCTGCTACGTTGAAGTAAACATTTTCTGCCAGTGTCAGCATGATTGTGGAACAAGCTAACTCATCAAGCTCTTCCCACTCATCTTCAGCCATACCTTCTCGTCTCTCCCCTTTGAGCTTTAGTGGCTTCACTTGTTTTTTCTGCACCAAAACCTGCCAAATCTGCTTCTTCCAGAATGGAAAGTTTGTGCCATCCAGCTTCTTTATGTTGTAAAGAGTCTCACTTTGAGAAGATGCCATATCTGCCAAACTGCTTACTCCTGAGAAAAATCCGGCAGAGTTTCCCCTATAAACTGGCCTTTGTACACAGTAAACAAGCTGTAATCAACAAGCTGAACACCTCTCCTCAGGAACTGTCAGTATTTTGAAAATTTTTGACAGAGTCTCCCCTGTAAACTGAGCTCTGGGAACCAAAAGATAGCTCAAGAAACAATCATAAATAGCTGACCAGTGACAAATCTAAAAAATCTCTGTAATATGCTGTCTTGTAAGCATACACTGTCTCCTCTCTGGGCGATGACAGAACCTGTATCTGTCTCAAGACTGAACCCTGAACAATGCCTCAACGGCCTGACGCATAAGATGCAATCCAGTGTCTAGACAAAGTCATACATCCTAAGGGATAAAAGTCGCCGAAGAGGCTGCGTGTAGAGGGGAACTCCAGCAACCTAATCCACCTCATACTGGGTAACCCAGCCCCCAGTGCTTGGCTTCAAAAAACCTCACACACGACCCTCTCAGATGGCTCAGCAAACTGCCCAGAACTAGCATACATCCTATAATAGACCAATCACTGTCCTATGACCGCTGCGGCGGTCTGTCTGCTAGCGTGACTCACAACTCAGACCCACAATCACAGTACATCAATCTGCAATACATGCCAGTGGTGTCAAGCCGTCGTATGGCCACACCTCCCCTGGAACCTGGCAAGCACAAGAAGTAACAATGCAGACTGCAATATATATATATATATATCTGATGATATACATGTGTACCTGGTCTATAGATGATGCTCTGAAGACTAATGAGTGATGTATGTCGATGCCGATATTGATGTCGGCCACCTCCTGCTTGCCAATCTACACAAGACGGATTTCTTTGCGGCTGAAATCTATCTTCTGCTGTAGTGCTCAGAACAAAATTCTGAGGGCATAAACGGCTTCGAAAGGGGGGTAAAACTCCAGGTCGCCTGCTGGAACGCTCTCGGAACGCTGAGTGTGAATTTTCGAACTCCGGATCCCGAATCTGCCGAAAAAGTGCGCACGCGCGCGATTGCGCAAAACCGCACTGAACCAAGGCTCTAATACCAATTGAAGTCGCGGAGCGGAGCGTGGGTCGACTCTCTCACACACACACACACACACAGTGAGCTTACACAGTACACTACGCAGAGAACTGTTAGAAGGGTTATCTCCCAATTCCTTAGTATTCACACAATATATGTGAGTATATACAAAGAGTTAGAGGTAAGTGAGTTAGGCGGGCGGGCGGCCATATCCGCATAAGAGGCCACTTGGGCTTTAATCCCAACACATGCTGCTCTACACTGGTACAGAAATCTCAATTCTCCATACCACATTGGCAATGCTTAATTTGCAGTCTGTCTACGGTTGGTCTGACGCCTCAGTCACAGAGCTTTTCAGGTAAACATATTTATCCTAAGCATGGTAAAGTGAAAATTACACTTCATATAAAGTGATCAGAGGGCTGACTTGTTTATGTAACGTCAGGTTGCTGAATGTGCAAATCTTGCCAGAAGGGAATCACATGCCCCTACCTGTCCAACCACTAAAAATATTCTTCCTAATTTGGGCTTGGATTATTAGAAAATACATGCATGTCCTAATGATCGTATACTTTTTTGCAATGCATATGCAAACCTGGAATAGTGTCCTAATTGTGGATCAAACGAGTACATTAGGAAATTTCAGAGGTCATTTGGAGGGCCATATGAAGAGAGAGAATAATAGAGCGCGTCCAATGAGCACGAAGGCTACGTTACGTAGGAAAGTACGTGGAAAGACTCAAAAAATAGGAAAATAGCATAAAACTTTCACGAATCTAGGATTGTAGCATCGTAATTTCCTTCCTTTTACCGAGCTTTTAGGTGCTTGCATGTGGTCCCACTTCTGATATTCTCTTATGGTCATTAACGTATTGGAGGGTGACCATTAAGCCCGCACAAGATATTGGAATTCTAAAACACTTTCCCTCCATTAGAATGCTTTCAAAGTGAATCTCCCTCCACTAAAGCTTTTCTCTGAGAGCTATGGCGTCCACGTCTTCTCGCCCAAGAGGCTCCAAGTGTTTACTGTCTCTCACACCAACAACCAACAACTGCACTTTGCCTAGAAGGCCAAGTAGTAGCATATCCTCAATTACAATACCAGCTTCAATAAGTGCAGAGAACCAATGGGTTGGACAAAGGATAAACAAAGGTTCATGGGTCCTCATGCAACCAAGAAGACCCAAGAGGTCTAGTGGTATCAACGTTTACCGCTCAGCATGGAAGGCCAGAGTGTTGGATTTCAAAGTTGAAATCGGCAAAAGATCTGTAAAGGAAGTTCTTGTTCAGCATGTGTTTACCCATCCAGAGGTGATAGCAAACGGTGGAAATGTATCAGATATACATCAACCACGTTGCAATTGTAAGTACTCTTGACATGTGAACTTACTGATACTCTCATTATAACTTTTCTTATATATTTTGCAATGTTTCTCCCGCTTGTTATGAGCAATGTCTCCATTCTTCACAGCTCAATTACATTAGATTTGTCATTTGTACTTATTGATACTCTTAGTTTAACTCTTCTTATATATATTGCAGATGTTTATCCCTCTTCTTATGAGCAATGGGAGCCTGTGGAGTGCATAATAGGCCTCTTCCATGTTGTTCATGCCCACATTGGTTCTCTACAGTATTTAGGGAGGAGCAGCAAAAGACTGGCTGATGAGGGAATCTTTTTTTATGACCACTTTTACCAACTCAGCTCAGGGAATAAGAATGGCATGTTGGTGAAAGTGCCTCTACCAACCGATTGGAACACTGTGGACTGGCCAGTTCCCGAGGAAACAATGGTGGAGGCAATGCGAAGTAAGCTCTACAAGGATATACAAAGGTCTCTGCGTAGCTCTATTCCCACCAAACTGGTTAGAATTGCAAACTTCTGTCCTGTTGCACTCTTCATAGAGCTGTTTCATAGCTACAACATCCGAGTTACGAAAACTATGTTCATGTGCAAGTCATTTCAGCAGTCATCCTGTGACAAACTTCTTGACAAAGGATGGTATGCAAAGGAAGAGATTGGTTTACGGTGCGAGGTTGCGCTTGATACTCTAGTTGTCAAGTACATTATTGCAAGCCAATCACTGTTACTCTCGTTTTGGTATATGCGATCACAAATGCTCAACGGTAAGTACATTCCTATGGACCAGGTTTCTGCAGGTTTGGAAGATAATCCTGCTGTGGATGTGGAAGTGATTGATAAAGAGCATGGCCTACTGTTGGTGGTTACAATAAGGGAGCTATGCAGTCTTCAGCATTTGCGGCATGACAAAATTGAAGAGTCAATGGACAAGGACCTATCAGATTTTTCCTTTTTCCTAGCTGGCCGTAAGGTGATGCGGCGAAGGGAAAAAGATATTTTGTGCAAAGAGTTGGATGGTCGGGTTGAAGTAGTGTCAATGTAACAGATATTCTTGTGAATCCAAGTGTATACAAATGGCTTTCAAGACATGAAGTTTATTGAGCTCATTTTTCAATTGTGCCTTGTGAAAAAGTGTGCTTGCAATACATTTCTTTACCATGTCAAATCTCTCTCTCTCTCTCTCTCTCTCTCTCTCTCTCTCTCAATGTTAGAAAAGACAAAGACATGATAGAAGAGTCATCTTAATTCATTAGAAAGTACAAAATCGTCTGTGAACAATGGACTGAGATACAATTTCTATAAGTATGGAATCAGAATGTCTTCAAGGTAAAAATCGAAGGAATGCCCCTCGAATGAAGGTGGTGAGACAGTTGTTCCCGGCGGATTTAGTTCTCCCTTTTCAGGAGTATCATCAATCAGTAGTATATTAGTTGCATCAAAGGGTACACCGATTTGGCTAAATGGTTTGTACAAAAGAGGTAATTGTGGTTTTTTAGGGTGGTAGTGGCCCTCAACGGGAACGCATTTTCTTTGATCATACAAAAAGGCAAAATCTGACGTGTGAGCATGGCATACACTGCAAACTATTGCAACTAGTGGCGACAAGTTTTGCCTTTGCATTGAAGACCATATGGCAACTCTGAAGCGCGGAAGAAGAAACTGAATAAATTCCTTGGTTCCTGGACGAACCACGACTCGACAAGTTCCCATCCGAAACGTTTGCAAATCCTCAAAGGGTTCTCTATCATCGAGAGGCACCCACATCAGCAGCAATCCATTGACGTCCAAGATAATCAACCTCTGTAAAAGTTGACAAGTACATATAAGTAGTTAGAAGCTGAACATATTTTGCCATACTTGAATAGACATTACCGGAACAACCGTATCTACAGGTAGCAAGGGTCCATACTTGGTCTCTTTAGTGTTCATGTCGTTGTTGCTCTCCTCTGCTTTATCTTCATAGTCATCATTCACATCTTCATCAGGGGTCTCCCCCATGGCTCTTTCTGCCTCATTCAAGGTTTCCTCCAAGGTCTTTTCCTCTCCCTCGGTTGATCAGCTTGCCTCATACATCCTTGCCTGATCCATATCAGTTTGCTCATCCCTAGGCCTGCTTTCCTCATCCATATCCTTTTGCTCATCTATAGGCCTGCTTTCCTCATCTTGGGTTTCAGCCATAGGCTCTTTTGGCTCCTCCACTGGATGACTTGGCTCTTTCATTGTCTCCTCTAGTTGTACACTAGCACCTTCCATATGCTCATTTGACCTTTCCTCATCCTAGGCTCTTTCATCTTCTGCTGATATGACCCCCTCGGCCCGTTGTGATTCCACTGTATCGGATGCAGGGGTTTGTCGTGGTGGCACGTCATGTTTTGTTAGATCAATAGTGCGGTCATCCAAGCCGCTATCTTCAAGCTCTCTGGGGCTAGACATAGTAAGCAGGTGTTGTATTAAACTTACCCGGTATCTTTGCAAATAATCATATGTGTAGTTTTTTAAAGCACTTTGCAAAATTGAAAGATCACATGGTGAGAATTCTTTTATAGACTAAACCAAAACTAACTGAATGCATTGCCAAATGGGTACCTTAGTCATGAAAGTTTTTAATGCAAAGTAGCTTTGCAGGACATATTCTGCATGGAGAAGACATCTCCAGCCGCAAGAATTTCCATCGGTTTGATTTGGGACAGGTACATCTTTGATTGGGGCCTTCTATAGTTCATACCTTCCACATAGCTTGCCATAGGCAAGCAACAACCTCTTTATACAACTGCACAAATCAATGTCAAGATGTTAGCATGAGGCTTCAAATTTACATGGATATCTATAAGAAACTTTCTGATACAAAACACTTACAGCCTAATTTCAGGGTGGGTTCCTTTTATTGAATTGAACACCCACACTGCTGGTTGGTCAACATCAAGGCATATGAGACTCCAGTGATGGTTGTTCTCATATGGAAAGATGATGACAGTAACTTCTAGCATAGCACAGTAGAGAAACCAACTCTCAAAGGTCCCAGATGGACTGTTCTTTTGTCTAATAATCACTGACATTTGTGGATCAAGAAGAAACACCTCTGTGTGGGTGTGCAGTGGGAGTTGACTTTTGATCAGGCTGCAGAGACTCTACCTGAGTTAGCAAACCTATTATCTGAGTTTTCAAAGCTAGCAAGATAGTAACACTTACTTAAGACAAGCATAGATAATTGTGTCTGAAATCTGAGCATCTGGATTCTGCAATAAAGTAATGTCCACTTTTTCCAGAGCTAGCTTTCTGGCTCCATCTACAAATGGTATCTCTGCAAGCAAACCATCCTTCATTGAAAGTAGAGTTTCTTGATTGCTTGCCTCTATGGACATGGTCACATTGCATTCTATTTGCCTCTGAGACTCCACTGCTACTTTTGCTTTCTCCTTAAGCTCTGCTTCCCTCATGTCCTCTGTTTGGCGAGCAATAGTCTCTGCCCTTGCCCTTGTATTCACATCATGTGTGACATGTACAACTGTGAGTTGTGGCACTAGCTCCGGGGGGTATAACAAAATTTCCCTCATTTTCTTATCCTTGCAGACATTGGGGACCAGTAGTTTGTCATACCTCCACCTTATTCTTTTCAGTGTCTCACTATCTTTGTCCATTATAGTAACCCTGTGGGCATGGGCTGCAACAATGGTCATGTCACTGAAGTACTCCAGTAGGAAGTCCTATGCTGCTTCTTGTAGAGCCATTAATGCCACCACCTTCCACCTTTTGGTGCCCCAGGTAGCTTCATCACATATGGACCTCACCATCCTCTGGAAGGGCAGATTTGGTATGCATAAATCTACACATTTCTGTGCCTTTCTGATTTCTCTGAAAAGTCCCATGCAGGTTTGTAACTTCTTCATCCTTGGCCCTTTCAGAATTTTATTTGGTTTTCCAGGTCTTTTCTTTGGGGTTGCAGATCTGCTACTTGCTTTAGATGCTAATCCTGGTCCCTTGCCTGCCTTCCTTGCAGTGGATTTTGTTCTAGCCATTTCACTGTACACAAAAAGAAGAGTCTCTCTCTCTCTCTCTCTCTCTCTCTCTCTCTCTCTCTCTCTCTCCTTTCTATAGCTTAGCATATTTAAATAGAGAGAGAGAGAGAGAGAGAGAGAGAGAGAGCCCATTACTAAAGGCGTGCGTGGAGCACGTTTTTACCTCAACAAACACCTCCGGGCGCCGTTAGTATAAGGTAAAAGAAATACACACTCTCTCTCTATATATATATAACACTCAGACATACATTGGTCAATGCACAGTACTAATGGCGCGCATAGAGACATGCACACCGGTTATGCCTCTCTACGCGCGCCTTTGGTATAGCGAGAGAGAGAGAGAGAGAGAGAGAGAGAGAGAGAGAGAGAGAGAGAGAGAGAGAGAGAGAGAGAGGGTATGCGTGTGTGTGTGTGTGTGCCTGAATTTGTGTGTGTGTGTGTGTGTAAGTTATATTTGTGTGTGTGTGTGTGTATGTTTTATATGTGTGTCTGTGTGTTTGTGAGTGTGTGAGTGTGTGTGTGTGTGTGTGTGTGTGTGTGTGTGTGTGTGTGTGTGTGTGTGTGTGTGTGTGTGTGTGTGTTGTGTTTGTGACTGTTTGTGTGGGTTGTTTGTTAAGACTGAGCTTGGTACTGTGACAGAAACAGAGATAGAGAGATAGAGGCAAAGGCAGAGGGAGAGGCAGACCTTCGTTATGTCGATGGGTCGGCTTGCTGTCGGAGACGCAGACGACGGCTCTTGCACTCTCTCTCTCTCTCTCTCTCTCTCTCTCTCTCTCTCTCTCTCTCTCTCACTCTCTTTCACGAGGTGTGGTTTTTCTCTCTCTTGACCTCTATATTTCACAAGTGGTATTTTCAAAACCGGTCGAAAAGCAGGATCCTCAATGTGACGTGTTGGAGATTTTCTCCACCACTTTGGGTCCATGACCTTTGCAGGCTCCATGCAAAACAAACACGGTGACTTTGCCATTGCACCCATTCCACAATTATACATGCACTTTGATGTTTTAAGGTCACCTGGAAGATGCCACTGAACTTGAAAGTCTCTCCTTCCATCTAGACGTAGTACCTCTCACTGGTTAGTCTGTCGATCAATCACCTCCGGAATATTAGTTCGATGGAACACCCAATATAGAATCTCATGATCTTCTTTCTTTACCTGCAACACAAAATAAATGAGACTTAAGTAGATATGAACATTTGAGCTTACCTGAGAATCTCGCTTACCTCAAACGCACCAAGCCACCATATGTTAGATTCTGATTGAACACTAAAATATAAAGGATCATCACTGGGACACTTTGAGAGGGCTCTATTCATTAAAGTAATAGTAACACGCTCTAGCTTTTTCTCTTTAACAAGCTCACACTCATCCAGTTTTAACACAAAATGTAATACCCCACGTGACTCTTCAAATGTGATGTTGTAAAACTCCACCATTCTCTTCTGTAATATCCGCAGGTCCATAAAAATATTTTTGAGCTCATCATATGCCATGTTTGCTCCATGGCCACTGTAAGTTTCTTTAATATGAAAGGGATGTCCAAGATAGTCTCCCTGTGCCTCGTTAAGCTGAAGCCTCTCTTTCCAAACACTTGAGGCTGATGGTAGAAGTTTGGATTTTATACCCTTCCTAACAAAGATGGATGAGATAGACTTTTGGATAGCCGAATATCCTCTTTTGCTTACACCAAGTGAATCAAGTGTGCCTTGTATCTCTTTTGCAGGCACTGAGTTCTCTGAAATAAAGCGGTCCACTACATTTCGTTGTAGGACCTTAAACTTCTTGTCATGTACTATATCTGCTTCCAGGCTTCTACTTATAAGTGGCTTCAATCTCTTTCCTATATTGGCTTTGGGGTCAATGTTTTCCTTGTCAGGATAGATTGAATCTCTACATGAAGACAATGCATAAGTAAATAACAGAAAATTCGCTTCACTAACACTATTTAGGCACATGAAAACAATGCATAACAAGAAAAAACAAAAAGATTACTTAACTAAGACAATGTAGCCAACCAAGAAGCATCACCTTAATGCTCGGATTCTTTTCTTGAGACCTCCTGACGCAACCTGCAATGTTTCAAGATTGCGCAATTTCTTCTTTCGGATACGACCACCCAAGATGGTGTCCTTCATTTGACAACTTCGCACCTTTCCTTTCAGTTCTTGTACCTCTGTTTTATGTTGCAAAATGGTAACCTGATCTGTAGAATGTAAATGTGAAAGGCGAACAATCTCACATTGTTGAGCTTGGAGAATGCTCTTGTAAGTTTCAGCTTCTCTTGTAAGAGATTTACAATAACCCAGAAGGCCCTTTTCTCCATCACCAGCAAAGGTCAATAAGCTTGTAGGATTGACAAATGGTGGAGACACATTAGTCATTGGATTCTTAGGGTAGAGAGAGCCTCTCGTCCAGATATCTATGTGTTTAGCTCCCTGAGCTTTGAGCGTGTCTATGGAAGCGGGAGGTATATGTGTGTTTGTTTTACTGCGCTTAATCAATGGTTGGTACTCATTGTCCAAATCAATGTGAAGGTGATATTTGGCTCGTTTCTAGGTAACATTTGTGCCATTTGAGGAGTGCGCCATTAGCCAAATGTGCAGGTTTAATGGAAAGTGAATAGCGGCTGCGCCTTCGTCCCTCCATGTTAGCCTCATTCCCTCCATATTGACGAGGTTCATTCAATGCAACTGAAAAGAGGATCATCCCTCAATCACTACGAACGAATGTTCAGAAGAGTAAGGAATCTACTTAAAGTACACTTTGTGGTTGATATGTCCCAACCAATTGGACGATGGAATGTACATGTGCAAGGCATCCTCATGTGGACCCTGCACGATTGGCCTGGCTTCGGTGAGTGCTCATGTAAGTGCCTTTAAAACCCTCACACACATGTGATTCATGGCTATGTCAACGCTTTTAAATATTAATATGTGATGTTTCAGGCTTGAGTTACTCGGTCAATCATGCATGTCCGAAATGTGGTCCTCGACTTGGCTTCCACTGCTCTGAGAATTTGAGCAAGATAGTTTACGAGGAGCATGGTAGATTTTTACATGAAGAACATGAGCTATGTGGACCAAACATATGCAAATATGACATGCATCCACTGAAAGCGAGCGATTGGAAAAACATGTGGCTGGAGAGGGGAGATTGGATGCCAATGAAAAGACTTTCTATGTTCTATGATCTCCCGTACTGGAGTGACATGTTGATTAATCATTTGCTTGACCCAGTACACATCTTCAAGAATGTGGGGGAGATCATCTGGAAGACCATCACTGGAAAAAGGGAGAGCAAGGCCCAAAGAGATGACATGCACACTGTGGGTCGAATGCAAGAGATGTGGCCTCAACTTAAACCCAATGAAAAGTTTTCTATACCAAAAGGTCCATGGATTCTGAGTTGCGTAGAAGAGCAACAAGTGAAGAAGACTATATCTTCATTCAAGACTCCCACAGGATGCATGCGATGTTTGACTAGGGATCATTTCGAGATTGAGAGGCAGAGGATTGTGACTATCGTTGGGTGGTGCAGAAATGACAAAAACCTATACGTAAGAGAAAACAAAAATATGGTGATTCCAACAGCTGTAAGGGAGTTAATAGTCGTTTTAAGAAGTAAAACTAGGAAAAAAATCTACATACTCCACAATTAAGGCTTTCAAAGCTTAGGAAAAATCTTTGGTTTTTGGGATAATGGCGTTCAAACTAGGAGAAACTTGGTGGATAAATTTCAAAGATTGAAGGGTTAAACTAGAGATGGAGTAATCTTTGAGGCTACAATAAAGAGAGAATTTTAACAAAGGAGAACGGGAACTTAAAAAAGGGGGGAGGGACGGGGTGGGGAGAAATAATTGATGGGCCGGGTGGTAGGATTAGTCAAAGGATAAGGGCAAGGGGAGGAAAACTAGGGAAACTTCATGGGTGAAATTTATTTTGGACCGTTAAAATGAGGGAAAAAGAGATTTAATGGGCGAGGGGATGAAAAAGTGGGCAACACTTATATTTTCAAAATTAAGACTTAACTAGTAATAACTTCCGAGCGTGTGGAGCACTTTGTACTAGAAAAAGGGGGGGGGGGGGGGGGGGGGGGGACGAGAGGTTTAAGCTTTTAGGTTTAGGTCTTGGGATGTACCAAACGCGTTTCACTCCTAGAGGAGCTCATCAACGGTAGTAGTAGGGAGATTTAGAATGGGCTAGAGGGGAGAGGATGTTGTTATATAGGAGGGTGTGGGGTTAGGATAAATAAAAAGACAGGGCGGAGGGAAAAGGGTTGTAGTTAAAAGAAGAATGTACTTGAAGGCAGTTAGCTAGGATGCTTCTAACCAAGTAATGGAAGAGGAGTGTGTGGTGCCTTCCAAGGGTAAATTGTAAGCGGTAACTCTTTTGGGGGAAAGAGTATCCCAAAAAAAGGGGGATAAAAAAATTAGGGAGACTTGTTTCATGAGAGATTTTATTATTTGGGGGGCCGGGGGCCGGGGGGCGGGGAGTGGGTGGAGAAAGGAAAAGATTCTTTGGGGAAGAGTGTGGATCTAAAAAAAATGGAAAACATTAGCGGCAAGGTCTAGGAGAAATAGAGGAACGCTATCTGCAAGGTAACACGAATAAACACAAATAGTTAGGTCACGGAGAAATGCAACAGTTAGCTCTCGGAGAAATGCAAGTTGTTGGTGGGATCTTAAATAGGCATAGTTTGGAGATTGAGAGGCATATGATTGTGACTATAGTTAGGTGGTGAAGAAACGACAAAAATCTCTACGTAAGAGAAAACGAAAAGGTGATGTTAATAGTCGTCTTAAGAAGTAAAACTAGGACAAAAAGCTACATACTCCACGATTAAGTCTTTCAAAGCTTAGGAAAAATCTTTGGTTTCTGGGATACTGGCGTTCAAACTATGAGAAACTTGGTGGATAAATTTCAAAGATTGAGGGGTTAAAATAAAGATGGAGTAAACTTCAAGGCTACAATAAAGAGAGACTTTTAACAAAAGAGAACGGTTTTGGGGGATAATTGTGTGAAAGGTGAGTCAGGAAGGCACCGGGCCCTTGGCTGTGAGAGGTGCGGAAAACAAGGTGTAGCAGATACAATTTACTGACAACAGTATTTAAAACAAGCAGTCCATTTAATCGACAAAATCCATGATTAATCAATCACTAATGGAGCTTAAATGCTCTTTACAAGAAGAAATCCTGGCTTAATCCAAGTGCTAAACAGAAAAATTGACAGAATTCTGCTTACTCTGCCTTCTGCTTCCTGATTCGAATGGACAATGCTAATGGTTTGAGATTAGGCTTTGTTCTGGCTTACGGCTTGACTTGAGGGCTTAAGCTTAAAGATTAAGCGAGCTTAAGAGCTTGTAGACATTAATAGGAATCCTGAGCTTAAAGATATGAGGAGCTTAAGAATATTAAGAGCTTAAGACTTAATGATTACCAGGATTAAGAGCTTCCACGCTTTTGCTTATGATGCCGAGAAGAATTCCCGATGATGAGGTGAAGGACTCCGAGCTTAATGAGCTTGAGATTAGGAGGAGTTTAAGAATTCCCCGCTTATGAGGAGGATACGCGGCTTCGGGATTATCAAGAGCTTAAGAGATTATCCAACGGAGAGAAGAGCTCAAGGTTGTCGAGCTTAGGAGGAGATTCCGAGCTTAAGGAGCTTCAAGATATGTGGAGGAGATTAGGAATAATGGGCTCATGAGGAGGAGGAGGTTAAGAATTTTCGGCTATGGAGGTTCGAAGATGGTGCTTAAGAGGAGGAGCTTCAGGATCTAAGGAGATTATGAGGCAAAGAGAGCCCAATACACTATTCCCCTCCTTTTTTAGGTTGCATGCTGCCCCCTCTAAAAATAGTCTACCCATTAGCGATGTCGCTAATGGGTGACTGACGTGGCAGGAACCGTCCCCATGACGTGGTAGCCCGGCCGTATGACCAGCACGGAATCGCACGGGAGTGGTCCCAAAATGGCTCACGCTGGTGTTGTGATCAACTTTCACTTCTGCAGCGTCTTCATCCGAGCTTCACGGCGGCAAGCGCGATGATATTCCCTTCTTCCTGGGCCTTCTGCGCCCTGTTAAACGCCATGGCTCTCTTTTCTTTATATGACTTCACACTTAAGTTAATTGGGTGCATTGGCCTTGGGCGGCTGGCCCTGCTTTGGGGGTCCGGTTTAAAGCTTTGGGCTTGGAGGGTTTTATGCCCTTGTAGGGCACCACATTTGGCATACATATTGTCAAATCAATTTGGGCGGCCATTTAACCGGCATGCAGCCACTTTATAACTCATGTGGGCAGGCATTGGCCATGGGTAGACCTTGAGTATGGGCGTCATCCGACCTTGTTGCCTTTTCTTTTGGGCGGGATTATGCCTTGTAAGGGCACCACATTCGACATACATATCTTTAAGCTGCAAGTATAGGTGATTACATTGAAGCAAGGCCTTCCCATCACATTCGATAAAAAGTATCAAAGTTACTTTCCTGTCAACCGGGTATTACCAATACAACCACTGCCAGCCAAGCACTGCATCAAATGACATCCCAGTCATGAGACTCCTCAAGATATTTCTGCTCCCACATCCCAAACCCTGGACAATAGACAAAACTTCCAATTGAGACACCGATCGAGCTGACTGGACTGGTACAAAACTGGGCCCCAATGAATTTTTATCGGCCCATATCTTGACGACCGGGACTCCGATCACTGATCTGAAAATTCGGATGCACTCCACAAAGTGAGCACTTCAGCCCGATGCATTCATTTCATTTTTATTGCGTCAGCTGCTGCTATTGCCTAATCTGGCACGGGTCTGCTAATATCGACTTGAACTTTAAACTGCCATAACTTCTTGATCGTAGCTCCAATTGACGAGTCGTAAAGACAGTCGGTAGAGCACATCGAGCACTATAGTTCTAGGAAACAATACCCCATCCATGTTCACTTCAAGCATAAAACTTTTTAGCATCATTAAGGCATGTTTTGGCCCTTTCAGCCGCATTTGACATACATTCAGCATTGAACTCGGCCTGCAACCAGTCCTTAATCACTGTTCATTAAACATATAATTTTCAAACAATCTTAATGTGCATTTTCCTAGCATCTTTCTTTGCATGGGAGCGGAGCTACACAACATTCACCCCCTCTGAACCTGCACAGCCTACGGTCTGTGCCAATTTCACTTAATCAGCTTCATTAAAATCATCATTTGACATATCATCTGACGCATACATAACACGATCCTGTGGAGGTGGATCTGAATGGGAATCTTCAAGAACAATATCGCCTTCTCGCTTCTTGAACAACTTGATCCTTTTTCCTGCAATAGGAACTTTAAGCGTAGTACCATCTAGTTCACACAATTGATATGTCGCATTATCAAAAACATGTTGCACCACATATGGTCCAAACCACCGTTTCACCATTTTTCGCATAGCAGAGTATTGGTTCTCCAAGCTACTGTCATAGACAAGTAGCCAGTCACCTTCCTTGATAGCATGTGGTCGTAGTCTATGCTTTCCATCAAATGATTCCTTGTTCTTCAATCTTGCCTCCTTAAGCTTCTCTTTAGCCTGCTCAATATCCTCTTGATGCCTCTCAAGCTGCCAAATACGTAGAGCAAGCAAGTCTTCAGTAGACATACCTTCTTCCCATGGCATTATGGTCCAAGTTGTAACTGCTTCCTCCATAGGCATAATGGGTTTCTGCCCATGCATCAATTTGAATGGCATAAATCCTGTAACTGAACTCTGAGTAGTGCGATCAGCCCACAAAGCAAATGGCAAGATTTTAGATCAATCACTAATATGTCCTTCACACGCCTTTGCTAAAGCTTTAACAATAGGCGGATGTCCTCTTTCGCTCTTCCCACTACCTTCTGGATTATATGTTGTGGTGAGGGCGAGTTTAATGCCCATATGAGCAAAAAACTCTTGAGCTTTATCTACATCCAGCTCTCCTCTATCTGCAGTAATTCATCCAACACATCCATACCTAAATATAACATCTTCAAGCAAGAACTTGCATACTGAACTGGTGGCTTTGGTACCCAAAAATTTGCCTTCAACCTGATTAGTAAGATCTTCTCTCACAAGTCTCATCTGCCACACTCCTATTGGCATCGTAATAAGGTCCACCACCCACTTGTAGTGCATAGCCAGTGGATAGATGGGATGCAACCCATCTCTATGTCACACATTAGAGTACTGTTGACATATTAAGCATGATTCCACAAATTGAACCCCATCTTTATACATACCTCTCCACCAATATCAGTCTTTAATTTTGGCAAAGGTTGCCCAGGCTCCTCTCTATCCAGCCCATAGACTGTCATGAAACTCTTTAATCACCTGCTGTTGGGTCGCTTTGTCGCAAATAATTCGCTGTGGCACCCCTCCTCGGTGCTTCGGTTGCTTCCATAAATGTCCCTCTTTCAGGAAAAAGCCATAGGCCTTTTTCCTGATCTTATTGAATTCTTGATCACTCCATCCTTCTTGTTTAGTGAGAGTGCTTAGGTAGCAACCAATCATAAGCCACTCTCCATCATAAAACTCTTCAGAAAAGACTTCAAAAACATGAGCAATACTACCACACTTGGCATGTAGATAAGAATACGTTGGAGAGGGGGAATAGGGGAACACACCCACCACAAACACAAAGGCCTCTCTATAGCTCAGGGTATATACAACACCCCTATGCTCTTAGAAAACACCTTCAAAGAAACAATCTAGACTAGCAAACCACCGCTTGCTCGATTTCTATTACTCACACACTCTACAAACCACCACACAACATACACCTACTACCACTGCCTCTCTCCACCCTTACACACGCACACAACCACTCAATCTCACTCTCTCACTCAAAACACCATCGGTCTGGGGGGGCACACACTTCCACACAGCCGGCACCAAGGAGAAACATGAAAGCAGGAGAAAGATAAGGGGAGAAGGGGAAACAACAGCACAGGAGGCAACTATAGCTTGATTGCACTTCAAAAAACATATACATGGGCTTGCAATGCCAACAACATGGCCATTTTAAAGCAAAAGTTACAAAGGGGCTAGCTTGCTTGAGAACTCCACTTTGCAGGCTTCAAACGGCACCTCAAAAGGCCAAGAAAAAAGCCCCCCATTTGATTCATTTTTTACTTTTATAGGGGGGGGCTTTAATTTGGGAATTTACAATTCAATAGGTCCACTTGGCACCTTGAACTGGTATCTTTGGGAAAGGGGGCACCGCTTTGCTCTACGTCTCTCCTCTTCACTCTTTGCACTTGGGGGGCGGGAGGGGCATTAGCGATGTCGCTATTGCCCCCTAGGCTCTTCATTTTTTATTTTTTATTTTTCACCTTTTACCCTCTTTTGGTTTAGGCTTATACTGCTCAATTTTTGACTTTGAATCTCTCCCTCTATCCATCCGACTCCTTCTTGGCTCCCTTTTGGCTTTGACCTCCATCTTTTGACCCTTAGACATGGTTTGGCTTTATCTTTGCCCTCAGCTTGGCTTTGTCCGGCCCCTACTTCGCCCTTGCTCTTTTCGTTCTCCCCTTTATCCTTTCCTTGTCTGGTCCCTCTTACCTTTGCATTTGCTTGGCCCGGACGCCCTTTGCAATGTCCACCCTTTCTCTCTCTCTCTCTCTCTCTCTCTCTCTCTCTCTCTCTCTCTCTCTCTCTCTCTCTCTCTCTCTCTCTCTCTCTCTGCCGCAGGACTCACCTCTTCCTGAGGGGGGTGCCCCATGGGCCACGCCGCGGGAATCACCCCATGCCACATCATCACCTCCAACTCTCCACGGGGGCGTGCTATTACACTGCCGCTGCCCGGCCAAAACTGCCGCGAATCCGTCCAAGAGGCACCACACGCAGCGCCACTGCCAACGCCACCAACACCGGCGCCGTCGCCACGGAGCTCTTGGAGCTCCCTCTCCACCTTGTGATACCAATGAGAGCTACTCGTCCCAGCCCATAGAGGGCGTGATATTCGGGCTACTTTTTGCATGTGGGTTCACTCGCCAACCACGTGCCGCTGCTGGCCCATGGCCTTCAAAACCTTCAAAAATTTCAAAAAAACCCCATTTTAACTTCAAAAAAAACCTTTTTCTGGTTTGCATTGGGTGCTTTTCTATGCATTCCCTAGTTGGCCTATACGACGGCTGCCGCACCCAACTACCAACCCATCGTTTCCACTTCCAAATCCTCTGCCTCCTGCCCCATTTTGGGATCTACAATGTCGTCATTTGAGGCAGCAAAAAAACCAAAAAGCATCTGCAAACCTCTCATTGTCAAATGTTCCTTAATTCGTCTTGCCATATCTTGCCGACTAAGCATCCGATTGATGTGCCGTCGATTCGTGCTAGCTTCACATAACGCACACTTCAACTGAGAACCTTGGTGAGGCTCAAAAGACACCAGATGGCACATTTTCCAATGCGGTCAAGTGGGCTCAGACCCGGCCCCCAAAAAATCTTCAACTGACCTTAACTTGCTATCCAGAGCTCTGATTTGCGATCCGAGAAGACCGCCATGCTCCACAACTCAAGCTCTACACATGTATCGGCTCACACATGCCTGGGCCACCTGTCCCCAGCTGCCCTATCCGTCGGGGATCTGCTACACACCCTTTCTTACTGTAATATCTTGAGCACCTGGGCTCCGTTTGACGAGCCGTCTGGACCGGCTTCTAGAGCAATCTGAACTCTACATTCTAGAGCTTTGAATTGGCATTTTGGACATCTTCATCTACCACCACATCTGGACCATTCCGCTACACTTTTGGCCTAAAAAAACGCATCAGCATACTTTCCCGCTATCCTTTGGCTGCAAGGGCCTTGGCACCTGCCCTAGCCTTTTGCACTGCACTCGACTGCACCCTTTGCCTGGCATAGAACACCTCTTAGCTTCAACCAACTTGAGCTGCACCATCATTGCCTAGCCCCCTCGTCAAACATTTATGTTCGACTAAAAGCCTATGTACAAAAATTTGAAATTGGCATACCAAACTGACGATAAAAAGAACTCGCAAAACTATAATTCTATGTACCGTGGCTATGTACAAAAGATTCATTTCCTTTCTCTCACACACTGCATGCTTTAGGTGGGTTGCCCACCCCTCTTGACTATAATTTGTTGCACTTGAGGCACTATATGCCTCTTGAAATACAATTTGAGTCACACACCATTCACCCTGTTCCTAAGAAGCTTTCCATTTGCTCTTACCAGTGGATAAGTCCCATTCGAAAAGGCCTTCCACACTTTATACGGACCTGTCCACTTCTTCTTAAACTTCTTCTGGAATGTGAAATCCAAATAGCTTCCGTACTTCATGACCAGGTCTCCTTCCTCTATCTTCTTGTTCGGCAGGTTCTGATTGAATTTGGCAACCCGCTTCTCTCTCTGCTTCACATAGTAGTCCGTCGCTGCCTCTCTGTCCATCTGCAAAGCCTCCAAACTGGCTATCCGATCCTATAGAACCCCTTTTTTAGTGGCATTGACATGCCACATACCCTTTAAAGCACCTAGTTGTGCATGCACTAGCAACACCGCCTCCTTATCATAGACAAGTTCGAATGGAATGAAGTTTGTAGCCACTTTATAAGATGTTCTATACGCCCATAGACACTTCTCTGGATTTTCTTCCCACTCAGCTTCCTGCTTGTACAACAATTTGACCATTAGCACTCTCGACTAGACCATTGCATTGGGGGTGATAGGGTGAGGAAAACTTGTGCTGAATCTTTAACTTTTCCACTAATGCGCTCATGAGCTTACTTCTTAACCCCAGACCCCTATCAGAAACTAACACCCATGGAACACCAAAACGGCAATAGATGTTATCAAACACAAACTGAGCCACCACATTAGCATTTACTTCCTTCACTGCTTTGGCCTCGACCCACCTGGTAAGGTAGTCTATGGCTACCACCACGTATTTCTTACTGCTTGTAGACTTTGGGAGAGTGCCTATGGCATCCAGACCCCATTTCTCGAAGGATCTTTGTGCGATGATGGCACCCTGTGACTCCGCTACCAGTCATCTTTCACCTATAGTCTAACACTCGTGGCACTTCTTGCACCAGTAATGCACGTTCTTCACAATGGAAGGCCACCAAAAGCCTGCTCTAAGCACTCGAAACAGAACCTGATCTTTGCCCTGATGCCCGCTCTCTTCATGGCATTGCTCCAGCACCATTCCTATCTCCTCTTTGTATAGCACCCTTCTAAGAACTCCATCACGCCCATAGTTCATGAGATCTTCACCTACCATTGTGAATTTGCGGGCATTTTTCACCACTCTCCTCTTTTGCAGCTTGGACAAACCCTCTAAACATTTCCCTGTACTCAAAAAGCCTTCAATCTCCTTAAGAGTCTCTTTACCTGCATAAGTGGCTGGGGCCACATATAGACCTCCAACATGCACCTGTACTTTGCTGCTAGCTAGTTGATCCGCCTCCTGATTATGCTCTCTCCTCACATGTTTGAACTGGACTTCTTCAAAAGACTTCACCATCTTCTTGATGGAAAAGAACCAATGCTTCAAAGAATCCTGCTTTACCTGACATTGGCCTAGCAGTTGCTTGATGACTAGCAACGCATCTCCCTTCACCCCCAACCTTGAAATGCCGAACTCTATGCACTGCTTTAAACCCAAATGTAGAGTGAGATACTCCACCTCATTATTAGTGTGGACATCCTCTAGAGCATACGCTTTCGAAAATATCATTTTTCCATGTGGGTCGTGTATCACCACACCTCCTCTTGGTTTCTGCACTACCCTTCGATATGCTCCATCGAACCACATAGTGAAAGCATCTTCCAATTCGGGTTCCTCCTTGGCTTCATCTTGCACCACTAATGGGATAGGCTGGCAAATCGATGGCCTTGCTGACAAGAAAGTCAGCCAGGTGAGACCGACTCGTGTGATCTACCCTGAACTCGAACTCGAACTCCTGTAGATCCAACACCCACTTCATAATTCTCCTTCCTAGCTTCAAATGTAGCACCACCTCTGGCAATAGATTGTCAACACAAAAAACTTACGCACAATCAAATGGACTTTGAACTTCCTGCAAGCGAAGACTAGAACCATCACCCACTACTCCGCCTCGATGTAGGTAGCCTCTCCTGGGCTAATCACCCTGCTCTCGAAGTATATCGGCTTGTAGCTTCTCCCTACCTTTTGCAATAAAACCGCTCCAATGGCAACTGTGCCCACTGTCATAGACACATAAAATTTTTCCTCTCAATTGGGAGGACACACCGCTGGCAACTGGCACAAAATCTCTTTAACCCTATTAAAGGCCTCCTGAGCGTCCTCATCCCACTCATAGCCATGCACTTGCTGAGCCCTCTTTTGCACATATTGCGAGAGCATCCAAAATAAACGCAACAAATACTTCAACTTATGAACAAATGAAGCCAAACCTTGAGCATCTGATGACGGCTCCATCAACACCAACGCCTTCACCTTCTCGGGATCAGCCTCTATACCGTTTTGCAAAACCACATGACCCAACAACTGTGCTCGAGGCTGTGATAGCTTGCACTTGTTGGGATTCAGCTGACCTCCTTCTTCATCGAGCCTTTGAAAGCATAATTGGAGTTTTGATAGGTGCTCCAACCTTGAACTGTAGCAGTCGATATCATCCATAAAGACCCTAATAGAAAGTCCCAAGTATGGACGAAATACCATGTTCATCCAACCTTGGAAGGTGTCATATGAATTCACCAATCCGAATGGCATCCTGCGGTAAGAGAAACAACCCCATGGCGATATGAATGTGGTCTTCAACTGGTCTTCAAGTGCAATCCCTATATCAAAGTACCCCGAAAAGCCATCCCTAATTGAGTACCTCTCATGCCCAGCTACTCGGTTTAGGATTTCATCTTGAAACGGCAAGGGGTAGTGATTCCTCTTGGTCGCGGCATTCAATGGCTTGTAGTCGACACACACTCTCCATTTCTCATTCTTCTTAGGGGTTATGACCACTGGCGAGACCCACTCTGACTCCTTCACAGGACATATGATGCCTACATCCAATAGCTTATTGATCTCCTACCAAAGGGCTTCTTTTTGAATTTCCCCTAGTCTTCTCAGCATCTGTGCTTTAGGCTTATGCCCCTCCTTAAGAACAATCTTGTGCTCCACCCCCTTTGCACCTCACAAATGCTTGTACTCCATAGCAAATAGATTTGGATAGGATTCACACAGTTGAACATAGCCCTCCTTTTCCCCTTTGGTAAGGTCTTCACTTATCATACTCGAAACCTCCTCTATGCTTAAACCATGAGCTTGAGACTGCATACCTTCTTCTTTAGGTGGAGAGTTGTCTATGGAGAGCCCAAATAAGTCTGCATCTATCTTCAACATGTCATCCTCGCTCTCCTCTTCCTTTGTGCTAGTATAGCCTTCATCGTAGCCTCTGTCTCGGTCTCGTACTCATAGCTCGTCGTGTCACCCTCATCTTTAACTACCATAGGATGAGAACTGCTCTCCTTGGTCTTCAAATCAAGCACAATTTGTCTACCTTTCTCTTTGTCAGGCAAAGTGAACACTTTGCTCTCCCAATCTTGCTTTGCACCTATTGCCAAAAGCCATGGCCTACCCAAAATGATCGGGTAAGCATTATCCCCTGCTTTCATCACAAAGAAGTCAATCAGGCACTCTATGCCCATCACCTTGACCTTCACATCCTGCACCACACCCAAACACCTGGCTTTGGTATGGTTATCCATCCTCATGCGCACATTTGACCTGCCTACTGCCTTGACCCCTGTCTCTTTCATGGCTGCTTCTGTCATGACACAAACCTATGCTCCACCATCTATGTAGGCATCTATGTAGGCTTGTACCTGCATCCTTTTCTCTATAATTGCATCCACAAGCGGAAGAACGTCAGTGGGGCTACATACCCTTAAAGACTATTTTGCGCTGCTTAATTGCACATTTCCTTTAGCTCTTGGTAGCCTGGTACTAACACTTGTGGACAACTGCCTCCTTAGCTTTGGATTTAAAGCTAACAACTGACCAAACGTAATGTTTGCCTTTTGATTTTGAACGTCACTTACCAGATTGTATTCGGGATAGCCATGCCCTAGCTGGAAATATGCTTGCTTGATCTTGCGATGTCTCCTTCTCTTGCTAGGCTCAAGCTGATCTCTGCCTTCGTACACCTTCTCTTTTCCCTTGCGAGCTCTGGTTTCCCGCTCTATCTCTGTCTCCTTCTCAGATCTTGCCCTCTTATTGGCCAACACTTCGACATCTTGCTTGTCCTCCCCTATGATGTTTACTCTTGGGACCTCACCTCCGTTTTGCAGAGCTGGCTGAACAGGGTTCTCCATGACTTGCTCTCTTGGACCATTGTATTGTCCTTGACCTCGACCTCTACCAAAAACCAAGTACATACCTCCTCTTTCTCTCTGCGGTTGAGGACAATCAGGTGCATAGTGCCCTTCTTCTCCATAATTATAACACCTACCTAGCAGTGGCCGTGCCCTGCCCCTTGCTCCTCTTGATTGTCCTCTATCCATGACACTGAGCCGCAACTCCTACATCTGCTCGGATAAATCTTGCACTGGGCGCACCCAATTTTGTGGCACAACAGCTACACCTCGAATTCCATTATTTTCTTCATGTGCAGTCTCTCTCGGACTCTGCGGTTGAACATGGGCCATCGTCTCGTAACCTGACACACCCTGCTCTATCTTCTTCTTTATCTTTCTGCTCCTCGAATGTGCAATGGCTACCGCACCATTATAATCCTCTGGGCTTTCGAAATCAACTTTCTCTCTCACCGTGGGATGCAGACACGCCATGAATTTGTCGAGCTTGAAATAGTCTCCATTATCCAATTGCATGGCTGCCGCTAACTCTGCCCAACACTCTTCAAAATGACCAAAAAACAAATTGAACTCTTCACTTATGTCTTGCTTAAGCGCCTTCATCTTTGCATCCATTTCGATTGGGGAAGTCTTCTTGCGGAAGTCGTGAAGAAACCTTGCCCGTAGAGCAGGCCATGCTGGCTTCGGCTCACCTTCCAATGCATCGTACCATGCTTTATCTCTACCACGCATTACCAGAGGAAAAGTCTGCGTTTTGCTATCCTCGTTCAGCATACGCAACGATAGCATGTACATCTCAAAATCTGACATCCACTCGTCAGGGCTCTCTTCGCCTGTGCAAATCGGTGCATAGCTTCTAGCTCCCATGACTTCCAACGTGAAAACCCGCTTCTCTTCGATCAACTGGGATCAATCAGTGTGCTCCTCCGTGGGGGCACCAAAAGATGGAGAGGGGGAATGGGGGAACACACCTGGCACAAACACAAAGACCTCTCTATAGCTCAGGGTATCCACAACACCCCTATCCTCTTAGAAAACACCTTCAAAGAAACAATCTAGACTAGCAAACCACCGCCTGTCGATTTCTATTGCTCACACACTCTACAAACCACCACACAAGATACACCTACTACCACTGCATGTCTCCACCCTCACACATGCACACAGCCACTCAATCTCTCCCTCTCACTCAAAACACCATCGGTCCAGGGGGCACACACTTCCACACAACCGGCACTGAGGAGAAACATGAAAGCAGGAGAACGAGAAGGGGGGGAGGGGAAACAACAGCACGGGAGGAAACTATGGCTTCATTGCACTTCAAAAAACATATACACGGGCTTGCACTACCATCACCATGGCCATTTTCAAGCAAAAGTTACAAAGGGGCTAGCTTGCTTGAGAAATCCACTTTGCAAGCTTCAAACGGCACCTCAAAAGGCCAAGAAAAAAGCCCCCAATTTGATTCATTTTTTACTTTTATACGGGGGGTCTTTAAATTGGGAATTTACAATTCAATAGGTCCACCTGGCACCTTGAATTGGTATCTTTGGGAAAGGGGGCACCGCTTTGCTCTACCTCTCTCCTATTCACTCTTTGCACTTGGGGGGGGAGGGGCATTAGCGATGTTGCTATTGCCCCCTAGGCACTTCATTTTTTATTTTTCATTTTTCACCTTTTACCCTCTTTTGGTTTAGCCTTATACTGCTCAATTTTTGACTTTGAATCTCTCCCTCTATCCATCCGACTCCTTCTTGGCTCCCTTTTGGCTTTGACCTCCATCTTTTGACCCTTGGACTTGGTTTGGCTTTATCTTTTCCCTCAGCTTGGATTTGTCCGGCCCCTAAGTTTGCCCTTGCTCTTTTGGTTCTCCCCTTTATCCTTTCCTTGTCCGGTACCCTTACCTTTGCATTTGCTTGGCCCGGACGCGCTTTGCAATGTCCACCCTTTCTCTCGCTCTCTATGTTGCAGGACTCACCCCTTACCTGAGGGGGGGAGGCAATAGTGATGTCGCTATTGCCCCCTCTCTCTCCTTTAAAATAAGAGCGCCCCATGGGCTGCACCGTGGGAATCACCCCTGCCACATCATCACCTCCATCTCGCCACGCGGCCGCGCTATTACGCCGCCGCTGCCCGACCAAAACTATCGCGAATCCGCCCAAGACGTGCCACGCGTAGTGCCACCGCCACCAACACAAGCGCGATCACCACGGAGCTCTTGGAGCTCCCTCTCCACCTTGTGATACCAATGAGAGGTACTTGCCCCAGCCCATAGAGGGCGTGATATTCGGGCTACTTTTTGCATGTGGGTTCACTCGCGAGCCATGTGGCCGCTGCTGGCCCATGGCCTTCAAAACCCTTCAAAATTTCAAAAAAAACCCCATTTTAACTTTTAAAAAAACCTTTTTCAGGTTTGCATTGGGTGCTTTGCTATGCATTGCCTAGTTGGCCTATACAACGGCCGCCAAACCCAACTACCAACCCATCGTTTCCAGTTCCAAATCCTCTGCGTCCTGCCCCATTTTGGGATCTACAATGTCGTCATTTGAGGCAGCAAAAAAACCAAAAAGCATCTGCAAACCTCTCATTGTCAAATGTTTCTGAGTTCGTCTTGCCGTATCTTGCCGACTAAGCATCCGATTGACATGCTGTCGATTCGTGCTAGCTTCACCTAACGCACACTTCCACCGAGAGCCTTGGCGAGGCTCAAAAGACGCCATATGGCACATTTTCCAATGCGATCAAGTGGGCTCAGAATTGGCCCCGAAAAATCTTCAACTCACCTTAACTTGCTATCCACAGCTCTGGTTTGCCATCCAAGAAGACCGGCATGCTCCACAACTCAAGCTCTACACATGTATCTACTCACACCTGCCTGGGCCACCTGTCCCTAGCTGCCCTGTCTGTCAGGGATATGCTACACACCCTTTCTTTAAAGTGCAATATCTTGAGCACCGGGGCTCCGTTTGACGAGCCGTCTGGACCGGCTTCTAGAGCACGCTGAACTCTACATTCTAGAGCTTTGAATTTGCATTTTGGACATCTTTATCTGCCACCCCATCTGAACCATTCCGCTTCACTTTTGGCCTAAAAAACCGCATCACCCATACTTTCCCGCTATCCTTTGGCTGTCAAGGGCCTTGGCACCTGCCCTAGCCTTCTGCACTGCACTCGACTGCACCCTTTGCGTGGCATAGATGACCTCTTAGCTTTGACCAACTTTAGTTGCACCAATGTGTAGAACTTCAAGCCAACATCATCATTCGTGGTCAGCATCTCTTCTTCATCTTCAAACCTAGCTATTGAGAGCATATCTGCAACAGGGTTATCTCTACCTGCAATATGAAAAAATTCAGGGTTAAGAGACTTGATATACGCTATCCATCCTAGCATGGCAATGTTCGGAGTAGAGCAATTTGCAATCATCTCTATCAGTGGCAAGCAATCTGTCTCTACCACAACGGTAGCTCCAATAAAGTATTCTTTATCAATCCTTAGAGCAGTAGAAATCCCCCAAAGTTCCCTCTTAACCTGTGGATATCCTCGTTGACGAGAATTGAGCACCTTGGCCCCAAATCTCATTGCATACTTGTGTCCTTCAGCATCATCTTGACCTATAGCCCATTCAATACCTGTCGGGCTAGTGTCAACTGTTAAAACAACTGGTTTGTCACATTTATAATCAACTTTCCTCAACGTCGGAGCCTCAAGAAGCATCTTCTTTAATTTCTTAATAGCTTGTGTGTGAACTTCTTTCCAAAAAAACCTCTTACCTTTTCGTAGCAATTGATACAGCACCTCTGTAACATGGGCAAAGTGTGGTAGCCAAATATTATAGAACACACACGCGCCTAAGAATCGACAAACCTTAGTAACTAAAGAACATGTGTCCTTCATCTTTTGGATTGCTTCAACTTTTGCAGGACTTGGCCTTCTTCCTTCATAACTGCACATGTGTCCCACAATTAAGACCTCCTTAGCTCCAAAAGTCGATTTTTGACTTGAAAGTGTTAAGTTAACTTCTCCAAGCCTTGATAATATAGCATCACAGTTAGCAATATGTTGAGCAACAAACTGTCTGCACCCCCTCTGGTCTTTTTCTTCATCTTTTGAGCCTTCTTCACAGCCCTTAATTGGTAGATCATCAATGAAAGGCATGGTAACATGTGGGATAAAGTCCCTTAATATCTTATTCATGTCGTTCATCATATGAGCTACTGAACTAGTAGCACCCTGTGGTAGAGTGCACATCCTTACCAAACCAAGAGGAGTACGCATTGTAGTAAGATCTCTACTCTCCAAAGCTAACTGGAATTGATCATATGCTTAATAAAGATCGCCCATGGAGTAAATAGATCTACCTGCAAAGGCCTCAACAAATTCATCCACAATTGGGCCAGTACCCACATTGCGAATTGTTACCTTGTTAACCGGTTGCATATCCTAAATGAACCTTAATGTGCCATTTTTCTTCGGAACAGTAAACCATCGATTAGAATACGGAGCACATGACGGCTCCAAAATTCCCATTTGAATCTTTTCATTGAGAAAATTGATGAGCTTTGCCAAGTGAGCTTTAGGAACTGGAATAGGACGCAAGCTCCATGGCATGTGTGGAACAGTGAAAATAACCATTGGTGAAACAACACTCGGATCCACACACCCTATCTCACTTGGCTCAAAAGCAAAATCTTTACCATGTTTTTCAAGCATACCTTGAAAACATTTGATCTCCTCTTCATTGAGGAAACCGTCTTGACCAACCTTCAGCTGCTACAGTGTCTCCTTAGTAAACTTATGCCCTATGTTCTTCGGATCTCTGAGTATAGGATGTCGAGAAGCCTCCTTGATCATCCCATCACTTCCTTTTGCCAGCGGTGTAGCCATTGGCCTCACTTTCTTTACAACAGTCTTGTATTTGGGGTCTACCTGTGCTTCAACAGTTTCACTTGAATCATCTTCAATATGCATAAGTGCTTCATATGAGCTTCACTCATCATACATGTCCATTGAATGAACCTTGACTACTTCAGTTCCACTTTTTAACCTGTTTTGCCTGATCTCTTCAAGCACTGACATAGTATCTTCATAAGAAATCTCTTCAAAGACTCCTGAAATCACATCATCAGATTCAAGCACATCACAACCATGCAATTCACTTTGAATACCAGAAACATACTGTTTTTCCCACTTTGGCAGATCATTAAATTTTCTGAAAGAGATTGAACCTTCAGATGTTAACCCCAAAACCCCCGAAGAGAAAGCTTCTCTTTGCGAGAACTTCTCCTCACTTGTACCACCATAGTCCCGTTTTATAATGGAAATCTGAGAAAATCGTGTGCAAACCTTTGTTCTCTAAACTCCTTGCGTATCTTCGGCATTGGATGATATCTTAGACTCTCCTTATTCCTAGCATGGTCAACACATACAGTCAAGAATTGCACTGCTTTCTTCCCATCATGGCTCTGAACCCTAGCATAGGCCGAGCCATCATCCAGCACTTTGGTTTCCATTCGCACAGCCGTAATGTATGGTTGCCCCATAATTAAAGGATAAGAGGAATGCTCCTGTAGAAAGAAGTTCTGCTTGTCACAGACATCCCCTACAGTTACCTTAACGTTGGCACATGCACCATAGAGGTCTCCTGGAAGCATATTGGCAGCTTGAATCCGCCAACCATGGTCTACATCAATAGGATATTTCCCCTTTTTGTGCAAGCTTTTAGCCATCAAATTGATCTCCGATCCATGATCTATGAGTGCTTAGACCGGTTCTTCGATGTTGCCAAGCTTTAGAACAGTTTCGGTTGTTGCTCTTGCCCAATGAGTCCTTGAAAAGTGACTCCTTGCTATGCTTTCACTATCTTTATCTTCATTGAAATGAACGTGCCTTACCTCAGGTACGGCTGGATTTGACACCACCACAGACCTTGACTCTTCTTATTCTTCAAGATTCGCCAAATACTCTTCATAGTCGTCTAGAATTGCTTCAATGTGGCGAACCGCCTGGCTCTTCACTGACTCCGGCTCCTGTTCACTTGGTATCTGCTGCTTTCTTTTGATGATATCTATTATCTCCTCATGAAACTCACGTTTGGCAATCCCCAAGATATCACCCAATGTGAGCTCCACCTTGCTATTCATAATTTGCTCTTCAAAGACTTTCTTTAAATCTGTAGCTAATTCAATGTCAGACTTGAGCTCATAAGAGGGTCCCCTGGGTTTACCTTGCTTTTTGTCCTTAGGTGCATCCTCCATCACCACTTTAGGAGCGGGCTTAGGAGCAGGACTTTCTTCTTTCTTGTTGTTGAACCTCGTTGTCCTCTTCGATGTCCAGGAGCTTCTTCATCTCTTTTCCACTTTTCCTTCACCATAGCCTCATTAGCTTGAGACTTCGCAATGAATGCATACACTGAGAGGGAATCCATTGGATCATTCCACCCTGTGGTTTCTCGAATTGAATTCCCTACTTGCCGCAGCTTCCCATAAGTTACCTACCAGTTTATGATGTCTTCAAAGCATAAGGCCATAATTGACCCTTGGTACCTGCACCATCTTCATCACCCTTCCTGCAGACTTGGAGCCCATAAGTAGATGCCTCCACAAGAGCAACATTATGCTGAATCTCATCAACTATCTTCTTCGTGCTACCCCTACCAAAGTTCAGGTGGAGCATCTCACCCGTTTCCCTAAGGTGTATCTTCTTGTCCTTCCAGAAAACCACATAATTCATCACATTCCTTAACATACTTGTGGTCTTCACTATCACACCACATGCATCGGTCCCAGCCTTTGCGTGGTGGCTGCTGCGTAGGCTCCGTTGTAGACCCCTTTGCAGCTAGACCATCAAATTTAATAGCTTTAAAATTCAAATTCAATTCTTGAATACCTTTTACCAATTCGTCAAGAACTGGCTCCTCCACTCTCGGTATTGCCGAGGTTTTTTTCTCTTTAGGTTCCTCCTTCGCAACATCCATGATGTCAGCCACGATCATCTTGTCGACTCTCATCTATCGTTTCACGATCATATTGACTGCTTCGGTGACTACCTTCCAGTCGGATGTTAAGCCCAATTCTCCACTTGGATCCTCTAGCAACTGCTCTAAACTCTTCTGAAGTCGAGGATCAGCAGCCTGATGAACATCTCAACCTTCTGATCCCTCATTGAACGTTGCTCTATCGAAGAAAATTGCTCAAATTTTTTCTCAAATTCCCGCATTAACTCTCGTGCAGACAGATTTTTGTTCTTCTTCTGCACCCACTTCATGAAACTTTGCCTGGTTACTATTTGAGAATCCTCCAGGAAGTATTCCTCCTGAAGCGCCTTGTTGAAATCCTGCCAATTCGGTCCTTGAAGCACCTGAATTTCTTTAATTCGACTCCTAAGTTCCGGCTCAGCAATCAAATGGAACCCTTCTACTGTGTTATGATCATCAATTCCATTCTCTTCCATTGCATGTTCATAGATATTGCAGAATTTGCTAATATCCCGGCCTTCAAATCGATGCAATTTCTCGATAAGTGTGTGCCGAGCTTTAAGGATCCTCCCCTGCAAATTGTACTGCTGTTGAGCAGCTTGCTGTTGTTTCATGTAAGCAGCAAATTGCTGCATCATTTGCTGCATGGCAGCCTCCTGTGGTCTCCACATCCTTCTTCACCAAATTGCTCACCCTGGCTCGTTTGGAGTCGGGTTCACCAAGAATGTCGGGGGATAATTGTGCGAAAGGTGAGTCGGGAAGGCAACGGGCCCCTAGCTGTGAGAGGTGCGGAAAACAAGGTGTAGCAGATACAATTTAAAAAAAGTAGTCCATTTAATCGACAAAATCCATGATTAATCAATCACTAATGGAGGTTAAATTATCTTTACAAGAAGAAATCCTAGCTTAATCCAGGTGCTAAAGAGAAAAATTGATATAATTCTACTTACTCTGCCTTCTGCTTCCTAATTCGAATGGACACTGCTAATGGTTTGAGATTAGGCTTAGTTTTGGCTTATGGCTTGGCTTGAGGGCTTAAGCTTAAAGATTAAGCGAGCTTAAGAGCTTGTAGACATTAATAGGAATCCCGAGTTTAAAGATATGAGGAGCTTAAGAATATTAAAAGCTTAAGACTTAATGATTACCAGGATTAAGAGCTTCCACGCTTTGGTTTATGATGCCGAGAAGAATTCCCGATGATGAAGTGAAGGACTCCGAGCTTAATGAGCTTGAGATTAGGAGGAGTTTAAGAATTCCCCGCTTATGAGGAGGATATTCGGCTTCGAGATTATCAAGAGCTTAAGAGATTATCCGATGGAGAGAAGAGCTCAAGGTTCTTGAGCTTAGGAGGAGATTCCGAGCTGAAGGAGCTTCAAGATATGTGAAGGAGATTAGGAATAATGGGCTCATGAGGAGGAGGAGGTTAAGAATTTTCAGCTATGGAGGTTTGAAGATGGTGCTTAAGAGGAGGAGCTTCAAGATCTAAGGAGATTATGAGGCGGAGAGAGCCTAATACACTATTCCCCTCCTTTTTTAGGTTGCATGCTGCCCCCTCTAAAAATAGCCTACCCATTAGCGATGTCGCTAATGGGTGGCTGACGTGGCAAGAAACGTCCCCCATGACGTGGTAGCCTAGCCGAATGACCAGCACGGAATCGCGCGGGAGTGGTGCCAAAATGGCTCGCGCCGACGTTGTGATCAACTTTCGCTTTTGCAGCATCTTCATCCGAGCTTCACGGCGGCCAACGCGATGATATTCCCTTCTTCTTGGGCCTTCTGCACCGTGTTAAACGCCATGGCTCTCTTTTCTTTATATGGCTTCACACTTAAGTTAATTGGGTGCATTGGCCTTGGGCAACCGGCCCTGCTTTGGGCGGCCAGTTTAAAGCTTTGGGCTTGGAGGGTTTTATGCCCTTGTAGGGCACCACATTTGGCGTACATATTGGCAAATCAATTTGGGCGGCCACTTAACCGACAGGCAGCCACTTTATAACTCATGTGGGCGGCCATTGGCCATGGGTAGACCTTGAGTATGGGCGGCATCCGGCCTTGTTGCCTTTTCTTTCTGGCGGGCTTATGCCTTGTAAGTGCACCACATTCGACATACATATCTTTAAGCTGCAAGTATAGGTGATTACATTGAAGCAAGGCCTTCCCATCACATCCGATAAAAAGTATCAAAGTTACTTTCCTGTCAGTCAGGTATTACCAATACGACCACTTCCGGCCAAGCACTACATCAAATGACATCCCGTTCATGAGACTCCTCAAGCTATTTTTGCTCTCGCATCCCAAACCCTGGACAATAGACAAAACTTCCAACTGAGACACCGATCGAGCCAACTAACTGGTACGGAACTGGCCCCTGATGACTTTTTATCTGCCAATATCTTGGAGACCGGGACTCCGATCACTGATCTGAAAAGACCGACGCGCTCCCGATGCATTCATTTCATTTTTATTTCGTCAGCTGCTGTTGCCTAGTCTGGCACGGATCTGCTATCGACTTGAGCTTTAAACTGCCATAACTTCTTCATCGTAGCTCCAATCGACGAGCCGTAAAGACAGGCCGGTAGAGCACATCGAGCACTGCAGTTCTAGGGCACAATACCCCATCCATGTTCAATTCAAGCATAACACTTTTTAGCATCATTAAGGCATGTTTTGGCCCTTTCAGCCGCATTTGACATACAGTCACCATTAAACTCGGCCTGCAACCAGTCCTTAATCACTATTCATTAAACATATAAGCTTCAAACAAACTTAATGTGTATTTTCCTGGCATCTTTCTTTCCATGGGAGCGGAGCTGCACAACAATGGGAACTTAAAAAAGGGGGGAGGGTAGAAATAATTGACGGGCTGGGTGGTAGGATTAGTCAAAGGATAAGGGCAAGGGGAGGAAAACTGGGGAAATTTTATGGACGACTTTTTTTTTTGAACGTTCAAATGAGGGAAAAGGAGATTTGACGGGCGAGGGGATGAAAAAGTGTGCAACGCTTATATTTTCAACAATAAGACTTAAGTGTTAATAACTTCCAAGCGTGCGGAGCACATTGTACTAGAAAAAGAGGGGGGTAGGGCGGGGGGGGGGGGGGGGGGGGGGGGAACGAGAGGTTTAAGGTTTTAGGTTTTGATCTTGGGATGTACCAAACGCGTTTCGTTCCTAAAGGAGCTCATCGGTGGTAGTATTAGGGAGATTTAGAATGGGCTAGAGGGGAGAGGATGTTCTTATATAGGAGGGTGTGGGGTTGGGAGAGACAAAAAAAGAGGACGCGGGGAAAAAGTTGGTTTTAATTTAAAGGAGAATGTACTTGAAGGTGGTTTGCTAGGCTGTTTCCTACCGAACTAATGGAAGAGGGGTGTGTGGTGACTGCCAAGGGTAAATTGTAAGGGGTAACTTTTTTCGGGGAAAGAGTATCCAAAAAAAAAGGGAAAAATAAATATTAGGGAGACTTTTTTCATGATAGATTTTATTATTTTGGTTTGGGTGGGGGGGGGGGGGGGAGGCGGGGGGAGGTGTTAATCTATAAGAAAAGGGGAAACATTAGCAGCAAGATCTGCAAGGTTTGCAAAAACATAAGTACTTTTATGGGGCAGGGTAAGAACAATGAAAGAAAGTCCTAATAGACCTCTTGCCCTCTTAAGCTTACTAGTGCATTTGTGTTTCCCTATTCCATTTTATTATTTTTAAGCTTAAATTCCTGAGACTTCCTCCACTATTGCAAATTTTGTAATATTGAGCATATGGATTATTAAAGTTCACAAATCCTCAAGTATGATCTATTCAATATATATAACCCTTTTGAATTTTTGTAATACTGGACATACGAATTGCAGTTTACAAATCCTTTAACGAACTCGTTAAAGGATTATAGAAGCCGAGGAGGGAGAGACGAGCTCTGATAATTTTTGTATTATAATTTTTGTAATACTGGACATACGAACTGCAGTTTTGCAAGATCTGCAAGGTTTGCAAAAACATAAGTAGTTTTATGGGCAAGGTAAGAACAATGAAAGAAAGTCCTAATAGACCTCTTGCCCCCTTAATCTTACTAGTGCATTTTTGTTTGTCTATTCCATTTTATTATTTTTAAGCTTAAATTCCTAATTCCTGAGACTTCCTCCACTGTTGCAAATTTTGTAATCTTGAGCATATGGATTATTAAAGTTCACAAATCCTCAAGGATGCTCTATTCAATATATATAACCCTTTTGAATTCCTTATATAATGGAGCAAGAAATTTTGGTGGAGGGAGTATGATACATTATCGTAGATGTCTTTTAGTACCAGAACTAGATTCAGGCCCTACGCCCACATATAGACACCTTAATCATCATAAAAAAGAGGTTTTACCTCATGTTTCTTCTCTTTCTCTTTCATTTTTTGATTGATTTCTTCCTATTTCTACGTTATGCTGGCTTGCTATTCATTGGATGATCCTCTTTTTCTCTCTCCTCAATAAGGTCCTTTAAATGACCTCTCAAATTCCCTAATGATGCATATAGAACCCACAATGAAGGTTGTATTTGAGAGGTGCCATTAAAGAGAGGCCTCAGGGCCTATCTTCTTGGATACATCTTCATCAAAGGATTTAAGTGGTAATAACTTCCAAGCATGCATAGCACTTTTTACTAGAAAAAGGGGGGGGCGGGAACAAGAGGTTTTAGGTTTTAGTGATTTGGTCTTGGGATATACCAAACACGTTTCGCTCCTAGAGAAGCTCATCAATGGTAGTAGTAGGGAGATTTAGAATGGGCTAGAGGGGAGAGGATGTTCTTATATATGAGGGTGTGGGGTTGGGAGGAAGAAAAAGAGAGAGGAGGGGGGGGGGTTTAATTTGAAGGATAATGTACTTGAAGGTGGTTAGCTAGGATGTTTCCTACCCACTAATGGAAAAGGTATGTGTGGTGACTACCAAGGATAAATTGTAAGGAGTAACTTTTTTGGGGAAAAGAGTATCCAAAAAAAGAGCAAATAAAGTATCAGGGAGACTTGTTTCATGAGAGCTTTTATTATGGGGGGAGGAGGAAGTGGGCGGAGAAAGGAAAAGATTCTTTGGGGAGAGTATGGATCTAAAAAAAAGGAGAAACATTAGCCGCGAGATTTGTAAGTTTTGCAACATAAGTAGTTTTATGGGTAGGGGTAGGAAAAGTAAAAGAAATCCTTAATAGACCTCTTACTGAAGGGTGTTGGAAGAGAGAGAGAGAGAGAGAGAGAGAGAGAGAGAGAGAGAGAGAGAGAGAGGGAATCTTTTTGCACAAATAGTGTTGGGACACTGAAATGTTTTTTGATGAATTAGGGGAGTCGTATATGAAAGGTGTATTTGAGGAGTCATATCTAAACAAGTGGTATAAAGGGGAAAGGTGATTTTTATTCAAAACTTGGTAGCGATTTCAAAAGGAGTTGAAGGTGTACATTTGGTAGAGATTTACATTCATGAATGGGGGCGGGGGTTGTAAGAGAAACTAAGGAGCAAGGGGGGAAGAGATTGATTCAAAAATACGATGCTCTGGGTGTACTTTTTTAAAGAGACTAAATTGGGAATGTACAATCCAAAAAAGGGGGATGGGGGGACAAGAAGGCCCTAATCCCTCCTCCCTCTTCCGTTTCATTGTAGACACCAAACGCGTTTCGCTCTTAGAGGAGCTCATCAACAGTAGTAGTAGGGAGATTTAGAATGGGCTAGAGGGGAGCGGATGTTGTTATATAGGAGGTTGCAGGGTTGGGATAAATAAAAAGAGAGGGCGGAGGGAAAAGGGTTTAAATTAAAAGGAATGTACTTGAAGGTGGTTAGCTAAGATGCTTCTACCCAAGTAATGGAAGAGGAGTGGGTGGTGCCTTCCAAGGGTACATTGTAAGCGGTAACATTGTTGGGGGAAAGAGTATCCCAAAAAAAGGGGGGAAAAAATTTAGGGTGTGTGGGTGGGTGGAGAAAGGAAAATATTCTTTGGGGGAGAGTGTAAATCTAAAGAAAACGGGAAACATTAGAGGCAAGGACTAGGAGAAAGAGAGTTACGCTATCTACAAGGTAACGCGGAGAAACGCAAAGAGTTAGCTCACGGAGAAATGCAACAGTTAGCTCGCGGGGTGGGCAAGTTGTTGGGGGGAGCTTAAATAGGGATAGTTTGGACATTGAGAGGCATATGATTGTGACTATAGTTAGGTGGTGAAGAAACGACAAAAATTTGTACGTAAGAGAAAACGAAAAGGTGGTGATTCCAAAAGCCGTAAGGGGAGTTAATAGTCGTCCTAAGAAGTAAAACTAGGACAAAAAGCTACATACTCCACGATTAAGGCTTTCAAAGCTTAGGAAAAATCTTTGGTTTCTAGGATAATGGATTTCAAAGATTGAGGGGTTAAAATAAAGATGGAGTAATCTTCGAGGCTACAATAAAGAGAGAATTTTAACACAGGAGAACGAGAACTTAGAAAAGGGGAGAGGGAGGGGGGAGGGGGTGAGGGGAGAAATAATTGACGGGTTGGGTGGTAGGTTAGTCAAAGGATAAGAGCAAGGGGAGGAAAAGTGGGGAAATTTTATGGGCGACTTTTTTTTTTTGAACGTTAACATGAGCGAAAAAGAGATTTGACGGGCGAGGGGATGAAAAAGTGTGCAACGTTCATATTTTAAAAAATAAAACTTAAGTGGTAATAACTTCCAAGCGTACGGAGCACTTTTTACTAGAAAAAGAGGGGGGCAGGGTAAGGCGGGGGGGGGTGGGGGCGAAGAACGAGAGGTTTAAGGATTTACCTTTTGGTCCTGGGATGTACCAAACGCGTTTCGTTCCTAAAGGAGGTCATCAGTGGTAATAGTAGGGAGATTTAGAATGGGCTAGAGGAGAGAGGATGTTCTTATATAGGAAGGTGTGGGGTTGGGAGAGAAAAAACAAGAGGACAAGAAAAAAGGATTTTAATTTTAAGGAGAATGTACTTGAAGGTGGTTAGCTAGGATGTTTCCTACAGAACTAATGGGAGAGGGGTGTGTGGTGGGGGGGTTGTGATTCTAAAAGAAAAGGGGAAACATTAGCAGCAAGGTTTGCAAAAACATAAGTAGTTTTATGGGCAAGGTAAGAACAATGAAAGAAAGTCCTAATAGACCTCTTGCCCCCTTGATCTTACTAGTGCATTTTTGTTTGTCTATTCCATTTTATTATTTTTAAGCTTAAATTTCTAATTCCTGAGACTTCCTCCACTGTTGCAAATTTTGTAATCTTGAGCATATGGATTATTAAAGTTCACAAATCCTCAAGGATGCTCTATTCAATATATATAACCCTTTTGAATTCCTTGAGACTTTGTCCACTATTGCAATTTTTGTAATACCGGACATATGAACTGCAGTTTACAAATCCTCAACTATGCTCTATCCATATACTTTTGCTAGCTGAAGTGTTTTGCTTTAACGTATATACGATAGTGAGTTCTATCGAGAACAAATTTCAACATTGCTATGGCTAGGACGAATTGAACATTAGATCTGAAGTTTCTTAATTTGTAATATATAGAGGAATCCAATACTATAGAGTTAGTGTTTCATTCGTCTTTCCGATGCATTAATATCCAGGAAGGAAAGCAACTTAATCACATCAAAAATTTACATCCTCAACCTTGATCTTCCAAGGCTTTGTTGAGACTCAATCACTCTGGAGTGTTCTTATGGCACGCTAAATGACATAACTTCACAAAATTGGCATTCTCTCTACACATAAGTGTATGAGAAAAAGCATCAATGGTGCCATTGGGACGTCGAGACCTTCGGGTGGAACTTGCAAAAACCATGATCCCTCACTAGGTTGGGGAGTTGTGTATGTAAAACCCACAATGATGGCTGTATTTGAGAGGTGCCATTCAGGAGAGGCCTTAGGGCCTATTTGCTTGGATGCACCTTCATCAAAGGACTCACTTCATGGTAGCAAGAAAAGTGTGGGTGGAGTGGCACAAGCCTTGTGTATATTTTTGATTCCCTTAGAGAGACAAAGTCCTTTGTGAAATCGTCGCTCAATTAGGGAATGACCATCTCACCATTGAAGCTGCTTGGGACCACCTGCTGAAGCCTTATGTGTGATCACATGTAACCCCCTTTGAGAGGCAGTGTCAAGATTGAGGGGCAAAGTGCAATAAGCAAGAAAGGGCCAAAGTTCTTTCTGACATCTAGGAGAAGCCGGTGCAGGTCCCTTGATATTTAGGGAATGAGCATGTTACCTCTCCTGGATGGTTTGAAGCTTGGGTGCCCAAGGCTTGAGCTTAACTACCTGGGTTTGTTGGCCATGACATGATGACCTCATGTATGCTTGTGAGGGTTCTGGGAAAGAGATAATTGCCTGATCTTGGTCATTACGGATCTGCTGCAATGGCTGGCATTCCTGCTCATTAGAATCTCCACTCCCATTGCTTTCCTCTTCAGTGAGAGGAGCCACCCTTGCGGCAGGAGTAAAGAGCTTGCATACGTGGTGTACTTTGGGAAACATATTGAAACCCATGGCTTTGGTACTTGAAGGGCTGACCTTCTTGGAAAGCTGGTGATGATGATAATCGAGAAGCTTTGCAAAGGAGAGGAGCTCGTGGGGGTTGAGGCGAGTGTGCAAGCGGAGCATGGGGAAGAGCACGTACATAGAGTCGGGGTGGGCGTCAGCGTCGGCGGTTAAAGGCGTGGCACGCTTGCAACCTGCAGTAACCTGGAAGTCGGCCGGGTGAAGCTGGGCTACAAAATGGCCCGGTGGGAACTCAAGCATAAGCTCGCCCACCTTCATGCTGCTTCCGGACTCCACCAGCTCTATATCCACCACACGTCCCTGCGTCGCCTGCACTACACTGATGACGGTGGACGTGGGAGCAATCTCTAAGGAAGCGCGGCCGCTGCTGCTGCTCACGCAGTTGCCCATGTCCTGCTTGCAGACTGAGTCTTGGAACAAGAGCAGGGAAGCCTAATTGCTGATAATTATATTAGGCCGGCAGAGAAGAAGAATTGAGGTGTGTGCAGAAAGATGAGAAGAAGGGGCTTCTCTATATAATGCAGGATTGACGAAGGCGCAGAGAAAAGGGCTGGTGGCTCCCGTGATCAATCACCTGAGTGGTGGTGCGTCCACTGAACAGACAAAGCACGTGGGGAACGGTTGTGAAAGGTGACGTCTTAGCAGTAGGCGTCACGTATAGCAGGAGGAGGAGACCACGGGCAAGCACGACGAGAACAGAAGGCGGCAAGGCCTAGCGGCAGTCGCTGTTGCCTTTCACTTTCCACTTTAATGCGATCCCTTCAATCGGGAACCAATGGTAACGGAATCCCTTGTCTCACGAACGACAATAATTGACGTGTTCTGCCGCTTTTCCTTCATGTATTTCGTGCATGACATAGCCTATTTCTAGAGATAGCGTGGCCAGTCAATTGCATCGGCTTTTGATGGTGTGAGCTGTAATGTAGCCATGTCAGGAGGAAGGCAAGATGTCCTGACATGGGATGAGCGTGATAAAATTGTAAATAGAGTGGTTGTAAAGCAGTAAGCACCACGTCAATACGAGGCTGTTGGCCTACAGAAACATAATGAAAAACACGATCGAATACCTAAACGGTTACTGATGGTCTATGGACTGTGGTGACCGTAGCTTTTGAAGCATATGCTCAATGCTGGGGTCTTGCTGTTCCAAAGCCCCCATCAGGTCGAGTGCTGCCGGTAGAATTTTGTTGCTTGATGTTTGGCCCGGGAAAACCCATCAGCCACGAAATTATATTACAATAGCTGATTGAGAGCGGATAGTACTCCTCATGCAAGGCGAGAGCTCATCCCAGGTGGATGGTGTTTTTGCAACAGAGAGATTAGAGGCTTGTGATCGGTTTTGACCACTACCTTCGTACCATGGAGGTAAGGATGTAGCTTTTGAAAATCCCAGACTATGGCAAGAAACACCTTTTTTCAGTCGTCGAACAAATAGTTAGTCTCAGCCTGTATAAGTGACGGACTAATGCATGAAATAGGCTTCCGTTGTAGGAGATCATCTTGCTGGAGAAGCACTACTACTAAGCCATGATTTGTCGCGTCCTTTTGAAGCTTGAACGGCTTCTGAAAATTTAGGTGAGCCAGAAGGGTTGCTTCCCTTACTGTGTGCTTGAGCTTGTCAAGACTGTTGCACATGCTGATGTCCAATTGTACCTAGCATCCTTCTTGAGCAGTTGTCAGGGAGAATAGGTTATGGCAGCTAGGTTGGGGACAAAACGCAGGGAAAAAATTTCCATTCCTATAAAACTTTGGAGTGTTTTAATTGTAGATGGAGGAGGGTAATCCTAACTGGCAACGACTTTTGAAGGGTCCATGTGGATGCCTGTTGCGGAGATAATAAAACCTAAGAACTTAATCTTGATGCTGCCCCCCTTACACTTCGTCAGCTGCAACTAGATATTGTAGTCTTGCAATACCTCTAAATGGTGGTCCCAACTATGTGTGTGAGTAAGATTGTCGTGTAAATACAGTAGGACCACCTTGTTCTTTGGAATGAGCTTCTTGCATGAGATAGCATTCTTGTAAATTCGTACATGAGATAGCTTTCTTGTAAATTCGGAAAGCATTTTTGTGGGCGTCAGATGTGTGCAAAGGGATTTGCCAATACCCGGAGGCCATGTTAAGGGATGTGAAGTATTGGGATTTGCGTAGTTCATCCAACAAGTCATTTATTCTAGGTAAGGGGTAAAGATCATGGATGGTGAATTTGTTAAGTGGCCGAAAGTCAATACAAAATATGTAACTGCCATCCTCCTTCTGAACCAAATGGGGTTTTGAGGCCCAATCACTACATGAGGGTTTAATTACGCCCTTGCTGAGCATACCTTGGACTACTAGACTAATGTGCTATTTCTCTAATGGAGACCTATAGCAAGAGGCTGTGCGTACTGGAGGGGCATCACTGGTATTGATACGATGTATGATAGGGAGATTGATTTGGGAAGTATGTGTCTGGTTCTAAAAAAGTTTGGGAAATTGATGTAACATTGTGCGGATGTCATGAAGATGTGTACATTGATCCACAAGAACATACTCATGCATGCACGAAATTTGGACCTCAATGTGAGTAAAACTTTGACATGGGAATTGTGTTTGGAAAAATCAATTGTTGAGAATCAAAATGCAATTGAGTGTTGGTCTTAACACTAGAATGGTAACCTAACAGGACATAAAAGTGTCCTTTCAGGGTTTTGGGAAAAATTTCCAAAACCATAGTAGATCCACTCATTTTGAAAAATCCTTTCATCAGCTTATAGTTCAATAACTACTACATATGGAAAAATGAGAAACTTGTAATTTTTCTCATCCCTTGGTCACTACAAGCCTCCAAAGTTGATGGATCAGTGCATTTTGCCCAAAACAGCAATTTCTTACAGTTGATTGCATATAAATAAGAGTGGGGATTTTTGTAGGACATGAGATAAAATGCCTCGTTAACTTCAATGGGTTGGTGACCAAAACATATGGTTGCTTTTACCTCACTAAATTTTTTTTGGACAAAAAAATAGGTACAAAAAAGTTACATTTTTGCCATTCTGCGGACCTATCATCAAAGTTTCTATAGTGACGCTCAATACAGATACTATATACATGTTTTCTTAGTTCCCTTTGGGCCTTTGGACTCAAAAGGATCCATGGAGCATGTCAAAAGGATAATGGATGTCTTACAATTGGAACCTTGGGGGCAATGATAAAGTGCTAAATACAGCAAACGTGAAAAAACTGGGTTTAGCATTATGACCTCTAGAAACCCATAGAAACTACTCAATATCTAGCCAAGTTTGTAGTCTATGATTAGATATGGTTACTACCTACAAAATACACACAATTGGCCTAAGAAACTAGCAATATTGAGAAAGTTATACTTGCAACTCTAAAATGTATCGTATTCTTCAACAATCAAAAACTCAACCATCATCATATACTATGCTATATAGCATATTAGGTCTCCCAAAACTCAAGGAAGATTAGATTTATGCTATACATTACACTTACACAATCAAAATTGAATTTGGATATCAAGAAAGCCACCAAAAAAATCATAAAAGTGCTAATTTTGGCCAAAAAAACAGGATTATGCAATTCTTGTAAATTGGTCATAACTTTCAATTTTAACACTTAGCTCTCCCTACAAGCATCAAAACATGTTGAGAACTATGAAGTCCTAATTTGTAGCCATCTAAACCTCACAAACATGAAGTTTAGAGTGGTATAATTGCCAAAATTTGAAAAAAAGCCAAAAACAGGACCTGTTTTTTCACACAGTTTAGGTTCAAAAATGTTGTGCAAGAGTAAGGTTAATGGTGAGATCGATACTCCAAAAAAAATGCTAAGTTTTTTTCAGCCCATAAGGAGACTTTTTAGATATATAACACCTAGAAATTCATTTTCATACTCTTCAAATAATTCAAGCAAAATGGTCACTTAACAGGACACAAAAGTGTCCAAGGACATAAAAGTGTCCTGTTACCATTCTAGTGTTAATAAACTAGTCACAACCTAATGTAAGGGGAAACAAGTGCCGAGGCAACACATAGAATGCATGAGTGAATTGTTTGTGAGCTATGTTGAATGTGCAATGAGCTTGTGAGTGGGAATGGTACTTTTGATTGTTGTCACCAAACAACACGGTGATTGGAGGAGCTGTGGTGCTGGGAAGGCCTAATTGGTGGACTAGTTCCTGACTAATAGAAGAGATTATACTCCCACAATCTTGAAGTGCCTCATGTGATGTGTCCTCAATTTCAACACGCAACGAACACACCATGCGTCCGAAAGATTCTATTGCTTGCATATGGGTGAAAGCATGTTAACGTGTGGCACTTTTTGTGCTAGTTAGCATTTTCAAATTAGCATATCTTTAAAATGTTGGGTGTCCGATAAAATTTTTTTAAATAATACCAAGATTTATCAAAGGTTGTACATTTGGATTCCTTGTCTCAAGAGCTTTTCACCGATATATCATGTCATAGATCTTGGAGATGTACCTCATGTCATTGTACTAGTTAGCATATGTCAAAATTCACTACAACAAAATCAGGTGCCTTCGACGCAGATTTCAACGCCATCCATCGAAAACTGCATCGAAATGCACGTACCTATGAAACAATCGATATATGCGTCGATATACACATCGATATACACATCGATATAGCCAGTTTTCGAAGCATATTTCGACGCCTATATCGATGACCATAACCAGAAAAAATTTTTCTTGGGTAGAGGATAGGCAGCATGCATGTGGCTGTGCCCAGTGAAAAGATGGACACAGCCACATCCAGACTGCCTATCCTCTGCCCAAGAAAGAGAGCAGCACCAAAATGAACCATGCTCCCATAAAAATTTCGGCAGAGTTCCCTTCGTTTTAACGTAAACTTTTCAAAAAAAACCATATGTACGCCTCCTACATGATATCCATGTAGGATCTCACATGAGATTTAAGGCACAAATTGACAAAAAAAATGAAAGTAAAAACGAATTGAACTTCATAACGAACTTTGTGCATAACCATAACCATAACCATGATCAAAACATAACGATAACCACAACGTTTAACCAAAACTAAAACCAAAACCATAACCATAAAGTTCGTTACATTCCTGCATAATTACCATAGCCAAAACCATGATCAACACCTGTCCAAAACAATATATAACCGTGTCCAAAACCATGATCAAAACCAGCCATAGCCATAACGTACATAACTATAACCAAAACCATGATCAACACCTATATGTGCATGTCTATACAAGAAAGAAACATAGAGATGTGTCTGTGTCTCACAAAACATATATAGAAAAACCACTGATGACTCGCGCGTCACAACCTGCACATAAAGGGACAAGTCACAAAATTAGTATGATATTACTTCACATATACTTAATTAATTAAGTCAACTCACACATATTATTTGTCTCGATCAAACGTCTCACCTCAATCGATCAGCAAGACACTAAGGCCTCCTACTCTACAGTCTCTCTTGCGGTAGCAAGATCATTCAATGCATCATAAATGCCTTTACGATATCCATTTGTCTCCTCCTGGTGTTGATGGAGCAAAAGACGCCGTGCGTACACTCACACACCTAAACAACTCAACACCACACAAGAAGTTTACTTAAATTCCTCACCTCACTCACCACCACTCAAAAGCTCCCTGAAAGTTCTACCCACAAGCTCAATTCAAACTCCAAACGCCTCGACCTACAAGCCCTTGCCTGCCCGCAGACACTACAAGGTGAGTAGAGATGATCAACACTTGAAATCACTCTTGATGGTAACCAAAAGTATACAATAAAAACCATCAAAAATCCAAAAACTCCAGCCACAAAAGGACACTCTCAGACCATTGAAAACCTTCACCAAACTCCACTCTGTTGGACTCTTTGGAGTAGCGCCGACTCTAATGGCACCGATACAGGGTAACATAGTCTTGCAAAAAGCCGCACCTTCTTCCCTCAATTCCTTGCACACACACATCCATGGAAAACTCAGAACTTCCATAGACTCTCCCAAGTGCAAAATTGAAGAGACAAAGCTCTCATTCACTCCTCCACACACTCGAAAACAGGACGTGAACGTGACGGGACTGCACTAGACCACTTGTAGGAACCCCACACACAAAGAGGTGAAAGTGCTGATATTGTACTTCAAAAGTTCTCCCTCAGCATAGAACATCACGGCATCGTGAGTGATGTGGCAATTTGAAGCCATTTCACACATTTTTTGACCATTTTTTGACCTTTTTTGGCCCAGTTTTGACCCTCGACAGGGCATTTTTCGGGGGGAAAAACCCAAATGGACTCCAAAATTCACCAAACTTTGTACGCTTGATCCTTGATACCCATAAAACTTTTACACATCCTCACATTCCATTTTTGACCACTTCTAGGGCGATGCACGTATCACCGCAGATCAGGCGCCGCAAATAGACAGTTATCGCATGTGTCACACTTCTCGAGCGGGATGAGAGTACCCACACTTGTCGCTTGCATTATTTGTCATAATAATCAATATCTAATTCTCCTAAATGATTTTCTCATATTAAACTGATCATTTAATGTGGGGAAGTGCCAAGGGAGAAAAAGCTAGAATATTGGTTAAGTTAGCAGACCGGCCACAGTAGGGATCCAAAGGAGGGAAAATAGGGATCCAAAGGGGGGGCCATCTGCAGAAGAGCCATGTGAAACAACGGGCTAAAAAGACCCTAAGGTTTAGCCCATTAAGACTTCCAAAATGCTAAGGTTCCAAAATTCAAAGGTTGTGTCCAAAGGTCAACCTTAGGGAAAATTGGATGCTTAGTGTGTGTGCCCAAAAAGTCTTTCTGCATCCCTACATGGGAGGGGGCGAGCCCCAAAGCTAGGGGATGAGAGAGAAAACCACACACACACACACAGGCTCCCTTTACACAAAGGGAATGAGGGACACATGTCAGCTCCCTAGGCCAGATGCCCACAAGGTGTGCCCAATTCCTATTGGAAGACCCTTAAGTGGACCAATGAGAATTAAGCTAGAGTAAATCTAGTTTAATTAATTTAAAAACATTTAATAAAAGAAACCAATAAGAATTAAGTGTCCTAGAAGACTATTGGGCAGTCTCCCAAGGGGTCCAATGAGCATTCAGAAGCCCCATGGCTTGCCTGATTCCTATTGGCCAGGAGGCAAAGGGGTCCAATGAGAGTTTAGTTTAATTATTTAATTATCTAAAGCTCTCACAAAAGGGGAAAGGGGGACACATGTCAGAAGGCTATCACTTATGCTGCTTAATTCCTATTGGCTTGACCTGGGGAGGTCCAATGAGGAAAAAGCCAGCCTAACTTAGCAGCTAGGGCTCGCCCAAGAGAGAGGGGGGGCTGATTTTTGCTTGGCATTCACTCTCACACTCTCACACTTGACCATGTGTGAAGGGAAAACACTCTATCTCCTCCCAAGCTTTAATGGAGAGCTCATCACCTACTCCAAGCTTGTGAGATAGAAGCCTACATCAACACTCTCTGGGCATGTGGATGCAAATCCAACCAAGAGCCAAGCTTCAATGCATGCTCATCTTCTCTACCAAGCTAATTACTAAGCTAAGCTATGCTAATATGAGTGATTATGTGAGGAGATGTACTTCTTTCTCGTAAGATACTTCTTTTTCCTCTCAATCTACTCTCATACCCTGCTAGCTCTCACCATCTTCGAAGGTGTGTGAGGTCTTGGGTCTGAGAACGGGGATAATTCAAGTTGTGTTTGATTAAGTGTTTTGCTTGGTGTATGAAGCTTCCATCTTCATTGCACTAGCTAGTCTTGAAGGAACACAAAGAATTGTATTGTACAATGTCTCTCTTGATGGGAGAAACCATAATACAAAGCCTTTTGGAGGGGGGACCGGCTCCATGCAAATCCGGTCCTCAACTGTTGTCAATAGTTTAATTGCTCTCTCTTTTGAAAGTATTGTCGATGCTATCTAACTAGGTGTTATGCTTTTTGTTGCTCTCTCCACCCAAGCACTCTTGTAATTCTCATTAGGAATCTATTCTAATGAAATGCCCACTATGTTCATGCTAATTTCCGCTACAAATAAGATTTTAGGCCATTAAATGTTACATTGGTATCAGAGCTCAAGGTTTCTCTTTTCTTGCTCAAGAAGGGAGGTCCTCAAGCTAGCTACAAATGGTTGGTATTATTAATTGCCTGTGAGTAAGTAGAATAGGGATTTTTCAGCCTTGCAGTGCGCCTGCCTTTGTGCAGTTAACGGGGCATCACCGTCGAGAGCTATGGTCTTAATAGTGGAGTCCTACGGGGCTTGCCTACGGCTTAACCACTATTGAGCTATTAGAAGCTTGACAGGAGCCGGTGCTGTTTTGGTGTCGAAAGACCCTCTCTTCTATTCCTTGCAATTAATGGTATTCGAGCCGCGGGTACAGTAGCTTGAGTGCTTTTTCTAAAGGGGTAAAGAGGAGTAGCAACTAGGGCTTGAAGTGCCAAAGTACACCTAAAAAGTTTACACCTAAAAATTGTTAGAATGGCTGACAATATTAAAGAGAGTGAAATTAATGTTGATAACTTTGATTTTGCTCATGAGCAAGCTACTAATGATGCTTCAATGCTTGTTAATTATCTTGTTTCTAGGCTTCAACAAGCCATGGGCAATCCATCTCTCCAAAGTGAAGTGCAACGGCAGCTCCGTGCTCACGGGATTCTCCAAGCTCATCACCATGACGAGAGAACACCTAGGAAGCCTCCTTGTGAGACTACCAAAAGAGGTCTCTCTCCGATTCGGGAAGAAGAAGAGAATCCATATGAAGGGCTCAAGAACTTACTTCTTGATGATGCATCTCCTTCCCAAAGGAGAACTCAAGAGCCTCCACCGAAGGAACGAGAAAGAAGCGAGTCTCCCGCCACCTCGGCGGAGATGGCTCCACGAAGACGGCGGGCTAAACGCTCTCCATCACCACCAAAGCGGAGAAGACCATCACACTCTTCTCCACGCCATAATTCAAAGAGGGATGATAAAAAGCAAGAGAAGAAAAAGGCGAGAAAGAGGACACCCTCTTCTCCATCTTCTTTATCCTCTTCCTCTTATGAAAGCTATGGTGAAGACGACAAAGATCAAGACAAGAAAAAGGCGAGAAAGAGGTCACCCTCTTCTCCACCTTCTTCAAATTCTTCATCTTCTGAAGAAAGTGATGGTGCAACTTTTGAACCATCAAAAAGAAGAGGCCATAGGAAATCCTATGCCGCATGGAAGAGGTCGTCCAAGCTGAAGAAATTCAAAGAGGGAGGGAAGAGCATCTCTTTCCTTACCTATGATGGCACCTTCGGTGCTACAGACAAAGTTTTGGCCTTTATCCAGCAATTCGATGCGGCGTTTGGAGATGAGGGCTTCACGGAGTCCTCTAAGCTACGCCATGTAGCTATGCACTTTCAAAAGTCCGCCAGACAATGGTGGTCTAGCCTACGAGCCAACGGTGAAGCTCCACGAACATGGAAGGCTTTAAGAGCTTCCATTATGAAGCAGTTTTTGGCCACCGATGCCAAAGACAAAGTACTCACCGAATGGCGAAGCTTAAAGCTCTCTCCCAATGAATCCATCCACAAATATGTAGACAAGTTTTGGGACCTACAACTCAAAGCCACTGTCTTCAAAAAGTTGGATTTTGGAGAGCAAAAGCAACAATTTTGTGCGGGCTTAACCGAAGAAATGGCGGAGTATGTCAACTCCCAAAGGCCACGTACCATATCGGCGGTAATACACCATACTATGGTGGCCTCGCGAATCAATTTCCAAACGGGGGGTAAAAGAAATAATAAGCCCCCGGAAAACAAAGGTACCAATGAGCCTAAGTGGAAGGACAATGTCCAAAAGTCTCCTAAGGGCAATTCCAACAAAGCTAAAGAGAAGGGAGTTTACAAAGGAAAGAATAAACTCTCTCCTGAAGAGCTTGAGCGTTATCGTAAAGATAACCGGTGTTTCAAGTGCGGCGAACAAGGGCATGCGTACCGCGCTTGTCCCCAAAAGAACAACCGCCAAGATCCTCCTAGAGCTTCTTTGGTTGAAATCCAAGAGGAGGAGATTCACCAAACTCACCACAAAGGATCTCCTCTATGCCATGCTTGGGGAAAGGTAAGAGAACATGATGCTTTTATTCTCTTTGACCCTGGTTCTACTCACAATTTTATATCTATAGAGTTGGCCACCAAGCTAGGCATACAATCCTACGAGATGGGAGATATCCTACCCGCAGACAGTGCCTTCAAGGGGCAAGAAGCTTCAGTCACTCCCTTAATCGGGAAATTGAGGCTTCATGTCCAAGGCTATGTGGACAAAGAGGATTTCTTTATCTCTCCTCTCAAGCATGAGGATGTAATCCTAGGGGCACCATGGTTTGACCGTTTGGCTGCCCATGTTAAATTTCCTGAAAGGAGAATCTCCTTTAAGTTCAGGGAAAAGGACATGTATATAGATGCTAGGGAGATGGGTAACACCATCCCCATTGTACATACACCAGCTTTCAACAAGTCAATAAAGAGCTCTATTTCCGTGTACATGATTTTTGTTAAAGATTCTCAAAATGAACCTAATGCTTTAGCAAAAGAAAATAAAAGCAACCAAAAGGAATTAGAGTTATCCAATTTTCTCAAGGGGTTTCAAGATGTCTTTATTGACGACATCCCTTGTGAGCTACCTCCTAAACGAGGTAATGACGACCATGCAATTGAACTTCTTCCAGGAAGTTCACCGCCTAACAAACCTCCTTATAGAGTTTCTCAAGCTCAACAAGAGGAGATTATGCGGCAAGTGCATGAGTTAATTGAGAAGGGCATGGTTAGGCCTAGCTCATCTCCATTTTGCTCACCTGTGCTATTAGTGCAAAAGAAAGACGGCACATATCGTATGTGTGTCGACTATAGAGCACTAAATAGGATCACTATCAAGAATAGGTTTCCCGTTCCACGGGTAGAAGACCTATTTGATAAGCTACAAGGATCGACCTACTTCAGTAGGATTGACCTAAAAAGTGGCTATCATCAAATAAGGATAGTTGATCAAGACATTGTAAAGACCGCATTTCGTACTACATTTGGTCTTTACGAATACATTGTCATGCCTTTTGGCTTGACTAATGCACCAGCCACATTTAACCGCTTGATGGAGAAGCTGTTCAGACCTCATCGAACCTTCACTGGAGTGTTCTTTGATGATATTATCATCTACTCTAATTCATTAGAGGAACACAAGCAACACCTCCAGGTAATATTTCAAGTTTTAAGAGAGAATAAACTTTATGTTAATCGAAAGAAAAGTGAATTTTTCTTGCAAGAGATTCAATATTTAGGTCACATTATCTCTCAAGATGGAATCCAAATGGATCCATCCAAGTTAGAGGTAATAAAAGGATGGCCTAAACCAAGGAATCTTCATGAACTAAGAAGCTTTATAGGTATGTGTGCATACTATAGACGCTTCATAGAAAAGTTCTCACAAATTGCGGGACCATTACATGACCTAACAAAGAAAAATGTTAGGTATACGTGGTCTGCTAAGGAGAACAATGCTTTCGAAAAGCTTAAAGAAAAGCTTATCTCTCAACCTGTGCTTACACTACCGGATCTCTCAAAACCATTTGAGGTCCAATGTGATGCTTGTGGTGATTGCCTTGGGGCTGTTTTGCTCCAAGAAGGGCACGCCATAGGCTATGAGAGTCGAAGGCTCGACCCTGTTGAGCAAGCTCTAGGCATATACGAAAAAGAACTCCTTGCAGTTCTACATGCCTTAGACTCATGGAAGCACTATTTATTGGGGACTCCTTTCATTCTGCGAACGGATCACCAAAGTCTTAAGTACTTCATGACGCAGACCAAGCTCTCCGACAAACAAATGAGGTGGGCAAATTTCCTTTCGCAATTTCATTTTCATATTGCTCACATTGCTGGCAAGCATAATCAAGTAGCCGATGCACTCTCAAGACGACCGAGAGTGAATGCGGTTTCCATAGCAACTCACAATGATCTATCTTTAATGATAGATGAGTATGCTATTGATCCCGATTTTAGAGATGTGATTTCAGCCCTTGCCTTAGGGAAGAAAGAAGAACCATTTACTTTACAAGATGGTTATCTTCTCTATGGCAATAGACTATGCGTTACTAACTCACTACGTGAGAAAGTAATGTATGAATCTCATGCTCCCCCATATGCGGGGCATAGAGGGATTCAGTCTACCCTAAAGGGAATTGAAACATATTTCTATTGGCCTACCATGAAAGTGAACATACATGAGTATGTTTCCAAATGTGTGGTATGTCAAAAGACAAAATTTGATAGAGGGAAGCAACTTGGATTGCTTCAACCCTTGCCAATCCCTAATTCACCGTGGGAGAGCATATCCATGGATTTTATCTTTGGATTGCCTAAGTCTATCCATGGGAATACGGGAATATGGACGATAGTAGACAGGTTCAGTAAACAAGCTCATTTTATACCTGTCAAAAAGACTATCAAAGCCCATCAAATGGCAACCCTCTTCATTTCACAAATTTTCAAGTACCATGGCTTGCCAATGTCCATAGTGTCGGATAGAGATCCTAGAATGACCAGTAATTTCTGGAAGGGTCTCTTTGAGAATTTAGGAACAAGGCTAAACTTCTCTTCGGCCTATCATCCACAAACTGATGGCCAAAGTGAAATAGCTAACCTAACTATTCTCGATCTACTAAAAGCCTATGTAACGGAAGTAGATCAAAGATCCCAATGGGAGAAGTACTTACCCTTAGTAGAGTATGCTTACAATAACACTGTACATACTTCTACAGGAAAAGCACCTTTCGAGGTAATTGAGGGAAGATCAAAAAGTCCCTTGCTACTTAAGGTACATGGGAAGATCTTCGCTGCAGATGAGTATAGCCGAGACCTACAAGAATCTTTCCAAAAGATTAAGGATGCTATCTCTATCTCACAGCAAAGGCAAAAGGCTGCTGCTGACAAGCACAGAAGAGCCCAAGCCTTTAAAGAAAACGATTGGGTCTTGTTAAAGTTTCCCAAGGCTCGATTAAGGCACACGACGGGCAAGAATCCTACGGGCCACCAAAAGTACTATGCTAAACTAGCAAAAAGGTACTATGGTCCCTTCCAGATTCTTAGGCCAATCAATGAGATGGCCTATCAACTTAAGTTGCCCAATCATTGGCTCATACACAATGCTTTTCATGTGAGCCTCTTAAAGCCTTACAAAGGAGAGCCACCTCAAGAACCAACTATTGAAGACCCACCGGAGATCGAGGACCACGAGGAGGTGCTGCAGCCCGAGTCCATTCTCCGACATGAAGACAAGGTATTAAGAGGCGGTAAGACTATCCGACGATATCTTATTAAGTTTAAGAATTATCCTTTTGAAGATGCTAGATGGATGCAAGGCATACAATTAAAGGATAACCTAAACCTTGTCAATGCTTACAATGCTTCCCAAGAGTAAGCAAATGTACAAAATGTTAAAAATGAACAAAAATTTTTGTCTTATAAGACTCTCTTTTTCTTATTTGTGCACAAAAATGAAGTAGTATGCATGCTTAGATCAAGTTTGTGGAGACGACGTCTCCCAAACACCAAGTAGAGCTTGTCACTCTACTATGGAAGACTGATAGGACTAATGTGCAGACATGCTTGCGGCAGCCTCAGGCTCTCAAGCGCCAAATGGACTAGTCATCCATTATGGAATGATGTCGTAGGGTAACATAGGGATCCTCTACCCGCTAAGAAAAGGACTCATGCATATGCTTTATCTTCTCTACACCATAGTCGAGGACGACTATGATTTCAAGAGAGAGGTAATGTCATAATAATCAATATCTAATTCTCCTAAATGATTTTCTCATATTAAACTGATCATTTAATGTGGGGAAGTGCCAAGGGAGAAAAAGCTAGAATATTGGTTAAGTTAGCAGACCGGCCACAGTAGGGATCCAAAGGAGGGAAAATAGGGATCCAAAGGGGGGGCCATCTGCAAAAGAGCCATGTGAAACAACGGGCTAAAAAGACCCTAAGGTTCAGCCCATTAAGACTTCCAAAATGCTAAGGTTCCAAAATTCAAAGGTTGTGTCCAAAGGTCAACCTTAGGGAAAATTGGATGCTTAGTGTGTGTGCCCAAAAAGTCTTTCTGCATCCCTACATGGGAGGGGGCGAGCCCCAAAGCTAGGGGATGAGAGAGAAAACCACACACACACACACAGGCTCCCTTTACACAAAGGGAATGAGGGACACATGTCAGCTCCCTAGGCCAGATGCCCACAAGGTGTGCCCAATTCCTATTGGAAGACCCTTGAAGTGGACCAATGAGAATTAAGCTAGAGTAAATCTAGTTTAATTAATTTAAAAACATTTAATAAAAGAAACCAATAAGAATTAAGTGTCCTAGAAGACTATTGGGCAGTCTCCCAAGGGGTCCAATGAGCATTCAGAAGCCCCATGGCTTGCCTGATTCCTATTGGCCAGGAGGCAAAGGGGTCCAATGAGAGTTTAGTTTAATTATTTAATTATCTAAAGCTCTCACAAAAGGGGAAAGGGGGACACATGTCAGAAGGCTATCACTTATGCTGCTTAATTCCTATTGGCTTGACCTGGGGAGGTCCAATGAGGAAAAAGCCAGCCTAACTTAGCAGCTAGGGCTCGCCCAAGAGAGAGGGGGGGCTGATTTTTGCTTGGCATTCACTCTCACACTCTGACACTTGACCATGTGTGAAGGGAAAACACTCTATCTCCTCCCAAGCTTTAATGGAGAGCTCATCACCTACTCCAAGCTTGTGAGATAGAAGCCTACATCAACACTCTCTGGGCATGTGGATGCAAATCCAACCAAGAGCCAAGCTTCAATGCATGCTCATCTTCTCTACCAAGCTAATTACTAAGCTAAGCTATGCTAATATGAGTGATTATGTGAGGAGATGTACTTCTTTCTCGTAAGATACTTCTTTTTCCTCTCAATCTACTCTCATACCCTGCTAGCTCTCACCATCTTTGAAGGTGTGTGAGGTCTTGGGTCTGAGAACGGGGATAATTCAAGTTGTGTTTGATTAAGTGTTTTGCTTGGTGTATGAAGCTTCCATCTTCATTGCACTAGCTAGTCTTGAAGGAACACAAAGAATTGTATTGTACAATGTCTCTCTTGATGGGAGAAACCATAATACAAAGCCTTTTGGAGGGGGGACCGGCTCCATGCAAATCCGGTCCTCAACTGTTGTCAATAGTTTAATTGCTCTCTCTTTTGAAAGTATTGTCGATGCTATCTAACTAGGTGTTATGCTTTTTGTTGCTCTCTCCACCCAAGCACTCTTGTAATTCTCATTAGGAATCTATTCTAATGAAATGCCCACTATGTTCATGCTAATTTCCGCTACAAATAAGATTTTAGGCCATTAAATGTTACATTATTTACATTCTAGAAAGCTCAAACACATTACCTAGAGCCAAAATAATCCACCAAGAACCATATCCAAGGCCCCGATATCCTATCCAGGCATATGCGTGTGTCCGACTGCTGGCACGCAAACCTGACTATTCACAATGTGTACACGCTGCATCCTTTTTTGAACTTGAAACCACTTTGGAAAGCTCCTAGATGCATGTATTTACATATTTTTGTACATATAACCATGCATATAAATGCTACTTTGTACACGCCAAAAGCGGTCTATCATCATTGCCCACCCTCTAGGTAGAGCATTTATGCTCAACCAAGAGACTATTTGCATCTGGAACCACATCCCTCGCAAACTATTTCTTTAGTCTATAACCATTTATTGTGTAGCGCAAACGTTCACCAGAAATTTTTTCCGGCTCATAGGTGCCATTAGGAAATACATGCTTCATTCTGTATGGACCCAACCATTTGTCCCTTAACTTCTTTTGAAAAGTAAAATCCAAGCGAGAATCATACTTCATCACCAGATCTCTCTCTTTGATCTCTTTCTTTGGCAACCTCTTATTCATTTTCTCCATCCTTATCTCTGCTTGTTGAAGATAATAATCACTGGCTTTCTCCCTATTCATTCGCAACAACTCTAGAGAAAGAATTATTTCTTGCAGCTTGTCATTATGCTCACCTTGCATTTTGCAAAACAACTTCAAGGCATCCAACTGCACCTGTATGGGCATAAGAGCTTCCTTTCCATAAACAAGTTCATAAAATGTAAACTGTGTTGACACTCTATACGCAGTTCTATAAGCCCACAAACACTTTTCCAAGTCCAAGTCCCACTCTTTAGGATGCATGCTCTCTAGTATACTTTGATAGCATCTTCACAATTTGACTATTGCAATTCTCAACCAACCATTGCATTGTGGGTAGTAAGGAGAAGAATGCCTTTGCTCAATTTTAAATCTCTCCATGAGAGCAGCAACAAGTTTTCCCCTAAACCCTGGTCCATGATCAGAAATGATAACCATAGGAGCTCCAAACCTGCAACGCACATGTTCATATAAAAAACAGGCCACTCTTCTCCTGTTATATCTTTTACTGCTCTTGCCTCCACCCATTTTGTCAAATAGTCCACAGCCACAAGGATATACCTTTTTCCATTGTTGGTTCTTGACATTGGACCTACAACATCTACTCCCCATTTTGCAAATGCATCAAAAGACATTATAGCTTTTTGAGGCTCAGCCAAAGGCATTCATGGCATGACTTGCACCAAAAATAAGCATCTCTCATCATAGAGGGACAACAGTAGCCTGCTCTCAAAACACGAAAGACAACCTGATCCTTGCCTTGATGGCCTGTTTCTTCATGGCAGTGCTCCAAAATCAAGCCTATCTCTTCTTTGTACGGCACTTTTCTCAAAATTCTATCCTTGCCATAAAGCATGAGATCCTCACCTATCAATGTGTCGTTTCTTGCTTTTGAAACTATTCTCTTATGCCGAACCTTTGACATACCCTCTGGACATTGCCCTTTACCAAGAAATACTTCTACATCTTGCAATGATTCCCTTCCTGTATACAAGGCTTCCTTGACCTTTAAAGGAGCTACCAAGGCATCCAACTTGTCCCTAGCCAACTCATCAGCTTCTTTATTCTGCTCACGAGGAACATGCTTAAATTTTATCTTCTCAAACTCATGCAAAAGCTTCTTGATGCCATAGAACCACTTCTTCAAATTGTCTTTCTTAACATTCCACAAACCAAGCAACTGATCATGACTAGCAATGCATCCCCCTTTGCAATGACCCTCTTCAATCCAAACTCAACACACTGCTTCAACCCAAGGAAAAGCGTGAGATACTCAGCCTCATTGTTACTTTCAGCTTCATCAAGATCGTAAGCTCTAGAAAAGATTACATCGCCTTTTGGGTTCTTAATGACTACCCCACCACTTGCCTTTTGAAGAACTTTCCTGCATGCACCATCAAACATCATTGTATACGCATATGTAATATCTACTTCCTCTTCATGATCATCCTTGTCAACCCTTGGGTAAGATGGAAGCTCCCCTCCCTTATGTACCACTATGTCCACCAAGTGAGCTTTAACAGAATGATCCACTTTAAACTCAAACTTGTACTCTTGAAGCTCCAAAGTCCACTTTAGAATGTGCTTGCTAGGCTTCAAATGTTGTACTACATCCAGCAAAAGATTCGATGTGGTGAGCACATTGAACTTTTGGGGCAACAGATAGGTTTTGAACCTGCGACAAGCAAGAACCAAGGCAAAGACCCAATGTTCCATTTCTATGTAGGAGAACTCGCTTACATTCTTCATCTTGCTCTCAAAATAGATTGGCTTGAAGTTCCTTCCTTGCTTTTGTAAGAGCACGGACCCAAAAGCTACTGACCGCACACTAATAGATACATAGAAAATCGATTTCAAGTCGAGAGGAATCACTGTTGGTAAAACACCCAATATCTCCTTGATACCATCAAAAGCCTATTGCATGTCCTCATTCCACTCAAACCCTTGAACTCTTTGACTCAATTTCTGTAGAGGATACACATATTGACATAGCATCCAAAAAAAACGTGACACGTACCTGAGCTTATGCACAAATGATGCCAAATCCTTTGTGTTACTCGGGGGATCCATAAGCAATAAAGATTTTAATTTCTCCGGATCATCTTCTACTCCATTTTGGGAAACCACATGTCCTAGCAAATGGACTCTGGCATGAGCAAACTTACACTTCTTTGGGTTGAGTTGTCCACCCTCTTCTTGAATCCTTTCAAAACTCAACCTCAACTTCTCCAAATGTGTGACCCTTGAGCTATAACACCCAATGTCATCCATGAAAATGAAAATGAACTTACCCAAGTAGGGACCAAACACTCTATCCATCCATCCTTGGAAGGTAGCATATGCATTAACCAACCCAAAAGGCATTCTTTTGTAGGCAAAACAACCCTAAGAAGTAATGAATGTCATCTTCAATTGATCTTCAATCTCTATCAAGATCTGAAAGTGGCCAGAAAATCCATCCATGATTGAGTAATGTTCATGACCTGCAACCTGATTGAGGATTTCATCTAGTAAGGGTAGTGGATAACGATTTCTTTCTGTGGCAGCATTCAAAGGTTTGAAATCAACACATATCCTAAATCTTCCATTCTTCTTGAGTACAATAACAACTAGAGAGACCCATTCAGACTCCTCCACTCGAAAGATGAAATCTGCTTCCAAAAGCTTCGTCACCTCTTCATGAAGTGCCTTCTCATGAATGACCCCCAACCTCCTAAGATTTGGAACCTTTGGCTTGGCACCTTCTTTTAGATTGATTCTATGCTGGACTCCTTTAGCTCCTTGCACCTCTGTATACTTAGTGGCGAATAGCTTTGGAAACTCTGTGAACATGTCTTCACACTCCTTTTTTTCTTTCTCTGTCAAGTCCTCTCCTAGAATGCTCCTTGAGTTCACTTTGGCAGGCTCTACAACTGCTTTTGGACCATCCTTCTCCTCCTTGACCTTCACATCATACACCAATGCTTCCTTTTCAACACTTATCCCGAAAAGATCAGGACATAATTGCATCAAGCCTTCCTCTACATTTTCTTATGATGATGTAGATGAAGCATCACTATCGTATGACGTAGTTTCTGTCGAATCTGTATCTTGCATCTCTACTAGGGGCTGTGTACAGCTCTCGTATGTCTTCATGTTGTAGACAATGGTCCATACTTTCTCTTTGTCGGGGTTGGTGATCAAGCCCGTGCCCCAATCCTGCTTAGCAACAAGGGTTATAATCCATGGCCTCCCTAAAATGATCGAATAAGCATTCTCACCCGCTTGCATCACGTAGCAATCAACCAAGCAGTCAATCCCCAAGACTTTTATCTTCACATATTCAACTATTCCAAGACACCTTGCCTTTTTGTGGTTGGCCATCCTCATACAGATCGAATCATTCACTGACATCTTAACGCCTGCTTCCTTCATGATAGCCTCGGGCATGACACACACCTGGGCACCACCATCCACATATGCTTGCACTTCCGTCTTCTTTCCCAGCATAGCTTCAAATATTGGCACCATATCCACTGGGTGACCAACCCTCAAAGATGACATCATGCTTTGATGCTTTTTCTTCTTGGAAGGAAGCCGCGTAGTCACACACTTGGTCCATTGCCTCCTCAATTTAGCATTTAAGGCCACCAACTGACCAAAAGATATATTTACCTTTTTATTTCGTATGTTGTCGGCAATATCATAGTCTTCAACACCTTGGCCAAGGAGATAGTCCTTTGGACCAATTTTCCTTCTTTGTCTCCTCTTGCTACTCTCTGGTTTGTCTTCTACCTTAGCCTTTCCTTTCCTTGCTCCTGTTTCCCTCTCTTCTTCTATCTCTTTCATCCTATTATGCCTAGCTCTCTTATTGGCCAAAACATCCACATCTTGATGCTCAAGTCTAATGATGCTAACAGCTCTACCTTCTCCATTTCCAAGCAACGGTTGTGGTTGTTGTTGCGGCGGCGGCGTTTCTAGTGCCCGCTCTTGATGATTTTCTTCTATTCTTCCTGGACCACGTCCATATAAGGGGAATATCTCTCCTCTCTCTCTTGGTGGTTCAGGAAAATCAGGGGCCTAGTGACCCTCTTCATCACAGTTGTAGCCTCTACCTTGTAGCCTTCATCCCCTACCTCTCCCAGCTGGCCGCTCCTCTCTTTGGTTCGTATTCATTATGTTGATATTAATTCTTGCAATTGATCGGCAAGATCATGCAAAACCTGGGCCGTAACAGGATCTGGACCTTGAACCACTTGCTCCACTCTATCATCCGTTGCCACACGGACCATCGGTTGCACCACAACTGGCTCAGCGTGTGTCATCCCTTGCTCCCACCTTCTCTTGATCTTCTTGCTCTTGGCCTTGGCTTTTTCCACATCTCTTTCAAATGTAGTAGGATCCTCTTGATCGACCTTCTCCCTTACACTTGGGTGGACACAATCCATAAGCTGACACACTTTAAAGAAATTCCCTGGAGGTACTTGGGATGCCGCCTCTAATTGAACCCAAAGTCCTCTAAAGTGTTCCAAAAACTCTTTAAAGTTAGCATGAACATCTTGCTGCAAGCCTCTCAATTTTGTTGTCGCTTCTGTTGCGGTTAGTTCTTTCCAAACATGTCAAAAATTGCCAGCTTCACCTGCTCCCATGTTTGCTTTTTATCTTCCTCTAAACCTTCAAACCACTCATGAGCTTCTCCTTTGAGCACAAGAGAACTTATGCCAGTCGTGCAATTTTAGTCTTGACAGTTGATCATCACGGGTGAATGCTATCTTGAGACACCGCATGCATCCTATTGGCGTCTTGAACTTTGAAATCACCCTTTTGACTTGTCGTTCCTCGCTTTTCAACAATACCCATGGCGCTCTTGGAAGCTTTGTTTGGCCTGCTGCATTGATGAAAGGCCACAGCTCTGGCATCTTTCCAACTGACAGCAAATCATCTCTTGAATCTCGATCGTCTTTCATTCCTATGATTGTCTTCTAGAGGAGCTCTCCCACATTCTTGAATATGTGCATTGGATCCAGCAAATGGTTAATTAGTAGATCACCCCAGTATGGCAACGTATGGAGAATGGACAAATGCTTCATTCCTGGAACAGGTTTAGGGTTACACCACTCTTGTACATGCATAGGATGACATTCGACGTGACCAAGCTGACCTTCGCGCAAGTGATGGTCATCTGGAAGATAACGATGGTGGCCTTGATAAATTGTCTTTTAAAGCGAGGCAGAATAGCGCACATCCAAAGATGGCCCGTAAATTGGACATGCATTGTATCCTGAAGTTGTAAGCCTTGCATATATTAAAGCATGATTCAGTACTACAGAAAGTGCTTGCGAATAGCAAGAATTTTGTAAGTCATCCACCATTAGCAGAAGCTTCACCGTATCTAGGCCAATCATGCATAGTCCACATAAGAAGTCCATCGATCCTTGCATGATGTTGTTCTGCTGGTTCAACCGCATCTGCTATGTCGATCCCATGCCATAACCCCTAGAGCTCGTCCACTAGTGGTGCGAGATAGACATCCATGTTTTTTGCCTTGAACTTACCAGGCACAATCAAGCCTAATATCAAATGACCCTTCTTGATGGCAAGCCACGGCAGGAGGTTGTAAAGCCACGGCAGGAGGTTGTAATTGACAAGGCACACAGGCCAAGTGCTCCATGACGAGCTTCTCAAGCCAAATGGATTGACTCCTTGCCCACACGCAAATTGCGTGGTTCACTCTTAAAATGAGGCCATGTATCTTTAATGTGCCTCCAAGCCTTTGAATCAACGGGCACCCTAAATGTTGCCTCATTGGATCTATTCGTAGCATGCCACTGCATCAACTTTGCAATGGAACCACAACGAAACATTCTTTTTATCCTTGGAATAATAGGAAAATGCCGCAACACTTTAGCTGGCACTGACTCGCCAACCACATCTTGTTTGTAGTGCATTGCTCCGCACTTAGCAAAACCACAGACAAGTACGAAGCACATATATTTTGGCACCTTCATAGATTGGTTGATGTGCCAACTTTCTCAACATGTCTTTAGGAGATAGACGCACGTCTTCTGGTGCTTTTTCGTTAGCGTTCACCTCGCTTGGCTGGCAAAAGGCATCCAACATCTCCTCCACGCCGTCGTCTTGTGTCTGTAAGCCCTCCCCTGCTTCCATCCTTGGCTCTGGATTGGTCGGACCTTCACGCATAATCCTTTTTACTCTCTCTCTCTCTCTCTCTCTCTCTCTCTCTCTCTCTCTCTCTCTCTCTCTCTCTCTCTCTCTCTCTCTCTCTCTCTCTCTCTCTCTCTCTCTCTCTCTCTCTCTCTCTCTCAGATGTAGGTGTTATGTTGCAAAAATCAATGCCCGTTCCATAGGAGTCGTATCGTAGATTCTGTACGGTTTCTCTAGCAAACTCTCCGTACTTATGTATATGCTCATTACATATCCTACGCTTGCGATGGATTTGATACTTGCAGAGCGTGCACGAGCGTGCAATATTTTCCTCCATGTTAGTTGATGACTTTGCCATCTACAATGATTATGAATGTCGTCTCAATATATATACTCCTCATAATGTAAACTACATCACATTCTCTAGCCTTGCCCAATCTCCGCACACCTCGGTCCAGAGGCGTACGGAGATCAGGACCACCGGGTCAAAATCTCGTCTTTATTGGTTATATTCTATATGGGTGACACATACGTGCACACCCAGGTGTACGTGAAAATGCATGTAGCGGGCAAAACCCCTTTGCCTCTTTTAGTTCCATAGATTCTTTTAGAGAGAGAGAGAGAGATATAAAGAGAAAGTTTCTATCCTTTTCACACAATTTCTCAGCATCCGAGCTAACTCTTTCACCACTACTTTCTCTATCTACTACTATCTCTCTCTCTCTCTCTCTCTCTCTCTCTCTCTCTCTCTCTCTCTCTCTCTACCTCTATCTCTGACTCTCTCTCTCTCTCTCTAGATCTTTCTCTCTATCTTTACCTCTCTCTCTATCTCCTTATCTCTATCTTTCTTTCTCTATCTCTAATTCTCTCTCTATTTCTCTCTCTCTCTCTCTCTCTCTCTCTCTCTCTCTCTCTCTATACCTACTATCCATCTATTTATCTCTACCTCTCTTTCTCTCTCTCATTCTCTTTTTCTCTATCTCTATCTCTCTTTCTCTCCCTATTTCTCTCCCTATTTCCCTATCTCTCTCTCTCTCTCTCTCTCTCTCTCTCTCTCTCTCTCTCTCTCTCTCTCTCCTTATTTCTCTCTCTCTCTCTCTCTCTCTCTCTCTCTCTCTCTCTCTCTCTCTCTCTCTCTCTCTATTTCCCTCTCCCTCTCCCTCGCTATCTCTATTTCTCTATTTCCCTCTCTCTCTATTTCTCTCTCATTCTCTATTTATCTCTCTCTACTTCCCTATCTCTTTGTCTCTCTCTCTCTCTCTCTCTCTCTCTCTCTCTCTCTCTCTCTATCTTTCTCTCTCTTTCTTTCTCTCTCTCTCTCTCTCTCTCTCTCTCTCTCTCTCTCTCTCTCTCTCTCTCTCTCTCTCTCTCTTTAATTTCCTACACACACACACACACACATTTCTCTCTCCCTCTCTCTCTCTCTCTCTCTCTCTCTCTCTCTCTCTCTCTCTCTCTCTCTGTCCGCGTCAAAGCGCATGCCTGAGGCTCTCTCTCTCTCTCCACATCAAAGCATTGTCACGATTCTCCTGATTCTCTCATGCTTTTGTTGTATGCGGATGATGTAGTGCTTCTAGCACACACTTTAGAAGATGCACAAAAGCTTATGGTTGTCCTTGAAAACTTTTGCTTGCATAGTGGGCTGATTGTAAATGAATCCAAAACAAAGGTTATGCTTGTGAAAACCAACCATAAGGAGAAGCCATGCATTGTGTACAACAACGAGACACTTGAAGTTGTTGAGAGCTTTAAGTACCTTGGCCTTGAGGTTCCATCCAATCACAAGTGGCATGAATGTGCTATGCGTCGTTTGGAAGCGAGAAAGAGAGCATATTATGCATTTGAGAACATGTGTAATGCGGGAAACATCAAGTGTTGGGTTCTCAAGAAGTATCTTTTTGATGCATTGGTGACACCGGTTCTTCTTTATGGAGTTGAAGTGTGGGGTGGGAGCATCTCAAAGTCTACTTGGAAAGAGTTTGAGAATGTCCAAAAGCGTTTTCTTACAAACTTTCTCCAAGTTAAGACACAAACACCATATATGCTCCTACTTCTTGAGTCGGGATCTCTTCCAATTGAGGTTATGGGCATGGAAAGGGTTGTGGAGTACATGATAAAGATGCGTCAAAACCCCTCACATCGACTTCCTACAATTGCATGGAAAGCAAGCAAAAAAGTTCAAAAGACGCATAAAAGCAAGATCTTGAGCACGGGATGGATGCAAGACATAAAGAAGTGGTTTGGGAGATGGGATGCATTACACTTGCTACATGATGCTTCAATTGACTCTCAAGTGAATGAAGCTTTTCTACAACGCCAATGTATTACGGCTTGGGAGAAATCCGGTGGGTCACGCTTCATACATTACACCACCTATATTGCCCCCAACTACAAAACCATGTTCTTCGCTGAGAGAGGAAACCGTATTCACACTTACATGCTTGAGCCTATTCCCTTGTCCGCGATACGCACTATCGCAGCAATTCGGCTTAGCTCCCATTTCCTTCGATGCGAGATAGGGCGTTGGGGCAATGCAGAAGAGTCAAATGGACTGTGCACATTATGCTCACTGCAAGTTCGAGAGTCTGAGTACCACACACTACTAGAGTGCTCAGCTTTTGATCACATCCGAACTTGCTTCTCTCACATTTTCAGCCATAACTTAGACCTACACACTTTCCTCTCCCAGCCAAAGTGTGAGCTCTCCATTGCGACTCTCATCACTACAATTTTGGAGCATCGAGAGTCACTCATCAGCCGTACACATACTACATCACATGTAACTTTGGTCCCATAGGTCATATTTGACCTCCGAGGACGATAATAAAATCTATCTATCTATCTATCTATCTCTCTCTCTCTCTCTCTCTCTCTCTCTCTCTCTCTCTCACACACACACACACACACAGCCGTTTTTTGACCTAGTAGACAGCAGTTCACTCTTTTGAGCATAACTTGCTCATCCGAACTCCGATTTAGGTGATCTATAGCCTCAATCGAAGAGCACGAAGCCCTCTACGCATTGATGTAAAGACAGAATTTTTCTGTGTAATGGAAGGCTTTGCTGTAACAGCATCTCAGAACTGAAAAAACTGTCAAAACTTTGCGTTTTTGTTGCCGACTTGAAGGCAATGTCAGACAAAACTCGCAAAGGTGGAAAAGCCACACTCGCCATGGAGAATGATGCAAAATCTCCAAGGAATTTGGATGCTAATCCAACCACATCGTCTACAACAACGGAAGCAATGATCATGGCTTACTTGATCTCGTTACAAGAAACCGTCAACAAGCAAGGTGAAGAGTTGCGCGCACTTGCAATGGAGAATGGTACTTTAAGAGTTCTCGTTGTGGAGAATGAGCACCTCAAGAAGGTTCTTGAAATGCAAACAACGCGCTTGATGCACCTTGAGAATGAAGTTCAAGAATGTAAACGCTCTCTTGTGGACATGAATGTAGTGAAAGAGCGCTTGAGCAAAGTTGAGAGTGATCATGTATTGAAAGAGGAAACGATAGATACAATACGACATGATGTATGTGAGATGAGAAATGCATCCAAATCATGGGCTGATATATGTAAGGATAATGTGGTTTCTACATCTCCTATCACGCAAGCCGTTGTCCAAGCAAAGAATGTAGAGAATGTGGACACTCAAGAATTGCAAGAACGACAAAAACGCTCAAAGAACATCGTCATTCGTGGAATCAAGGAGGAAAGCATGGAAACACCCCAATCTCTTGCGGTTGCTATTGAAGAGTTTTTTGCTACACACTTTGGCATGTCAGGAATCATGGCTTATGGTGCACATCGAGTTGGAAAACAAGGAGTCCCTCGCTCGGGAGAAAGACCTATTGTATGTACCATGGCTGATGAGGTAAAGAGAAAGATCATCCTTGACAATGGTTGGATCTACCTCAAAGGAACGGGTTGTAATGTATATGAGGATCGCACTCTTATGCAACAAAATGTACGTCGCAAAGCATACGAGGAAAGAAGCAAGAAGGTTAAGGTATCATCTCAAGAAGAAAAGGCACTTGAGGAGGATGCAAGTCCACCCAACAAATAGGGACACATGATCTATGAGACCAACTCACGCTTGCGAATAAGCTTTTGGAATTGTAACGGGTATCCATGGAATGCGGGAATTGGCATTGATGAGCTTACCAATGACTCCGATGTGATACTTCTTGTCGAAACATGGGAGCATGATGCGCAACGAATTCTTGGATTTGACAAATACGATGTACATTCTTTGATGTGGGCCAAAAATGCAAAGCAACGAAGAGGCCAAGGAGGCATAGCATGTATGACCAAAAAGGGTTTGAAAGATGTTTCCATTGTCAAAGAAGATAAGTATAAACGCTACTTATGGCTGAAAATCAGCCCACCAAATGGTCAAGTCATGTTTGTGGCCGGCTGCTACATTCCTCACTATGACTCCAACTTTTATGCTCGCTTGAATATGGATAGAGATCAGCCCTTTGTTGAACTAGAGGAAGACATTGCTTATTACAAGGATCAAGGTGAAGTCATTGTTTTTGGAGACATGAATGCTCGCACAAATATGTTACAACACGACACACAACAAGTCGACATGCCGCATGTATCAAGAAGAGTGGATGACTCATACATGTATAATCGAAGTTCTAATGATGCAAAAGAAGTGGATCACTATGGAAAGTCACTTCTACATATGTGCAATAGTACCGGAATGCTCATTGCAAATGGTTTATCTCTATGGCAAGGCACCAATGACTTTACATGTAGAAAGCACAATGGTGCTAGCGTGATTGACTATGTGTTGTTCTCAGAAGCCACTCTAGAATGCATACAAAGCTTTACACTTGGTGAATGGAATCCGGAATCGGATCATAGGATGTTATGTATTGACCTCAAATGTGGTAAACGGCCCGAGCATGTAGCCTCCAATCATGATGTGAATCATTTGTACCTACGTCTAGACTTCAAACGAGCACTTATATATGCTGATATGGTGGACCAAATGTTAAGCATGATAGAGCATCAAGGGAGCCCAACATTAGAATGCAAGTGGAAAGTTTTCAAAGAAGTAATTTTCTCTTGTGCGAAGGAATGCTTTTCGGCGAAACACATGTCTTGCAAAAGGTCTAAGAAGGGTAGCACCAAGAAGAAATGGTTTGACATGGAATGTAGTCAAGCCCGAAAACACTTGCTAAGATTGGATGCAATCAAAGACAAGGAAGTTTACTTGGAATGTTCACACACATACAAAGCACTTGTTCAAAAGAAGAGGAGAAGGTGGGAAGTCGAAAAACAACTTCTTTTAGCACAAGAGAAAGCACATGCATGTGGCAAGTTTTGGCAAAATCTAAAAGGCAAGCGCGTTGAGAGCTTTGGTGACTTGACTCTTGAGGATATGTATATGCATTGTAAGAACCTCTATGAGCAACCCAATGTTGATAAGATGGAGGGTTGTAGCTCCCTTCCATTTATGTCTCCCTTCTTTACCATTGAAGATGTATGCCGCGCGCTTGAGAAACTTGCTACTCGCAAGGCAGGTGACCTTCAAGGTGTCAAGGCTGAAATGATTAAATGGACAAGCAAGAAAACACGATATTGGATATGCGATATGTTTAACCTTGCACTTCAGTACGGCATGCCTCATGATTGGAGTGCAAATTGGATCAAACCTTTGCACAAAGGAGGAGATGTAAACAATGTGAACAACTATCGCACTATAATGGTTGGTTCTTTGATGGCAAAGTTATTTGGATGTATCATGGAGATGAAGATAAGTGAATGGGCTGAAAAGAATGGCAAACGTGCGCTTGGCCAAGCAGGTTTTCGAAAGCATCATAGCACTATTGATCACCTTGTCACTCTTCGAGTTCTTATGGAAGCGTCTCGATTGAAAGGAAAAAAGTTGTATTGTTGCTTTGTGGATTTCAAGAAAGCTTTTGACATGGTACCGCAAGGAAATCTTTGGAGACGTATGCAAAGCCTTCAAGTGCCGAGAGAATTTATGCATGCAGTCTTTCGCATCTACCAAAAAGTGATATGTCGATTACGTATGGGAGATGGAATTTCAGAATTTTTTGCAAGCACTATTGGTGTCAAACAAGGATGCCCACTTTCCCCAACCCTCTTTGGGCTACTCATTGATGAATTGGAATACATGGTTCTTGATTTTATGCAGCAAGAAGGCATAGAAGAGGTTAAGATTGGAAATGCGGTGATCATGCTTTTGCTTTATGCCGATGATGTAGTGCTCTTGGCACATACCTTAGAAGATGCACAAAAGCTTATGAGTGTCTTGGAACGCTTTTGCCTACATAGCGGGCTGATCGTGAATGGATCCAAAACCAAGGTTATGCTTGTAAAGACCCTCAATGACGAAAATCCATGCATTGTATACAACAATGAGAAACTTGAAGTGGTAGATCACTTCAAGTACCTTGGCCTTGAGGTTCCATCCAATCATAAATGGAAGGATTGTGCAATGCGTCGCTTGGAAGCCGGAAAGAGGGCTTATTATGCATTTGAGAACATGTGCAATGCAGGAGAGATCAAGTGTTGGGCTCTCAAAAAGTACCTCTTTGACACATTGGTGACACCGGTGCTTCTTTATGGAGTGGAGGTGTGGGGTGGAAGCATCGGGAAGTCTACTTGGAAAGAGTTTGAGAATGTCCAAAAGCGTTTTCTCACCAACTTTCTCCAAGTCAAGACACAAACACCCTACATGCTCTTACTTCTTGAGTCCGGATCGCTTCCCATTGAGGTCTTGGGCATGGAAAGGGTTGTGGAGTACATGCGTAAGACACAACGTAGCCCTTTGCATCGACTTCCTAGAATCGCATATGAAGCAAGTCAAAAGGTTCAAAAGACATGCAAGAGCAAAATACTAAGTTCGGGGTGGATGCTTGATATCAAGAAATGGTTTGGAAGATGGGATGCATGTCACTTGGTCAAGGATGCGTCGATCGACTCCCAAGTTAATGAGGCCTTCTTACAACGCCAATGTATCATGGCTTGGGAGAAATCTGGAGGTTCTCGCTTCAGCCATTACACCACACACGTTGCCCTAAACTACAAATCTCTCTTCTTCTCGGAACGAGGTAACCGAACCCATTCCTACATCCTTGAGCCCATCCCGTTGAGTGCGATCCGCACCATTGCCTCCATTCGTCTTAGCTCCCATTCTCTACGCTGCGAGACAGGACGTTGGGGCACTGGCGAGGAGTGTCATCGACTTTGCACCTTATGCCCTCGTCAAGTGCGAGAGAGTGAGTACCACACACTACTTGAGTGCTCAGCTTTTGACCACATTAGGTCCTCTTTTCCCCATATATTCAGCCATGAGCTCTCCCTACATACCTTCCTCTCCCAACCACGATGTGGACTCTCTATTGCGACGCTCATTTCAGCCATTTTTGAGCATCGAGAGTCACTTATGAACTCCACTCACACCACGTGACATGTTCATTTGGTCCCATAGGTCATATTTGACCTCCCAGGACGATAATAGAACTATCTATCTATCTATCTATCTATCTCTCTCTCTCTCTCTCTCTAAGTGCAGCCGTTTTTTGACCTAGTAGACAGCAGTCCACTCTTTTGATCATAACTTCTTCATCCGAACTCCGATTTCGGTGATCTATAGCCTCAATCGAAGAGCACAAAGTCCTCTACGCATTGATGTAAAGACAGAAATTTTCAGAGTTATGAAAGGCGTTTTTGTAGCAGCATTTCCGAAGTGAACAGGTTCAACAAAATTGATTCTCATCTCCTATTTTACATACAATGTCTTCCGGCACTCGCAAGCGTTCTTCTTCTTCAACAAGGTCCACAACCATTGTGGAAAATGATCCAAAATCTCCTAAGTGTGGAGATAGCAACACAACCACCCAACCAACGACATCGGAAACCATGATCATGGCGTACTTGGTATCATTGCAAGAGACCGTAAACAAACAAGGCGAAGACTTACGAGCACTTGCAATGGAGAATGGCACACTAAGGGTACTTGTGGTTGAGAATGAGAATCTCAAGAGGACACTTGAGATGCAAACAACACGTTTAATGCAACTTGAAGAGGGAGTCAAGGAATGTAAACGCTCTCTTGTGCACTTGAATGCTTTGAAGGAGCGGATGAGGAAAGTAGAGCATGACCATGTATTGAAAGAGGAGAAATTTGACACTATGAGCCGGGATGTATGCGACATGAAAAATGTATGCACAAACAAGTCTTGGGCTGATGTATGTGGTAGCAATGTGGTTTCTAATTCCTCACTCATGCAAGCTATGGTTCAAACAAAGAATGTTGAGAATGTGGATGTGGAGGAGTTGAAGGAACGGGAGCGACGTTCCAAGAACATTGTTATTCGTGGAATTCCAGAAGAGAAGTTAGAGACACCTCCTTCTCTTGCCATTGTTATTGAAGATTTCTACAAAACCCACTTTGGCATGTCCGGAGTTATGGTCTATGGAGCACATAGAGTGGGGAAGCAAGGAGCTCCTCGCTCGGGGGAACGGCCAATTGTATGCACCATGCCGGATGAGACCAAGCGAAAGATTATCCTTGATAATAGTTGGATCTATTTGAGGGATACAAAATGTTTTGTATGTGAAGATCGCACTATTAAGCAACAAAATATGCGTCGCAAGGCATATGAGGAAAAGAATAATAAAAACAAGGAGATCTCTCATGAAGAAAATGTGCGCAAGGAGGAGGCAAGTCTCTCAAGCAAATAGGGATGCGTGACCTATGAGACCGAGTTACAATTGAAAATATGCTTTTGGAATTGTAATGGATACCCATGGAATGCGGGGGTTGGCATTGATGAACTAACAAGCAAAGCCGATGTTGTACTTCTTGTTGAAACTTGGGAGCATGATACACAAAGGATTAACGGCTTGGAGGATTACAATGTACATTCATTGATGTGGTCAAAGAATCTCAAGCAACGAAGAGGACAAGGAGGGTTAGCATGTATGGTTAAGAAAGGATTGGAAGATTTTGTATCAATTGTGAAAGATGACAAGTACAAACGTTATGTATGGCTGAAAATTATGACACCAAAAAGAGCACCCATTTTTGTAGCCGGTTGCTACATTCCTCATCATGATTCTCCCTTTTATGCTTGCATGGATAGAGATCAACCATTTTCTGATTTGGAAGAGGACATTGCTTATTTCAAAGGTGAAGGTGATGTTATTGTATTTGGGGATATGAATGCTCGCACAAAAACATTGCAACATGATACTCAACAATTTGATATGCCATACATTTCAAGGGACTTGGAGGAAGTTCACTTGTATGATCGTACTTCAATGGATGAGAAAGAGCCGGATCACTATGGAAAGTTACTTTTACACATGTGTAATAGCACGGGTATGCTCATTGCCAATGGTGTATCTTTGTGGAGTGGAACCAATGGATTTACATGTAGAAGACATAGTGGGGATAGTGTGATTGACTATATGCTACTCTCTGAAGCCATCATGTATCGCATAAAGAGTTTTATGTTTGGTCAATGGACCCCGGAATCCGACCATCGCACCTTATGTATTGACCTTTCATGTGGAGAAGCAACTAAGCATGATAATCTCAGCCAAAGGAAAGAGAAGTTATCACTATGTATGGATTTCAAACGGGCACCAATGTACATTGAAATGGTTGAGCAAAAATTATGGATGAAAAAGCTTCAATGTGATGCACCATTGGAAACTAAATGGGAAGCTTTCAAGAAAGCTATTTGTTCTTGTGCGGAAGAATGCTTTGCCATAAAGCATCTCCATGGTATCAACAAAGATAGATCACGCAAAAGGTGGTTTGATAAAGAATGTCAAGATGCTCGAAAGTCCTTGATAAAGCTTGATGCAACTATGGACAAAGACAACTATCAAAGTCATTTGCATACATACAAGGCATTGATTCAAAAGAAGAGAAGAAGATGGGAAGTAAAGCAACAAGAATTTCAAGTCCACGAAAAGGCACATGCATGTGGAAGATTTTGGAGAAACTTGAGAGGCAAGCGGTTGAGAATTTTGGTAACTTGAGTCTAGTGGATATGTACACACATTGTAGGCAATTATATGAGCAAGAAAATACTGAAAAAATGTCATTTTATGGTTCACTCCCATGTATGCCATCTTTTTTTACTATTGAGGATGTATGCGGTGGGCTTGAAAAGTTGGCCACTCGCAAAGCGGGAGATCTTCAAGGTATCAAGCCGGAGATGATCAAATGGACGGGAGATTTTACCCATGAGTGGATGTGTGATATGTTCAACCTTGCACTTCAACATGGTATGCCTTATGATTGGAGTACTAATTGGGTTAAGCCTTTGCATAACGGAGGGGATGTAAAGAATGTAAGCAACTACCGGACTATAATGATTGGGTCTCTTATGGCAAAGTTTTTTGGGTGCATAATGGAGATAAAATTGAGTGATTGGGCTGAAGAGAATGACAAGCGTGCAAAGGGACAAGCGGGTTTTCGTCGATGCCATAGCACCATTGATCATCTTGTCACTCTTCGTGTTCTCATGGAGGAAATTCGGTTGAAAGGCAAGCGATTGTATTGTTGTTTTGTAACAATTTGTGGAGAAGGATGGAAGAACTCCAAGTGCCAAATGAGTTTATGCTTGCGGTTTCTCAAATCTATGAGAAGGTGATTTGTCAATTGCGCATGGGAAGAGAAATTTCAGAAATTCTTGTAAGCACTATTGGGGTTAAACAAGGATGTCCATTGTCACCAACTCTCTTTGGTCTATGCATCGATCAATTGGAACAAATGGTACTTGACTTTATGCAAGAAGAAGGCATTGAAGAGGTCACTATTTGCAATGCGGTAATCATGCTTTTGTTGTATGCGGATGATGTAGTGCTTTTAGCACACACTTTAGAAGATGCACAAAAGCTTATGGTTGTCCTTGAGAACTTTTTCTTGCATAGTGGGCTGATTGTAAATGAATCCAAAACAAAGGTTATGCTTGTGAAAACCAACCATAAGGAGAAGCCATGCATTGTGTACAACAACGAGACACTTGAAGTTGTTGAGAGCTTTAAGTACCTTGGCCTTGAGGTTCCATCCAATCACAAGTGGCATGAATGTGCAATGCGTCGTTTGGAAGTGGGAAAGAGAGCATATTATGCATTTGAGAACATGTGTAATGCGGGAAACATCAAGTGTTGGGTTCTCAAGAAGTATCTTTTTGATGCATTGGTGACACCGGTTCTTCTTTATGGAGTTGAAGTGTGGGGCGGGAGCATCTCAAAGTCTACTTGGAAAGAGTTTGAGAATGTCCAAAAGCGTTTTCTTACAAACTTTCTCCAAGTTAAGACACAAACACCATATATGCTCCTACTTCTTGAGTCGGGATCTCTTCCAATTGAGGTTATGGGCATGGAAAGGGTTGTGGAGTACATGATAAAGATGCATCAAAACCCCTCACATCGACTTCCTACAATTGCATGGAAAGCAAGCAAAAAAGTTCAAAAGACGCATAAAAGCAAGATCTTGAGCACGGGATGGATGCAAGACATAAAGAAGTGGTTTGGGAGATGGGATGCATTACACTTGCTACATGATGCTTCAATTGACTCTCAAGTGAATGAAGCTTTTCTACAACGCCAATGTATTACGGCTTGGGAGAAATCCGGTGGGTCACGCTTCATACATTACACCACCTATATTGCCCCCAACTACAAAACCATGTTCTTCGCTGAGAGAGGAAACCGTACTCACACTTACATGCTTGAGCCTATTCCCTTGTCCGCGATACGCACTATCGCAGCAATTCGGCTTAGCTCCCATTTCCTTCGATGCGAGATAGGGCGTTGGGGCAATGCAGAAGAGTCAAATGGACTGTGCACATTATGCTCACTGCAAGTTCGAGAGTCTGAGTACCACACACTACTAGAGTGCTCAGCTTTTGATCACATCCGAACTTGCTTCTCTCACATTTTCAGCCATAACTTAGACCTACACACTTTCCTCTCCCAGCCAAAGTGTGAGCTCTCCATTGCGACTCTCATCACTACAATTTTGGAGCATCGAGAGTCACTCATCAGTCATACACATACTACATCACATGTAACTTTGGTCCCATAGGTCATATTTGACCTCCGAGGACGATAATAAAATCTATCTCTCTCTCTCTCTCTCTCTCTCTCTCTCTCTCTCTCTAGCACAAAAACCACCTCTAAAGACTAATCTAGTGCACACATTAGAGCCTAGACCAAGAGGCTTATAAGGTTACAAGATTTTGGATGGAAGTATCTTTTACTTCAACCTCACCCCCCAATTTATATACATATATAAAAAAAGACTCCACTACCCCCACTCCACCCCTCCCTAACCATGCACCCTTTGTGCTTCCCTCTCTTTGTTTTTGAGGTTGCACCCTTCTTTCTCTCTAGCCTATAAATATAGAGGTTTGGTTGTCCATTGCAAGGTGACATTTTTTCACAAACAAGCTGTCAAAAAAAGAGAAATCTCACCACACCCTCTCACCACTCTACTCAAATGGGATCTTCCTCTCAGGTTTGTAGCTTACCTTTGCTTTTGATTGTTCTTTTTTAGCTTGACATCTATGACATGTAGGATCATCCTATGACACCTACCTTCCACCATTTTTTACTAACATTTTTATGTTTGTTTTGATGGTGATGGTGACAGGTAAGAGGATCTTCCTTTGGTTAAAACAATGCAATCTAGCTCAAGCTACCAAAGTTTAAGCTTTCCTCTCTCTCCATTGTTTGTAAATAAGCATTTTTTAATTATAATGGCTTCCAGTAAGAGTTCTATTGAGCATTCCTAGCCTCTGTGTTTTAATGGTAAAAGTGGATCTTCATTTTGTAATTTCCTAGCAACCTACTCTCTCTCCCTCTCTCTCTCTCTCTCTCTCTCTCTCTTTCCTACACATACACACACAACAATGTAGCTTGAGGGGGAGAGAGAGAGAGAGAGAGAGAGAGAGAGAGAGAGAGAGAGAGAGAGAGAGAGAGAGATGGGGGCGGGGGGGTGGGGGGAGAGGGGGAACAATACCTGTACTGCAGGTTTCCAAGAAGCAAGGGCTAGATCTGTGCGCGCATGCAAAAATGACCGCCTGCGTGCGGGTGGGGTTTTTTCCCCCAATTTTTTAAGTGTCGATATACGCTTCGATATGCGTGTGGAAATACACGTGGCTTCTACGCAATTTCGACGGACATTGGCACGCGTGTTGCCACATACATATCGACGTCCGCTATGCGCGTCGAAAGGTATGTTGCGTCGAAACTGTACGCGTCAAAAAGCACGGCACCGTGGCTGTGGACACTTCCTCCTACTAAAAAGTTGTGCTCCACTTAAGGCACGCGGGAACGAGCCCCTGAGCAATGCCATGTCATCAACCGCTTTGCACACATGCGCCACCCAAGGACCACCAATGGCCGCTGCAGAGAGCCACCAGGGCAACGCCCTTATGGGCCACCATAGCCAACCTCTCAAAGGAGCTCCAAAGCCCTCACCACACCAAAGAATGGAGGTGTCCCCCTTTGGGATCTATACCCTTCTCGTCAAAGCCCTGATCACGCATGCGGGCTTATCCACCTTGCCATATGGCACGGTGTTGTCCTGTTGTGGCACCTGCATAATGTGAAAATAAAAATATCTACCTCACTCTTGATGTTTTTGATGTGTGGGACCAAATGCTACAATGTACATAGTGTGATATATGCAAAAACGGATGCCATGGTTGTAGACATGTACATACCTTGTCCGGCAAGCGAGGCTAGGGACGTGGCATCGTTGCATGTTTTACCACATTAAATAATTCCTAATTTTCTTTAGGAATGTACAAATGTCAAGTTTTTCAAAGTGGCACGCTTGTTTTGCCTAGAAAGTTCAATGCGGACGATCTTGGCCAAAAATAGCAGGTTTTGTGTGTGGGCGTAAAAGACATGTTCATAGTTCTTACCAAGTGGTAAGATGCGTTTCAACATAAAATTTAAGTCCAATGAGATTTTCTCACAAATTTAGGGATTTTCCCTACCTTGTTTTGGCATTTTACATACAAAAAGGGGGTATTTTTAGGCAAAAAATGACCATAAAATGTTCAAAATAGCCAAAAAAAAATCAAAAAATGGCTCAAATTTCCACATCAACAACAATGCCTCCATTTGTCAAGATGAGGAGGAAGTTTTAGAGCCAAGAATGAGCTCATTTAAGCAAGGAGAGGCAACCATTCCAATACAGGGTGCTAGTACAGTCCCGTACTACTTCCACTACATGTTCGATGATGTGAGGCCTCCAATTTGGGTTTCCCCTCCTCAAATAACTACCTGGGCTTCTCCAATGAAGTACTAAAGCTTCCATCGATGAGGAATCAAAGCGTCAATTTAGGGCTTTTAACAGGTCGAAAGAGCACTGCATCTATGCAATTGGGAGCGAGGCTACACCTAATTTTCACACACACAAGAGTTTTGAGTTAATCTTGGTTCATCTTCAAAGTGGAGATTTCATGTCTGGAGTTTTTTTCTTTTTTAGTGTGTTTTTGGCTTCAAATCATCTACGCCTTTCTTGATGAGGGCAAGGGGAGGAAATCTGGGAAAATATTATGGGCGAACTTTTTTTTGAACCGTTTAAATGAGGGAAAAAGAGATTTGACAGGCGAGGGGATCAAAAAGTGTGCCACGCTTATATTTAAAAAATAAGACTTAAGTGGTAATAACTTCCAAGCGTGCGGAGCACTTTGTACTAGAAAAAGAGGGGGGCACATCCCTAAACAAATTGCTTCTGAGAGCTTCACACATGTGGTATCCAAGACTAGCCAGCCAATACATCTTCAATTGGTAGAGAGAGGGAGTTTAACCAGAGTACCTTTTTTATTTTTCTAGTTGAGCTGGTAGAAATGATTGTAGAAGAAAATTCCCTCAGCTGCAAGACTCTTGCTAGTTCTTTCATCATACTGTAAAACACCAATGTCAATGTGGATACAAAGATGAGACCTATAATGCACTATACTGACTCCCGTTCTTATGATGAGGGATAGAAATTTGCAATTGCAACAACAAAATGTAATAGACCAACTAGTCTAACTATTGAAACGAATGTAGAACTTATGAGAACTTGACCTACCTCTATTAATATTGTTCTACCTCTTTAAAAAGAAAAAGAAAATTAAGAGAACAACAAGGTCTGAAAGAAAGAATAGAGATGGAAGGCTATGAACACACTTAAAATTGCATCGAGGATAACAAGCCAATGAGACATCTGCGCCATTAGCAATCAAATCGGAGTGACTATAGAGATGCTATACCAAAACCTGCTTAACAATTTTCTCGCCCACCTCCACTTTGACATCTAGCACTCATGCTTTCCATGCTGAATGAAATAGATTTATTCTTGAGGATCTTTTCCTCCTTCTTGGTTGCATAAGAACCAAATAACCTTTGTATATTGTCTGTTGTTTTCATTGACTATCTATATTGATGGAGTTTGAGATAGTGATAGAACTTATGGTGCTACTTGGCTTCCTTGGGAGACTAATGGCGAGGCTGGATGGGGAGAGATCGCAAAAATCCCTAGAGCTATTAGGGCGAGAAGAAGAAGAAGAAGAAAACATGGCTCTTTCTGAGTGGTAGAAGAAAGCACCAACTTGCTTCCAATGGAGGCAAATTCAGTTTCGATCGCTTGGTTAATGGAGAAAGATCTTTTGGTGGAGGGAGTATGATACATTATCGTAGATGTCTTTTAGTACCATAACTACATTCAGACCCCTACGCCCACATATAGACACCTTAATCATCATAAAAAAGAGGTTTTTCACCTCATGTTTCTTCTCTTTAATTTCCATTTTTTGATTTATTTCTTCCTATTTCTACGTTATGTTGGCTGTTGTTCATTGGATGCGCCTCTTTTTCTCTCTCCTCGATAATGCCCTCCAAATGACCTCCCAAATTCCCTAATGATGTATGTAGAACCCACATTGAAGGTTGTATTTGAGAGGTGCCATTAAGGAGAGGCCTTAGGGCCTATCTTCTTGGATACACCTTCATCAAAGGATTTAAGTGGTAATAACTTCCAAGCATGCAGAGCACTTTTTACTACAGAAAGAGAAGGGGGGGGGGGGGGGGCGGACGAGAGGTTTCATGTTTTAGTGTTTTGGTCTTGGGATATACCAAACACGTTTCACTCTTAGAAAAGCTCATCAATTGGAGTAGTAGGGAGATTTAGAATGGGCTAGAGGGGAGAGGATGTTCTTATATAGGAGGGTGTGGGGTTGGGAGAATGAAAAATAGAAGAGGGGGAGGGGGGGGGGGGGGGGGGGGGGGTTTAATTTAAAGGAGAATGTACTTGAAGGTGGCTAGCTAAGACGTTTCCTACCCACTAATGGAAAAGGGGTGTGTGGTGACTACCAAGGGTAAATTGTAAGGAGTAACTTTGTTGGGAAAAAGAGTATCCAAGAAAAGGGCAAGTAAAATATCAGGGAGAAGTGTTTCATGAGAGCTTTTATTATGGGGGAAGGGGGATGTGGGTGGAGAAAGGAAAAAATTCTTTGGGGGAGAGTATGGATCTAAAAAAAAGGAGAAACATTAGCGGAAAGATTTGTAAGTTTTGCAACATAAGTAGTTTTATGGGTAGGGTTAGGAAGAGTAAAAGAAAGTCTTAATAGACCTCTTACTGAAAGGTGTTGGAAGTGAGAGAGAGAGAGGGAGGGAGGGAGGGAGGGAGGGGAAATCTTTTTGCACAAATAGTGCTTGGACATTGAAATGTTTTTTGATGAATTAGGGGAGTCTTATCTGAAAGGTGTATTCGAGGAGTCATATCTAAACAAGTGGTATAAAGGGGAAAGGTGATTCTTATTCAAAACTTGGTAGAGATTTCAAAATGAGTTCAAGGTGTACATTTGGTAGAGATTTGCATTCATGATGGCGAGAGGGGGGTGTAAGAGAAACTAAGGAGCAAGGGGGGAAGAGATTGATTCAAAAATATGATGCTCTAGGTGTACTTTTTTAAAGAGACTAAATTGGGAATGTACAATCCCAAAAGGGGGGGGGGGGGGGGGGGGGGGGGTGTTGTGGCTAGGAAGGATTTTCTCGCCGGAGAACTTTTAAGGGAGGAGGAGCGAAATTTGAGAATCAGTCAAAAATATTAAGTTCAAAGGCATGAAGCTTTATGGGTAGAAGCCAAAATTTATGCCTTTTCCTTCCTCTAACCTTATCTTTATCCTTGGAAGTTTTTTTAGTAGAGTTGGGGGAAGCTTCATCAAAAGAGGATAGGATAGATGATGGTGAGGTACAGAGGGGTGGAGTTTGGCCGAAGGAGGGTGGGATAGAGCGGGGAGTGTTCATCCAAAGATATGGGGGGAGGGGGGTCCTGCTAAAAAGCAAGTGTAACCAAGAGGTTGGACATGAAGGCCCGAATCCCTCCTCTCTCTTCCGTTTCCCGAATCATAGTAGACACGCTTATGATTGTTTTTGTTGTCCTCATTGTTGCTAGGATTGTTGTTGCGGTGGTGGTTGGTGTCATCACGGTTTTCATTGTTGTTGTTGTTGTTATGAAGGCGGTTTTTGTTGTTGTGGTTGGGAGGTTTGGTTAGCTTGTTGTAGGGGAACAATTTAGTTTTTGAATTGGAGGAAGAAGGTATATTAGGTGTGAAGAGGTTGTGAATGCCGTTGAGGGGATATTTTGGGGTTATAGTAGGCTTCTTTGATGAGGAGTATAAGAAGGGTTTTTTGGAGGGCGGGGAATGGGGAGGGGGGTGGGGTGGTTCGTGCATTTTAAAGAGGGTTGTGTGGTTCTTGGGAGCTTTAAAAGTTTTAGTGGGGGATGAGAGAGGGTGTGGTGGGTGGGAGGATGCAGGGAGAGAGATCCTAGGGGGTAAAAGGCAGCTTTAGCGAGAGGTAGGTGTTTTTAAGATTTGATGAGTTGGGGGTTATTGGTGTTGGGTGTGGAGATAGATGGTTTAGTGAGAGGGAGAGATTTGAAATGTTTTCAAACTTTTAGTTCTATGAGTCCCTAGTGGTTTGTTTCTTGGGGAGGTGGGTGATTGTTTCCTTCATGGTAGAGATGGTGTGCTTTCTAGTTTTGATAGCATCCCCTTCTTTGGTGGAGACCAGATGGGAATTTACTATAGGGGATTTCATTTGGGAGAGGAAGAGTTGAACATATGCATCTTTCCAATCCGTTAGGTATTTGAGCCAATCGCAAGAGGCTATAAGCGATATGGTAATAGAAGAGAGCTTATCGACAAGGTCGATAAGACGGCTCTCTACTTCAAGATAGTAATTATCCACTTTGGTTTGGAGGTTTTGGACAAGGAGTTTTTGTGCTTGGATGAGGGCAAGGGTGCAATCTAATTGAAATTGAGTTGTAAGGGCAGTGAACTTGGCGTTAGGAAGGGCCTTAGCTTGGGTATCTTCTAGTTGTAAGCGAGGGGGTTTCATGTTAAGGCTATTGGGACTAGCATTGTTTTTGTGTAGTTCCACTAGATGAGTGGTGTAGGAAGAGGCTTTGGATAGCTTTGAAAATTCAAGAAGGGAGAAATTAATGTTATCTTCAAATTCCTTGGGTTTAGTAAGTAACTTATGGAAGGATTTGGGTGAAGAGGGGGTGTGGCGTTCCTTCAATGGAAATGGTTGGTAGGAGGGGGGATTAGAAGTATTAGGTGAAGAGGGTTCCTTGTGAATGGTGCAAAAGGTGATTCGAAGGCTAGATTGGGCCTTCTTTGGAGAGTTTGATTTTGGCAGGGAGGGCTCCATGCCGGGGTTAGGGTCTAGGCGAATGGGTGAGTCTTCAATTCTAAGATCAGGTTGATGAGGGTTGGGCGAGAAGTCGAAGAACTCATCCAAAAGGTGCTCAATTTTGTGATTGATATTTTTGTAGGGGTCATTCATTAGGTGGTCTACAGAAAGGGTATTATTCATGAAGAGCTTGTTGTTGTTGGGTGGGCTTTTGATTGGGGTAGAAGGGTCGTCATGGTTTGGTGTAATAATGGGTGTGGGAGAAGCCATGTTGTTACTAGGATAGGGTTGCCAAGTGTGTTAGAGGGTAGGCGGCCCAGGAGAAGGGTTGGCTGAAATTTCTAGAGCTTAAGATGACTATGATTTATTTTCGAGATTCTGTGTTGCTAAAGGAGGGTAGAAGGTGTAACTTCAGCCAAATAAGTAACTAAAGTGACTGGTATTACAAGTGATTGAAGGTAAGGGGGGTGTTGTAGGTGTGACTGGAGTTGACGACACCAAGGGTATATGGGAGGTTGAAGGTAAGTTAAGAGGTGTTGAAGCGGAGGTTGAAGGTGAGATGAAGCTAAGATGTAAACACCGAGGTTGAGGGTGAGACGAGGCCCTAGACGTAGGCGCCAAGTTTTAGGTGGATGAACTTGCAGGCGTTCTTAGCTGGAGGATGGACTGCAACAGTCCATCAATGGCTGAATTGTAAGCGCTCTCAAGTAGATAAAGCACTCGGCTTGATAAGGTAGCAGCTGGCCCCGATGTCGAAGGAAGAAGATGAGAATCCTAGAGTGGGTGCTCCTAGGTGCCGAGCTCTGAAGATTTTGGCACGAAGTTAGATAAGATGAAATCCATGAGTAAGCAGGAGTTTAAGATGTTGAAGGAACTTTGGGGTATCCACAGTATCTAGGGATTTCCGTTATTGTAGTTGAAGAGTTCATTGTATCGAAGGGAGCAGAATGTAGTTGAAAGGTAAGTTACTACGCAAGGAGTAAGGTAGCAGCTATCGTCTTCTTGGAAGAGGTCATCGTAGTTGTCGTCTTATTGGAAGAGGTCGACGTAGCTGTTGAAGCCATGCAGCCCCATTTACAGGCAGAGTGTGCAGAGTAATCGAGTGCAACAAGGGTGGTGTATTTTGCATAAAGTGCAAAGCAGAAGTGTAAGATGCCTGTGCATGATTTCGGATGTGTGAAGAGGAGAAAGAGAGAGAAAGAGATGGCAAAGCGTGTGTAAGGTAGGTTGTTGGGGTAGTGTACTGAGGGTGGGCTTGCTGTGTAGATCTAGGAGAAAGAGAGTAACGCTATCTGCAAGGTAATGCGGAGAAAGGCAAACAATTAGGTTGCAGAGAAATGCAACAGTTAGCTCGCAGGGTGGGCAAGTTGGCGAGAGCTTAAATAGGGATAGTTTGGAGATTGAGAGGCATATGATTGTGACTATAGTTAGGTGGTGAAGAAACGACAGAAACCTGTACGTAAGAGAAACAAAAAGGTGGTGATTCCAGTTCAGTCGTAAGGGGAGTTGATAGTCGTCTTAAGAAGTAAAACTAGGACAAAAAGCTACATACTCCACTATTAAGACTTCTAAGAAAATCTTTGGTTTCCGGGATAATGGCGTTCAAACTAGGAGAAACTTGGTGGATACATTTCAAATATTGCAGAGTTAAAATAAAGATTGAGTAATCTTCGAGGCTACAATAAAGAGAGAATTTTAACAAAGTAGAACGAGAACTTAAAAAAAGGGGGGGGGGGGGGGGGGGGGGGGGGGGGGGAGAGAAATAATTGACGGCTTGGTTGTAGGATTAGTTAAAGGATAAGGGCAAGTGGAGAAAAACTGGGGAAATTTTATCGGCGAAATTTATTTTGAACCGTTAAAATAAAGGGAAAACATATTTGACAGGTGAGAGGATGAAAAAGCGTGCAACGCTTATATTTTCAAAAATAAGACTTAAGTGGTAATAACTTCCAAGCGTGCGGCGCACTTTGCACTAGAAAAAAAGGGGGACAGGGTGGTTGGGGGGGGGGGGAGAATGAGAGGTTTAAGGTTTTAGGTTTTGGTCTTGGGATGTACCAAATGTGATTCACTCCTAGCGGAGCTCATCAGTGGTAGTAGTAGGGAGATTTTAAATGGGCTAGAGGGGATCAGAGGATGTTCTTATATAGGAGCGTGTGGGGTTAGGAGGAAAAAAAAAAGAGGGTGGGGGGAAAAGGGTTTTAAATTAAAGGAGAATGTACTTGAAGGTGGTTAGCTATCATGCTTCCTACCGAACTAATGGAAGGGGGGTGTGTGGTGACTGCCCAAGAGTAAATTGTAAGGGGTAACTTTTTCGGGGGAAAGAGTATCCAAAAAAAGAGGGGAAAAGAAATATTAGGGAGACTTGTTTCATGAGAGATTATATTAATTTGGTTTTTTGGTGGTGGGGGGGGGGCGGGGGGGGGGGGGACTCTTTGGGGGCGAGTGTGAATCTGAAAGAAAAGCGGAAACGCTAGCAACAAGATCTGCAAGTTTTGCAGCATAAGTAGTTTTATGGGCAAGGGTAAGAACACTGAAAGAAATTCCTAATAGACCTCTTACCCCCTTAAGCTTACTAGTGCATTTTTGTTTCCTGTTCCATTTTATTATTTCTAAGCTTAAATTCCTGAGACTTCCTCCATTGTTGCAAATCTTGTAATATTGAGCATATGGATTATTAAAGTTTACAAGTCCTCAAGTATGCTCTACTCAAGTAGGTCCCCAAAACGAGTTTTTCTGGGTGAATTAAAGCGAATGTTAGTAAATGCTCTCGAGGCTTTGAGGGGAAAGGAGGGTTGGGGGCACGTGGTGGAGAGAGAAAGAGAGAGAATAAGTTTTTGTCAGAGGCGAGTGCCTTGTTTGCTCTGAAGGTGGTGACGCAGTTGGGCGGGTGCAAGTGAGCTAGAAAGAGGGACAGAGACGAAGAATCTGTCTCTTGCGCCTCGTGCGTGTAGGCAATGCTGTGGCGAAGGGCTGCTCTCTCTCTCTCTCTCTATATATATTTTTCTCTGTGTCTGTCTCTCTCGCCGCTCCTGTGGATACGGCAAGCTGTGGCGCTGCTGGGGAGAGATCAAATGCAGCGCCTCCTGTGGGTAGGGCAGGCTATGGCACCTCCTGCTGAGGCCAAGCTACGACCGCAATGGGCATGGAATTCGTCAACAACGCAACTGCATAGTAGGACAACCTGCTTGGTGCTGCAGAAGCTCATGTACGGGAGGTTTGTGCGCATCAATCATTAGGGAAAGGCAGGTCAGAGACACATAATGCGAGAGGCAGGGTAGCAATCGGCTGTGCAAAGCTTGGCGCATTAGGATCATGGCCACAGGTGCAAGTGGAGGATGGTTTGTGCATCTCGCTTTTGCAACGGAGAGAGAGAGAGAGAGAGAGAGAGAGAGAGAGAGAGAGAGAGAGAGAGAGAGAGAGAGAATAGTGGAAGGCAATGGTTGTCACAAGCAGGAGGAACAACTGCATACATGCATGCATGTCAATGTTGGAGCTTGAGGTCGGCAGATGCATGCATTGGGTTCAAGGTTGCAAGCTATTTCTCGGTGCAGGACAAGATGACACAATAGTTGTGAGCTTGGGGCAAGGTAGAGTGCAACCTGAGGGAGGCCATGTAAGCCAGGGCGAGGAGGGGCTCGAGATCTCTGTGAGCACGGGAACCGGGGTCAAAGGGGACGTTTAACTTTAGCAAGTTAATTTTAGAGGGAATCTTCGAAACAAATTAATGAGTGAATTCAAAGTCAATATATATATCTCTTTTGAATTCCTTGAGACTTTGTCCACTATTGCAACTTTTGTAATATTGGACATATGAACTGCAGTGTACAAATCCTCAACTATGCTCCATTCATATACTTTTGGTAGTGGAAGTGTTGTCCTTTAACGTATATGCATATGCGATAGCGATTTCCATCTGAAACAAATTTCAACACTACTATGGCTAGGACAAATTGGACATTAGATCTAAAGTTTCTCAATTTGTAATATATAGAGAGAAATCTAGTACTATGGAGTTAGTGTTTCATTAGTCTTTCCATTGAACTAATATCTAGGAAGGAAAGAAACGTAATCACATCAAAATTTTACATCCTTAACCTTGATCTTCGAAGGCGTTGTTGAGACTCAATCACTCTAGAGTGTTCTTATGGCACGCTAAATGAGTGTTGGAGAATCCATGTTGTTACTAGGATAGGGTTGCCAAGTGTGTTAGAGGGTAGGGCGCCCAGGAGAAGGCTTGGCTGAAATTTCTAGGGCTTAAGATGACTGTGAGTATTTTCTAAGATTGGGTGGTACTAAAGGAGGGTAGAAGGCGTACCTTCAGCCAAATAAGTAACTAAAGTTACTAGTATTACAAGCGATTGAAGGTAAGGCGGGTGTTGTGGGTGTGGCTGGACTTGATGACGCCAAGGGTATGTGGGAGGTTGAAGGTAAGTTAACAATTGTTGAAGTTGAGGTTAAAGGTGAGATGAAGCTGAAATGCAAACACCGAGGGTGAGGGTGAGACAAGGCCGTAGATGTAGGTGCCAAGAATTAGGTGGATGAACTTGCAAGCATCCTTAGCTGGCGGATGGACTGTAAGGGACCATCGGTGGATGAATTGTAAGTGCTCTCAAGTAGATAAAGCGCTCCGCTTGATAAGGTAGAAGCTGGCCCCGATGTCAAAGGCAGAAGAAGAGAACCCTAGAGTAGGCGCTCCTAAGTCCAGAGCTCTGAAGGTTTTTTGACACCAAGAAGATAAGTTGAAGTCCACGAGTAAGCAGGAGTTCAAGATGTTAAAGGAAGTTTGGGTTATCCATAGTATCAAGGGATTTTGGGTATTAGAGTTGAAGAGTTCATCGTACCAAAGGGAACAGAATGTAGTTGAAAGGTAAGTTACAATGCAAGAAGTTAGGTAGCAGCTACCGTCTTCTTCGAAGAGGTCGTCGTAGCTATCGTCGTATTGGAAGAGGTCGTCTTGGAACAGGTCGACGTAGCTGTTGAAGCCATGCAACCCCGTTTACAGGCAGAGTGTGCAAAGTAATCGAGTGCAGCAAGGGTGATGTATTTTGTGTAAAGTGCAAAGCAGAAGTGTAAGATGCCTGTGAATGATTTTGGGTGTGTGAAGAGGAGAAAGAGATGTCAAAGCGCGTGTAAGGTAGGTTGTTGGGGTAGTGTAACAAGGGTGGGGCTTGTTGTACGTTTAGGTCTAGGAAAAAGAGAGTAACGTTGTCTGCAAGGTAACGTGGAGAAAGGCAAACAGTTAGCTCGCGGAGAAATGCAACAGTTAGTTCGCGTGGTGGACAAGTTGGTGGGAGCTTAACTAGGGATAGTTTGGAGATTGAGAGGCATATGATTGTGACTAGTATAGTTAGGTGGTGAAGAAACGATAAAAACCTGTATGTAAGAGAAACGAAAAGGTGGTGATTCCAAGAGCCATAAGGGAAGTTAATAGTCGTCTTAAGATGTAAAACTAGGACTAAGGCTTTCAAAGCTTAGGAAAAATCTTTGGTTTCCAGGATAATGGCATTCAAACTAGGAGAAACTTGGTGGATAAATTTCAAAGATTGAAGGGTTAAAATAAAGATGGAGTAATCTTCGAGGCTACAATAAACAAAGAACTTTAACAAAGGAGAACGGGAACTTAAAAAAAGGGGGGGGGGGGGGGGGGGGGGGGGGATAATTGATGGGCTGGGTGTAGGATTAGTCAAAGGATAAGGGCAAGGGGAGGAAAACTGCGGAAATTTTATGGGCAAATTTTTTTTTGAACTGTTAAAATGAGGGAAAAGAGATTTGACGGGTGAGGGGATGAAAAAGAGTGCAACGCTTATATTTTCAAAAATAAGACTTAACTCGTAATAACTTCCAAGCGTGCACAACACTTTGTATTAGAAAAAGAGGGGGGCATGGCGCGGGGGGGGGGGGAGAACGAGAGGTTGAAGGTTTTAGGTTTTGGTCTTGGGATGTACCAAACGTGTTTCGCTTATATAGGAGATCATCAGTGGTAGTAGTAGGGAGATTTAGAATGAAACAGAGGGGAGGGGATATTTTTATATAGGAGGGTGTGGGGTTTGGAGAACAAAAAAAATAGAGGGCGGAGGGAAAACGGTTTTATTTAAAGGAGAATGTACTTGAAGGTGGTTAGCTAGGATGCTTCCTGCGGAACTAATGGAAGAGGGGTGTGAGGTGACTGCCAAGGGTAAATTGTAATTAAGGGTAACTTTTTTGGGGGAAAGAGTATCCAAAAAAAAGGGGAAAAGAAATATTAGGGAGACTTGTTTCGTGAGAGATTTTATTATTTTGATTTTATTTTTTTGGGGGGGAGGGAGGGGGGGTAGGGAGTGGGTGGAGAAAGGAAAAGATTCTTTGGGAGAGAGTGAGAATCTAAAAGAAAAGGGGAAACATTAGCAACAAGATCTGCAAGTTTTGCAAAAACATAAGTAGTTTTATGGGCAAGGATAAGAACAGTGAAAGAAAGTCCTAACTACTCGGTCTAACTTCCATTTCTATTAATTAATTTTCCGTGAAGATTCCTTCTTCCTTAACTTTCAAAACGATGGAGCCAATACACATGCTTTGTTCGTTGTCCAACCCCATTGCGTCCTCCTTCCCCTGCTCGGCTATGAGCCTCGCCCCTGATTCGTTGCGACTTCTGCAATGCGTCCCCCTCCTTCCCAATCGCCTGTGGGACAGAGCTCGTCCCTATCCCTTCTCTCTCTCTCTCTCTCTCTCTCTCTCTCTCTCTCTCTCTCGCTCGTGCGCATGCCATCTCTTGGTCCGCCTGTGTTACCTACCCCCTGTTCCGCCAGACCAAAGGGCCCCCTGATCAGCTGTTCGCGTTTTCTCACTGCACTCAAACCTTGGTCCGCCTGTGTTACCTGCCCCCTCCCCCGCCAGACTAAAGGGCCCCCTGATCAGCTGTTCACAAACCATCTTGCTTAGCAACCAGCATTGCCTACCGCCTCGCGAAGATAATTAAAAACAAATTCTGCTCATTTTGCTATATCGCCTGGCGATGACGCACGGCATCAGCCTCTCCCGAGTGTCCTGCCTACGTTTATGACAGCTCTTGACTCGAAGTGCTCGTCGGATAGATGTTTAAGGTCTCTTGCAATAGTTTCCTACCACGTTAAAATACTCTTTTCTTCTCTCTCTCTTTCTCTCTCTCTCTCTCTCTCTCTCTCTCTCAGTGCCATGTACCATAGGGAACCTCTACCTCCTCGCCGTTGCCTCTTGCGTGTGACAAGTGCACTGTCCGCTGCATGTCATCATGAAAAAGACTAGACATGAGCAGAGAACGAGAGAAGAAGAAAAAGAACAAGAGACCTTAAAGATCTATCTGACGAGGAGACTTGAACTCAAGAGTTGTTATTCAAAATGAAAACGGTATTTTGGAAACTAAAAACAGCATGATATCAAGCTGAGACACATCTTTCTCGAACATTGTTGCCTTAAAAAAAGTTTATCGTTTTTCACTCTCTTTGTCCCATGGGACCCCCCCCCCCCCTCTTCCTATATTTACTTTCATCCAAGCTTTTAAAAAAACATCTTTTGTGATTCCTATACAAACTAATGAAAAATAACGTTTTGGGGACCTACTAGACCTCTGGCCCCTTAAGCTTACTAGTGCATTTTTGTTTCCCTATTCCATTTTATTATTTTTAAGCTTAAAAGCCTGAGACTTCCTCCACTGTTGCAGATTTTGTAATATTGAGCATATGGATTATTAAAGTTTAGAAGTCCTCAAGTATGCTTTATTCAATATATATAACCCTTTTGAATTCCTTGAGACTTTGTCCACTACTGGTCTATTCTACAAATCATGAATTAATTAAGTCCCAAGATTCTGCACCCTCCCATGCCCAAAAGGAAAAGTCCCCCTTTCCTTTGTTCCCATGTACTACCTTTGTCGTGACTTTTGCTCTTATTAGGCGCACAGCTACCTGTCAACACAGGCCTCATCAGGCTCAGCTTCACTCTCGCAAGACAAAGGAGTATCAATCTCGCACTGTCTCTCCGTCCTCGCAATCACACATTGCCTCTCTGTTTTTCTCTCCCCCTCTCTATCTCTGTTGTAGCATGTACCATTCGATTACTTCTTTCCTTCACATCGTTCCCTTGCCATTGCCCCGTCCACTTCACTGGCTTGTGTGTATCTCCATCTCTCTTCACTGCATCGCCACCTAGGCTTCTTTTGATACCTTAATAAGCAAGCAATCAAATATAGTCAGTGGCTTATCAGCTCAGAGCTAGTGCATCCTAAAGCAAAGAGAGCCCTGCAGGAGAGGCTCATGTCGGGCATCCAAAAACAGAGAGAGCCTTGCAGAGTAACAAAACAGAGAGAGAGAGAGACATGCACACCTCCCCCTTTCCTTAGCATGTCTGCGAACCATTCGGGTCCAGACACTGACAAGCTGTCCATCCATGTAGAAAACTAACATGAGAGAGAGCGAGAGACCTGTGCAACCTGCTTTAGATTTGACACAATCGGATTGACACCATCACAAAATTCCCTCCCTCATGATGCCTTGCTCTTGCGCATCTTTCCCTTTGTCACGATGCCCTCCTTGCTCAAGGCCTAGGTCATGAAAGAGAGGGGCAAAGAGAGAGAGAGAGAGAGAGAGAGAGAGAGAGGGACATCTGCTACCCTGTCTCCAAAAGACACAGAGACACAGAGAGCGAGAGACAGAGAAATCATACTGATCGTAGCCCCTGCCCTATCGTCCTGGGTTGAGAGAGAGAGAGAGAGAGAGAGAGAGAGAGAGAGAGAGAGATCGCATCTCCACTCCTTCATTCCTTGTCTCCCTCTGTTGCGTGCGCAACTATAGCATCGAGAGCGATCAAGAGAAAGCCACCAATAGAGAGAGAAGGAGAACACTTGGAAAGACAATTTTTTTTTCTTATGCCCTCCACCTGCCGCTGCCTTTTCTTTTACACATTCATTCAAGAAAGCATCTTTCTTGATTCTTTGAAAAAGAAATGGAAAAACGTTTGAAGGACATAAAAATTACTCGGTCTAACTTCCATTTTTATTAATTAATTTGCCGTGAAGATTCCTCCTTCCTTAACTTTCAAAACATTGGAGCCAATACACATGCTTTGTTCGTTGTCCAACCCCACTGCGTCCTCCTTCCCCCGCTCGGATATGAGCCTTGCCCCTGATTCGTTGCGACTTCTGCAATGCGTCCCCCTCCTTCCCAATCGCCTGTGGGACAGAGCTCGTCCCTATCCCTTCTGAGCTCTCTCTCTCTCTCTCTCTCTCTCTCTCTCTCTCGCGCATGCCATCTCTTGGTCCGCCTGTGTTACCTGCCCCCTGCCCCGCCAGACCAAAGGGCCCCCTGATCAGCTGTTCGCGTTTTCTCACTGCACTCAAACCTTGGTCCGCCTGTGTTACCTGCCCCCTCCCCCGCCAGACCAAAGGGCCCCCTGATCAGCTGTTCACAAACCATCTTGCTTAGCAACCAGCATTGCCTATCGCGTCGCGAAGATAATTAAAAACAAGTTCTGCTCGTTTTGCTGTATCGCCTAGCGCTGACGCGCGGCATCAGCCTCTCCCGAGTGTCCTGCCTACGTGTATGACAACTCTCTCTTGTATGACAGCTCTTGACTCGAACTGCTCGTCAGATAGATTTTTAAGGTCTCTTGCAATAGTTTCCTACCATGTTAAAATACTCTTTTCTTCTCTCTCTCTCTCTCTCTCTCTCTCTCTCTCTCTCTCTCTCTCTCTCTCTCTCTCTCTCTCTCGCTCTCTCACAGTGCCATGTACCATAGGGAATCTCTACCTCCTCGCGGTTTCCTCTTGCGTGTGACAAGTGCACTGTCCGCTCCATGTCATCATGAAAAAGACTAGACATGAGCAGAGAACGAGAGAAGAAGAAAAAGAACAAGAGACCTTAAAGATCTATCTGACGAGGAGACTTGAACTCAAGAGTTGTTATTCAAAATGGAAACGGTATTTTGGAAACTAACAACGGCATGATATCAAGCTGAGACACATCTTCCTCGAACATTGTTGCCTTAAAAAAAGTTTGCTGTTTTTCACTCTCTTCATCCCATGGGAACCCCCCCTCTTCCTAGATTTTCTTTCATCCAAGCTTTTAAAAAAACATCTTTTGTGATTCCTATACAAACTAATGAAAAACAACGTTTTGAGGACCTGCTTGTAATGCTTGTAATTTTTGTAATTGGACATATGAACTTCAGTGTCCAAATGCTCAACTATGCTAGTTGAAGTGTTTCGGATAGCGATTTCTATCCGAAACAAATTTCAACATTGCTATAGCTAGGACGAATTGAACATTAGATCTAAAGTTTCTTAATTTGTAATATATAGAGAGGAATCCAGTTCTATGGAGTTAGTGTTTCATTAGTCTTTCCAATGAATTAATATCCAGGAAGGAAAGCAACGTATTCACATCAAAATTTTACATTCTTTAACCTTGATTTTCCAAGGCTTTGTTGAGACTCAATTACTCTAGAGAGTTCTTATGGCACGCTAAATGACATAACTTTACAAAATCGGCATTCTCTCTACACATAAATGTACGAGAAAAAGCATCAATGATGCCATTAGGAAGTCGAGACCTTGGGTGAAACTTGGAAAAACCATGATCCCTCACTAGGTTGGGGAGCTGTGCATGTAGAACCCACAATGATGGGTGTATTTGAGAGGTGCCATTCAGGAGAGGCCTTAGGGCCTATCTGCTTGGATACCTTCATCCAAGGACTCACTTCATGGTAGCAAGAAAATTGTGGGAGGAGTGGCACAAGCCTTGTGTAAATTTTTTATTTCCTTAGAGAGACAAATGGAAGGGCATGCAAGGGAGGGGAAAAGTCCTTCGTGACATTGTCGCTCAATTAGGGAATGACCATCTCACCATTGAAGCTGCTTGGGAGCCCATATGCTTGGGCTTAACCACCTGCATTTGTTGGTCATTGCAAGACGTCATGAATACTAGTGAGGATGGAGTGAGAAGCTGAAGCCTTGTTTGTGGTCACATATTGTAACCCCCTTTGAGAGACAATCGCAAGATTGAGGGGCAAATTGCAATTAGCAAGAAAGGGCCAAAGTCCTTTCTAACATCAAGAAGTAGCCGGTGCAGAAGGTCCCTTGATAATATTTAGGGGATGATCATGGTTTGAAGTTTGGGTGCCCATTTCTTGGGCTTAACTACCTAGGTTTGTTGGCCATGACATGATGACCTCATGCATTCCCGCTCATTAGAATCTCCACTCCCATTGCTTTCCTCTTCAGTGAGAGGAGCTACCCTTGCGGCGGCAGGAGTAAAGAGCTTGCATACGTGGTGTACTTTGGGAAACATATTGAAACCCATGGATTTGGTGCTTGAAGGAATGACCTTCTTGGAAAGCTGGTGATGATGAGAATCGAGAAGTTTTGCAAAGGAGAGGAGCTCGTGCGGGGTGAGGCGAGTGTGCAAGCGGGGCATTGGGAAGAGTGGGGTGGGCGTCAGCGTCGGCTCTTAAAGGCGTGGCACACTTGCAACCTGCAGTAAGTTGGAAGTCAGCCGGGTGAAGTTGGGCTACAAAATGGCATGGTGGGAACTCAAGCATAAGCTCTCCCACCTTCATGCTGCTTCCGGACTGCACCTTCTCTATATCCACCACTTGTTTCATGAGAAGTTTTATTATTTGGAGGGGGGGGGGGGGGGGGGGGGGGGGGGGGGGGGTGTGGAGAAAGGAAAAGATTCTTTGGGGGAGAGTGTGAATCTAAAAAAAAGGGGAAACATTAGCGGCAAGTTCTAGGAGAAAGAGAGGAACGCTATCTGCAAGGTAACGTGGAGAAACACACACAGTTAGCTCGCGGGGTGGGCAAGTTGTTGGCGGGAGCTTAAATAGGGATAGTTTGGAGATTGAGAGGCATATGATTGTGACTATAGTTAGGTGGTGAAGAAACGACAAAAATGTGTACGTAAGAGAAAACGAAAAGGTGGTGTTAATAGTCATCTTAAGAAGTAAAACTAGGACAAAAAGCTACATACTCCACGATTAAGGCTTTCAAAGCTTAGGAAAAATCTTTGGTTTCTGGGATAATGGCGTTCAAACTATGAGAAACTGGGTCTCCTACTGGGTCTGCGTTGTTCTTTTAAACAGAATCTCCGCAGATCCCGTTCTCCCTCCGTCCCCAAAACAGGTAAAATAGCTTGTCTCTCTCTCCTCTCTCTTCCCTTGGCCCTGCCTGCACAGCATCTCCTCAGCGAGGCACAACCCCTCCCCCCCCCGTCCCCAAAACAGGTAAAATAGCTTGTCTCTCTCTCCTCTCTCTTCCCTTGGCCCTGCCTGCACAGCATCTCCTCAGCGAGGCACAACCCCTCCCCCCCCCGTCCCCGGCCCTGCTTCTCAACAGCACCTCCTCGAGGTCTGCTTCGTCCTCGGCCCACCATCGCAGGGCAGCTGTCCAAGCCCCCTCCTTGGCCGCTGGCTCATCTTGGAAGCTCGTCCCTTCCCCTCACGCTCGATGTTGCTCTGCAGCCCTCCCTTAAACCCCGCGCATGCAACAAGCGCCTGTCCGGTCTCCGCAGAGCACAGGAAATATCTCTCTCCCGTGTACCATGTGTTGCCGTCTCTCCCACTGTTGCTGTCTCATGGGCAGCATCGCAGATGTCTCTCTCTCTCTCTCTCTCTCTCTCTCTCTCTCTCTCTCTCTCTCTCTTTTGATAACAGGTCTTGAATTCAACTCTCCTCGTCGCCTAGATCTTTAAGGGCTCTTGGATAGTTTCCCACGATGTTAAAACTCTCATCTTGTTCTTGTTCCACCTGGCAGGTCCACTTTTTTCTCCTTCACAGCCACAAACAGCAACGCTTCCACAATCGTACCAGACACAAATTCAAGAAACGGAATTTTGTATGTTTCTGCGTACGAGCAACCGTTCGAAATGTGCCAAGTGTCAAAGGAAACCTCGACTTATCAATTTTACAGCACTTCAAGCTCCTTCAACCACGTGGTGGGATGAGGCTCTAAAACATTTAGCTTTTACTTTAGTCCCTTCAAACAAAGGTATCTCCTTGGGTTCGCTCAAAACTAATAAATCCACAATTGGGAGCACGTACTAGCGTTCAAACTTTGAGAAACTTGGTGGATAAATTTCAAAGGTTAAGGGGTTAAAATAAAGATGGAGTAATCTTCGAGGGTAGAAGAAAGAGAGAATTTTAACAAAGGAGAACGGGAACTTAGAAAAGGGGGGAGGGGAGAAATAATTCACGAGCTGGGTGGTAGGATTAGTCAAAAAATAAGGGCAAGGGGAGGAAAACTCGGGAAATTTTATGGGCGACTTTTTTTTTGAACGTTAAAATGAGGAAAAAGGAGATTCGACGGGCGAGGGGATGAAAAAGTGTGCAACGCTTATATTTTCAAAAATAAGACTTAAGTGGTAATAACTTCCAAGCGTGCGGAGCACTTTGTACTAGAAAAAGAGGGGGGCAGGTCCGGGGGGGGGGGAGGAAGAGAACGAGAGGTTTGAGGTTTTAGGTTTTGGTCTTCGGATGTACCAAACGCGTTTCGTTCTTAAAGGATCTCATCAGCGGTAGTAGTAGGGAGATTTAGAATGGGCTAGAGGAGAGAGGATGTTCTTACATAGGAGGGTGTGGGGTTGGGAGAGACCAAAAAAGAGGGCGGGGAAAAAGGGTTTTAATTTAAAGAAGAATCTACTTGAAGGTGGTTTGCTAGGATGTTTCCTACCAAACTAATGGAAGAGGGGTGTGTGGTGACTGCCAAGGGTAAATTGTAAGGGGTAACTTTTTTCGGGGAAAGAGTATTCAAAAAAAAAAGGGACAAATAAATATTAAGGAGACTTGTTTCATAATAGATTTTATTATTTTGGTTTGGATTTTTTTTTGGGGGGGGAGGGGGGGGGGAGTGTGAATCTAAAAGAACAGTGAAAGAAAGTGCATTTTTGTTTCCCTATTACATTTTATTATTTTTAAGCTTAAATTCCTGAGACTTCCTCCACTGTTGCAAATTTTGTAATATTGAGCATATGGATTATTAAAGTTCACAAATCCTCAAGTATGCTCTATTCAATATATATAACCCTTTTGAATTCCTTGAGACTTTGTCCACTATTGCAATTTTTGTAATACTGGACATACGAACTGCAGTTTACAAATCCTTTAACGTATATACGATAGCAAGTTCTATCGAGAACAAATTTCAACATTGCTATGGCTAGGACGAGTTGAACATTAGATCTGAAGTTTCTTAATTTGTAATATATAGAGTTAGTGTTTCATTCGTCTTTCCAATTTGTAATATATAGAGTTAGTGTTTCATTCATATCCAGGAAGGAAAGCAACGTAATCACATCAAAATTTTACATCCTCAACCTTGATCTTCCAAGGCTTTGTTGAGACTCAATCACTCTGGAGTGTTCTTATGGCATGCGAAATGACATAAACTTCACAAAATTGGCATTCTCTCTACACTTAAGTGTATGAGAAAAAGCATCAATGGTGCCATTAGTTCGGGTGGAACTTGCAAAAACCATGATCCCTCACTAGGTTGGGGAGTTGTGTATGTAAAACCCACAATGATGGCTGTATTTGAGAGGTGCCATTCAGGAGAGGCCTTAGGGCCTATCTGCTTGGATGCACCTTCATCAAAGGACTCACTTCATGGTAGCAAGAAAACTGTGGGTGGAGTGGCACAAGCCTTGTGTATATTTTTGATTCGCTTAGAGAGACAAAGTCCTTTGTGAAATCGTCGCTCAATCAGGGAATGACCATCTCACCATTGAAGCTGCTTGGGACCACCTGCTGAAGCTGCTTGGGACCACCTGCTCAATTAGGGAATGACCATCTCACCATTGAAGCTGCCTTATGTGTGATCACATGTAACCCCCTTTGAGAGGCAGTGCCAAGATTGAGGGGCAAAGTGCAATAAGCAAGAAAGGGCCAAAGTCCTTTCTGACATCTAGGAGAAGCCGGTGCAGAAGGTCCCTTGATATTTAGGGAATGAGCATGTTACCTCTCCTGGATGATTTGAAGCTTGGGTGCCCAAGGCTTGGGCTTAACTACCTGGGTTTGTTGGCCATGACATGATGACCTCATGTATGCTTGTGAGGGTTCTGGGAAAGAGATAATTGCCTGATCTTGGTCATTACGGATCTGCTGCAATGGCTGGCATTCCTGCTCATTAGAATCTCCACTCCCATTGCTTTCCTCTTCAGTGAGAGGAGCCACCCTTGCGGCAGGAGTAAAGAGCTTGCATACGTGGTGTACTTTGGGAAACATATTGAAACCCATGGCTTTGGTGCTTGAAGGGCTGACCTCCTTGGAAAGCTGGTGATGATGGGAATCGAGAAGCTTTGCAAAGGAGAGGGGCTCGTGGGGGGTGAGGCGAATGTGCAAGCGGAGCATGGGGAAGAGCACGTACATAGAGTCGGGGTGGGCGTCAGCGTCGGCGGTTAAAGGCGTGGCACGCTTGCAACCTGCAGTAACCTGGAAGTCGGCCGGGTGAAGCTGGGCTACAAAATGGCCCGGTGGGAACTCAAGCATAAGCTCTCCCACCTTCATGCTGCTTCCGGACTCCACCAGCTCTATATCCACCACACGTCCCTGCGTCGCCTGCAGTACTCTGATGACGGTGGACGTGGGAGCAATCTCTAAGGAAGCGCGGCCGCTGCTGCTGCTCACGCAGTTGCCCATTTCCTGCTTGCAGACTGAGTCTTGGAACAAGAGCAGCGACTATTATATTAGGCCGGCAGAGAAGAAGGGGCTTCCCTATAAAATGCAGGATTGACATAGTTGCAAAAGATGTTACATAATTCTACTATGAAAACTACTGGGCTTTCATCTGACCATGACATGAGGATGCGGCTGGTGGCTCCCGTGATCAATCACCTGAGTGGTGGTGCGTCCACTGAACAGACAAAGCACGTGGGGAACGGTTGAGAAACGTGACGTCTTAGCAGTAGGCGTCACGTATAGCAGGAGGAGGAGACCACGGGCAAGCACGACGAGAACAGAAGGCGGCAAGGCCTAGCAGCAGTCACTGTTGCCTTTCACTTTCCACTTTAATGCGATCCCTTCGATCGGGAACCAAAGGTAACGGAATGCCTTGTCTCATGAACGACAATAATTGACGTGTTCTGCCGCGTTCCCTTCATTCATTTCGTGCATGACATAGCCTAATAACATCAAGTCATATTTGGCTCCTTAAGGAATCAATGTATTGATATTGTGGAATACACAGTTTTTGAACGGGGAATACACAGCCTGAATCAGCCCCTCCCTTCAGGCCTGTGTGCCTTATTATATAGCCTCCCATCTTGCCTCACCGACTACATCAAGATATCCTCTCTTGCCCCACACGGCTACATCAAGATACAATCTCGACCGGTACTACCACGTGGACCTACTCCACACCTCCCCCCCAAAAAGAGAAGAAGGGGTCATCTTGTCTGATAAGGCTTCATTCGGGTGATGTGAGCAGTGGTGATAGTGTTGTTAGACAATGGTTGCAATCTATAGGTGTTGGTGTGGAGCATGTGCAGGATTTTGTAGGGCCCAACCCAGCAGTGTAAAGGATTTAGTCAAATCACAGCGTCTGATGGGGTAGTACAATAGTACTAAAGCATTAACTAGGTATTCCACCAAATTCCGCCCCTCATCATAAGCTTTCTTTTGACGGGTTTGGGCTATGTGTAAATTGTGAAGAAGAGCTCTATGGAGAAAGGGTTGTTGCTGCTAGAGATAGCGTGGCCAGTCAATTGCATCGGCTTTTGATGGTGTGAGCTGTAATGCAGCCATGTCAAGAGGAAGGCGAGGATCATGCCCATACAAAGCCCGAAAAGGACTAACTCGAGTGGAAGCCTGGACTGAAGTGTTGCTGCATGCACTGCAAAAGGAAATACCTGATCCCAGGCCTGATGCAAAGGATCTACAAATGTAGAAATAACTTGCCTAAGGGTGCGATTCAAACGCTCTCTTAAACCATTAGTTTTAGGGTGATATGGGGAAGTAAAGAGTTGAGCTACTCCCAAAATTTTTGTGACAATTGCCATGACTTCACTCTTGAATTGTGTTCCTTGATCATATAAGAGTTTCTTAGGACAACCATGGCTGAAAATAAGCTTCTGTAATAGCACTGCAGTGACTGTAGATGCAGTTGCATCTGGGAGGGCAGTTGCTTCACACCACCTCGTTAAATATTTTGTGATGATGAGGATATAGTGATTACCTATAACAGATGTGGGGAACGGGCCCATTAAATTCCATGCAACCAACTCAAATGCTTCGTTGACTAGAATTGGTACTAACTGATCTATATTCCGAGGGGGAGATTTAGTGCTTTGGCTGCATGTCTCACATGTTTGAAGGAAGTGGGAGATTGAGTGCCTCTTCTTTCACGAATAATAGTAGCAAGTAATAGTGTAATCACAGCTTCTCTAAAACCTTGTGAAAACCAAGATGTCCAGACATGGGATAAGCGTGATAAAATTGTAAATAGAGTGGTTGTAAAGCAGTAAGCACCACAATACGAGGCTGTTGGCCCGCAGAAACATAATGGAAAACACGATCGAATACCATAAACGATTGCTGATGGTCTATGGATTGTGGTGATCGTAGCTTCTGAAGTATGTGTTCAATGCCGTGGTCTTGCTGTTCCAAAGCCGCCATCTGGTCGAGTGCTACCGGTAGAATTTTGTTGCTTGATGTTCGGCCTGGGAAAATCCATCAGCCACGAGGTGGATGGTGTTTTTGCAATAGAGGGATTAGAGGCTTGTGATCGGTTTTGACCACTACCTGCATACCGTGGAGGTAAGGATGTAGCTTTTGAAAATCCCTGAGTATGGCAAGAAACTCCTTTTCAGTTGTCGAACGAATAGTTAGTCTCAGCCTGTGTAAGTGACCGACTAATGAATGAAATAGGCTGCCATCGTAGGAGATCATCTTGTTGGAGAAGCACTACTACTAAGCCATGATTTGTTGCCTCTCTTTGAAGCTTGCATGGCTTGTGCAAATCTAGGTGAGCCAAAAGTGCTGCCTTACTGCGTGCTTGAGCTTGTCAAAACTGTGCTCACATGCTGATGTCCAATTGTACCTAGCATCCATCTTGAATAGGTTATGGCAGCTAGGTTGGGGACAAAATGCAGGGAAAATTTTTCCATTCCTAGAAAACTTTGGAGTGTTTTAATTGTAGATGGAGGAGGGTAATCTTGAATGGCAATGACTTTTGAAGGGTTCATGTTGATGCCTGCTGCGGAGATAATAAAACCTAAGAACTTAATCTTGGTGCTGCCCCCCTTACACTTCTTGAGTGGCAACTAGATATTGTAGTCTTGAATTCTCTTCAAGACTTTTTGCAATACCTCTAAGTGGTAGTCCCAACTATGTGTGTGAGTAAGATTGTCGTCTAAATACAGTAGGACCACTCCTTGATCGCTGAGATCCCCAAAGATATTATTGGTTGTTCCTTGGAATAAGCTTCTTGCATGAGATAGACCAAAAGGCATTCTTGTAAATTTGTACGAACCCATAGGTGTTCGAAAAGCGTTTTTGTGGGCGTCAGATGTGTGCAAAGGGATTTGCCAATACCCAGAGGCCATGTTAAGGGATGTGAAGTATTGAGATTTGCCTAGTTGATCCAACAAGTCATTTATTCTAGGTAAGGGGTAAAGATCATGGATGGTGAATTTGTTAAGTGGCCGAAAGTGAATACAAAATATGTAAGTGCCATCTCTAGCTTAGAGCATCTAGCAATGTATTGTTTCATTCGAGTTGCAGAATCCCTAACAGACTCACCATGTTTTTGTTAAAGCTTTAGATTTGAGCTACCGTATTGTGTTGATCCCCGTTTTGGAACAAGCATCTACAAATCTTTGAGCTAATGTGTTCAAGTCCATGATTGACCTTGGTGGAATGTTTGGAACTATGTCAATGCTTTTCCCTCTAATATCATTCCAAAACCCTCGAATTGAGTATGGAAATGAAATATGCATTTTGCTCTTAGCACTTGTTTAAAGCTTGCTAAGTGATCGTATGGATCCCCAGATCCACTGTAATTTTTGACCCATTTTTGAAAATCAGTTGGTCTGACGTGTCTACTTGGTTCAACTCCCGGTCTCCTGGCAGTTGATCATGTTCCGAGTCCTTCAAACCAGTCTGTTGGAAACAGTGACTCATGTAGCCTCGGATTGGCTTTAGTGTCACCCAGTCTTCTTTGTGATGAGGTAGTTTCTGGTTTCTTAACATTACTCTCAAAAGCTCTCTCATGGTGCTCATCTCTTGGAATAGTTTCTAGTCCTTGGCCCAATATCCAATCCCTTATTGAATATCCTTGATATTTGGTTTGTTCTACCTCCTCAAGAGTCATCATAACAAAGTTGTTGTTATAACAATCCTTAAATAGGTAGTTTGGTAGATTTGCTGATCCATTATCTTTGATCTTGAATATATAGATGATCTTTATGGGCGTTAGTTATCCTGATTTGGCATGTGAAGCCCACAGAAGATCTTTTACATTTTTATCCTCCCAACAATAGACTCCGACCCTAGGATTATCCGTACTAAGCTGTTTCAAAGGCTTCAAATCAACTTGATCATATCCCTGAATTCTAAAGTTGGTGGTCCTTCTTTTGCGGCCATATATGGAATTATGGTACTTACTTCTAGCCCCCATTTTCCTATCACGTCAGGGTTTTCGACTTGTAAATACTGAGTTTCGTTTCTATCTATGTACATTTTTCCTTGTTTGTTTGCCCTGGTTTCCTTTTCGAACTCAATACCATGGTCATCAATACGAATAGCATACTCTTCGTTAGGATTCAGGTAAACCTGAGCTCCATGGCGATTAGTCTTATAAAATGAGAGTATATGATTATAGCGCATTGACATTCCGGTTTCTGAGTAAGTCGAATAAGAAGACATTTTGGATGTTGAATAAAAGGTATCTGAGACTCCTTCAAGGATTGTGTGCAAGGAAATGCCTTGATTCACGCTCTCTTTAATGGATACTCTATTGGAGGTTTCTCTAAGTATGCCATGATTTCCTAGTACACGACTAGATCTAAGGTCCATAAAGACTTGCGAAGACCTGGAAAGAGTACTTACCTTTGGATTGACTTGTGGTCAATTTCTTCCACTTGACTGGATTGCACTTCTATCAAGCTACTCATTCCTTGTCTGTAACCTAATTCCTGTATCAATTTTGATCAAGTTAGCTATTCTATCACAAGGACAGTATAGTTTTTGCTAGCTATTGTGTTTGATCTATGTGTATCACTGCAAATCGAGCTAATTTAGTCAACAGTTGAGATTTTCGAACTCGACTTTGGTGAAAATCAAAGGATTAATCTGCAACCTGGAAACTCAGTGAACATGTACCAATTTGGATCTGATTGAACCCAAAATTGCCCGGTGGCTTTGTATTATGCGGGCCTAACACTGTACAAGTTCAAAAGTAAAAAATGGTATCTCTCTGTAACAATAGTAAATAATCCCGATTATTTACTTTTGTCAATTTTTTGCACTTTTTGGCTTGGTTTGCCAAGTATAGAACCTGTCAAGGTCCTTGAACAAGTTTCGACAAGTTTGGGTAAAATCTGTTGAAACGTGCCTCTATAACCGCTAGCATCGCTGCAGAAAAACAAAGGAAAATGGAGAGAGAAAAATTTGCAGGGGTGGCAAAAATCGCGGCTACGGACGCGGTAGTGGTTTCTCACCTAAAGTACGATAATAGTCGCGATAGTACACCCACTACTATTACCGCAACAGTTGCCGGGTTTATTACCGCGCTTATTGCCGCTACATGCTAATTCAAAAATAAAGGTGCTCATTTGGGCCACCCAATTTTCGGTGGCCCAAATGAGCACCTTTATTTTTGACTTGCATAAAACAATGAAACATCAATTTTTTTTTGGAAGAGTATAAAAAATACCAAGGAATTAAAATTGAATTTACTTTACCTTGACAATTTAAAATGCAGAAGAGCAACCATTTAAAAAAGTTACAATAAAAAGTAAATAGCTGTATATAAATTGTGCCATATTGGGACTTTACAAAAGTTTGGACAAAACATTTTTCTATATAATCCTCCTCTATCTCGTCGTCGTCCAGAGGCACGTATGTTGGATCACTTTGACTCTACATAAACCTAAACCAAATAAAACAATTATCAACAG